>NC_135879.1:57794440-58535655 GCF_964194155.1 Cetorhinus maximus
TATGAAGTCAGATCACCAACATCGAGTGCAACTATTGAAAAGCTGCTTCAGGATCCATAGCCTACCAGAATTCATTGTTTCTGATAACGGTACAGTCTTTACCAGTACAGAATTTCAGAGATTCATGAGTTTAAATGGAATCAACCATATTAAAACAGCGCCATATCATGCCTCATCAAATGGGTCAGCTGAAAGAGCAGTGCAAACTTTCAAATCAGGAATGAAGAGGTTATCCAAAGGTACTCTAGAAACTCAACTTTCCCACTTTCTTCTCAATTCTTGTACAAAGCCTCATTCAACTATGGGTTCAAAGCTGTCTGAATTATTGATGAAACGCTGCCTACGTACAAGGTTAAGTCTGGTGTTTCCAAACTTAGAGGGGAAGGTAGAGAAGAATCAGAGAATCAAAAATTGAATCACGATATCCATCGCAAAGCTCGAAGATTTACTCTAGGAAACACAGTTTTTGTGTAGAATTTTGGAAGTGGACCTAGTTGGGTTCCTGATATAAGTGTCTCAGAAACTGATCCCTTGTCCTTCCAAGTGGAAGTGGAAGACCACATTGTTTGAAAACATGTGGATCACCTTAGGAATAGAGAGACATTCCAACAGCCAGCTATTCCACCTATGATTCATGTCGAACCATTAATTCCTGAGGTGACAGATCGACCTAGAATAGACATACCTGATGTCTCTGTAGAGTTGCCTAACCCTGACGTACCATTTTCTAATATTGTACCTGATGCTGCAGTTCCTGACCATATCAATCCAGTGGGAGAACCTCAAGTGGTAAAGCTACGCTGCTCTAATCGAATAAGAAAACCACCCCAGAGACTTAATCTTTAATCACCTGACCTGTATATGTGTATATGTTGTGGATTAAAATGTTGTAAATAGGAAATGTAAAAAAACACTAAAGGGGGAGATGTAGTGTTGAGGGTATAACCTTTCCTACTGCCTATTAGGGGTCACGTGGTTGTTCTTGATGAATGAGCCCTAAACTCAGGTAATCAGGAGATGTGGTTTTCTAGTCATGGACCTGGTTCAAGCAGTGGCTTCTTAAAGAGCTCTCTGTAATAAAATTATCTGTTTCAATTAGAAATCTGTCTGGTACGTCAAGTCATTACAAATCTCTTGTGCAGAGCCCCATCAAATGTCTTCTGGAAGTCCACATGGATGATATCGCACTCTTTTTTCACCATGTTAGTGAGCTAATTGAAAAGTTAATCTAGTTTAATCAGATGTAGACTACTGTTACAACAGTGGATTACGTTACAACAGTGGATTACAGCCCTAAATTACTTATGGGCCTATTGAACCTTTTAGGGAAGATGTGCTTTTTAAAAAAGACATACAAGCAAAGACACTGAACAAAAGATGGCTGAGAAGTAACCATTTTCTGGAAAATTCCCATGTGGATTACACTTGACCGACTAATCCAGAGAGAACATGGAATGTCACACATAAAAAGGTATCAAGGCCTGCTTCAGACAGGCACTTAAAAGGAGAGATGAAATGCAAAAGACTGAACTTTAATCTCCTGTGGTTGCAGAGACAATGGAGACTGATTGCCACATCTCAGCAAAACATCCAAACCCATCTTCTGTTGAGTTATATCTTAGAATGTGGAAATGCTCTGAGTTAAAAGAAAACGGACTCTAGATGAAAAACATGTTTGTTTTTTCCCTTTCAGGGATACACAAGGAAAGGGGTTAAAAAGCTAACTGCAGACCTGATTTGGGTGTTCTAGTTCTGGTGTGCTAGTGAGAGTCACAGCAGAGGGAGATTAACTAGGACTCAACTTCTCATTTCTGATCTGTGTGTATGCGTGTTGCATTTTTATTATTTTTTCTCAGGTTTTTAGTAACTAATAAATTTACTCTTTCTTTGACTCACAAATGCCTGGTTAAATTGTCTCTTTGTAAAACATGAATACATTTGGGCTGGGAAAGGGTATCCACAAGGGAAGGGATCCCTTTTAAACTAACCTTGTTGTGACCAACTGAAGGGGTTGAATAAAGAAGGGGAGCCAGCTCATTCCTCCTCACCTAGGAGCATAACAAATTGGGGTCCTGTTCTGGAAGTTAACAATTTGGGGTATCTCACTTGGGATCAAAACAAATTGGGGGACCTCACCCGGGGACCGGTCATAACACTACGCTTCATAAATCCATAAATGAAAACAAAATACTGAGTATGCTGGAAACCTGAAAGAAAAACATAAAGTGCTGGAAATACTCAGCAGGACTGGCAGCATCTGTAGACAGAGGCACAGAATTAATGTTTTGAGTCGAATATGACTTCCTGAGAACCCAAAATATCTGAATCATATTCGCTTCATAAATCCATGTTGACTGTCTTTGATCAGCTTATCGTTGTTTGACTGTGCAGACACTCTTGTCCCTGATGATTGATTCTAGTAACTTTCTCACTAACAATGCTAAACTGACAGGACTGTAGTTTCCTGGTTTCTTCCTATCTCCTTTCTTAAATAATAGAGCGGCATTTGCGCTTTACCAATTCAAATGCACAATTGCTGCATCTAGAAAGCTTAGAAAAATTATGACTAATACAGAACAATTCATAGTAATCACATTCATTACATGCACTTTTACTTGTACCAAATGTCTACGATAAGCACATTTGAAATGATTTTCTATAACTGAAAACATTATTCACATTATGCTTGAATGGATCCAACAATACACAAAATATCATTTGTTTAGTAGCAAAATCCATTATTAGAATAGAAATTAATGTTAATAATATTAATGGACTAATGCTTAGTGAATTTATATGCAGGCATTAAGGAGTCTATTCTCAGTGGATTAATACCTCTGCTAAAATATATCTCTTTGTGTGCCAGAGTAGACAATCCAGTTCACTCATGCTCTAGTGCGCAGGAAACCTGTTTACTCCTATAGGCAGAATTTTATGTATGACACGTGGGTGGCGGAGCCCACACGTCAGTGCTTAAAATGTTGCGTGCTGACGTCAGGCGAGCGTCCCGACGTCAGGCACGCCATCGCGATATTTAAATGGCCGGGCGCACTATGAAACGTGACGTGCGTCCGCCATTAATTAAAGGCTTTGTTAAGGCCCTTAACTCGGCAATCGATGCTGATTTTGAGGTGCCCGTGTGATCTTCGGCTCGGCGCATGGGTGCAACGGGCAGGCGGGTAAGTGATTTTTAACAAACCTCATCCACAGGTGGGATATGTGGGCTCAGAGGGGTTGTTAATGTTTTATCTGAAGTATTTATTGCAGAAAGTGTTTTAAACTTGCCTGTGTGATTGTTAACAGTTCAGATCGATTTCCAACAGCTATCTCCGTACTTTGAAGCTTCAGATCCCCAGTCTGCAGACTGTAATCTTTATCGGGCCTGCAGCTTTTCGGAGGCCTCCATTTAGCCTGGGTATGGGTTCTGACATCTCCACTGGAGGCAGCTCCTCTGAGGAGGAAGGGAGGGATAGATTAAGGAGGAGGCCAGGAGTGGGCAATCAGCCTCCAGGGGAGCCACCTTTGGGATGCCATGTGCAGGCACAAGGGGAGCAGGGCCAAGAGGTTGTCCAAGGTGGAAGGGGCCACAGAAGACGCCACTATCCTGATGCCAGGGTATACAGGCGGCGAAGCAGCTACCTCAATATGACTGAGGTGCAGTGCCGAAGGAGGCTCCGACTGTTAAGGGGGACAGTGAACTATATCTGTCAGATGATTGGCCCTGAGATCTCCCCTAACTGTGTGGGTGGACACCCTATGCCAGTAGCTCTGAAGGTCACAGTTGCCCTCCACTTCTATGCATTTGGCTCCTTCCAGGGCTCGGTGGGTGATCTTTGCGGTGTCTCCCAATCAGCTGTCCACACTTGTGTCAAGCAGGTTACAGACACTCTGTTCAGACGGGCATTGACCTTCATCCGCTTCTGCTGTGACCAGGCAAGTCAGGCACAGCGAGCCAGAGGCTTCGTGGCCATTGCTGGCTTCCCCCGCGTCCAGGGTGCAATAGGCTGCACACATGTGGCCATCAAGGCGCCAGCAGGTGAGCCCGGTGTCTTTGTCAACAGGAAGGGCTTCCACTCCATGGACGTGTAGATAGTGTGTGATCACAGGATGCAGATTCTGCAAGTTTGTGCAAGATACCCAGGCAGATCTCATGACACCTACATCCTCAGACACTCCCAGGTGCCAGGGCTCTTCAGTGCTCCAGCTCAGCTGGATGGATGGCTGCTGGGTGACAAGGTATCCCCTCAGAAGGTGGCTCATGACGCCTCTCTGCCATCCAAGAACAGAAGCTGAGGAGTGCTACAATAGGAGCCGTGGCACCACAAGGGCTGTGGTGGAGAGAGCCATCGGTCTTCTCAAGATGTGCTTCCGTTGCCTGGACTGCTCAGGGGGTGCACTCCAGTAGCCCCCCAGATCGCGTCTCTGTGATAGTGGTAGCATGCTGCGCTCTGCACAATCTTGCACTGGAAAGGGGGGAGGCAGTTGACGAGGAAGACCTTGACACAGTGGATGAGGCTGCGCATGATGTATCCAGCAATGGCTCAGAGGATGAGGAAGCACAGGGCAATGATGAGGGGCAGCACGCCGACCCGCTACTACACCAAGGAGGCAGGGACTCCCGGGACACTTTAATCCAACAAACTTTCAGCTAGCTCCACACACATGGATCAGCAGGACCAGCATTGCCTGGCGCTTCCACACATGGCACTTAGGTGCTACATCTTCCACCTCATCAGCTGCAACTAAGGGCTTAGTACAGAAACATCAATGTCCTCTCAAACGCTCATGATATGTCTGTGAAACATACAAATGCAGCACAAAGGAAACATCCTCAGCCATGGTCAGAAATGTGGACTTTATTGCCACCAAAATAAACAACAAACGTCGCTCGGACGCACATAATGAAACATTCTCTAATCTAGGGCCAACACAAAATCACCAGTGACAAACCCGTGGAGTGCCTAACGTGCCTTATGCTTACGTTTGCGGGTGCTACGTCTTGGTGCCGCCCCATCGCTTAGAGTGGCTTGTGAGACAGCCTGCTGACTCTGCTGTCCTGTTGGCCTTGATGACCTTGGCGGCCGTCCTCTGGCCCGTGGAGTCTATGCAGGCCCCGCCTGGGAGGGAGTAGCCAGTTCCAGTACTGGCACCTCCCCAGTTGTCACAGCCTCAACAGATGCAAAGGTCACTGGCAGAGGGGCAGAGGAGCTGCTGCCCTCATCCAGAGCGCCCTGAGAGGAGCTCGCAGCGACGACAGGCAGCTGCTGCGCCGAAGTGAGGTCACATTGGACCTTCCTGATCACCGCAGATGGATGGGCACCGAGTGTCCCAACTTGGTGCCCAGAACATTTCCCACATTGGGAATGACCACCTGTGGCCATTAGCACTGTGAGGGCTTGCAGGTCAGAGCGTAACCCAATCAGAAGAGTCTCAATCTGTTGGAAGCCCCTCTCCATGAGAGTCGCCAATCTCTCAATGGAGGAAGCCTGAAGCTCTGTCCTGAGGTTCATGCCATCACTAACACTCTGCCTGGATTCCTCCACCACAGAGACCAAGTGAAGCACACCCTCATGCAACCCTGCCATATGCTTCCACGCATCCTGCCACTTGTTCTGCAGCTGCTGCTTGGCTGACATCTCCAGAGGCACATCATCACTGCCCGACATGTGCCTGGTCTCCTGCAGTCCTCCGGCTGCTGGCGCCATCGGCACTCTCTGGCCATGCCATCTCCTCCAGCGATTGTGAAATGTCCTCTCCACTGTGCCCCAGGACACTAGCTGACGTCATAATCCCCACCGATGTAGTAGTTGCTGCGCTGGTGCCTGGCTCGCTGAAATGATGCGATGCAAGTTGCAAGTGATGCCCCTCAGGTGTGGCCCCTCCACTCTGGACTTGTTCCTGGTGGCCATGCGGTGGTGATGCTGAAATTAACAACAAGGACAGTGCATCAGTTAGTGTTCAGTCAGTAACACCATTCATCCCTTTCCCTCCCAGGCTCATAATGCGCTCAACCTTCAAGAACCTAAGGAGGCGAACATTGGTGGGGTGGCAAATAGTCAAGAGGAGGCCCAAACATTACACACGCATACAGACAGGCTGGTCAGATGGCCTAAGGAATGCCACATGGAATGTTATGTGGATAAGTGTGCGGTTAAGCACTTGGGCAAAACAAACAAGGTACGAGAATACATGAGTAATGGTAGGACCGTGGAAAGTCACGACGATTACAGGGATCTTGCTGGGCAGACCCGTTAAGGTAGCAGAACAGGAACATAAGGCATTTAACAAGGTCAAAGCCAGACTTGCCTTTATTAGCCGAGGAATAGAATGTAGGAAAAGGGAGGTCATGTTGCAAGTGCAGAAAACACTGTCGAGGCCACATCTACACTTCTGCGTTCAGTTTCACCCGCACTTCATGGGAGAGATGGCATTGGAGTGGGGAGAGTGCAGAGCTTGTGACCTGGATGGATGCATGCTGGCCTGGAGAGTTGGAGTTATGAGGAAACATTACGTACACTTGCGACATATGCCGTGGAGCACAGGAGATTGACAGGTCACATTATTGACCTTCATACCGTTATGAGGGGCATAGAACGGGTGGACAGGAGGCAACATTTCCACTTGACGCAGAGATGACTAACGTGGTGGCATTTATTTAAGTTGAGTGCCATGAGGTTGACAGGTGAGGTGCTGAGGACCTTTTGGACAGAGTAATGTGGGACGCACTGGCTGAAAGGGTGGTGGAGGTACAAACCCTCCTAAGATGCTATAAGTCTTTGGATGTGTAGCAGCGATGCCATGGCATGTTAGGCCATGGGGATAGTGGCCACAAATAGGATAAGGCGACTTTGGAAGGTGCTAGAGGCGCGCATCCTCAAGGGGCCGAGGGACCTTTGTGTATGATCCACACGTCTGACTGTATCAGTCTGTGAATGAGCAGTGTTGCTGCATTAACGATTGCAGCAACCATCAGTGCTTTGAATGGTGGGGAGACAGAGTGGATGGGACTGTGGCCCTCAAATACCTGGCCACTGCACCCCAGCCTCGCCGACACCTGCCGACCTGACCGCCTGCCTCCTCCCCAGCTCCATGGCCTGCTCCTCATAAGTGGTGAGGTGCTGCAGCATGGCGTGCCCACCACCAGTCCGCAAACACTCCTGGCTATTGTGCTCTGTTCTTGCCTGCAGTACAGAGACGAGCATTTATTGGGGCTGATTGCTCATGTACTCTGCACGCCACATCCCAACCACTGTGGCCCATCTGAGGCCTCCAGTGGCTCCTGTCCACACTACTGATGATCAGTCACCAGAAGATAGTATGGCTGCTCCCAACCCCTTCCCCCAACGGCCACCTTGGACACATTCGGTGTCCATCGCTTTGAATAACACATGGGTCTTAGTGCCCATGGCAAGGAGGCGCAACTAGGTACGGCGCCGAGGCCAGCAGATGGCTCTTGGCCACGACACCTTGAGGCTCCCCTTCCACCATCTCATCACTCATCAATAAGACATGTGTTGGAGTTCTGAGTATGTGTCTAGCTGCCTCCCCTGCAGGTTGCCCCCAGACTACTCAAATGCGACAAACACCAACATATGCTGCGGGGAGAACCAATCTTCTCCTCAACCACTAAGGCTGATGTAAGCATGGTCACTATCTGTTTGCCCACCCACCCAGCGTGCGCCAAATGCTCAATGCAGTAATGACACTAAGACGTGGGGGGGCGGTGGCCTCAAAGGCTAAGGCTACCTGCTGGGTAAAATGGCCAAGGCCGACATGGTACTCACCCTTCCAGAGCGCAACAAATCATTGAAGTGTTTGCGGCACTGGGTTCCTGTGCGCTGCACAGCATCTTGAGAGCTTACTGCCTCTGCCACCTCCTGTCATGCCTGCCTGGTAATGTGGGGGCCCTCCTCCTCCCATCCTCGGGAAATAACACCACCTGACGATTTGACACCTCTTCGAGGAGGGCAGCAAGGCAGGCATCAGAGAATCGAGGGGCACATTGGCCCCCTGCTGGCCTATCCTGCAGCCTGCCCCCCTCCTCCTCCTCTGCCCTGACCTCTTCTGGAGCCTGGTCGCTGGCCGTGGTGAACAGCCTAAAGGAGTCAGCCTGGCCTTTCTTTATACACACTGCCGGTTCCCCATTGGAACCGGCAGTCTGTACACGCCAGCCGCACATTTGAATTTCCCGCTGTACACGGGAGTCTGAAATGCGTTGGGCAGGCCTTAATTGGCCCGCCCGCGCAAAATGGCAGCACGGCCTGTTTCGCCAGCGGAGATTGGCTACGCGCCCGCCGCCAATTGGGTCAGGCCCGCCCGCCCGACAAACATAAAGTTCTGCCCATAGAGTTCAATGTGGAGCAAAATATAGGGTTTTACCAAGCCTGAAAAGAATTTAGAGGGCTGAATGTTTCTGACATTGATTGAATGACTGAAATGTTTTACTTATTTGTTCATGGGATGTGTATGTGGCTGGCAAGGCCAACATTTATTACCCATCCCTAATTGCCCTTGAGAAGGTGGTGGTGAGCCACATTCTTAAACCGCTGCAGTCCTTGTGGTGTAGGTACACCAACAGAGCTGTTAGGGAGGGAGTTCCAGGACTTTGGTCCAGTGACTGTGAAGTGATAAATTTCCAAGTCAGGATGGTATGTGACTTGGAGGGGAACTTGTAGGTGGTGATGTTCCAATGCAGCCGTTGCTCTTGTTATTCAAGATGATAGAGGTCAAGGGTTTGGAAAGCGCTGTTGAAGGAACCTTGGCAAGTTGCTGCTGTGCATCTTCTTAGACGGTACATACTGCTCTCACTGTGCACCGGCAGTAGGCACACTCCTACAAACAGCAGTCAAATGAATGATCAATTAATTTTCTTTGGCTGGTAAGCATTTAAAGCAGTTATGACTTTAACAATTACTGGTTTCTGGGACACAGCCCTGCTCTACAAGATGGCATGATTTAAGGATAATGCTCTTGTTGGATACAGCCTCCTCATAAAACTTTTCAGTGTGCATCAAAGGAAGGTGGCTGTAAATCGTCCCAAGAGTTCACAGGATTGTTATGAAAGAAAAATTTGACACTGAGTGTGCAAGAAGATTTTAGGACAAGTGACCAAGAGCTTGGTAAAAGAAGTCGGCTTTAAGGAGTGTCTTAAAGAATGAAAGAGAGATAGACAGGCAGAGAGGTTTAGGGTGTGATTCTGCAGTTTAGGGCCTAGACAGCTGAAGGCACAGTCAGAAATCATGTAGTGAATAAAATCAGGGATGCACAAGAGGCCAGAATTGGATGAGTGCAGAGATATTGGAGGGTTATTGAGTTGCAGGAGGTCACAGAGATAGGGAGGGGTGAGATGTGAGGTGAAGACATTTGGAAATCAGGATGTTGGATTGGGAGTCAGTAAAGACTAGTGAACACAGGCAAGTTGGGTGAACAGGACTTGCTGTGGGTTAGGATGCAGGCAACAGAATTTTGGATGAGCTCAAGTTTACAGAGGGTGCAAGGTTGGCAAGGAGAGAATTGGAATTGTTGAATCAAAATGTAACAAATATATGGATGAGGTTTTTGGCAGCAGATAGGCTGAGGCAGTAGAGAAGCTGGCTGATGTTACAGAACTGGAAGTCGGGGTATTGGTGATGGAGAAGAAATGGGGTCAGAAGTTCATTTCACGGTCAAATAAAATGTCAAGGTTGTGAATAGCCTGGTTCAGCTTCGGGCAGTGGACAGGAAGAGAGATGTCTTGGGAATGACATTTTATGATGGGGACCGAAGACAATGGCTTCCGTCTTCCCAATATTTAATTGGAGAAAATTTTTGCTCATCTAATACTGGATGTTGGACAACTAGTGTAACAAATCAGAAGCAGTGGAGAGGTCAAGGGAGATGGTGGTAAGGTAGAGCAAGATGTTTCAGCATAGATGTGGAACCAAACATATGTGTTTGGATGATGTCGCCGAGGGGCAGCATGTAGATAGAAAGAGGATGGGTCATGGGTAGCTCCTTGGAGGACTCTAGAGGTAATGTTGCAGGAGCAGGGAGAGAAGTCATTATTTGCTGACTAAGACATACACAAGAACACAAGAAATAGGAGCAGGAATAGACCAGAGTACTCCTGTTGAGCCTGCTCCGACATTCAATACGATTGTGGTAGACCTTGGCCTTCAACTCCACTTTGCTGCATATCCCTTGATTCCCTGAGAGATCACTTAAATGTAAGCTTGCTATAATGCAAAGAGGATTTGTTCTCCTACTTCCTGTGGCTAAACTACAAGCATTTTGTGATTGTAGACTGATAGAATAAGTGATTCTACTGGTTTGCATAATGGTAAAAATTAGTTAGAATTGAAGATTGTGCAATGTCCCAAATTTTGCAGTCAATGACAAAGCTGCTGGCCTTGAAAAAAGCTGCCCACTAAGATCTGATGGTCTCTGTGACATGCTTGCCCCCTTCCCCACAGTATTTACAAATTGTGCTAAGACAAGGTGATGCCTTGGTGTGTAGCAATAATGATGTCAGCAAGGAGGTAAGCAGCCAATCACATTGAAGTATTCATACATAGCAAACCAAGAAGTTAAAAGCACATAACATCCTTCACTTTTAATTTAAATTCTCAGATAATGAAATAAATTATTATGATTGGATTAAAAGTTAGAAGCGTAAATAAAGATAAACTTTTTAAAAAAGAAAAAATACATTTTAAATAAAAATGTGTACCTTTTTGATCATTATAGAAAAAAATTGACATTCCACAAACATAAAATTAGCTTTACAGGACCACTGAGGATATTTAGTAGTAATTATGAAACGAGATGCCATTAAATACCCCATTACACATTATTCAACAAGGTGTAACCTTTTCAAGGGTTTTTACAGTGACACTAACAGCGTAATAACGAAAGTTCTCACCAATTAGATTGATTTCCATTGATTGCAGTCTGGGGGTGCCTCAACAGTACACCATCTGGAGATTACTAACAGCAACTTCTGGATTTACATGTTAGCCTGCACATGTGCAGACTTCAGAAGTTGCTGTCTGTTCCAATGGAGTCATGATGCTGAGCAATAACAGTTTCATCCTTATTACCACTGCAAAACATGGGACAATGAGACATGGCTTCAATAAATTGTGTGTAGGGAGGAGTGTGTTGTATTGGGAGGAACATTTGGAGTTTAGAAAGAATAAGAAATGAAAATTGAGACAAGCACTACAGCTTATAGAGAAATATAAGAAAGGCCATGAGAGTGAGGCTGGAGGCTATACAGGCAAGAAAGTGATTGTCTATCAGGTAATGCTTTTTCTTTAGTCTTGTCTAGGACTGTGAGCAACATAGAAGAGAAGCCTTCCAAATATGGGGACAATATTTAAGTCTCGAAAAGAAATAGAGTTTCGAAAACATTAAGATCTGCTGAATGGAAGAAGTGTTTGGCCTGAAAGAGGAAACTAAGCCCACTGGAAGAAGCTTAAGCAATGAGAAGAAGTAAGAGTTCTTTTTGAGATCAGATGAGATAGTGAGACCAAGATTGCTGATTGATGAAAGGAACTGAGGGTCAACAGTGCAACTTGCTTCAACCTCCTTCCCAAGATTCACAAATAGGACTGCCCTTATAGACCCGTCGGGGGGATTGTGCTGGGGCGGGCGTGAACCCATTTGGCGCCCCTGATCAGGGCCGCACTGCCATTTCAGGTGGGCGGGCCAATTAAGGCCCGCCCATCGTGATGTGCGCTCGGAAGTGCTGTGCGGTCCCTGTGTGGGCGGGGGGGATTCCCTGAGTGGCTCTCTGCGCTCTTTCGCACATGCGCACGAAAGAGCGCAGAGATCTCCCTGAGGCACTTCCATGCCTCAGAGAGATTTGTTTCAGTCTTAAACTTTAAAATAAAGGATTTTTAAGCTTTTAAAACATGTTCCCTCATGTGACACTATCACTTGAGCTGGGACATGTCAAAGAAAAAAATGTGTAAATTTTTATTAGATTTTTAAACAGTTCATGAAGCTTCATCCCACCCATGGATGAGGTTTCATGAAAAATGTAAAGCCGCCTGAGCTCTTCGCCTGCCCACCAACCTTAAATTGAGTTAATTCATTTTTAATAGGCTTTTGACAGTTTGGCGGGCGCGCAGCCGAGTCTGACAATCTAAATGACGCGCAGTGATGTCGGGACGCACGCCCGACGTCACCGCGCGTCACTTTATGCATTGGCGAGCAGACTCCGCCCCCCCTGCTCACTGACGGGAAAATGCTGCCCATGGTTTCAGCCTCTTCTTTCCCCACAAAACTTATTTCTTCTTATCTCAACTCTATTTTTTTCTCCCTTGTCCAGTCTCTTCTGACCTACATCCACAAATCTTCCAGTGTTCTCCGCCACTTTAACAGTTTCCAATTTCGTGGTCTCCTTTTTGCAATGGACATCCAGTTACTCCACACCTCCAATCCCCTCAAAGGCAGCCTTTGGGCTTTCTGTTGATTCCTTGAATGGAGGTCTAACCAGTCCCCATCCACCACCATCCATCTCCGCCTGGATAAACTTGTTCTCACTTTGAACAACCTCTCCTTTGACTCTTCTCATTTCCTCCAAATAAACGGTGTTGCTTCCTGCTCCCACCTCAAACTGGAAGAGTTAATCAAGTTTGCTTCAAATATTCAATCCTCTCTTGCCTTCACATCATCCATCTCTGACTCTTCCCTTCCCTATCTAATCCCATTTCCGTGGATATGCTGTCAACCAGTATCTGCTTGAAGCCCACTAACTCCCACTGCTATCTTGACTACAATTTATCCCACCCTACCTCCTGCAAGGACTCTATTCCATTCTCCCAGTTTTTCCGTCTCTGTCACATTGACTCTGATGATATCACTTTCTACACAAGTGCGTGCGATATGTTTTTCGTTTTCCTCAACCAAGAATTCCCCTCCACTGTGGTTGACAGGGCTCTCAACCATGTTTATTCTATTTCCTGCACTTCTGCTTTCACTTCTTCCCCTCCCTTGCAGAACCACAATAATAAGGTTTCCCTTGTCCTCACATTCTACTCGACCAGTCTCCACATTCAAAGGATCATCCTCTGTCACTTGCTGCTCACGGTGCGGTCTCCTCTATAGTGGGGACATCAAACACAGGTCGGGTGGTCACTTTGCTGAACACCTCTGTTCAGTCCATAAGTATGACCCTGAGCTTTCAATTGCTTTCCATTTTAATTCTCTACCTTTCTCTCACTCTGATCTCTCTGGTCACAGCCTCCGATATTCTTCATATTTTGATTAGGCACTTTATAGTCTTTTGGACTCAACGTCAAGTTCAACAATTTCAGATCTTAACCACAGCTCCAATTTTATTGCTAATGTTTCTGCTGTTTCCAATTAGGCCTCCTCGAGACCCATCTTTTGTTTCTTTACTTGTCCGGTTACCATCCCCCTTTGCCAGGCATCATCATCCATTTTGTCATTTAAATCTCTTCTTATTTCTACCCTATTACAGGCCTTCCCTTTTGTCTTTTCCCCCCGCCCTTCCTTTCCTCGTTTTGGTACTTCATTAAAACCTGTTACATCTCTAATATTTTCCAGTTCTGATTAAAGGTCATTGACTTGAAATGTTGTGGGTAATTTTAACTCCCAAAAATGGGTGGATTTGGTGCAGGTAGGAGGTTGAAAAGCTAAAAATCTGAAACAGGAACCCAACCTATCTCGAGCCCACCTATTTCTGGTTTTAATGAAGATGGTTCAAGGGGCGGGTGACCAATCTGCTCTTAGGAGGCCGGTTATTCATTTCAATATTTTAATGGGGCAGTGTGCCTTCATTTTAACAGTGATTTTATTTTCAATCACCGTCAGCTGAGTTTCCTGGCCTTAGTGAAAGGAGGTGAAAAGTACTGAGTTCATAAGGTAAGTGCCTTTATAGAATGCATATGACCAGGAACAGGAATGTTTCTTCTAAGTCCAACAACCAGTAAACCAGTTACCTCTCCAATGATCTTTCTGTTCACCCACCTGCAATCGGAGCCCCTTTCTCTGTGATCGGATGCCCCTGGGACTGAACGTTATCTGCTCTTCCTGACCACCAGCTGCTCTCTCTCATCATCATCTGCTCCTCAGACTACCATTTGGTCCCTGCCCTGTGATTGTACCCCTCCTGACCACTGTTTGCACCCCTGACCACCATCTGCCCCCACTTTCCCAATGATCCCACCCACCCCTCCACTAGACCTACCTGCTTTTAGTTCAGCTGCTGCCTGACTGGCAGTCAGCCTATCAATCAGATTGGCCGTGGGTGGGAAACCTATAGAAAAAAAGTGAAAAGACTGCAGTACATTCAGGAAATCCATATTTCCAGGTTTCCCATTCTTAACTTCACCATCTGCCCCCCCACTCCCTGCACATGAACGTGTCTTGTAGATAAGTTAGCTGCTGTTGACACTGTACCTCTCTTCCAAATGCTGCCTGACTTGCTGAGCATTTCCAGCATTTTCTGTTCCTATTACAGATTTTCAGCACATGCATCATTTTGTTTTTTATATACCTAAGGTGGTTGCTTTTGTTAGCCGTTGATTAATCTTACAAGCTATACGAAGAAATTGTACCTTTAAGGAATTGGAAGAAACAATTTTCAATGCCCAATTTGAGAGCACGCTAGAGATCAAAGTGTAGAGATTTAGCTAGTGCAGTGCAAGCACTGAATGAGCAGAATTTAATGCCCTCTCTCCAGCCCTCAGGATGGGATGGAAGGCAGCGGCACCATTTACTGGGGCAGGAAGTTGCAGGCTGTCATTTTCCAGTCACTCCCAGTTAAGTCCAGGGCAGGGAGGTTGAGGTTGACTACCCACCAAGAAACCAATTGAGGCCCATAAGTGGCCAATTAAGGGCTTCAGCTTGGCACCACTGGTGGGGATGGGGGGGTGGGGGGGGGGGGGGGGGGGGGACGGGAAATGCCACATAAAACAGCACATGGGCAGACTGTCAGGTGTACCCTGTAGCGCCTGCCTGTGGCCTGGGGGCACACTCCTGTTCAGGCACCTTGTGCCCAACAGAGGGTTCCACCAGAGGCAAGGGTCGCCCCAGTGGGAAGATGCCCAACTGCTGCTCTTCAAAATGACCCTACTCCTCCCCCATCTTGCTGAGGCTACCTGACCGCCCCACTTACCTGTGTTCTGGGGCCTCCTCCTGGGATTCCTGCAGTACCAGCAGTGGCCAATGCACCTGGTGCTGCAGCTGGTACTGAAGAGTTGCTGGCCTGTCAGAGGTCAGCAGTTCCTGGGGGTGGAATGCTTCCCCTGAAGGCCGTAGGAATCCTGGACAGGAAAGTAAGTGCCAGATTAGAATTTTATCCCACAGGGGCTTCATGAAATGGTGGCAATGAGGGTGCCACCAGCTCTCCAGCCAGTGGATGGACCCAGCGCCACGGCTATTAAATCCAGTCCAATTTGTGCAATCTGAGGCCATTTATGAATGCAAAGTGGACAACAGCAAAAGAATGGGGGATGTTGGAAGATTGGACATCACTGATATTAGGGAGAAGCCTGGGCGAGAAAGGAAAGAACGCTGGAGAACACCTCGAGTTAATTGAGAAAGCATATGAGGATAAGCCATCAATTATTGATTGGTTAGTAATGCAAAGCTAGACATCCATAGATTCAGTATTGCTGGGGGTCTGCTTGAAGGCAACTCGCTTTGAGGCTTTGGAGCTGTTCAATGCAATACAAGATGCTAAGTGTGAAAAAAAAAACATTGTTTTACTTGCAACAGTTTGCAAATATTCTAAAAATACACATATCATTTTCTCAGTTTTTGATGGTTCATTTCCCAGTTAGGAACAGTAGCGTAGGTTTGGGCTTGTCCTTTTTTAATGCAAATTTTAATGATATGTGAGCATTGCTGGCAATGTCCATATCTAATTGTCCTTGGAAAGGTGCTAGTGAGCTATCTTCTTGAACTGCTGAAGGCTGTATGAAGTAGGTACATACATATTGCTGTTAGATAGGAACTTCCAGGATTTTGACGCAGCAAAATTGAAGGAATGGCAATATATTTCCAAGTAAAGATGGTGTGGCTTGGAGGCGAACTTGAAGGTCATGATGTTTCCAACAACACCTGTTGTCCTTGCCCTTCTAGGTACGAGAGGTCACAGGTTTGGAAGATGCTGTCGAAGAAGCCTTAGCGAATTGCTGGAGTGCATCCTGTAGATGGTACACATTGCTGCCACTATGCATCAGTGGTGGAGGAAATGAATGTTTGAGGTAGTTGGTGGGGTGCCAATCAATTGAGCTGTTTTGTTCTGCTTCTTAAGTGTTGTTGGAAGAACACTGATCCAGGCAGGTGGGGAGTATTCCATCATGCTCTCTGACTTGTGACTGGTAAATGGTGGATTGGCTTTGGGAGTCAGGAGTTGAGTTAGTCGCTACAGAATAAACAGCCTCTGACCTGTTCTTGTGGCCACAGTATTTAAGTGGATCGCCCTATTAAGTATCTAGTCGATGATGGCCCCCAGAATGTTGATGGTGGGAGATTCAACAATGGTAGTGCCATTGGATGTCAAGGGAAGATGATTAGATTCTCTCTTGTTGGAGATGATCATTACCTGGCACTTGTGTGGTATGAATGTTACTTGCCACTTACTGGCCCAAGTCTGAATGTGGTCCAGGTCTTGTCGCATGTGGTCATGGACTGCTTCATTAACTGAGGAATTGCGAATGGAACTGAACATTGTGCAATCATCAGTGAATGTTCTCACTTCTGACATTATGAAGGAGGGAAGGTCATTGATGAAACAGTTGAAGATTGTTGGGCTGCTAGGACACTGCCCCAAGGAATTCTTGCAGTGACACCCTGGGGCTAACATGATTGGCCTCTGACAACCACAGCCATCTTCCTTTGTGACAGGTATGATTCCAGCCAGTGGAAAGTTTTCCTCTCATTCCTATTGACTTCAATTTTGCTAGGGCTCCTTGCTAGGGCTCCACTCAATCAAATGCCGCCTGATGTCAAGGGCTGTTACTCTTACCTCACCTCTGCAATTCAGCTCTTTTGCCCATATTTTAAACAAGGCCTTAATGAGGTCTGCATGTGAGAGGTTTGGCAGAAACCAAACTGATTATTTGTCCATGATCGATTCTAGCAATCACTGTTCTTATTGCTACTAGGTCTATTTCACCCTCAAAGTTCAGTGTTCCACCCTTGTGATGGGCTCAACCTCATAGTCTAGTCACCCAACAATGTATTTAATGGTGGCATGCAAATGTTGTGGCAAGTAATTCTGGGATTCTAATTCAATCTCACTTGGCTTCAATGTCAGAATTGCAATCGTTATTAGTTGGGTTCAGTTGGACTATAAGATTGTAAAATTGTCTTTTTTTTGTTAAAAATTAGATTTGATTCCAACCACTCCTAAATAAACCCTGTTTATTAATTCCAATGTAACATGTTCATAAACATATGCAGTGGCACTCTTAGGAGAATTTTTTAATATAGTTTTATCTTGTTAAAATGTCTGCTGTGGTTGAATGCTAAAGGGATTACTTTTGAATAGTCATCACAAAGGTTGATTATATTCATATATCATTTAGTTTTGGCACTGAAGGTTATTATTACATTAAGCATTCAGGCATGTACTGTCAAAAACTAGTCATGTGATTTTGTAATGACAGTTTTCTGTTAACCTCCACAAAATGATTCAAAAGGACATTTCAGCATGGAATGCTTATTTGTAAAATACTACATTCTTAAGTAGGAAATCATTAATTGCTGACAGGAATTTTTGATATTATGGCAGAAATTGAAAATCTCCCTGTTTGTAAGATCTTTCTCATCCAGGTATTGTAAAAATGCATACTATATTTAATATTATTTTCTCATTTTAAGTGCTTTATGTTTATATCACACTTTGCACAATAGCTATAACTAAAGTATTATCAGCAAGTAAAGAAAACAGCAAACAAATAGTTTATCAATATAATCTGGGTTGCAGGATAGGGTTACTGAGGTGTTATTATAATTATATAGGCACCAATCGCTCATAAGGGAGTGGGTAAACACATTGTGTGTTCATTTATTATGATGAGGCATATGAGAACAGTTATACATAGGTATAAAGCTTGAAGACATCTGAGTGGTGTGCTGTGCTCTGCTCAAAGCAAAAGTGAAACTAGAATGGACTGCATGACACATTTCCCTTCTTGTGATGTCATGCTGTTATCCCTTAAAGGCATATTACAACATCCTCCTTTTTTCCAAAAAAGTATAACTATTTATGATACATGTTCATGTTTAGTTACCATTACATAATTTTAAAAAAATTCCTTGGATGTGGGTGTCACTGGCTGGGCCAGCATTTATTGCTCATCCCTAATTGCCCTTGAGAAAAGAGTGGCTTGCTAGGCCATTTCAGAGTCAACCACATTGCTGTGGGTCTGAAGTCACACATAGGCCAGGCCAGGCCAGGTAAGGACAGCAGATTTCCTCCCCTAAAGGACATTAGAGAACCGGATGAGTTTTTATGACAACCAATAATGGTTTCATGGTCAACATTAGACTTTTAATTCCAGATTTTTTATTGAATCCATATTTCACCATCTGCCTTGGTGGGATTTGAACCCAGGTCCCCAGAGAATTACGCTGGGTCTCTGAAATACTAGTCCAGTGACAATACCACTATAGCACCACCTCCCCATAATAAGCTTATAGAATTGATGAATCTATGAGTGTCTAAAGCGTAAAGGTAATCTGCTGATATGCCCAAGTCTTGTAATGGTAACGCTGTCTGGATGTTTCTTTAATTGCTCACAGTGACCTGTGGGATTATCATTCTTGAATGTTGTTCCTGATTGCATTTGGGGTCTTGTGCTGGATGCAATAGGACTGTATGGTGGTTCAGGAGTTGGAATGGATCTGATTTGTCCTCTGTTACACCTCACCGTTGCACCTTTGTGTGTAATGACTTCACAGGACCTAGGCACTGAACAAATCCTTGTCACCTCGTCTGGTTGCCACATACCTTCTGTGGGATTCTGGATGTGAACATGTTGTCCCAACTGTAAACTTGGCAATTCTGGACCTGCATTTTTATCGCGCACATTGGTCATTTTCTCTTGCAGTTTTAGATGTTGCTCTCTAGTTTCTGAGAAGAGAATGGATAAAAGTACGTAGCTTGGTATGCACTGGTTTGCCAAACATGAGTGCTGCCGGTGGTGGTATAGTTGCACTTAAAGGTGTCGCTCTCAGATATAACATTGCAATGGCCCATAACTTCCGCGCTCCCCAGCGCCGGATTTGGAGGATACTCCAAAGATGCGCTGGGGAATCCCTCTGGCAGGTTCGCAGGCAAGGGTTTGCATGGCAATTGCCCAGAAGTGCTAACTTCCACTGGACAACTGAACTGTGCTGGGGACCATCCGAAAATACGACTTAAATCGCAAACTTCAAGGTTCCGCTGGGATTATACCAATAGTTAGCCAGAAAAAGGTAGAAGAATTAAAGCCTCTTCTAACTTCTGGGTAACTATTGCAAAGGCCCAGACCGAACCCACAGGACTCCCCCACACCCCCGACCCCTCCTCGGGACACCCCCATCCCCCACCCCCCACTGGACCTCTGAAAAACCCACCAGCGATCTCAGCCCTCTCTCAACATCGCACGACCCCCCCAACCTCGGATCCCCCTCCCCGACCTCGGACCACCCGATCTCCGAGCACCCAACTTCCGGACCGCCGACCTCCGAATGCCCCCCCCCGACCTCGGATGCTCCCCGACCTCGGACCCCCCTGCGACCTCAGACCTCCCCCTGACCTTGGTTGTCCCCCCACCCACCGACCCACCCCACCTTGGATGACCCGACCTCCAAATGTCCCCATCCCCCGATCTGGACCTCTGGCCCTCACCACCCCAACCTCCAGCAACCCCCAACACCCGACCTCCACCCCACCACCTCCCCCAACCTCGGACCTCCCGTGACCTCTGGACTCACCAACCCCGATCCCCCCAGACATCGGACACCCCCAGCCTCTGGACACATCCCCCGCCCCAGGCTCGGACCCCCCGACTTCCGGATACATCCCACCCCACCCCCGACCTCCGGACACACACACCCCCAGACCTCTGAACCCTGACCTCCAGACCCCCGTACCCCCCCCCCATCCCACCCCTACCTCCTAACGCCCCATCCCCCCCAGACCTAAGACCCCCTCCTGACCTCTGGCCCCCCCCCACCGGACCTCCAGACACAGCCCCCCCACCCCCGGACACCACCACCCCCCCTCCGGACACCACCCTACTCCCCACCTCCAGACACCCCCGCCCATCTCCAGACACCCACAACCCCCAAATCCTATCTACTTACCTTAGACACTTACTTCCACTGGCCTGTCAATTTCCCTGGCCCTTTAAACTTAACCTGTTTTACAGCAGCAAGTGCTGTATAAAAGGGGCATGGCCTCCTTGACCACGCTGGATCTAGACCGCTGGGGCCCGCGAGGAGTCTTTCGATGCAGGCCCAAGCAGCTCCGGCAAACGGAAGTATCAACACAATTTTCAAAACCAGGTACGTGTGCATTTATTTCTTCTTATTTCTGTGGGCCAGCATTTTCCGATGCTGGTCAGAGGTTATGGCCCAATGTGCAGATCTTGCTTGGTCTGTCTTATTTTGAGAATTAGGAATTTCACCGTGCGGATCATTTATTTAGCGAGGTCATTAGATCTAGGGTAATGAGAAGAAGTAGTGTGATCGATATTGTGCTTCTCACATATATCCTGAAATGGCTTACCAATAAATTTCAGATTGTTATCCATAATGAGCCCTCTATACACACCAAATAAATTGAAAATAGCACTTAGAGTGAGTGCGACAGTTATTCTTGATTTATTGTGCAACTGTCGAATAATGGGATACTTAGTAAAGTAGTTGATGATGACGATGAAATCAGTGCCATGGGCATGAAAAAGGTCGGGTGCGATTTTGGACCAAGAATGGGTAGGAACTTCATGGGAAGTCAGTAGTGCTTTGTGCTGATTTGGCATATGCTCTTGAAATGCCTCGCGCTTCTTGGCGATGACTTCAATGTCATTGTTCACACCTGGCTAATAGACTGCCTCTCTTGTGAGTGTTCTCATCCGATCTATGTGAGTGATGAAATTATTGAAGAATATCAGGTTACAAAGATTCCGGTATGATGATCTGTCTGCCTTTAAAAATGACTCCCCAGGAGATGCCTACCTCACCCTGGTGGGGCCAAAATGGTCCCACGTGTTTATGGACATGCTGAATTGAATCAGGCCATCTTTAAATGATGGTTTTCCACAGTTTCTGTAGCATAGAATCTTTCGCCATTTCCTCTTGTAGCGGCTGGCATTTGCATATCTCAAAATGTACCAGATGAATTTGGAGAACATCTTCAAAATCGATGTCAATGAAGTCAACTTGTAGATCTAAGGATATATCTTCTGGTTTCATGGGTTAGGCAATCTGCTAAGTGTATCTGATGTGACCAAGTTGCCTGACTTGTACCTAATTTCACAGTTGTAACCTTGAATCTTTATCAAGAGATGTCGCAATCTTGGTGGTGCACTGGTCAGTGGTTTTTGCCAAATCATCTCCAGTGGCTTGTGGTTGGTCTCTACTACAAATATTTTGCCAAATAGATAGGTATGAAAATGCATGATTCCAAAGACTAGAGCTAATGTTTCCCACTTGATGTTGCAGTAGTTGGATTCTACTACAGACAGAGATTTTGAAGGAAATCAGTTGGTTTGTCTTTTTGTAGTATACCTTTCTGTGTAGACCTTTAGTAGACCTTTCTGTGAAGCATCCATAGTAGTTGTCTCCCTAAGATCATAAAATCGATGCTTCTGATAATGACTGTTTCAGTACTTTGATGAGTTATTGGTGGTCTTTGTACCACAGGAAAGACCTCAACAATGTCCTTAGCAATGAAGATTTTTGAGCAAAATTAGGAACATATGGAGACGGGAAATTAAAGAGACCCAGGCATCTTCAAAGATCATCCTAATCTTTAGGTGTTGGCATGGCTTTACTATGCTCCATTTTATTTGGATTGAAACATATGCCAGCACTGGAATAAAGAATCAAAGAAATTGAACTGCTGCACGTTGATGTCACATTTCAGACTGTTGAACACCAATCCTTCAGTGATGCTGCTTGCATCAATAAGTGAGTATTATGGTCATGTTCTTGCTTTGTTCTTCCCACAATGGCTATGTCATCTATGATTCAGATGCATTCTGGTACAATGCATATAATGTGGTCCATGTAAGCTTGAAAGAGATCCTGGCTAACAGATAGCCTGAAACAAAATCGTTGAAAATAGAATGGTCCGAATGGGGTGCGAAATGTAGTAAGCTCTTGGGACTTCACTGTGAGATGTACTGGCCAGTAACCATGCTTGGCATAAAGCTTTGAAAAAAAATTTGCACCTGAAAATCTCAGATTTAACTCTTTTAATGTGGATATTTTGTAAGGACAACATTGCAAAGCTGCATTTAAATGTCATGGATTGAGGCATACTCTCAATGATCTGCCCTTTTTCATGACACATGTGATTGAGCTGCACAAATCTGTGTGCTCTTGAACTCTTCTAATAATTCTGTCTTTCTCCAATTTGTCTAGTTTGACCTTCAATTTGTCTTTTATGTGGATGCTGCACTTAGGTGCTGGATCAATTGGTGGACTTGCATTCTCAAGCAAGTGTATTGTTGAATCTCCCTTGAAACTGCCAGTTTTGTCAAAACATTCTGGATATTTCAGTGTTAGTTTGCGAACTGAGGTAACAGGAGTAGTTTCTGAGGTTAACCTGCCCTGTGGTGTCTGACTGATTCCATGGATTGTTACCAGTGTAAGATCACAAAATGCCAATAGATCTGCAATTGCTGGGCCTTTAGTTTCCATGGTGCAGGACATCTGTGACACCCAGAAGGTTTGATTGTACTTGCACTCTGGGACTATGGATCCTGCACATGGAATTAGTGAACCGTTGTATGGCAAAAGTTTCACAGCATTAAGTTTCACCATGGCTTTCCATGTTAGTGGATACATGTCTTTTAGAATTCGCAGAGGTAGTATGTTGGCACTTCCCCCGGTGTCAATCTTGGCAAATAACAAATAGTTACCAACTTCCTTTGGACAGATAATTTGAATCTTGGAAACATGTTAGAAGGTGTTATGGCATCTATGTTTTCCACAAGATTGACGGTGTGAAATATGTGTTCACTGCTCTTGGTCTTGCCATGCACATGATCATCATTTTCTGGTTTGTCAATCACCTCATGCATATGTTCCTGACGGGATACCAGATGATCATTCTTATTACTTGAAGGTACCCATTGTGCAAGGTCTGTTT
The DNA here is from genome assembly GCF_964194155.1 of Cetorhinus maximus. Classification (NCBI taxonomy): domain Eukaryota; kingdom Metazoa; phylum Chordata; class Chondrichthyes; order Lamniformes; family Cetorhinidae; genus Cetorhinus; species Cetorhinus maximus. The sequence goes on from NC_135879.1 coordinate 57,817,767, forward strand.
GGATCAGTGCATGGCTCTTTGTAGTTGCATGAGCCTTTGGTCTAGTACTCTGCCATTACCAATGGCCCTTTCTGCCATATGTCTTGCAGAATTGGTGCAACGCTGGCAATTCATCGGTGCATGCAGAAGGCCACACCTTCCACATGTCTTGCTAGGTTTTGGTGTTCTAGTGAGTGCGTCAGTAATTGGGGTTGTGCTGAGGACCTGTAAACTTTGTTGACCTGTGAGTGTTGCTTCATACTTATGTCCATCCATGAGTAGCTCTTCGATGCTATACAATTTGGGCTTGTCCAGCCGATCTTTCTGGAATGCTTCCGTGGGAGTGGATACGATCACCAACTCAATAATTCTGTCTGCTAGCTCTGCATTTGAAAAATTCTCAGCACATACTCTTTTCTCAGCATCTGCTGACGAAATTGGTCTTTGGATTCTATAGGCTGTTATCAAAATGACACGAACTCGAGTCGATGAATATGGAAGCTTAACCTGATTCTGAACAAGCCTTCCAATGTAGTCCAAATCTTTTGGGGATCCTTTAGCTCTTTTTCTGTTAATCCTGACGTGTTGAGCCTGTGTAGACCTTCATTTCCAATTGCTAGGTGAATTCTTATGGCTTGCTTGTCTGATTCAGACACACTTGAATCAAGAAACCACAGCTCTGTATGTTGTTTAAATATTTTGAATTCAGATAGTATGTCAACTGCATCCCAATTCAAACTGGGGAGTTTTGTGGACATTCTGACAATATCCCTTTGACCTTCCTTCCTCTGTAGTACCTGGGACGAGTGTTGCTGTAGCCATTTTCACGCGCTTTTCCAAAGCTCTGCCCACAAAGACAAGTTGTGGTGAAAACGTACCACAGAGTAATGGTGTCTTTGCTTTTTATTCAATTTATTGATCAGCAACACCTGAAGACACCAGTTATAATTGCAACCTTCTCTGGCCCAATTTTTATGCTGTCTTTTTTGGTAGACTCTCCCTCCCTCACTATTGATCCAGCTCACACCCTGGTCACTTGCCTTTCCTGACTGAGCTAACCCAGTGATGGTCCTCTCGACATGCTGTTCCACTCACTGAGCTATGTGCTGCAATCTCACCACAAGGGATCCATTTGCTTACCAGTTCTTTATTTGAGCATTATCTCAGCACTGTGTCTTCAAAGCTTTTCTTTGCAGTCACCCACTGTGTTTTCAACACTCTCCATGTTGCGGTCTGACCAAAATGTCAAAGGTCTCCTCATACCATTTAGTATGATCTAAGGCTGTTCACCATGTCGTACCTGTACATAATCTTGCTGCCACTGGTCTCACCACCATTGATCACCATATTGCATTACTATAATGATATCGGCACCAGTCGCTCATAAGGGATTGGGTAAACATGTTGTGGACTCATTTATTAAGATGAGGCACATGAGAACAGTTATACATAGGGTTCAGAAACTACTCTCCTGGATTATGTGACAAAATTCAAAGAAAGATTGAATAGAGCATGTGGGCTAACTAAGGAATATTTAAAGATATCACAGCAGTGATGAAGGCAAATGCAGATAAGAGGGCAAAAGCTCATAGTTTTGCTGCTGGAGATAAGGTGTTAGTTTTGTTACCAGTGTTAGGTGAACCATTAAAGGCAAGGTTTAGTGGGCCTTACAGGATTGAAAAGACACTGAATGAATGGGCAGCAATTAATACCGGCTATGGTCATAACAAAAGGGTTTCTTCATGAAGAACTGATGCCACAAGGACTTTGAGGGCATCCCATGCTGGTAGCTTTGAAGATGACCGCCACACTGAACTTTTTTGCCAGTGAGCCTTCCATGGCTCCACTGGGGATCTATGAGGAATACAACAATCGGCGCCACACAAAAACATAAGGAAGGTAACAGACACCCTTTTCAATAAAGCTCACCATTATGTACAGTTCCGCATGGATGATGCAAGCCAGCTGCCAGAGCTGTTGGATTTGCAGCCATCTCAGGTTTCCTACGAGTGCAGGGCACCATCAACTGTAGCCTTGAGAATTTCCTGGCAGCAGCCAAGGAGATTCATAAATCAAAAATGATTTCACGCTCTGAATGTCCAGCTAATTTGTGATCACAGAAAGCAGATCCTGCATGTTTGTGCTAGATACCCAGGAGGCTCTCACGACTCTTAATCTTGACACATTCACAGGTGCCACAGATCTTTGAGGGACCTCAGTGCATAGAGGGCTGGCTCCTCGGGCACAGGGGTTACCCCCCAGAAGACCTGGCTGATGACGCCCATTCGTGTCCATAAAGTGCTGCTGGAGAGAGATACAATGCAGCACATTCCACCACAAGGTCCTTGATAGAGCAAACGACTGGCCTCCTAAAGATACATTTCAGATGTTTGAACTGGTCAGGCAAGGCTCTCCAATACTCACCGCAGACAGTGTCCTGCATTACATTTGGTTGCTGTGCCCTGCACAACCTACCCCTGCAAAGGGGGATGTGTTAGCTGAGAAATAGAGGAGCAAGATGTCTCCTTGGATGAGGAGGACATTGAAGTGGATGGATCTGAAGAAGGCAATGATTTAGACGAGCCACATGAAGGGGCCATTGCACAGGAATGATGTGGCAGATATGTTCATGACAACCTGATAGCTACAAGATTCCAGGTGGAGTAAAGTGCTGACAAATACTCAAAATCAATATTTTCTTCAGCCTTTGCTGCATGTAACACTCCATCATCTTCAATCTCAGTGAGAAAATCTCCTGGGGCAGAATTTTGCCCTTGTCAGGGGTGCTCGGTGGGGGTGGGTGGGGGCAGTCGGGAAGCCGCCCGCGATCGGCGCCAGACCGCGATTTCACGCTGGCGGACCAATTAAGGCCCGTCCAGTGTGGAATGCAAGCGGCAGCTCAGCGCTCTGCGTTGCCTGTGAGGACAGGGGGAGGAGGGCGAGCGGGCCTAGCGCGAACTTCACACATGCACAGGAACTTTGCACATACGCGTGAAAGAGCACTTCAATCTCCCTGAGGCACGGAGCTGCCTCAGGGAGATGAAGAGATGTTAAAAAAAAAGATGTAATGAAACATGTCCCCTCATGTGACTCTGTCACATGAGCAGGGACATGTTATTGATGAAAAATTAAATATTTCATTTTATTTTTATTTGCTTTTGGAAACCCCATACCGCCCGTGGATGAGGTTTCCAAAAAAATACAAAGGTTGCTTGGCCTTTTCGCCTGTCTGCCAACCGTTAGGTTGGAGGGGCAGCAAAAATTTTAATTTAATTGGTTACTTAATGGCCTTAAGAGGCCTTTTAATTGTTGGTGGGCTCGCTGCCGCCTCCGGTGCATGCTCGCTGACCGAACTATCGCGTGACTGTGCGTTGACGTCAACATGCTCGGCCGATGCCAACACACATCATTTAACGCTTGAGCGGGTCGGGCATATGCCCGCCTGCTGAGCGAAAATTTCTGCCCATGAAGTTCAATGCTCTCGTAATGATTATGGAAATGTCAGTACTCACCTAGTGATGCCCTAACGATGGAATCGTCCTTGGAAGGGATTAAACCACTGCTCAATGAGTAGCCTGGTCAACATATGTCCGTTTGCAAAATCTGATTTGCACTCCATTTGCGCACGTCCTTAAGCAACTCCACATAGCATAGTCCTTTCACCCGTGGCAGCATGGCAGCTTTTAAGCATCTGCAATTCCAAATTACACAGGTATTCACTCATGTCAGTGTGACACCAGCTCAATATGGCGGCCTGGATACACTCTTTCATGCTTAGCGTGTGGATGGCTCAACAGGGAGCAGCATCAGGAGAGCTCCTTTTCTGCCAACACCAGCTCTTATCATCTTGCTATTGCCCCCCAGTTGCCATTCACATATCAGGAAGAAGTAGCAAATAACATCTAGATCATGCAGTAAAGTTATGAAGAGTGTTTGCATTGTTCTCACAGACGATGCCTCATCAGGACAGTGACTTGCTGAGGTGCAACCACTCAGGGCTCTGCAATTGCTGTAAGTCTGGCAGATGTCTGTCCTAAATGCCATTCCCATTTCCACCCTTACACCTGAGAAGCTAACTCAAGGATCATATGTGCCTATTAATCCCCCAGCAACTTGACAGCACAATCACAAATACGATTGGAGAGGGTCGAGCACATGTGATTTCAGACTCATCCAAGGTACTGTCAAACTGCCGCATTTGGATCTGAATTCACCCCTGCCTTGCACTTTTAGAGTCTTTGGAAGCCTTGTGCCATGGAAGCTATGTCTATTCCACAATGCTATTTGCAGGGTCTCATGGACCATATTGCATATGGCATATGTCCTGCTGCCATACTCCCTTAGTGGTGTGATCTCTCTTCCCTTCTCACATTCCTCAAACTGCACTAGGCTCAATGACACCAACTCAAATGTGACCACAAACCCTAGTGTATAATTGCATCCAAGCACACGATGATTTAAGTTTCCTGATTCATTCCCTGTTCAATAGGTTTTCATTACTGTTTTCAGCTGAGCATGGATCTCATGTGCAAAAAATTAGGCTGTCCCTTGAACGCACCCAGGAGTCCAGCCATTGGCACCTCCCACATGGTCTCTACCCCTCCCCTGGCAATTTGTTTCTCTCAGTGCCTTTTTTAACTGCATCATTCCATCGGGCAGTCAACATGGTGGTGCTGCACTTTTACTTTGGGACCAGCTTCCAGCCTCCCCCTGTCATTATGGAAGTCCCTCCGATCCTCCTAGAACCCCACGATATGCAGGTAGACCTCCTTCCGGTCACTCTGCAGCCTCCCCCGGTAATCCTAGAGCCCATTGTAATCGTTATGGAGATTCCCGTCTTCTCCGAGCCCATCTCTTGTGGGCCATCACTGTGTGCCCCATGTGGACTTCATCCCTCCCCATCTTGAGGCTGTCTGTACCTTCTGTCACATACAGAAACCAACCCCAGCAGAGCTTCGAGTACTTCCCCGTATTACATGTTTGCCATCTGTGGCTACAGGTGCTTCCCCTGACCATGACAATGCTGTCTGCAGTCCAGTATCAAGCCACGCACCCCCAGGACTGCTGTGTGTGAGGCCCTGCACACCATTCTGTACACCAGCCCTGCAGCGTGTACAGGCCTTTCTCCTTCCTTGGACCACGACCACAATTGCGTGCCATGTACAGGTCTGTAGCATGGCCTACAGAGCCCTACTTGGCTTTGATTTCCCACCCTGACAATGTGACGCACAGAGCCCCAGGACTGGCTTTGATTTCTTACCCCGACAATGTGGTCTGAAGGGACATGAAATATTTTAGTGACAGCCACTTTCCCTCCTGGTTCCATCAAACCACCCCTCCCCGAATCATGAGTGAGTGAAAACCCTCCCTTTCATACTCCAACCCACCCCACCAGCCATGAGTCCAAGTGAACCCCCGCCCTCTCGTCCAAAACTAAACCCCATCCAACAGCCTCATCCACCCCTACCATGCAGGCTCCAGTTCCCACAGTCCCATTCATTCCTCTGCATGACAGCCATCCCCTCCCCTGCTCCACATAACTCCACACATACACTGTCATTCCTCAGCCTGTCATCCCCTCACTTACTCCCTTGGTCATCTGAAACCCACAATCCCCTCCCACCACGGCATGACTCTACCTTTCCCCACCATCCCCCCTTCCCGAGTCAGGCATCACTGGGTCAAGTGCAGCCCTGCCTGCGTTCACAACAGTCTCTCCGGATGCAGTGCAGCCCTGCCTGTGCCCGACAACAGTCTATCCGGCTAGAGTGCGGTTCTGCCTGTGCCCCATAACAGTCTCTCTGGCTAGAGTGCAGCCCTGCTTGTGCTCCACAACAGTCTCTCCAGCTAGTGTGCAGTACTGTCTGTGCACCACAACCGTATTTCCGTGTGCAGTGTAGCTGTGCCTGCGCACCAAAACAGTCTATCCGGGTATAGTGCAGCCCTTCCAGCGTCCCACAGCAGTCCCTCCGGGTACAGGGCAGCCCTGCCTGCGTCCCAGAGCAGACTCACCGAGTACAGCGCAGCCCTGCCTGTGCCCCACAGCAGTCTCTACAGGTGCAGTGCAGCACTGCCTGCGCCCCACAACAGTCTCTCTGGGTACAATACAGCCCTGCCTGTGCCCCACAACAGTCAGTCCAGCGGGAATGCAGCCATGCCTGTGCACCACAACTGTCATTCTGGTGAGGATGCAGCCCTGCCTGTGGGCCACAACAGTCTCTCTGGGTACAATGCAGCCCTGGCTGCTCCCCACAACAGACTTTCTGGGTAAAATAAAGCCCTGCACGTGTATCACAACAGTCTCTCTGGGTACAATGCAGCCCCGCCTGCTCCCCACAACAGACTCTCTGGGTAAAATGAAGCCCTGCATACGTATCACAACAGCTTCTCTGGGTACAGTGCAGCCCTGCCTGTGTCCCACATCAGTCTCTTAGAGTGCAGTGCAGCCCTGCATTGCACCCAACAACAGTCTCCCTGGGTACAGTTCTTCCCTGCCAGCACATCACAACAGTCTCCCCAGGTACACTGCAACCCTGCATCGCATAACAGTCTATCCGGCTAGAGTGCAGCCCAGCATGTGCGGCACAACAGTTTCTCTGGGTAGAGTGCAGCTCTGCCTAGGCCCCACAATGGTCTCTCCTGGTACAATGCAGGTGTGGCACAAGAGTCTCTCCAGCTAGAGTGCAGCCCTGCATGCACCTGACAACAGTCCCTCCGGCTACAGTGCAGCCCTGCCTGGGCCACACAGCAGTCTCACCGGGTACAGTGCAGCCCTGCCTGCACCCCACTACATCTCTCCAGTTACAGTGCAGCCCTGCCTGTGCCCCACAGCAGTCTCTCTGGGTACAGTGCAGCCCTACATGCATGGCACAAGAGTCTCTCCAACTGCAGTGCAGCTCTCCATGCTCTCCACAACAGACTCTCTGGATATAGTGCAGTCCTGTATGCGTCCCACAACAGTCTCTCTGGATACAATGCAGCCCTGCAAGCATCGCACAACAGTCTATCTGGTTAGAATGCAGCCCTGCATGTGCGGCACAACAGTTTCTCTGGGTACAGTGCGGTCCTGCCTGTGGCCCACAGCAGTCTTGTCGAGGACAGTGCAGCCTTGCCTGCACTCCATAACAGTGTCTCTGGGTACAGTGCAGCGCTGCCTGTGCGCCACAGCAGTCTCTCCCGGTGCAGTGCAGCCCTGCCTGTGCCCCACGGCAGTCTCCTCGGGTACAGTGTAGCCCTGCATGCGCTCCACAACAGTCTCTCGGGGTATAGTGCAGTCCAGTGTGCGGGCCACAACAGACTCTCTGGGTACAGTGCAGCTCTACCCGCCCGTTACAACAGTCTCTCCGGATACAATGCAGCCCTGCATCTCTGGCACAGGAGTCTCTCCAGCTACAGTGCAGCCCTGCATGCGCCCCACAACAGTCTCTCCGGGTACAGTGCAGCCCTGCCTGTGCATCACAACAGTCTCTCCAGCTACAGTGCAGCCCTGATTGCACCCCACAGCAGACTCCTCAGGTACAGTGTAGCCCTGCCTGCGCTCTACAACAGTCTGTCCAGGTAGAGTGCAACCCTGCCTGTGCCCCACAGCAGTCTCTCCAGGTACAATGCAGCCCTACATTTGTGGCACAAGAGTCTCTCCAGCTACAGTGCAGCTCTGCATGCGCTCCACAACAGTCTCTCTGGGTATAGTACAGTCCTGCATGTGCCCCACAACAGTCTCTCTGGGTACAGTGCAGCCCTGCCTGCACATCACAACTGTCTCTCCAGGTACACTGCAACACTGCATGCATCGCACAACAGTCTATCCGGCTAGAGTACAGATCTGGATGTGCGGCACAACAGTTTCTCCGGGTACAGTGCAGCCCTTCCTAGGCTCCACAACGGTCTCTCCTGGTCCAATGCAGCCCTACATGCATGGCACAAGAGTCTCTCCAGCTAGAGAGCAGCCCTGCCTGCACCCCACAACAATCTCTCTGGGTACAGTGTGGCCCTGCCTGCGACCCACAGCAGTCTCTCTGAGTACAGTGCAGCCCTGCCTGCACTCCATAACAGTGTCTCTGGGTACAGTGCAGCACTGCTGGTGCCCCACAGCAGTCGCTCCGGTTCAGTATAGCTCTGCCTGTGCCTCATGGAAGTCTCTTTGGGTCTACTGCAGCCCTGCCTGCGCCTCACAACCATCTCTGGGATTAGTGCATCCCTGCATGCACCCCGTAACAGTCTCTCTGGGTACAGTGCAGCCCTGCCAGCGCATCACAACAGTCACTCCAGTTACATTTCAACTCTGCATGCATCGCATAGCAGTCTATCTGGCTAGAGTGCAGTGCTGCATGTGCAGCACAACAGTTTCTGTGGGTACAGTGCAGCCCTGCCTATGCCCCACAATATCTCTCCACGTACAGTGCAGCCCTGCCTGCACCCCACATCTCTCCAGATACAGTGCAGCCCTGACTGCGCCCCACAGCAGTCTCTCTGGGTACAGTGCAGCCCTGCTTGTGCCACGCAACAATCTCTCCAGATACAATGCAGCCCTGCCTGCCCATCAGTCTCTCTAGATACAATGCAGCCTTGCATGCACTGCACAACAGTCTATCCAGCTACAGTGCAAACCTGCATGCACCACGGAACAGTTTCTCCGGGTACAGTGCAGCCCTGCCTACGCCCCACAACGGTCTCTCCTGGTACAATGCAGCTCTGCATGCGTGGCACAAGAGTCTCTCCAGTAGGCTGCAGCTCTGCATGCACGCCACAACAGTCCCTCTGGCTCATGTGAAGCCCCTCATGTGCCCCACAGCGGTCTTTCCAGGTACAGTGCGGCCCTGCCTGCACCCCACAACAGTCTCACTGGGTACAGTGCAGCCCTGCCTGTGCCCCACAACAGTCTCTCCTGGTACATTGCAGCCCTGCATGCATGGCATGAGTCTCTCCAGCTAGAGTGCAGCCCTGCCTACTCCCCACAACAGTCTGTCTGGGTACTGTGCCGCGCTGCCTGCGATCTACAGCAGTATCCCTGGCCAGAGTGCAGCCCTGCCTCCGCCCCAAAACAGTCTCCTCGGGCTCAGTGCAGCCTTGCCTGCGTTCCATAATTGTCTCTCTGGGTATAGTGCAGCCCAGCCTGCACCCCACAGCAGTCTCTCCGAGGACAGTATAGCTCTGCCTGCGCCCCACAACAGTTTCTCTGGATATATTGCAGCCATGCATGGATCGCACAACATTCTTTCTGGGTATAGTGCAGCCCTGCCTCCGCGTCACAACAGTCTCTCTGGATACAATGCAGCCCTGCATGTGTTGCACAACAGTCTTTCTATCTAGAGCGCAGGCATGCCTGTGCCCCACAGCAGTCTCTCTGGGTACAGTGCAGCACTGCCTGTAACCAATAAAAGTCGCTCCGGGTACAATGCAGCCCAGCCTGCACCCACAACAGTGTCTCTGGTACAGTGAAGCCCTGCATGGTCCCACTACAGTCTCTCTGGATACGGTGTAGCCGTGCTTGCACCCCAGAGCAGTCTCACTGGGTACAGTGCAGCGCAGCCTGAGGCTACAACAGTGTCTCTGGATTCAGCGCAGCCCTGCATGCACTGCCCAAGTCTCAATGGGTACGGTGCAGCAGTGCTTGCGCCCCAGAACAGTCTCTCCTGATACAATGCAGCCCTGCATGCATGGCACAAGAGTCTCTCTAGCTAGAGTGCAGCCTTGCCTGCGACCGACAAAAGTCTTTCTGGCCAGAGTGCAGCACTGTCTCCGCCCCCCAACAGTCTCCTCGGATACAGTGTAGCCCTGCTTACGTTCCATAACAGTGTCTCTGGGTATAGTGAAGCCCTGCCTGCACCCCACAGCAGTTTCTCTGGGGACAGTATAGCTCTGCCTGCGCCCCACAACAGTCTCTCTCAGTATAGTGCAGCTCTGCGTATGTCGCACAACATTCTCTCTGAGTACAATACGGCCCTACATGCACTGCACAACATTCTCTCTGGGTATAGTGCAGCCCTGCCTCCGCATCACTACAATCTCTTCAGGTACAATGCAGCCCTGTATGTTTCACACAACAGTCTCTCCGGGTACAGTGCAGCCCAGCCTGCGCTCCAAAGCAGTCTCTCTGGGGACAGTATAGCTCTGCCTGCACCCCACAACAGCCTCTCCGGGTATAGTGCAGTCTGCTTGCACCCCACAATAGTCTCTCCGGGGACAGTACAGCCCTGCCTGTGCCCCACGGCAGTCTCTCCTGATAAAATGCAGCCCTGCATGCGTGATACAAGGGTCTCTCTGGCTAGAGTGCAGCCCTGCCTGCACCCCACAACAGTCTCTGGGTACAGTGCCGCCCTGTATGCAAGCCACAGCAGTCTCCGTGGCCAGAGTGCAGCCCTGCCTGCACTCCACAACAGTGTCTCTGGGTGCAGAGCAGCCCTGCCTTCACGTCACAACAGTCTCTCTGGCTACAATGCAGCCCTGCATGTGTTGCACAACAGTCTCTCTGGCTAGAGTGCAGGCCTGCCTGTGCCGCACAACAGTCTCTCCAGGTACAGTGCGGCCATGCCTGTGCCCCACAGCAGTCTCTTCGGGTACAGTGCTGCACTGCCTGCAACCCACAAAAGTTGCTCCAGGTACAATGCAGCCCAGTCTGCGCCCACAACAGTGTCTCTGGATACAGTGCAGCACTGCATGCGCCTCACAAAAGTCTCTCTGGGTATGGTGTAGCCCTGCTTGCGCCCCACAACAGTCTCTCCAGGTACAGTGCAGCCCAGCCTGAGGCAACAACAGTGTCTCCAGGTACAACAGTCTCTGGCCAGAGTGCAGCACTGTCTGCGCCCCCCAATAGTCTCCTCGGGTACAGTGTCGCCCTGCTTGTGTTCCATAACAGTCTCTCCGGGTATAGTGCAGCCATGCCTGCACCCCACAGCAGTCTCTCTGGGGACAGTGCAGCCCTGCCTGTGCCCCACGGCAGTCTCCCCGTGGACAGTATAGCCCTGCCTGCGACCCACAACAGTCTCTATTGGTACTGTGCGGCCATGCCTACGCCCCACAAGAGTCTCTCCGGCTAGAGTGCAGCCGTGCCTGCGCCCCACAACAGTCTCACTGGGTACAGTGCAGCTGCGCCTGCACCCCACAACAGACTTTCCTGGTACAATGCAGCCCTGCAAGCTTGACACAAGAGTCTCTTCAGGTATAGTGCAGCCCTGCCTGTGCCCCACAACAGACTCTCCGGGGACAGTATTGCTCTACCTGTGCCCCACAAGTGTCTCTCAGTATACTGCAACCCTGCATGCGATGCACAACATTCTCTCTGGGTACAGTGCAGCCCTGCGTGCGTCCCACAACTGTCTCTCCAGGTACAGTCTGCGCCTACAACAGTCTCTCCGTGTAAAGCGCAGCCCTGCCTGCACTCCACAACGGTGTCTGTGGAGACAGTGCAGCCCTGCCTGCTCCCCACAACAGTCTCCCGGCAAGAGTGCAGACCTGCCTACGCCCCACAACTGCTTTTCTGGCCAGAGTGCAGCCCTGCCTGCACCCACAACAGTGTCTCCGGGTACAGTGCAACACAGCCTACGCCCACAACAGTGTCTCGGGGTACAGTGCAGCCCTACATGTGCCACACAACAGTCTTTCCAGATACAGTGTGGCCCTGCCTGCGCCACACAACAGTTTCTCTGGCCAGAGTGCAGACCCGCAAGTGGCACACAGCAGTCTCTCTGGGTACAGTGCAGCCCTGCATGTGCCTCACAACAGTCTCTCCTGCTACAAAGGAGCCCTGCGTGCGTGGCACAAGAGTTTCTCCAGCTAGAGTGCAGCCCTGCCTGTGCCCCACAACTATCTCTCTAGGTACATTGTCCTCCTGTCTGCGACTCATAGTTGTCTCCCTGGCCAGAGTGTAGCACTGCCTGCGTTCCATAACTGTCTCTCCGGATATAGTGCAGCCCAGCCTGCACCCCACAGCAGTCTCTCCGGTTCAGTATAGCTCTGCCTACGCCCAACAACAGTCTCTCTGGGTACAGTGTAGCCCTGCTTACGCCCCACAACAGTCTCAACGGGTACAGTGCAGCCCACCCTGAGGCCACAACAGTGTCTCCAGGTACAGCGCAGCCCTACATGCGCTGCGCAACAGTCTCACTGGGTACAGTGCAGCCGTGCCTGCACCTCACAACAGGCTCTCCTGGTACAATGCAGCCTTGCATGCGTGACACAAGAGTCTGTCTAGCTAGAGTGCAGCCATGCCTGCGACCCACAAAAATCTTTCCGGCCAGAGTGCAGCACTGTCTGCGCCCCCCAACAGTCTCCTCCAATACAACGTAGCCCTCCTTGCGTTCCACAACAGTCTCTCTGGGTATAGTGCAGCCCTGCCTGTGCCCCACAGCAGTACCTCTGGGGACAGTATAGCTCTGCTTGTTCCCCACAACAGTCTCTCTCAGTATACTGCAGCCCTGCATGCATTGCACAACATTCTCTCCGGGTACAGTGCAGCCCTGCATGCGCCACGCTACAGTCTCTCTGGGTACAGTGCAGCCCTTCCCACCCATCACAACAGTCTCTCTGGATACAATGCAGCCCTGCATTCATCACATAACAGTCTATCCAGCTAGAGTGCAGCCCTGCATGTACCACACAACAGTTTCTCCGGGTACAGTGCAGTCAATTCTGCGCCCACAAGTCTTTCCGGGTTCAGTGCAGCCCAGTCTGCGCCCACAACAGTCTCTCTGGGTTCAGTGCAGCCCTGCCCGCACCCCACAACAGTCTCTCTGGGTACAGTGCAGCCCTGCATGTGCCCCACAACAGTCTCTCCTGTTACAATGCAGCCCTGCATACGTGGCACAAGAGTCTCTCCAGGTTCAGTGCAGCCTTGCCTGTGCCCCACAACAGTCTCTCTGAGTACAGTGCCACCCTGTATGTGAGCTACAGCAGTCTCCCTGGCCAGAGTGTATCCGTGCCTTCGTCCCACAACAGTCTCTCTGGGTACAGTACCTTCCTGTCTGTGACTCATAGCTGTCTCCCTGGCCAAAGTGCAGCCCTGCCTGCACCCCAAAACAGTCTCCTCTGGTTCAATGCAGCATTGCCTGCGTTCCATAATGGTCTCTCTGGGTATAGTGCAACCCTGCCTGTGCCCCACAGCAGTCTCTCTGGGGACTGTATAGCTCTGCCTGTGCCCCACAACAGTCTCTCTCAGTATACTGCTGCCCTGCATGCGATGCACAACATTCTCTCTGGGTACAGTATGGCCCTACATACACTGCACAACATTCTCTCTGCGTATAGTGCAGCCCTTCCTGTGCCCCACAGCAGTCTCCCTGGGTGTAGTGCAGCCTTGCCTGCGTCTCGTGGCAGTCTCTCCTGGCCTAGTGCAGCCCTGTTTGCTCCCCACAACTGCCTTTCTGGGTAAAGTGCAACCCTGCCTCAGCATCACAACAGTCTCTCCGGGTACAACGCAGCACTGCCAGAGTCCCACAACAGTCACTCTGACCAGAGTGCAGCCCTGACTGCGCCCAACAACAGTCTTTCTGGGTGTGGTTCAGGTCTGCCTGCGTTCCTCAACAGTCTCTCCGGGTACAGTGCAACCCTGACTGCGTCCCACAACAGTCTCTCCGGGTACAGTGCAGCCCAGCCTATGGCCACAACAGTGTCTCAGGGTACAGTGCAGCCCTGGATGCGCCACACAACAGTCTCTCTGGGTACAGTGCAACCCTGCATGCGCTACACAACAGTCTCTTCGGGTACAGTGCAGCCCAGTCTGTGCCCACAACAGTTTCTCTGGCCAGAGTGCAGCCCTGACTGCGCTCAACAACAATCTCTCTGGGTGTGGTGCAGGTCTGCCTGCGTCCCTTGACAGTCTCTCCGGGTACAGTGCACCCCTGCCTGCGTCCCATAACAGTGTATCCGGGTACAGTGCAGCCCAGCCTACGGCCACAACAGTGTCTTGGGGTACAGTGCAGCCCTGCATGCGCCACACAACAGTCTCTCTGGGTATAGTGCAACCCTGCATGCGCTACACAGCAGTGTCTCCGGGTATAGTGCAGCCCAGTCTGTGCCCACAACAGTTTCTCTGGCCAGAGTGCAGATCCGCATGTGGCCCACAGCAGTCTCTCCGGGTACAGTGTAGCCCTGCTTGTGCCCCACAACATCACTCTGGGTGTGGTGCAGCCCTGCCTGCACTCCACAACAGTGTATCCGGGTACAGTGCAACCCTTCCACCGCCCCACACCAGTCTCTTCGGGTGCAGTGCAGCCCTGCCTGCGCCCCACGGAAGTCTCCCCGGGGAGTGTATAGCTCTGCCTGCACCCCTCAACAGTCTCTCTGGGTATAGTGCAGCTCTGCATGTGACGCACAACATTCCCTCTGTGTATAGTCCAACCTAGCCTACGCCCACAACAGAATCTCTGGGTACAGTGCAGCCCTGCATGCACCACACAACAGTATCTCTTGGTACAGTGCAGCCCTGCATGTGCCGCGCAACAGTCTTTCCTGGTGCAATGCATCCCTGCACCTGTGGCAGAAGAGTCTCCCTAGCTAGAGTGCAGCCCTGCCTGTGCTCCATAACAGTCTCCTCGGGTGCAGTGTAACCCTGCCTGCATTCCATAACAGTCTCTCCATGTACAATGCAGCCCTGCCTGCACTCCACAACAGTGTCTCTGGGTACAGTGCAGCCCTTCCTGCGCCACACAGCAGTCTCTTCGTGTGCAGTGCAGCCCTGCATGCACCTCATGGAAGTGTCCCCGGGTCTAATGCAGCCCTGCCTGCTCTCCACAAGAGTTGGTCCAGCTAGAGTGCAGCCCTGCCTGCGCATCACAACAGTCTCCCTGGATACAATGCAGCACTGCCAGTGTCCCACAAGAGTCTCTCTGGCTAGAGTGCAGCCCTGCCTGCACCTTATGGCAGTCTCTCCAGGTCTAGTGCAGCCCTGCCTGCACATCACAACAGTCTCTCTGAGTACAATGCGGCCAGCACGCATTGCTCAACAGTCTCTCCGGCTAGAGTGCGGCCCTGCCCGCACCAGACAACAGTCTCAATGGATACAGTGTGGTCCTGCCTGGGTGCCACAGCACTCTCTCCGGGTAATGTGCAGCCCCACCTGCGTCCCACCATAGTCTCTCCGGATACAATGCAGCCCCACATGCGTCGCACAACAGTTTACCTGGCTACAGTGTAGCTCTGCATGTGCCGCACCAACAGTTTCTCCGGGTACATTGTGGCCCTGCCTGCGCTCCACAGCAGTCTCTCCGGGTGCAATGCAACCCTGCCTGCGCCTCATGGCAGTCTCTGGGTCTAGTTAAGCTCAGCCTGTGCCCATGGCAGTCTCCCCAGGGAGTGTATAGCTCTGCTTGTGCCCCACAACAGTCTTTCTGGGTACAGTGCAGCCCTGCATGCGTCGCACAACATTCCCTCTGGGTATAGTGCAACCCAGCCTACACCCACAACGGTGTCTCTGGGTACAGTGCAGCCCTGCATGCGCCACACAACAGTTTTTCCTGGTGCAATGCAGCCCTGCACGCGTGGCACAAGAATCTCTCCAGCTAGAGTTCAGCCCCATAACAGTCTCCTCAGGTACAGTGTAGCCCTGCCTGCGTTCCATAACAGTCTCTGTGTACAATGCAGCCCAGTCTGCGCACACAGCAGTCTTTCCTCGTACAGTGCAGCCCTGCCTGCACTCCACAAGAGTCTCTCCAGCTAGAGTGCAGCCCTGCCTGCGCATCACAACAGTCTCCCTGGATACAATGCAGCACTGGCAGCATCCCACAAGAGTCTCTCTGGCCAGAGTGCAGCCCTGCCTGCGCCTCATGGCAGTCTCTCCGGGTCTAGTGCAGCCCTGCCTGCCCCCCACAACAGTCTCCCGGCAAGAGTGCAGCCCTGCCTATGCCCCACAGCTGTCTTTCTGTGTAATGTGCAACCCTGCCTCTGCATCTCAACAGTTTCTCAGGGTGTAATGCAGCACTGCCATTGTCCCACAACAGACTCTCTGGCCAGAGTGCAGCACTGACTGCGCCCAACAACAGTCTCTCTGGGTGTGGTGCAGGCCTGCCTGCGTCCCTCAACAGTCTCTCCGGGCACAGTGCAGCCCAGCCTGTGCCCACAACCATGTCTTTGGGTATTGTGCAGCTCTGGCTGTATCCCACAACAGTCTCTCTGGGTACAGTGCAAGTCAGCCCACACCCACAACAGTATCTCCAGATACAGTGCAGCCCTGCACGCACCATACAACAGTCTCTCTGGGTACAGTGAAGCCCTGCCTGCACCGCACAACAGTCTTTCCTGATGCAATGCAGCCCTGCATGGGTGGCACAAGAGTCTCTCTGGGTACAGTATGGCCCTGCCTGCGACCCACAACAGTCTCTCTTGTCAGAGTGAACCTTGGCTGTGCTCCACAACAGTCTCATTGGGTAAAATGTAGCCCTGCCTGCGTTCCATAACAGTCTCTCCAGGTATAGTGCAGCTCTGCCTGTGCCCCCAACAGTCTCGTGTATGGTGTAGCCCTGCCTGCACTCCACAACAATGTCTCCGGGTACAGTGCAGCCCTTCCTGCGCCCCCCAGCAGCCTCTTCGGGTGCAGTGTGGAACTGACTGTGCCTCATGGCAGTCTCTCTTGGTCAAGTGCAGCCCTGCCTGTCCCCCACAGCAGTTTTTCCAGCTAGAATGCAGCCCTGCCTGTGCATCACCACAGTCTCCCTGGATACAATGCAGCACTGCCAGTGTCCCACAACAGTCTCACTGGCCAGAGTGCAGCCCTGACTGCAATGAACAACAATCTCCCTGGGTATGGCGCAGCCCTGCCTGTGTCCCACAACAGTCTTTCCGGGTACACTGCAGCCCAGCCTGTGCCCACAACGGTGTCTCTGGGTATGGTGCTGCCCTGCCTGCGCCCCACAACAGTCTCCTCAGGTACAGTGCAACCCTGCCTGCACCCCACAGCTGTCTCGCCGAGGACAGAGCAGCCCTGCCAGCGCCCCACAGCAGTCTCTCCGGGTACACTGCAACCCTGCATGCACTGCACAACATTCTCCCTGGTTACAGTGCAGCCTTGCCTCTGTATCACAACAGTCTCTCAGGGTACAATGCAGCCCTGCTTGAGCTCCACTGTAGTCTCTCTGGGTACAGTGCAACCTTGCCTGCGTTTCACAACCATCTCTCTGGATAAAATGCGGCCCTGCAGGCATCGCACAACGGTCTATCCAGCTACAGTAGAGCCCTGCCTGCACGTCAAAACAGTCTCTTGGGTACAATGCAGTGCAGCCAGCGTCCCACAACAGTCTCACTGGCCAGAGTGCAGCCCTGCTTGCGCCCCACAACCGTCTCTCTGGGAATGGTGCAGCCCTGCCATTGCACCACAACTGTCTCTCTGGGTATAGTGCGGCCCTGCCTGCGACAGACAACAATCTCTCTGGGAACAGTGTGGCCCAGCCTGCGACCCACAGCAGTCTCTCTGGATACAGTGCAGCCCAGCTTGCACTCCAAAACAGTGCCTCCAGGTACAGTGCAGCCTTGCATGCACCCCACAACAGTCTCCCAGGCTAGATTGCAGCCCTGCATGTGCCCTACAATAGTCCCTATGGGTACAGAGCAGCCCTGACTGCACATCACAAAAGTCTCTCCAGGTACAGTGCAGCCCTGCCTGCGCTGCACAACAATCTCTCTGGGTATCATGCAGCCATGACTGCAACTCGCAACAATCTCAATGGGTACAGTGTGGTCCTGCCTGGGTGCCACAGCAGTCTCTCTGGGTAATTTGCAGCCCTACCTGCACCCCACAACAGTCGCTCTGGGTATAATGCAGCTCTGCGTCGTCCCACAACAGTCTCTCTGGCCAGAGGGCAGTCCTGCCTGCGCCCCACAGCAGTCTTTCTGGGCACAGTGCAATCCAGCCTGAGTGTCACAACAGTCTCTCCAGATACAGTGCAGCCTTGCACGCGCCACACAAGTTTCTCCCGGCACATTGCGGCCCTGCCTGCACACCACAGCAGTCTCTCCGAGTACAGTGCAGCCCTGCCTATGCCCCGTAGCAGTCTCTCCTGGTACAATGCAGCCCTGCATGCGTGGCACAACAGTCTCTCCGACTAGAGTGCAGCCCTGCATGTGCCCTACAATAGTCACTCCGGGTACAGAGCAGCCCGGCCTGCGCCCCACAATAGTCTCTCTGGGTGCAGTGCGGCCCTGACTGCACACCATTGCAGTCTCTCCGGGTACAGTGCAGCCCTGCCTGCATCCCACAACAGCCTCTCTGGCAATAGTGCAGCCCTGCGTACGCCCCACAAGAGTCGCTCTGAGTACAATGCAGCCCTGCCTGCGCCCCACAGCAGTCTCTCTGGGTACAATAGAGCTGTGCCTGTGCATCACAACACGCCCCCCCCGGGTACAATGCAGCCCTGCATGCATGGCACAAGAGTCTCTCCAGCTAGAGTGCAGCCCTGCATGCACCCCACAACAGTCCCTCTGGCCAGAATGCAGCCCTGCAGGTGCCCCACAACAGTTTATCCAGGTCCAGTGCAGCCCTCTGTGCACCCACAACAGTCTCTCTTGCTCCAGTGCAACCCTGCATGTATCCCACAACAGTCACTCTGGCTAGAGTGCAGCCCTGCAGGTGCCCCACAGCAGACTTTCCAGGTACGAGGCAGCTCTGCCTGCGGCCCACAGAAGTCTCTCCGGGTGCAGTTTAAGTCTGCCTGAATCCCACAAAAGTCTCTTTGGGTACGGTGCGGCCCTGCCTGTGCCCCGCAACAGCCCCTTCGGGTACAGTGCAGACCTGCCTGCACCCACAACAGTCTCTCTGCGTACAATGCAGCCCTGCCTGCATCTCACAACAGTCCCTCCGGGTACAGTGCAGCCTACTGTGCACCCACAACAGTCTCTCCGGCTACAGTGCAGCCCTGCATGCATGGCTCAAGAGTCTCTCCAGCCAGAGAGCAACCCTGCATATGCCCCACAATAGTCCTTCTGGCCAGAGTGCAGCTCTGCAGTTGCAGCCAGGTACAGTGCAGGCCTGCCTGCGGCCCACAAAAGTCTCTACGAGTACAGTTTAGGTCTGCCTGCACCCCACAACAGTCTCTTTGGGCACAGTGCAGCCCTGCCTGCACCCCACAACAGTCTCTCCAGGTACAGAGCAGTAGAGTCTGCGCCCACAACAGCCTCTCCGGGTACAGTGCAGCCCACCGTGCACCCACAACAGTCTCTCTGGGTACAGTATGGCCCTGCCTGTGGCCCACAGCAGATGTCCGGGTATGGTGCAGCCATGCCTGCGTCTCACGGCATTCTCTCTGGGACTAGTGCAACTCTGCCTACGCCCCACAACAGACTTTCTGGGTACAGTACAGCCCTGCCTGCACATCACAACAGTCTCTTCGGGTATACTGCAGCGCAGTCAGCATCCCACAACAATCTCTCTGGCCAGAGTGCAGCCCTGCCTGCGCCCCACCACAGTCTCTCTAGGTATGGTGCAGCTCTGCTTGCGCCCCACAGGGGTCTCTCTCGTTACAGTACAGCCCTGCCCTGCGTCGCACAACAGTCTCTCTCGGGATAGTGCAACCCTTCATGCGCCCCACAACAGTCTCTCCGGGCACAGTGCAGCCCTGCCTGCGTGCCACAGCAGTCTCTCCAGGTACAATGCAGCCTTGCATGCATGGCACAAGAGTCTCTCCAGCTAGAGTGCAGCCCTGCATATGCCCCACAACAGTCCCTCTGGCGAGAGTGCAGCACTGCCTGCACCCCACCAGAGTCTCTCTGGGTACAGTGCAGCTCTGCCAGTGCACCACAACAGTGTCCTTGGGGTAAGTGTAGCCCAGCCTGTGCTATACAACAGTCTCTCCGGGTACAGTGCAGCCCTGCTTGCGCCCCACAGGAGTCTCTCCCATTACAGTGCAGCCCTGCCTGCGTCGCACAACAGTCTCTCTGGGTACAGTGCGGCCCTGTCTGCGACCCACAGAAAACTCTCCGGGTACAGCACAGCCCTGCCTGCGTCCCACACCAGGTTCTATGGGTGCAATAGAGTTGTGCCTGTGCATCACAACAGCCGCTCAGGGTACAATGCAGTCCTGCCTGCATCACACAACAGTCTATCTGGCTAGAGTACAGCCCTGCATGAGCCGCACAACAGATTCTCTGGGTACAATGTAGCCCTGCATGTGTTACACAACAGGCAATCTGGCTAGAGTGCAGCTCTGCCTGCACCCCACAACGGTCTGTCCTAGTACAATGCAGCCTTGCATGCACGGCACAAGAATCTGTCCGGCTAGAGTGCAGCCCTGCATGCACCCCACAACAGTCCCTCTGGCTATAGTGCAGCCCTGCCGATACCCCACAGCAGTCTCTCCAGGTACAGTGCATCTCTGCTTGCAGCCCACAAAAGTCTCTGCAGGTACGGTTTAGTTCTGCCTGCACCCCACAACAGTCTCTTTGGGTATGGTGCTGCCCTGCCTGCGCCCCTCAACAGCCTCTCCATCTCCGGGTACAGTGCAGCCCTGCCTGCGCTCCACAACAGTCTCTCCGAGTACAGTGCAGCCGAGCCTGCGCCCCACAACAGTGTCTTTGGCCAGAGTGTAGCCCTGCCCGTGCCCCATAACAGTCTCTCCGAGTCCATTACAGCGCAGCTTGCGCCCCACAGCAGTCTCTCCAGGAACTGTGAGGCCCGCCTGCGCCCCATAGCAGTCTCTCCGGGGACAACATAGCTTTACCTGTGCTGCACAACAGCCCCTGGGCATAGTGCAGAGCTGCCTGCACCAACAACAGTCTCCTCAGGTACAGTGTAGCCCTGCCTGCGCTCCATAACAGTCTCTCCGGGTACAGTGCAGTACTGCCTGCGCCCCACAGCAGTCTCTCCGGGGACAGTATAGCCCTTCCTGCATCGCACAACAGCCTCTCTAAGTATAATGCAACCGTGCATGTGCCCCACAACAGTCTCTCTGGGTACAATGCACCCCTGCATGCATTGCACAAAAGTCTCTCCAGCTAGAGTGCAGCCCTGTGTGTGCCCTACAACAGTCTCTCTGCTTACAGAGCAGCCCTGCCTGCACCCCACAACAGTCTCTCTGGGTACAATGCAGCCCTGCCTACGCTCCAAAACTGTCTCTCCAGGTACAGTGCAGCTCTACCAGCACCCTACAGCAGTCTCGCCAGGGACAACATTCTCCCTGGTTACCGTGCAGCCCTGCCTCTGCGTCACAACAGTCTCTCCAAGTAGAGTGCAGCCCTGCCTGCGTCCCACAACAGTCTCCCCTGGAACAGTGCAGCCCAGCCTGAGCCAACAAGTCTATCCGGGTACAGCGCAGCCCTGCCTGCGCCACAAAGAAATATCTCCAGGTTTAGTGCAGCCCTGCCTGCACTCCACTGGTGTTTCCGGGTACAGTTCAGCCCCTCCTGCACCCCACAGCATTCTCTCTGGGTACAGTGCAGTCTTGCCTGCGCATCACAACAGTCTCTCCGGGCACAATGCAGCCCTGCCTGTGTCCGACAACAGTCTCTCTGGCCAGGGTGCAGCCCTGCCTGCGCTGTAGAACGTTCTCTCTGGGTATAGTGGAGCCCTACATTCAGCCCATAACAGTCTCTCTGGGTACAGTGCAGCCCTGCATACGGCCCCACAACAGTCTCGCTGGGAACAGTGCGGCCCTGTTGCGCTCCACAACAGTCTCTCTGGCTAGAGTGAGGCCATGCCTGCACCCCACAACAGTCTCCCTGGGTACAGTGTGGTACTGCCTGGGCGACACAGCAGTCTCACTGGGGAATGAGCAGATCTACCTGCGCCCCACAACAGTGTACTGGGGTATAGTGTAGCCTGCCTGTGCCCCACAAGTCTCTCCGGGGACAGTGCAGCCCTTCCTACACCCCACAGCATTCTCTCTGGATACAGTGCAGCCATGTCTGCACCCCTCTGCAGTCTCTCCAAGTACAATGCAACCCTGTGTATGCCCCACAAAAGTCTATCTGGGTACAGTGTAGCCCTTCCTGCGCTCCACAACAGTTTCTCTGGGAACAATGCAGCCCTTCCTGCACCTCACAGCATTCTCTCTGGATACAGTGCAACCATGTATGCGCACCACAGAAGTCTCTCCAGGTAGAGTGCAGCCCTGTCTGCGTCCCACAATAGTCTCTCCTGGAACAGTGTAGCCCAGCATGCGCCAACAACAGTCTCTCCTGGTAGAGTGCAACCCTGCCTGCGCCACACAGAAGTATCTCCAGGTTTAGTGCAGCCCTGCCTGCACTCCACTTGTGTCTCCGGGTACAGTTCGGCACTGCCAGCAGCCCAAGCGCTCTCTCTGGGTACAGTTTAGGGCTGCCTGCACCCCACAGCAGTCTCTCTGGGCATAGCTCAGTCCTGCATGCCCCTCACAGCAGTCTCTCCTGGAACAGTGCAGCCCAGCCTGCGCCAACTACAGCCGTCTCTCCGGGTCTAAGGCAGCCCTGCCTGCGCCCCACAATAGATTCTCCGGCAAGAGTGCAATCCTGCCTACACTTCATAACAGTCTCCTGAGCTACAGTGTAGCCCTGCCTGCACTCCATAACAGTCCCTCTGGGTACAGTGCAGCCCTTTCAGCACCCCACAGCATTCTCTCTGGGTACATTGCAGCCATGCCAGCGACCCACTGCAGTCTCTCAGGTACAGTGCAGCCCTGCCTGCGCCCCACAACAGTCTCCTCGGCTACAATGTAGCCCTGCATGCGCTCCATAACAGTCCCTCCGGGTACAGTGCAGCCCTGCGTATGCCCCACAACAGTCTCTCTGGGTACAGTGCTGTCCTGCCTGCGCATCACAACAGTCTCTCTGGGCGATATGCAGCACTGCCTGTGTCCCTCAACCGTCTCTCTGGCCGGAGTGCAGCCCTGCCTGTGCCCCACGACAGTCTCCCCAGGACAATGCAGCCCTGCATGCACTGCAGAACATTCTCCCTGGGTATAGTGGAGCCCTGCATACGGCCCATAACAGTCTCTCTAGGAACAATGCAGCCCTGCCTGTGTGCCACAGCACTCTCTCTGGGTATAGTGCAGCCTTGCCTGCACCCCACAACAGTCTCTCCTTGTACAATGCAACCCTGCATGTGCCCTACAGCAGTCTCTCTGGGTGCAGTGTAGTCCTGCCTGCACATCACAACAGCCTCTCCGGATACATTGCAGCCCTGCCTGCACATCACAACAGCCTCTTCGGATACATTGCAGCCCTGCCTGCGCTTCACAACAGTCTCTCCAGGTACAGTGCAGCCCTGTCTGCATCCCACGGCAGTCTCTCAGGCGACACTGCAGCCCTTCCTGCGCCCCACAGTATTCTCTCTGGGCAGAGTGCAGCCCTGCACCCACCCCACAAAAGTCTCTCTGGGTACAGTGCAGCCCTGCCTGCCCGTCACAACAGTTTCACCGTTACAATGCAGCCTTGCATGCAGTGCACAACAGTCTCGCTGGCCAGAGTGCAGCCCTGCATGCTCCTCACAACAGTCTCTCTGGGTACAATACGGCCATGCTTGGGTGCCACAGCAGTCTCTGTGGGTAATGTGAGCCCTACCTGTGGCCCACAACAGTCTCTCTGCATACAGTGCAGCCCTGCCTGTGCATCACAACTGTCTCTCTGGGTACAATGCAGCCTTGCATGCAATACACAACAGTCTTATCTGGCTTTGGTGCAGCCCTGCTTGTGCCCCACAACAGTCTCCCCGGGTACAATGCAGCACTGCATGCACCCCACAGCAGTATCTCTGGGTACAGTGCAGCCCAGCCTGCGCCAACAACAGTCTCTTCCAGTGCAGCACAGCGCTGACTACGCCACACAGCAGTCTCTCCGGGTACAGTGCAGCCCTGCCTGCATCCCAAAACAGTCTCTCTGGATCTAGTGCAGCCCTGCCTCCACTACACTGGTGTTTCTGCGTGCAGTGCAGTGCTGCCTGCGGCCCACAGCTGTCTCTCCGGGTACAGTTTAGGGCTGCCTGGACCTCACTGTAGTCTCTCTGGGTACGGTGCAGCCCTGCATGCAGCACACAACATTCTCTCTGGGTACATTGTGGCCCTGCCTGTGCCCCACAGCAGTGTCTCTGGCTAGAGCGCGGCCCTGCCTGCACCCCACAAAAGTCTCTCTGGGTACAGTGCAGCCCTGCATGTGCCCTACAATAGTCTCTCCGTTTACAGAGCAGCCCTGTCCTACAACAGTCTCTCTGGGTACAGTGCAGCTCTGCATGCGACTCACAGACGTTTCTTTGGGTATAGTGCAGAGCAGCCTGCCCTCCAAAACAATCCCTCCAGGTACAGTGCAGCCCTGCACGCACCCAACAACAGTCTCTCCGGCAAGAGTGCAGCCCTGCTTGCACCCACTACAGTCTCTCCGGCTCGAGTGCGGCGCTGCCTGCACCTCACAACAGTCACTCCGTGTATAGTGTAGGTCTGCCTGTGCCCCAAAACAGTCCCTCTGGGTACAGTGCTGCCCTGTCTGCGTCCCACAAGTTTCTCTGGGCACAGTGCAGTCCTGCCTGCCCCCCAAAGCAATCTCTCCGGTGCTATGCAGCCCTCCCTGCGTCCACTACAATCTCTCTGGGTACAGTGCAGCCCTATCAGTGCCCCTCAACAGTTTGTCTGGGCACAGTGCAGTCCTGCCTGCACCCATCAACAATTTCTCCAGGTACAGTGCAGCCCTGTCTGAGTCCCAAAACAGTCCCTCTGGGAACGGTGCAGCCCTGGCTGCACCCTGCAAACAGTCTGTATGCGTACAGTGCTGTCCTGCCCGTGCTCCACAACAGAATCTCCGGTTACAGCGCAGCCCTGCCTGAGCCCCACAACAGTCTCTCTGGGTACAGTGCAGCCCTGCTGGCACTCACAGGAGTTCCTCCAGGTACAGTGCAGGCCTGCCTGCACTCCACAACAGTCTCTCTGGGCACTGTGCAGTCCTGCCTATGCCCCAAAACAGTCATTCCGGATATAGTGCAGCCCTGCCTGCGTCTCACGGTATTCTCTCCAGGTACAGTGCAGTCCTGCTTGCGCCCACAACAGTTTCTCTGGTTAGGGTGCAGCCCTGCCTGCACTCCACAACAGCCTCTCTAGGGTCAGTCACAAGGGGGCATAAGTTCAAGGTGAGGGGTGGGAGGTTTAGGGGGGATGTGAGGAAAAACTGTTTTTACCCAGAGGGTGGTGACGGTCTGGAATGCACTGCCTGGCCGGGTGGTGGAGGCGGGTTGCCTCGCATCCTTTAGAAAGTACCTGGATGAGCACTTGGCACATCATAACATCCAAGTGCTGGTAAATGGGATTAGGTAGGTAGGTCAGGTGTTTCTCACGTGTCAGTGCAGACTCGATGGGCCGAAGGGCCTCTTCTGCACTGTGATTCTGTGATTCTGTATGATACCGTGCAGTCCTGCCTATGCCCCAAAAAAGTCTCTCTGGGTACAGCGCAGCCCTGTGTGTGCCCCACAACAGTCTCTCCAGCTAGATGCAGCCCTAACTGCGCCCCACAACAGTCTCTCCAGATACGGTGCAGCTTTGTCTGCATGCACAGCAGTCTCCCCGGGTGGAGTGCAACCCTGCCTGCACTCCATAACAGTCTCTCGGGTTAGAGTGCAGCCCTGCCTTCACTCCACAACAGTCTCTTGGGGGTACAGTGCAGCCCTGCCTGCGCCACACAACAATGTTTCCGTGTACAGTACAGCCCTACCTGGGTCCCACAACAGTCTCTCCAGCTAGATGCAGCCCTAACTGCGCCCCACAACAGTCTCTCCAGATATGGTGCAGCTTTGTCTACGTGCACAGCAGTCACCCCAGGTGGAGTGCAACCCTGCCTGCACTCCATAACAGTCTCTCGGGTTAGAGTGCAGCCCTGCCTTCACTCCACAACGGTGTCACTGGGTACAGTGCAATCCTGCCTGCACCCCACAACAGTCTTTCTGGCTACGGTGCAGCCCTGCCTGCGCTCCAAAACAGGCTCTCCAGGTACAGTGCAGCCGTGCCTGCGCCCCACAACAGTCTCACTGGGTACAGTGCAGCCCTGTTGGCACAGACAGGATTTCCTCTGGGTACAGTGCAGCCCTGCCTGTGGCCCACAACAGTCTCTCCAGGTACAGTGCAGCCATGCTCGCGCACCACAGCTGGCTCTCCGGGTACAGTGCAGCCCTGCCTGCTCCTCACAGCTGCCACTCCAGGTACAGTGGAGCCCTGCCTGCCCCCGACAACAAGTTCTCCGGGTACAATGCAGCCCTGCCTGCGCTCCACAACAGTCTCCCCGGGAACAGTGCAGCCCTACCTGTGGCCCACAAAAGTCTGTCTGGCTAGCATGCAGCCCTGCCTTCCCTCCACAACAGTCTCTCGGGGTACTGTGCAGTCCTGAGTGCGTTGACAACAGTCTCTCCGGCTAGAGAGATGCCGTGCCTGCGCACCACAACAGGTTATTTAGCCAGAGTGCAGCCCCACCTGCACTCCAACACAGTCTCTCCAGGTATAGTGCAGCCCTGCCTGCACCCCAAAACAGTCTCTTCAGGTGCAGTGCAGCCCTGCCTCGCCCCACAACAGTTTCTACGGGAACAGTGCAGCCCTGCCTGCACCCCATAACAGTCTCTCCGGCTAGAGTGAAGCCCTGCCTGCGCCTACAACAGTTTCTCTGGCTACCATGCAGCCCTGCCTGTATCCACAACAGTCTCTCCAGGTAGAATACAGTGCAGCCCTGCCTGCTCCTCAAAGCAGCCTCTCCAGGTACACTCGAGCCCTGTCTGCCCCAAACAGTAGGCTCTCCGGGTACAAAGCAGCCCTGCCTGCACCCCACAACAGTCTCTCCGGTTAGAGTGCATCCTTGACTGCACCCCAAAGCAGTCTCTCCGTGTACTATGCGGCCCTGACTGCGCCCACAACTATCTCTCCGGGTACAGTGCGGCCCTGTCTGCACCCCACAACAGTTTCTCTGGCCACAGTCCTGCCTGTGCCTCACAGCAGTCTCTCCAGGTATGTTGCAGCCCTGTCTGTGTCCACAACAGGCTCCCCGGATAGAGTGCAGCCCTGTCTGCACCCCACAACAGAGTCTCCGTTTACAGTACAGCCCTGCCTGTGCCCCATAACAGTTTTTTCCGGGTACAGTGCAGCCCTACCTGCATCCCTCAACAGTCTATCTGGCTAGAATGCAGGCCTGCCTGTGTCCCACAACAGTCTTTCTGAATATGGTGCAGACCTGCCTGAGCCCACAACAGTTTCTCTGGGTGCAGTGCAGTCCTGCCTGCGCTCCACAACAGTGCCTCCGGCTAGAGTGGAACCCTGCCTGCGCAACACAACAGTTTATCTGGCCAGAGTGCACCCCTGCCTGAATCCACAACAGTCTCTCAGGGTGCAGTGCAGTCCTGCCTGTGCCTCACAACAGTTTCTCTGGGCACTGTGCAGCCCGTCTGTGTCCACAACAGTCTCTCGGGCTAGAGTGCAGCCCTGCCTGTACGCACAATTGTTTCTCCGGGTACAGTGCATCTTGCCTGCCCCCCACAACAGTCTCTTTGGGTACGGTGGATCCCTGCCTGTGCCCACAACAGTGCCTCTGGGTACAATGCAGCCCAGCCTGCATCCCACAACAGTCTCCCCAGCAAGAGTGCAGCCCTGCCTTCATCCCATAACAGTTTCTCTGGATACAGTGAAGCCCTGCCTACATCCACAACAGTCTCCTGGGGTATAGTGCAGTTCTGTATTTGCCAACAACAGGCATTCAGCTCAAGTGCCACCCTGCCTGCGCAACACAACAGTTTATCTAGCCAGAGTGCAGGCCTGCCTGCATCCAGAACAGTCGTTACGGGTACAATGCAGCCCTGCCAGCATCCACAACAGTGCCTCTGGCTGGAGTGCAGCCCTGCCTGTCCCCCACAACAGTCTCTCTGGGTGCAGCACATGCAGTCCACAACAGTCTCCCCAGGTAGAGTGTAGCCATGCCCGTGCGCCACAGCAGGCACTCTGGGTACAGTGCAGCCCTCCCTGCCCCCAACCGCAGGCTCTCCAGGTACAATGCAACCCTGCCTGCGTTCTACAACCATCTCTCCGGGTACAGTGCAGCCCTGTCGGCGCCCACAATAGTTTCTCTGGGTGCAGTGCAGTCCTGCCTGCACCCCACAACAGTCTCTCCAGGTATGGTGCAGCTGTACCTAAAGAGCTGTGCTTAAAAAGTCCCTGAACTGTGCACCACCAAGAATCCAAAGATTACTAATGCAAGTGTAGAAGTACCAGGTCAGAGTTAAATACAAACCGGGCAGGGAAATGTACATCGCAGACACTTTGTCACGTGCATACCTACCCATCATGGAGGAAGAGGATAAAGAAACAGAAGCACAGGTTCACATGCTGACAAAGAACTTACCTGTGGCTGTAACCAAACTGAATGAGATCAGGGAAGCGACCAAGAACGACGCCACCCGGAGAAAACTGCAGCAGATTGTGCAAACTGTCTGGCCCACACATTGGAATGCAGCCCCTTCTGCTATACAAGAACACTGGAACTTTCATGAGGAACTTCATGTAGCAGAAGGAATGCTTTTCAAGGGAGAAAAGATCATAATTCCTGTAACACTGAGGAAAGAAATGCTGCAGCGCATGCATGAAAGTCACCTCGGCATAGAAACATGCAGGAGAAGAGTTTGAGATGTAATGTATTGGCCTGGAATGGGAGCACAAATTGGAGAAATGGTGAATGTGTGTGCAGTATGCCAATAGTACAGTAAATCGCAACAAAAAGAACCACTTCAACCACACAGTGTTCCAGAGAGGTCCTGGCAGAAAATTGGAATGGACTTGATCACATTTGACAACAGTGACTACCTCCTAGCAATAGCTTATTACTCAAAGTTTTTTGAGTCTGTGCTGCTGAGAAATGATATAAGAGCATCATTGCAATAAATCATTTAAAATCAATTTTTGCTCACCACAGCATACCTGAAGTGCTCGTCTCAGATAACGGTCCACAATTCTCAGGCACTGAGTTTCACAAATAGCACAGGACTGGGAGTTTTGCCACACTATGTCAAGTCCCAAATATCCACAATCCAACAGAATGGTGAAACATACCATGCAGATCTTAAAACACCTGTTGAAGAAGGCAAAGGCGTATGGAAGAGACCTCTACCTGGCTCTGCTAGATTTAAGGAATACTCCTTTAGAGGGCATTGGATCATCTCCAGCACAGCTCCTGACGGGGAGAAGACCAAGAACTAAGCTTCCAACTGCGCCCCAACTGTTATTTCCACAGCCAGTGAGCTACAGCATACATCTGCACAAACCTGAGACAGGAGAAGCAGAAACAGTACTTGATTAAGGCACCCGACTTCTGCCTGACCTGAACATGGGAGATACAGTGAGGATTCAGCATGAAGGGATCTGGAATCTTGCTGTTGTTATAGGAATCACAGGAGAACCAAGGTCTTACATAATGCAGACTCTAAACGGACAACAGTACAGGAGAAACTGGAAATTCTTATGGAAAGCAAATGAAACGCAACCCTGCTCTGAACCAGAAAGTGTAGCTGAAGATCAAAAACCAGAATGCGCCAGTGAAGCAACAGATAACCAGACAAAGCCCGAGAGTCCTGAAAACTATCCAAGGGCTGAAAGTGACACAGAGCTGGAGAAGACCCCTTGTCCTTCAAAACCACCTCTGTCACCACTCAGAACATCCAGTGGAAGAATTGTGAAAAAATCAGAGGTACACAGATGAATAAAATACAAAACAGACCGATCAAAACAGAGTGAAAAAGAATCAATAAGAGGCTTTGTGTACTTGAGTTGTATAGAAGTTTTTTTTTTTAAAAAAGGAAATGTCATGATAATAGCTGATTGTGGTTGTGGGCTCCAGTATTAGATACAATACAGTACTCTGTACTATATATGGGATCACCTGACCTGGGGGTTGAAGGTCAGATAGCACATGTTGGAGCCTGTCTTGATAGAATTCAGACACTGCAGAAATGTGTTCATGTTAGGAAAATGTGTCATCAATAATGTTAGCTCAGCTACAATGTCATCATTAAAAAAAGAAACAAGAAACAAGATATCACCCAACACCCTTCAGACTATACCCTGACCAAGGTGTCGAATTCTGGTCACCAAAAAACACTAATGTTGGGGGTAGTGCAGAGAAGAGTCACAAGACTGACCTCCTGTGTCATGGGTCTTGAGTTTGAGGAAGCACTGGACAGACTTGGACTTTTCAGCCTGGAAAGGAAATGTCAGGGAGGTGATTTCATTGAGTTATATAAGGGGGATGAATTTCCTCGAGCTTCTCTAGTATTGCCACTGTAAGCATGTAAATGGGGTTTCTGCCAAAGTTGCAGCAGTGCACTGGGAGAACCTCTAATGAATTTGCCCTAAGGTCATTAAAAGTATTGTAAAAGTTAATCCAGAATATTGTTTTAAATTAAACTGTGGATGCAGGACAAGGGGACAGGGGTTTAAACTAGCAAAAGATAATTTTAGGACTGTTATTGGAACATTCTTCTTCATACAGTGCTCAATGTCTGGAATAATCTCCTTGATAGAATGATGAAGGTAAAACCCTTGGAATCATTTAAGAAACAATTTGATATTGAAATGTGGGACATTAGAATTTCTCTCAATGAACAAATTAAGTGGACTGAATGGCGTTTCTCATTTGTATTGATCTTTATCAAGCAAGCTAACATCCTGGTGCCATCATATAATATGCATAGCAGTCATGTCAGTATATCTTTGAGTGTTATCAGTCTACACACTGGTGGGTCATTTTTAATGGCTAATTAAGCAAGCATACCCCTTCCTTTAGGGGGATCTGGGAAAGTGATGGGACACAGTCAAAGGGACTAACATCTGTACTGTATGGATTATGTTACCTTAGTCTCTTGGTACAGACCCTTGGGGTTGTATGGTGTAACTCAGATAAAGCCACATGCCGGAACTGGTGACAGATGAAGACTTTTTTGCTAGTCAGGCTATAGAGTGTGGCTCTCAGATGGCACACCTTCAGTGGCTAGTAATGGTTTTCTCTTGCCTGATGATACAACTTTCTCCTGTACTACCTCACAATCTTCTAAAACATCTAAAATGTTTTTTATCACTCAATTTAGATGCAGTAAAACTGGATGAATGTGATTCATCTATTGAGATACGAAAAACATTATTCCATTCATGACTTTGGACTACATATGAACTGTAAACATCAAAGATACATTAAATAGTTTATTGAAGTTCATTGCAGCGGGGGAATATGGAAATGAGACTTTATTCAGATGAATTAAGAACTTTATAAACTGATGTTAACATGATAATTAAGGTGGAGGTTGTGAACAATGCTTCAAAACAACCTATACCATTTAGACAGCTTGATTGTAAAGACTCTTGCATTTCACACTTACCAGATAATTCATTTTTAGTTCATAAGCTCAGTCTTGTAGAATAGGTGGCATTGCTTGTGATCAAGGAAAAGTTGTAATCCCTCCCATGATAGTTGGGAAAGGGCCGGGATGGTTAAATCATTAAAAATGTGAAACCCGACCCCAACTCGCCACAAACATGCCTTCTTCCAGTGGCATGTTTGAGGGTGTCTGAGTAAACTGCTCTAGAGAGGCATGTCCATATTCTAATATGAAGCTACAAACCTTTGATTTTGGGAGTAATTTGAATTTAATGGCTGTGGCCCAAGTCTTTGGAAACTGGGCAGCTGAAGCTACTTGTGAGCAGCGCAATCCAGCAGTTAAGTGCTTTGCCATCACTGCTAGTGAGCCATCAAGGGAGTCAAGGGTTATAGAAGCCAGGCAGGACAGTGGAGTTCAGGCCACCATCGGAACAGCCATCTTTTTATTGAATGGTGGAGCAGGCTCGATGGGCCGAATGGCTTACTCCTACTACTATTTCTTATGATCTTATGATTAGGAGGAGCAGGAGTGCTTTCTCTCAAGCAAACCTGCATCGGTGACTTATCGATCCCTTATAGACCTCCTCCCTGTGACCTCTCTCCTACCACAATCTCTTCTTTCCCATGATCTCTCCTTCCCTCCCTTCTTCCAACATGCTTCAAGCACCATGGCCCAATCTTCTTTGATTGCTGGGGACTAATACCCCTTAACTGCACAAAGCCTATTTGTTACGAAGTAAGCACAGCCTTACTAGTTTAACTTGCAATGTCTTCTGTATACATAAAATGTTAAATGTAAAATGCTCCTGCAATGCTACCTCTGGTTTCCTGCCAAGGTTCTATCATTGGCCCTCTCCCATTTCTCATCCATATGCTACCTCTCATTGATATCATCTGAAAAACACTGCCCAGAATCTTACATCTCACGGGTGGGTGCGCACCTGACCCGAACAAACATGAAATAGTGTTCCGATGTCTTCCCGCACACGAGCAATCTCCAGGTTGGCGGGCGCATGCGGGTGTCAAAGCCGTGCCCACCAACAATTAAAAGGCTATTAAAAAGGCAATTGATCCCAATTTTACGTTGCCCACACGATTTCGCGCTTGTTGCACAGGCAAAACGGACAGGCGGGCATCCCACTTTTAACGAAACCTCACCCAAGGGCAGGATAAAAAGGGTCTTGCAGCATTGCTATTGTGAGTAGTGAGGAGTTTAGGAGATAGTTAGCTGCTGGTTGCTTATATGAACTTGACATCATCTCTGTTCTGAGCTTCAGTCTTAGCATTTCTAGGCTTTATTTCAGGGCTCATTGGTGTCTCCAAGGCCCCCGGAGGATTTTGACCATGTGGACCCTTTCAAGCACCAGACAGCCTTCTGTTACCCTGATAATGGGTGGCACCTCCTCTGAGGAGGACGAGAGGGGTAGAAGGGAAGGGAGGCCAGATGTCCCTATGCAGCTTCCAGGGAAGCAACCTATGGGAGGAGAGGCACAGGCACAAGGGTCGCAGAGCCAGCAGGTAGTCCAAGGCTGAATGGGCCACCGAAGACGCCACTATCCTGCTGCCAGGATTTACAGGCAGCGATGCAGCTATCTCAATATGTCTGAGGTGCAATGCCGAAGGAGGCTCCGCCTCTCCAGGGAGACTGTGACGTCCATTTTTCAGATAATTGGGCCTGAGATCACCTCCAACTGAGTGGGTGGACACCCCATGCCAGAGGCTCTGAAGGTCACAGTGGTCCTCAACTTCTATGCCTCCAGCTCTTTCCAGAGGTCAGTAGGGGATCTTTGTGGTCCCAATCAACTGTCCACAAATGCATCAAGCTAGTGACTGATGCTCTGCTCAGGTGGGTAATGACATTTATTCATTTCTGTATGGACGAGGCCAGCCACTCTGAGCGAGCCAGAGGGTTTGCAGTGATTGTTGGGTTCCCCAGCATCCAGGGTGCAATCGACTGCACACGTATGGCCATCAAGGCACCAGCGGGTCAGCCAGGTGCCTTTGTCAACAGGAAAGGCTTCCACTCGATGAACGCCCAGATATTTTGTGACCACAAGACACAGATTCTGCAAGTCTGCGCAAGGTACCCTGGCAGCTCCCATGACGCTTACATCCTGAGACACTCCCAGGTGCCAAGGCTCTTCAATGCTCCAGCCCAACTGGATGGATGTCTGTTGGGTGACAAGGGCTATCTGTTGAAAAGATGGTTATAACGCCTCTCCGCCATCCAAGAACAGAGGCAGAGCAGTGTTATTATAGGAGTCATGCCTCCACAAGGGCGGCAATAGATAGGACCATAGATCTTCTGAAGATGCACTTCTGATGCCTGGACTGTTCAGGGGGAGCAGTACAATACCCTCTAGAGCAGGTGTCACTGATAGTGGTTGCATGCTGCGCTCTCCACAATGTGGCTCTGGCAAGGGCAGACCCATGGGAAGAAGAGGATTTTGAGGCAGCTCTACAGGCTACAGATTATGAAACAAATGGTGAGTCAGAAGAGGAGCCTGGTGAGGAGCATGGTAAGGACGTGGAGGCAGACTTCTAGATCCTTCAGGGAGACAGGGACACCAGAGATGCCTTGATCCTATGCTCTTTCAGCTAGGCTGCCAAAGATCTACTTCCATCTCATGCCAGGAGGGACTCCTCCATCCCGGATGTTTGAAATGACCCTTTCCTTTGAACCCAAAGTCCACTCAGTTCCTGTGCAATAAATGTTAGAGCCACTCACGTCCAGCATGAGATACTATCCTGCCCTGCACCTACATTTCAAGTGAAGCAGATCGTTGAACCTTTTGCGGCATTGCACCCATATGCACCATACAACATTGTGGCTGCTAACCTTGGCTGCCACCTCCTCCCATGCTTTTTTAGTCAGGTGTGGTGGCCTCCTCCTGCCATCCCTGGGTATTAGAGTGTCCCACCTGACACTGACCTCTTCCACAAGGACCGTGAGGCACTCGTCCGAGAAATGGGAGGCCGAGTGCCCACCCGACTTGCCCTCCTGCCTGATGTCTCCAGCTGCTGGTGAGGCCATTGCTTGAATGAACAATGGACAGACCCCCGACAGGCTCCGCCCCTGCATGGCCCTTCCCGACCATTGAGAAGACACGTTTCATGCTGGGTGGACCTTAATTGGCCATCCTGTGTGAAATCATGTTTGCAATGTGACTGTGGCCAGGAGCGGATTCCACATCCGCTTCCGCCAACTTGGCGTGCATGCCAAGCATGAAATTTGGGCCACTGCATTGGTTTTCATGTGACTACACTCAGGTCTATCTCACCACCACTTTACTTGTCTTTCTATGTTGCTAAATTGTCACATTCTTTGTTCAACACCCAGTACTAGATGAGCAGAAAGTTCACACAATTAAGTCATGGGAAGACCGAAGCCATTGCCTTTGGTCCGTGCCATAAACTCTGTTTCCTAGCTACCAACATTATAAGTCTCCCTGGCAACTGTTGAGCTTCTCTACCCCTGCTGTTCATCTACTGCCAAAACCCTCCTCCAAAACTTTGTTACCTCTAGACTTGACTATTCCAATGCATTACTGGTCAGCCTCCCACATTATATCCTTGTAAACTTGAGGTCATCCAAAACTCTGTTCCCTGTGCCCTTTCTTTGGACCATGTCCGGCTCACATCACCCCTTTGCTCATTGACCTATTACCTATAGTTCAACCATGCCTCAATTTTAAAATTCCTATCCTTGTTTTCAAATCCATTCATGCACTCACCCCTTCCTATCTCTATAATTTTGTTTAGCCTCAGAGTCATCCAAGATATCAAATTCTGGCCTCTTGAGCTTTCTTGATTTTAATAGCTCCATCATTGGTGGTCCTGCTTTCAGTTGTTTCCCGAAGCAATGAAGTTCCCTCCCTAAATTGCTTTCCTCCTTTAAGATGCTCCTTTAAACCTACCTCTTTGACCCAAGTTTTTGGTCATCTGCCCTAATATAGCCACATGTGGTTTGGGGTCAAATTTTGCTTTAGAATACTGATGTGAAGCTTTTTGAGATGTTTAATTACGTTAAAGATGCTTTATAAATACAAGTTGTTGTTGTTCAGTGTTGATTTATCACAAAACTGCAGATTGCATAATATTTGTAAGTTTTAGGCTGTAGGCTAAGTGTAAATGCTAAAATCAGAGAATAGAAATATTCTGATTTCCACATAGTTTCCTTTAAAATATGCATGACAAATTAATAGCTTATTTTTTGAAGAAAAGAAATTGCCTGTTTACAAGTTGTGGACACCAGGCATTAAGTTTCCACAACTTCAGCAGGAAATTGTCAGAACACTCTGGATACATTTCATAAGCAGCAGGAGATCAGGAGAACTCCCATAGAAGTTCAGGGTTACTGTCAATAAATGCATATGGATAGATAGGCAGATAGATGTTCATTTTGATAGTCCTTTGTTTTGGAACTTCATTCAAAAAAGTGTTGTTGATGCAATTCCTACATTCAGCAAAGTGAAATATATGTTTATTGAGACCACACATTAAAACACTGTTTCATGAAGGTAAAACATATACTAATGATGTGATAACACATTTGCTTTTGTAGCTTAGATTTTATTAAAAAATAAATTAGAAATAATAAAAGCTCAACAACAACTTGCATGTTTAGCATAGTGAAAAGGCCAGTCTCAACACTTGATTACAACACTGTCCCATTAAAACCTATGTTACAGTCTATTCTTTCAAGTTAATTCTCACCTGTTTCAAGCTCCATTCAGATCTTCCAGCTCAGTGTGGACCAGAACTGATCCACAAGCCTTTGCCCAAACTGCTGGGAACTAGCTGCCAGGGGATATTTTAGTAGTTTAAAGCCTGGCCTCTGATTTTCTCTCCCTCAGGGAAACACCTCTCTAACACTCCTCCAGATGAGTTCAATAACTTAATTGTGTAAGAAACAGTGAGATCCAACCAATGTTTTATGGCTCTGCAGCTCCACACACAACTTAGTACATATTGCATTATCAGGACTAATTACATAGCAATTAACCTACCAAATTAGCATATTTTACAGCATCAGTTAAGGGAGTAAACTGCAGGTCTCTTCATTTTTGAGGTTGAGAAAATATGTTACATGAGTTAAACTTGTTTACCCTGCACTGTTCTGACATCTTTCATTATCACATGTTCAACATGAGCTTTATGGAGCTGCATTTGGGCAGTTTTGTGGTGGAATGAGTGTGCTGTTAAGCATGTTATAGGCAGTTTGAACTGTTTCAATTTCAGCAATCTGTGCTACTTTTATTTAAATATTTCTTGCAACTCAGGAGATGTTTTCCATCCTAGCAGTGAGAATAGTATCCAGAGGCACTCAAGGCCTCCCAAAGGACCCTTAACTTGACACAGAGGCCATAATAGCTGAGCTCAGGCTAGTCTGAAAACTAATCCAGGGTTTCCATCATGTCAGTTATTGCCTTCATTTCATTACACACAGAGTTAGCCCCTAATGGATTCAGCTACACACTGTCTGCTATATAAAAAAGAAAGAGAAAAAAGCAATTTATTCACATTTTCACTAGAGCTGACTCTGGTCATGAAATTTCTCTGGAAATGCAAATCACTTCGATGCCATACTATTGAGACCAGTGGTTAAAGCTCTCAGTGGCAGCTTTTTTCCCAGGGCTAATGTTTTTATACCAAATGATTGAATGAATCGATCACTATATCATATTATCTCCATCACTCCATTTCTTTTTCTGAAGAAGTACGACCCATGGTACTAAAGCAACCAGCTTTAGTCTCCAGACAATTGATTATCTACAATAATTTGCTCCTTCTATTGAATATAACAGAAAAGGTATTATTTTTTTCAATTATTCAGAATGAAAACATATGTAGAGGAAATCAATGTGGCCATGGTTGACATCACATCACAATTAGAGAAAGATTTGGCAAGTACCGTAGAAAGGAAGTAAAATTATAGATGTTAATACTCTTGTTCTCTGAAAACTTGTGGTATTTTTACATCTATATTTAAGAATACAATTCTAAAACGTAAAAAACTACAGCTAGGAAATGAAGCTGATTGTTTTAGTACTTTAGATCATAGCTTTTCATAAGAGTAATACAAAAGCTGATACTGTACTGGCATAGAGCTGATTGCATCTGATGAGATTACAGGCACTTGAAAATTCTATGCAATATCAAACATTCAAATATTGATACAATTTTCAAAGAATGTTGATTTAATTTCACCTGCATAATTATTTAATTTGCATTTTAAATCTCAGTAGAGACAATAAAATCTACTGTAACATTTACTTAATAGCAGCAATTATTTTTCAGAAGAATCATTTTATGATTTCCCAGTTGTGACTTTGTACATAACAGAAGTAGTTTCAATACAGTGAGCATTCAATAGTAACACTTTCCATGTACTAGCGCTTTGTAAAATTCACAATAAAATATATTTTGCACCTCTAATTATGTAAAAAAATATTATGGTTATTTGAAGACTGCATTTGAGACAGCTATGTGTCTGAGATAATTGTTCCGTTAAACATCTAATAGGCTGTTTGTGTTGTTTCAATTTCAACAATCTGGACTGCTTTTATTTCAAATCTTCTTGCAATGTGGGATTTGTTTTCCATACTGATAGTGCAAGTAGTATCCAGTGTGAAATGCAGTTCACACACATACATATATATATATATACAGAAACATGTCATCCTGAATGATTGCTTTCAAAAAGTGAATGTATGTAAATCTTGTCACTATCAGCAGGGTCAGCTAGGCGATGCCAGGATGGTAATGGATGAGTAGCAATAGCTCTACAATAGCACTGGCAGCATTAGCAGCAACAGAAAAACAAGCACATCTGTGCAACTGTTTGAAATTTGCAATTTACAATTTTTCCAGCCCAATGGCTGGGTAAGTTCTATATAGATGAGAAAGCAAAAGATTGTGTAGCTAACATGTATTATTAGCTGAGTGACTCACCCATGATGGCCAGGGAAAAAAAAGTTGACAGTACCAAGAGCATTGTTTATTTCACTGTTCCGTGTTGGTGCCTTGAGGCACTTAGGATAAACCTAGCATGTTCAACACAGTAACAGTTTTTGTATGCTTCTGTGTAACATCTTGGGATGCTTTTCTATGTTAAGGATACTAAATGGAATTAAAACTAGTAACCCAGAGGTTGCAAGCTCATATTTTACCATGATAAGTTCTGAAACTGAATTCAATAGCATCAGAAAATGACCATGAAAAGTACTGGATTTGTGTGAAAACCCAACTGGTCCTTTAGACCCCTGTAAGGAAGGAAACCTGCCTAAACTTGACTTCAGTTCCAAATTATGCAATCGACTCAATGCACCAAAAGCAACTAGTAATGGACAATAAATATCGGCTTGGTAGTGTTGTGACAATCCAAGAATAAAAAATCTGAAGCTTCCACACATCAACAGCTGCAACAAGAGTCAAAACTATAATCACTGGCAGCACTCTAAGGTGAAGAATGCAGCATTAGAAGTGAAACAAAGGCAGAATGTCACAGGGAGCGAGAGGATCATAGAGTAAACAAAAAATACTGCAGCATTTCTCCCAAGATTAGCAACAATTCCTAGAGACTTAAGTGCAACAACAACAAGTTGTACTTATATGGTGCCTTATTGTAATAAAATGTCACAAGATGCTTTACAGGGGCATTATAATACAAAATATGACACTGAGCCATATAAAGAGATATAAGGGCTGTAAAGCAGAATCTTGATCAAAGAGGTAGGTTTTAAAGAGTGTTTTAAAGGAAGAAGTGAGATACAGAGGTGGATAGGTTTGAGGAGGGGCTTGGAGAGCTTGGTACTCAGGCAACTGAAGGCATGGCCAGCAATGGTGGAGTGATTAAAATTGGGGATGCTCAAGAAACCAGACTTAGATGAGCAAGGATGTCTCGGAAGGTTGTGGCGCTGGAGGAGATTACAGAGATAGGGAGGGGTGAGGCCACAGAGAGATTTGAAACCAAGGATGAGAATTTTAAAATCGAGGCATTGATTGACCGACACCCGCTGTAGGTTAGTGAGTATAGGAGTGAGGGATGAATGGGATTTTCTTTTCTATGTTAAAGGTACGATATAAATGCAAGTTGCTATTCTACAATTGTCTGGTTAAGGTCTTCAAAGGAAGTCCTCTTTGGACACAAACCTCTGTTGTAACTTTTCTTATTTGTTATGAAAACAACAGTTCAGCTAACAGTGGGAAACAATAAAAATGAAACAAATGAAAAGCATTTCTCAACAGGAATATAGAAAGCTTTACAGGAACCACAACTTTTTCCTTAATGTGGCTTGGGTAATAGATACATATCTACTAATCAGATTCCTATATCTACAACTGTATATAAAACTATATTACTAATATATTGGTTAGCAAATTATACACCCCAATATATAGAGAAAGTGAAAGACAGAAGCTTATATCATCTAAGCAAGTAGTCAATACCATTGTAATTTTAGACAAGACAGTAAAGGCAGATCCTTTGTGCAAAAATCTGACATACCCTTCAAGTTTAAATCATAGTAGGGAGAGACATAACCAAATGCACATCAAACAGCAACAAACCCATCAATTACATAAATTATGTCCTTGTGCATAATGTTACCATGAATAAACCATGAAGATGTAAACAAACTTTATTTACTGTACATCAGGTTCTTCTCAGTAATCAAAGCATACCTTTTGTTAGACCTTGTGATCTTAAAACAGAACTTGATCAAATCTTTTTCCTGCTAGTCATTATTGGTAATTTTTCTAAAACAAACACAAGAACAGTCCTTTGAGGAAAGCTGCTCTCGCACTTGTGCACTGCATGCATAATCAGTGTTTAACTCTGAGCTGCACAGGGCTATCTGTTAATTCATGGATTATATTATTTAAACAGGGCTCAAAGCTACCTTGTATTCCTTTGGGTAAGATCTATGAGTTGGGGGAGATTTCATTGAAACATTATCCTGCATTAGTTTTTATAGACTTATATCTGTTGTTTCCCATTCATTTACTTTACCATTGCTGTGGTTTAATATACATAATTTAAATAACAAGACAATGTCTCTGGGCCGAAAACCACCTGCTGGTTTTTATTAGCTAATTAATGATAATTTATCTGAGTTACTCAATTGAGTAGAGCTATTAGCCTTTAGGAATCTCTGTACGTTGTAAGAATTTTGATTATAATTGTGGTGATTTCATAAAGAGACTCCATAAAGAAAGTTCCTTGTCACAGATGCCTGCAAGGAAAAACTGATATGATCTTTTGCAACTGACCTGGTGTTGTTTTCTTGTTAAAAGCTTCTGTCTAAGCATTCCCCTAGTTTAAATGTCAGTTTCTAAAGCACAACAGAAATTGAATTTTACATTATACTGCATTCAAAAATGTCACTAAAAGGTAGAGTTAGGGGGCAAAATTGTGTAGCCCCAGAAAGTGGGTGTGGGGATTGCAATGACCATGCCGGCTGGACATTACCATAATTGTGGTGTTCACCAGTGCTAAACATACTGAGTGGCTATAAGGAGGGGGGCCAAGTTCATACAAGCCTAACACCATTTAAATTTAGTCTGCAGC
Source organism: Cetorhinus maximus (assembly GCF_964194155.1). Classification (NCBI taxonomy): domain Eukaryota; kingdom Metazoa; phylum Chordata; class Chondrichthyes; order Lamniformes; family Cetorhinidae; genus Cetorhinus; species Cetorhinus maximus. The sequence goes on from NC_135879.1 coordinate 57,858,583, forward strand.
CTTAAAGGGGAGTTGCACGCTGGCTGAAGCAGGTGATGGATGTGGCTGGAGAGGAGTCTCTGAGTTGAAAGAATCTGAATAAAGATGCAACATGGCAGAGACAATGTTCTAAGGTTCTCCAATGCAGCACTGGAGGCCTTAGTGCAGAAGTTGGAGGGATGGAGAGAGGTCCTCTATTCACAGGGGACCAGGAGGGCCTCCAGACAAATACTGAGAGGGCAGTGGGAGCAGACAGCTGTCATAGTCAATGCCAGTGTGTAGCCCCAGGAATATGGCTGCAGTGCCACAAAAAGTTCAATAATCTCACACAAGGGGTCAAGGTCAGTGAATGTTCTTCAAATGCTATATCCTTACAACTGAACGCTAATGTCCCACCCTCTGCTCAATTCACCATTCCCCTTCACACACCTACCAACAATTTTATCAACAATGACACATACACCATTTCATAGCTTCAACTCAGCTTTACTGCTTCAAGCATCCCACCCACACCTCATTGTTTGCACACATTGCCAACTCTCTCTTCTTCTTTTGTATGGTTTTAGGAGCAGAAACTGTCGTCACAATTTTAATGTCAAGTTCCCTAACTAGTCCAATGCCCTGCTGGAGAGCAAATATAACTCCAGGATGTCGTCCTCAAACTTGAGCTGGGGCAAGATGTTATTATGTGCTCCATGGTTTGGTCAGCGCTTCAGCAGTTGCAGCAAGCTGAGGTATTGAGGTGCTATTTGTATATAAGGTGGTCATATCGGCTATGTGTAGTCCGTATTCTGTTGAGGGTTGTCCACATTTTCTGGAGAAGATTGAGTCTGGTTGTTGAGATGCTGGGTTGGAGACAATGGGCGGGATTTTCCGGCCCTGACGGTCATCATCATGGGCAGGACGGGAAAATTTGGAGAGCGAATAAAAGTCCACTGCTCTCAAAATTTTCCCTTCCCATCAGCGCCTGCCGGTGCTGGGACTGGAAAACCCCTGTCAATGTGTTTATTTGGGAGAGTGTTTTCTGCCCAAGCTATCCTCCAGGTTTCATTAGCATTATAGAGTTGGAGATGTTCATGTCCTAAGGGGGTTTTGTAGAGCCATGTGGTGATTTGGGGGGTCTTGAAGGTCTCATAGAATCATAGAGGTCTATAGCACAGAAAAAGGCCCTTCGGCCCATCGAGTCCGTGCTGATCAAACAAGTACCTAACTATTCTAATCCCATTTTCCAGCACTAGGCCCATAGCCTTGAATGTCATGGCATCACAAGTGCACATCCAAATACTTCTTAAATGTTATGAGGGTATCTGCATCTACCGCCCTTTCAGGCAGTGAGTCCCAGATTCCCACCACCCTCTAGGTAAAAAAAATTCTTCCTCGCATCCCCTCTAAACCTCCTGCCCCTTACCTTAAATCTATGCCCCCTGGTTATTGATCCCTCCACCCACAATAAAAGTTCCTTCCTGTCTACTCTATCTATGCTCCTCATAATTTTATACACCTCAATCATGTCCCCCCTCAATCTCCTCTGCTCCAGGGAAAATAACCCCAATCTATCCAATCTCTCCTCATAACTAAAACTATCCAGCCCAGGCAACATCCTGGTAAATCTCCTCTGCACTCTCTCTGGTGCAATCACATTCTTCCTATAATGCAGATTCCAGAACTGCACGCAATAGTCTAGCTGTGGCCTAACCAGTGTTTTATACAGTTCCAGCATAACCTCCCTGTTCTTATATTCTATGCCTCGGCTAATAAAGGCAAGTATCCCATATGCCTTCTTAACCGCTTTATCTACCTGTCCCACTGCCATGCACACCAAGGTCCCTCTGATCCTTGGTACTTCCCAGGGTCCTACCATTCATTGTGTATTCCCATGCCTCGTTTGTACTATCCAAGTGCATCCCTCACACTTATCCGGATTAAATTCCATTTGCCACTGATCAGCCCATCTGACCAGCCCATCTATATCCTCCTGTAATCTAAGGCTATCCTCCTCACTATTTACCACCCCACCAATTTTCGTGTCATCCGCAAACTTACTGATCAACTCTCCTACATTCAAGTCTAAATCATTTATATCTACCACAAACAGCAAGGGACCCAACACCGATCCCTGTGGAACCCAGGCATCCAGTCACAAAAACACCACTCGGCCATCACCCTCTGCTTCCTGCCACTCAGCCAATTCTTGATCCAATTTGCCAAATTTTCTTGGATCCCATGGGCTCTTACCTTCGTTATCAGTCTCCCATGTGGGACCTTATCAAAAGCCTTGCTGAAATCCAGGTAGACTACATCAAATGCATTGCCCTCATCTACACACCTGGTCACCTCTTCGAAAAATTCAATCAAATTGGTCAGACATGACCTCCCCTTAACAAAACAATGCTGACTGTCCTTGATTCATTCCCTGCTTCTCCAAGTGTAGATTAATTCTGTCCCTCAGAATTGCTTACAATAGTTTCCCCACCACTGAGGTTAGGCTGACTGGCCTGTAGTTCCCTGGTTTATCCCTTCCTCCCTTCTTGAATAGCAGTACCACATTGGCTGTCCTCCAGTCCTCTGGCACCTCTCCTGTGGCCAGAGAGGTATTGAAAATTATTGCCAGCGCCCCTGCTGTCTCCTCCCTTGTCTCACTCAACAGCCTGGGATACATTTCATCCAGGCCTGGAGATTTATCTACTTTTAAGCCTGCCAGACTACTTAGAACCTCCTCCCTTTCTGTGTTAATTTCTTTAATTGTATCACAGTCCTTCTGCCTGATTTCCATACCCACATCGTCCCTCTCATTTGTGAACGCTGACACAAAGTATTTATTTAGAACCCTACCGACACTTTCCTGCTCCACACACAAATTACCACTATGGTCCTTAATGGGCCCTACTCTTTCCTTAGTTATCCTTTTACTCTTAATGTACTTGTAAAATAACTTTGGATTTTCCTTTATTTTACCTGCCAATGTTTTTTCATGCCCCCTTTTTGCTCTCCTAATTTCCTTTTTAAGTTCCCCCCTACACATTGTATACTCCACTAGGGCTTTCGCTGTTTTGAGCCCTCGGTATTTGCCATAAGCCTCCCTTTTTCCCTTTACCCAATCCTGTATATCCCTTGACATCCAGGGTTCCCTGGATTTGTTGGTCCCACCCTTTATCTTTATTGGAATATGTTGGCCCTGTACTCTCCCTATTTCCTTCTTGAATCTCTGTGAACAGGAAGGTCCATGTTGCTGCTGATACAAGTTATTTCTATGCGTGTTGCTGCATCGCCTTGAATGGAGGGAGGAATATTTGAGAGGACTGGTAACCACTGAACTGCAGTTGACCACAGAGTTCCCGATTATTCTCATTACTGAGTGCAGTTGTGTGACAATGAGTTTGGTGCGGCCCATATGGGTGCACTGTACTCAAAGCAAGAAACATTGCCAACTATTCAACCATGACAAGCATATCACATTCACAGATTGCACCACACTTCCCTTTCTTTTGCAGGACACATTTGTGCACATTCGCAGACAGCAGCACTTAAAAAGCGGAGGACAAGCATGGGTGCATACCCTCAATGGAGGAGTCAGTGCTCATCATTATTGGAGCAGCCACAATTGAGGGCTGTGGCCAGTGGCAGGGATGAAAACTTTGAAAATGATGGTATGTTCATACTCAATCCTTTTCACATCCCACTTTCCCCTCATCCCACAATCTCTTTGGATTTACAAGCTAGCTATGGTTTGAGCATGCATCTCTTGCTTCCCCTCTTATCCCACCTCTTTTCAGTTACCCAAGAAATGCAACCTCTCCAGGCAATGCTGCAAGAACAAGAAGTGGAAGAGAAAGAAGAGACTAATGATGAAGAAACACCGTTACTCACTCTCACACTTGCAGCCACCAGCTCGGAAACTGATATTGCTCATACTTTAGAGAAGAGCTTAAAGGTGGGATTTGCATGTGAGACACCTGGCACAGGTGGTCTGCATGAGTGCCAGACTGCCAGAGGACACAGTCACCCATGAGTTTTGATGCAGAGGTTTCAGATAAGGACTTCAATGGGGCAGCAAACAGAAAAAAGCTGAAGGATATGCACATAACATAACATTGACTGGCCTACTGGAGAGCCTGTTATCACTGTCAAGGAGCATGGAGGACTTGGGTGCCAACCATGCACATGGCTTTGTACAGAGCTTGTGGTGTGGAAGTAGTGGTGGCACCATATTTTGTTTCATCAACTTTAAATAACAGTACAACCACCAAACACTCCTGCTAACCCAGAAACAACTAATAGAAATTAATCAGCAACTAACCTGAAAGTAATTGATGATCCCTTTAAATAGCATTGGTGGGTGATCTTGCATATTCAGCAATACCAGGTTAAGAGGGAATTGGTTGGAGTGTTCAGGCCAAAGATTGCATCACTAGAGTCAACTCAACATTACAATCTGAAGTCACATTCTGCCTACTCTGCATAGTTCTCATTCCGAGCACCTGCGCTAATAACATTCTCAAAATGGCCTCTGGCGTGGCCAGCACCAGAAATGGGCATGCAGTGCAGATGCCACTTTGGACCCAAAAGGACACCTGCAGAACTGAAAATACAGTTACTATGCAAGTGAATTTTATGGCCTAAGACTTTTAAGAAAAATAAGCGTGAATAAAAGAAAAATATCAATAGAAAGTGCAAACAGACTATTCATGTTTGGCACCACTATAATTGTGCCTAACTCTTCACAAATGGATTAATCAAATTTGTGCTCATAAAGGGTTTGTTAAATTCATTAATGATAAATTCATGCGGCATTATGCAACTGAACCATTAAATCAAAAAAAGAGTATTTTACTCCAGGTCAAACTTAACATTCATTAGTTTAAGAAATGAGAATATTTTGAAATATCCCTTCAACAGGGGGAGGAGGGATTGCTTCAAATTAACTTCTTAAATTAAATGCAGCTCATGTGGGAAAGAGGAGGGAGATTACAGAGAAAGATTGAAGAAACTAACCCCTGAAAATATGTGAAATTGTGAACTTGGCAATTATGCTGCATCACACTCACAACCTTTTGAACTTGTAAAACTTCCCCTTCTGGAATTGAGGGAAGTCCCCTAATTTCCTTGCCATTGATAGGTGCTCCTGCTACTACGGTCACTCCTAGCATGCCTGCCATTAGGTAAATGCCAGAAAGACTAGTGGAGGTGTCTGGGAAGGTGTCAAAGACTTACCTAGAAACATGTTTCTTCAGTCACAAGTGGGTCCCTTTATGAGCAGGCAGCTTTAAAAATTGATTCCAGCTCGACACCCAGGTGGGCCCCACAACTGTAGTTGTCAGGAAGCTCTCCAGAATGTACTTCAGATTTCTCAATTGGCTCTGGGTGCAAAAATCAGAATTTAGGGAGACCCCACCCCTTGCCTAGCAGAATCATGTCCTGGACTATTTTTCAGCTGTTCCAGCAATCTCTCAGTTTTGACAGAAGTACACCGCAATGGCTGTGGATTGTCTGGGCTTCAAGCAATTACTTTCCCTGATCGATGCAGGGCAGCTGTATATGCATTTTTTAAAGCATAATTGTGTAGGATCTTGAGAGTCGGCTGTGCAAATATACAGCAAAATGTTCAGGAGCAATTGGGCGCTTAAATTGTGAATACTTACTGAGCAGGTTGCTGCAGAGTGGGATCAAGATAAAAGTGTGCATCACCGGACAGAAGATGAGAAAATAGAAATCTGTACTTCATAAGAGCTTCATAAAAGAATAATCAAAGGAATTATCTGTGATTTATCGGGTACATGTTGGCTCAGATGCCCATGACCCCCAACTAATTGGTACCTTTTGCACTTTGATGATGTTTACCAAACATTTCATACTGTTATTTTTGGATGTTTTCCATCTGGTTAAAGTGTACTACAACGTTACCCCACAGCACACCCATTTTACTTTCACATAGCAGTTGAGCAAAGAACAGGCATAAAATTGGATGGCTTGTGTCTAAAATCCTCACAGCTATTACTTTCTCAAAGTTGATAGCCTTGTCTTTCAGACAGGAAATAATGCATAATATTGGGGGGAATGTTCAAGAAGAAGAGAGAAAACAGCAGAATGGCACAGTCTATGTATGCATTTTTCACATTAAGAAACCTAACTGAAGAGGAATTTACAAAGGAAAGTCAAGGGTTATTACAAGATGATGCCATAGTTGGGTTGTAATGGCTTGTAGATTGCAACTGTTTTGTGCACACACAGCAGGGCCCATCCAATGTTGTTGCAAGATCAGCTATGGGGCACTGATCTTTGCATCACCTAATGCAGAGGCAGTTGCTGGTGGCATTTCTAGTTGCATTCAGTTCTACCTTGAATGCTACAAATGCCACAGCAGCACTCCAGAAAGGGAACTTGCTCCAAAGTGGATCCCTCCAACCTGAAGGCTGACCACTGCTGACTGCAGGAACCTTAGAGGCTGACCAGTGCACATTGCAGGAACCCTAGAGGCTGACCGGTACACATTGTAGGGACCTGAAAGCTGACCAGTGTACACTGCAGGAACCTGAAGGCTGACCATTTCTGACTCCAGGAACCTGAAGGGCTGACCTATGCACACTGCAGGAACCTGAAGGCTGACCTATGCACATTGCAGGAATCTGAAGGCTGACCTATGCACACTGCAGGAACCTGAAGGGTAACCAGTGCACACTTCAGGAACCTGAAGGCTGCACATTTTTGACTGCAGGAACCTGAAGGCTGACCAGTGCACACTGTAGGAACCTGAAGGCTGACCAACACACACTGCAGGAACCTGAAGGCTGACCAGTGCACACTGTAGGAACCTGAAGGCTGACCAACACACACTGCAGGAACCTGAAGGTTGACCAGTGCACACTGTAGTAACCTGAAAGCTGACCAGTGTTGAATCCAATGCAAGGATTGCAACTCAACAGAGCAACAAAAAAGACAGCCAGGAGGGTACAGGGACAAACCAGAGGGGTGACACTGGTTGGTTCCATGGTTTAGTGATGCCTCCCTGTAAGTTCTCCTCCAGGCTGCTTGGGAAAGCAAGAGCTGCTCTTCCCAAGGACCAGCAAGAAGATACCTTCCCACCTTGCTAAGGAAGTCTTTTTCCTTGTTAGTAGGTTTAGTCAGAGGGTGTAGCATTACAGATAGTTACCTTGGAGTTACAAGTGGTTTTAATTCTTCTAACTTTTCCTGGGTAACTATTCTGCTAAGAGAGTCGGAATCATCCAAAGTCCCTGATTTAAATTGGAGTATTGGATGGTTCCTGATGCAAGGTAATTGCCCATCGGAAGTTTGAACTTCCCGAGCAATTGCTGTGCAGTCCTTGTGTGGGGACTTCTGGGGGATTTCCCAGGTACGATCCCTCCCCGGAGATCAGAAGACCTGGGCCCATATGTCCAATCAAGACTGGAAAGCATCACATGTGTATAAAAATCAACACAGGAACAATTGGCAACACAGTTCCACTGTGGACATGTACAGGAAGAAATGGAAATTGGTAATCCAGGCTAACAGTTTGAAGCTCACTGCCAACAATGGTTCGTCAATACACTGCATAGGTGCCTTGACCTTGAAGTGTCGATGCAAAAGTTCCCCCTGGTCAAGAGAAACATTTTATGTCATGGGCGTTTCAGGACCTGTGGTGGCAGGTTTGCCAGCATGCAACGAGTTCAATATAGTAATGGTCCATGAATTGAGTCAATTGAAGGACCATGAAAATCCAGGTACATATAGCCCCATAGAGTTGGTGAAGTACCTCCAGAGATGTACCCTGTTTGGTTCGACACAGTCAGCAACTTCCATGGAAACGTAGTCCTTCATCTCCCAGATGATGCAACATTATCCATTGATCCTCCATGGAAGTGTAGCACACAGGACAAGTTAACAATAGAGTGTGACGGCATGGAAAAGCAAGGCAGAATTCGCTGAGTACAGCACCACACAGACTGGTGCAGTTCCATGACTACCACAGTGAAGAAAGACAGTTCGATTTGGTTGTGTCTGGACCCAAGGAGGCTGAACAAAGCCCTGAAGAGATATCCCCATTAGGTGCCAACCCTGGAAGATCATAACCCAACATTTGCGGGAGTCAGGCATTTTTCCAAGTTCGATGCCAAGAATGAATACTGGTCAGTACACCTGTCAGAGGAATCACAGCAGCTGATGACTTTCAAAACACCTTTTGGCAGGTACTGCTTTATTTGCCTACCTTTTAGGCTATCAGTTAGCCAATACATCTTTCCGGAATAGATGGAATGAATAACAGAGCATGTCCCAGTTTGCGTATGCATTGTAGACACTGCTGTGCTAGGGTGAACAGAACAGGAGCATGATAGAAACCTCCACATGCTGATGGAGTGAAGGCTTGGTCTTCAACAGCAAGAAATGGTCCATCAAGACAGACCACATCAATTTATTCACATCCATCCACTGGGGGAATTGGTGGTGTAGTGTTAATGTCATTGGGCTAATAATCCTAAGGCCCAGGCTAATGCTCTGGGGACAGGGGTTCAAATCCCACTGCAGCAGCTGATGGAATTTATTTGTGGTTAATAAATCTGGAATTAAAAGCTATTCTCATGGTGGCCATGAAACCATTGATGTAAAAACCTGTCTGGTTCACCCAGATTCAAGTGAAATTGAACACATTCAATCTTTGCCCACAGGATAAGGATGCAGAGATGCTTGGGATTGTTCAACTTCCTAGCAGCATACATCCCAAATTTTTCAGAAAAGGCAACCTCATATGACCTACAGAAAGCAACACTAGAGGTAAGTGCCTCACAGAAAGGCCTTGGAGTGTGCCTCCTGCAGGATGGCATTTGGATCGAAGTTTGCCCAGGCAAACTTCTCAAATATTGAATATGAGACTCCAGCACTCATTTTTGGAATCACCAAATTCCACTCGTATCTGTTCGGTAAGGAATTCATGATTGAAACGGACCACAAGCCTCGAGAACTGATTTGGAGGAAGTGCTTACCAGAGCACCGCCTCACCTCCAGCGATTGCTAATGAAGATCCAAGGTTACAATTGCAACATTAGGTACAACCCTGGCAACTGGATGGTTCTGACAGATGCTGCGAGCAGACTGTCTAACCCCGGAAAGACACGGGATATACCACTTGACTTCCAGGTTGACAAGGTATGCGCAGAGGTAGAGGATGTCCACAACATCAACCTGATGTGTTTTGGTCACAGCAAGCGAGATGAACTCTAGAGAGAGACTTCCCGAGACGTCCTGTGACCCTGTACTCAGAAGCCTGTGGCAGATTGTTATCTATGGTTGACCTGAGGGCATACTGGCCACATTGGGACAAAATTGGCACATCAAACGGAGTGCTTTTCTAGAGCCGCCAGGTACTGATTCCAGTGACATTTTGCTCAGGCATACTCGGTCAGCTCCACCAGGGCCATATAAGGTTTGGAAAGATAAGATCCCTTGCTTGTGAATCAGTGTTCTGGCCTGACATTAGCAAAGATATTGACCAGGTTGTAAAGGTTGATGATGCTTGCCAAGAAATGCCAAGCTAAACAACAGAAGGAGCCACTCCAGCCACACAATATCCCATCCTCTCTATGGCCCAAGGAAATAATTGATCTATTCACTGTTGACAAGGAGGACTACCTACTTGAAACCGATACCATTCCAAGTATCTAACTGTTGAAAGGCTCAGGGACACATCAAGTGCAGCAGTGGCCAACACTTAAGTGCCCTTTTCAGCCTTTTTGGCATGCTGATGGAAGTCAGGCAACAGTTTACAGTACAGTGGAAAACCCTTCCAAAACGTGTGTGAGAAATGAGCTATCAATCACATCACATCATTATCCTTGCTCCAATAGATGGTGCAATGCATGATCAGAATGGTGAAGCATCTGATCAGGAAATGCACAGAAACTGGACAAGATATCCAGATTGCTGTGTTACATCTTCGTGCAGCTCCGCTGGATTCTGAATTGCCATTCCCAGCTGAAATCCTGTTCAGTTGGCCAGTGAGGACCACTGTCTGAGCCATCATCTCACAAAGTCATCTTCAATCATGGACCAACTGCAACAACAGCAGAATAGGATGAAGGACATTCATAATAAATGTGCTGGTACGTGTGTTATGAATAAGACTCCCTCCAACGGTCAAAAGGAGAGTCTTTTCCACAGGAACAAAAGTAGATCCAGGCAGAAGTGTCGAAAGTTTGCAGGGAACCATAATCCTACTAGGTGATGACATTGAATGGAGCTATACTAAAAATAAATAGGTCCCACTTCAAAGAATTCTCTGTCGGCCATGCACCAGGCAATCCAACAGCATTGCTTATTCGCGAACATGTGTGATTTGCCGACAAAGGGATGGCAAGGACCAAACCAAGCACACCAACAGCTGGAGACAGCTATTCCAAATCCAAAATTCAGGCTGAGAAAATAGATAACTCAAAACCACACCCACGCATAGCTGATACCAGGTCTGGTCGAGTCAGCCGCCAACAAGCACATTTCTAAGGATACAAAATGTAGTTAGCACTTTGGAAAGTAGTCACATTAGGTGTTGTTGTTACAGGTTGTAATGTTCCAAGTTAAGTAGTGTTTTTTAGTTGCTTAGAAGTAAGGACTATTTGTAACGATAGATATAGATGATAGCTATGTTACTAATGTAGAAGAATGTGTTAGAGTAAAAGGTGTTGTATGATAAGATATGAACTTGCAAAGTATATGAGCTGGAATACACCACCGCTGTGTAACATTGATACAATTTTTCTACCCCATAAGAATACCTATTTGTAAACATAGCAGTGTTAAACTGAACTGATCCTCTATTCAAGGAAAGCGGGATGTTGTGATTGTGGAGGTAAGCAAAGACATTTGAATACATGTTTATGCACATGTACATGTCATGACCAGAAGTGATTCTAGTCCAGCTAGAAGTATATGTAAGAACAGTCTCACAGTAAAGCACCAAGTACAATGTATATGCTGACTCTTCAACTGATCTTGTATTGATCTAAGCATAGATAATACAACAAAATACACTGCTCCTGACCTGTATTAGGGAGCAGTAGGAGAAGTGATGTGCCTCAGTTGGTAGCACACTCATCTCTGTATCGCAAGGTTCTGGGTTCAAGTCCCAACGCAGGGATGACATGCCAGTGCAATACCAAGGCAGCACTCCACTGTTGGAGCTACCATTTTTCAAATGAGATGTTAAACAAAGATTCCATTTGTCTGCTCAGGTGGATGTAAAATATACAGTGATACTATTTTGAAGAAGAGCAGGAGAGTTATCCCTGGTGTTCTGGATAATATTTTTCCCCAATCAACATCACATAAACAGATTATCTGGTCATTATCACATTGCTGTGCATAGGAGCTCGCTGACCACACATTAGCTGCTGTGTTTTCCACATGATAACAGTGACTACACTTTAAAAAGGTACTTTTTTGGCTGTAAAGTAGTTTGGTGGTAGGGAAAAGCAAGTCATTTCTTTTTTATTTGCTGCCTATACGCCATCTCCCCCTCATGCTGCAGCCCAAGAGGACTGCTACAATAGAGCATGTGATGTTCCCACGGCCCTTGCAGACACAACCAACACCTTCTGCACATGCAGCACCACTCCCTGCAATCTTCACTGACAGTAATGAACTCCATAAAACACCCAGCACTTCCACAAGCTCAAACAGAACCAGCTGAAAGTAATCAACAAATTGTTGATTGCTTGTTGATGATTGATGCAAGCTGTTGATGATTTCTTTAAATAATGCTAACGGAGGTTGTTGCGATATGAGGTACATGAACCTTTAAGACAGAATATCCTAAATTGCTGTCAATCACTACCACCTTGACAGGATGCGATGTATTAGTTCCACGACTTAACTTCAGTCCACAAGCAGTAGCAGTAGGAATCAGATGTATATACTTAGCCTCCTAGTTAGCATTGTCTGTATATAGTCTTATCTTCAAATAAAGGACCCACATTTTTGTTTTACCAATCCGTGTCATATGATTGGTGCATTTGTGTACAAGAGAGAACGTAACAGGGGTAAGGAGGTCCACTGTGCTGTTGAATGCATATTCAATTGTACTTGTTTAAGAGAGTTATCTAGGCTGACAAGGTCCAAAATGGCAGCACTGATGTCAAATCAATATTACACTCTGACTCATGTTATAATCTGTCTATTCTGTAAACTTCTAATGTACGATAATAAAACCTGGGCTAATTCAGTTAGCATTACTTGTAGTATTAGGGTGTTCTGTAAGGGTTAGTGTGGGACTGTGGAAACAGTACCACCCATATTATGATGTAGAGAGTTACATGGGAACAGTAGAGTGTAGAAGTGAGTCTGGTAGAAATCGACATGAAGATACCACCTAGTCAGGATTGTATCCTATTGATATGTATGTAGTTATGTGTTATTAATAAACAACTATTGTTCAACCATAGAGGTCTTTAGATCTCTTCATAAGACAACACAAACCTTGCAACATTACTGAATTTCAGTCAATTAAAAACTAAAACTAAATCATGAAATAAGGTAATGTTTTTAATCTTATTGATCTGACAGTTGGGTGGACAATTAAAATTCTACCTATCAAAATAATGTCAGAATCCACCATTCTACATTGTAAACTGTTCTCCTGAGGAGGTAGCCAATCCAGGCAGTTTTATTGATATAGCTAGCGTGTGAAGAGATAGTAATGTCCATAACTTTATTGGAAATTATTGTTAAATTGGAATTGTAGTAAGGTATGTGTCTTTGTGTGGCTTAATTTGATTAAAACCAGTTAGTCTGGGTGCTTGAATGTATAGTAGTTTTGAGATGTTAATTAGCTAAATGTAAGGAGGATAGAAGGTGTTAAGGGGGTACACTTGCATTTGTTGAATAACGTATTCAAAAGAATGGGTAAAATATTGCACCTGGCTGGATACGCCAAGCAATGTGTTTATATTACTAATAAAATTGATGGAATGAAAGGATTATTGTTAGGAGAGGTAAAATTAAAAACCTAGTAATACAGTAGAAAATTTACATTCAAAGGGGAAGCGAGGTATAAACAGAAAGGAGTTTGTGTGTGTTGGACAGAGGCATTTAAGATCTAACCGGCCTGTAGGCCTACAACTGTGTCTGCAAAGGAAACAAATTGAAAGGAACCTCGTTTTGAATTCATAAGGTCAAATGTGCTTTGCCTGGTGTCTATGTGAAGTCTATGGGTTTTTGTTGTCTTGATGAAAATTTACCTAGGAGTGATTAATTTGGGGGTTTGTTTAAAAGTTATTGTGGTAGTAATTTGTAGACATTTGTATTTGTTTAATTTGTTAGATTAATAAAGATTTAATTTAGTTTTATGTAAGAAAAAACCTCTTGAGGCTTGGTGGTTTTATTCCTGAATTCAGAGCTGTATCTCAAACATACCAATTGAAAATATAGATTATGATTGTTGTTCAAGTTTCCTTCTGAGATTTAAACAACTTAGCCTTTATCAACTGCTGTGTCATAACAGCAGGGAACAAATGCAATTTTAATTGGTGGCTTTTGTGCCATATGAAGAAGCAGGAAGATAAGGTGGGGTAAGAAAAGGCCCAAACAACAACTGGGTCCCATAAGGATTGCTTGGGACTCCCTACCTGAAAATGAACTCAGTTGGAGATAGCCCTGCAAGCTGATCCAGTTAACTACCTTCTGTTGGTGGACAGTCTCCATTTTTTTTTCTCCGCTGCCCTGCTGTTCCAGGTATGAAGTTGGCTTGACAGGATTTAAAGAGGGCCTGAGGGTGAAAATAGCCCAGGCTTCCTTTCTGGTGCAACAGGTGAGTTCCAACTCACCTTGCTAACCAACTAACCAAAAATCCTCCTCAAGTTATATCCAGAGCATAAAGTTAAAACCATGACTGCAAAAAAAGAAACTGTATAAGACGTTTTAACAATATCCTTCAATTCAATTGTATCTATAAGAAAATGCACTAATCGTTGAAAATAAGTAGGGAATACATATCAGTGAGGGCAAATTAGCTTTCTTAACAGAACTTACAACCCATTTATGCTGTTTTTTTTTAAGTGTCCACATCTAGCTAGCCATTTGAAAGGAAATGGGCAAAGATAAAAGACATCAATGCTGAAGTGATACATTTTCTAATGTTTCCCTCAATCAGTTTAAGGAATACAGCCAGAATGATCTGGTTTCTGCTTTTACAGCAGGGGAAGGCTTTGTTCCGGCGATCTGGTCAGGTGCGGCATATTAGGAACAGACACCCTTATTCAAAAGCAAAACAAAATAGTCACAGAAAAAAATTCAACCCAGGTCTCCAGCCATACGAAAAGATCAACCAAGGCATGCTTTATATTTTAGGGTATTTACTCCATGGCCAGGATTTTTAGGATGGCGGGTTTTCCCTTTCCGCCATCCGAGAATGCGGCGTAGAACAGACCCCCGCCGATACTTCCTGTCCTGCAGCCATTTAATGCTCCAACTAGCCCCTCACTCAGGAAGATGTCCCATCTCAGAGAGCTGCCAGCCAATCTGATTGGCTGGGAGCTCTCTAGTCCCTACAGTGCCAGAAGCTGCAGTGGATGGGGCTGGGACTGCAAGCAGTCCCCAGAGCTTAAGGGCAGAATGTTTAGCTTGGCGAACGGGCGGGCGGGCGCAAGCCCAACCCAACCAAGCGTGAAATGACATGTGTTGACGTCGGCCAAGTGTGCCGACGTCAACGCGTAGTCGCGCAATAGTTCGATTGGCGGGTGCATGCCGGAGCCAGCAGCACACCCACTGACAAAAGGTCTATTAAGGCCATTAAGCAATCAATTGTCCTGAATTTTTCACTGCTCGTTCAATCTAATGGTTGACGGGCAGGCGAAAAGGCCAAGCTGCCTTTGCATTTTTTTGGAAACCTCATCCATGAGTGGGATGAGGTTTCCAAAAGCAAATACAAATGAAATACAAACTTTAATTTTTAATTACAAACATGCCCCTGTTCATGCAACAGAGTAACATGAGGGAACATGTTTTATTAATTTTTCTTGTTGTTTAATACATTTTTCAATATATTCTTCATCTCCCTGAGACAGGTCTGTGCCTCAGGGAGATTTTTCAGTGATTTTTTTCATGCGCACTAGACCTCCTCACCCTCCTCCCCCCACCCACACAGGCAGCGCTCAGTGCTGCCGCTTGTGTATCACGCTGGGTGGGCCTTAATTGGCCCACCAGCGTGAAATCGCGGTGCACTGTCGATCGCGGGCAGAGGTTGGCTTCCTGCCCACCCCCGTATGCCAAGGGCAAAATTCTGTCCTTAATCCCGGGATTCCAGGACCAGCTAAGTTTTGGGCACCTCAGGGAGGGGGAGGAGGGGGGTGAGACCCCGGGGGTTGGGCAGAGGGAGGCTGAAGATGAAGAGGCCGGGGTTTGGGAGGGGTGGTGAAAGGGAGATCCTGCAAGGGCTGGACCTTCTGCGGTGTGGAGCGGGGAGTGGCACCCTATGTTAAAAGGAGGCTGTTGATATAGGTGCCCACCACCCCGACCCTGGCCCGAGCTTGAACACGGTTACATTTTGGGCTTCCTGCCCCTGAACTCTTTACTCCAGCCTGAAAATTGAGGCTGGGCAGCAAATAATTGACCACTTAAGGGCCTCAGTTAAGGAAAGGGTGGACCGGTCGGCTTAAGCCTCAACCATCCAAGTGTAAAATTGTGGAGAGGCTGGAGCAGGCAGAAGCCTAATGGGAAGGCCATCCGAAAAATTTTACGGTCAACCACCGCTTACAAACCCACCAGTGGGGAAATTTTGCCTCATATATTTATTAGGGTTTAGCATCTCTGATGATTCCCATTGACAAACATTTACTTCTTAGAAACTGCAGTGTCCTTTCATCTGCCTAATACCTAGAAAATTAATAGTGAGCCCAATGATCATAACCAAAATTCACATATCAGGTGCCTTCAAATGATCTTTCTTGACTTTGCAAGTAGTAGAAAAGGGTTTCACAAACTGAGAGTCTGGGGATTGCAAGATGAGATTTTGGGGTCATGAGCTCTGACACTGCAATAGCTGTGGAGTTCCGACTAACTGCCGCAAGGCCTCTTTAAATCCTCGTGTTTATTTAATGGTGGGTGTGGCCTAAGTGACTGATCTTTAAGGCCTGAATCCTGCTCCAAAAAGGCCAGTGAAAAGATAAGTTTTTTTTTAAAAACCCTGCAGTTTAAACGCTTCACTCTCTCAAATCTCCCTCCTCCTGGTCTTTCAAACCCCTCTCCACTTTGCTCCCACAAATCTTTCCCACACACTCTAGCCCCACACCTGACTCGCACTCTAGGGTCACGGCAATTTTCAAGCTTCAAAATGGAGCTACACTGTGGAATGTTTTGGAAAGCACTGCAGTAGAATAAACATATCAGTAGATTGTGACATAGGAAGGAAATTGGGCTAGCTAGTGCACTTACAAGGCAAATTGCGCCAGATGCCATTTTGGTGCAGGTGTTAGCATGCATGGAGTGAAAAATAAAACCAGATGGACCCCTGGCATCAGAATCAACAAAGGCTCACTGTGGTAATCTGAGGTGTAATACACCTTTGAGAGCGTGAGCAGATTGACCATGTGATTGTAAGACCCAATAGCTGTGTAGCACGGGTTACCGTGTTAATGTTAGTCTAGAGTAGAGTCTGGCTGGAGAAGCACACATCATGTTAGTGCTCTGTTGCTTGCATAAATAAATAGCATATGCTTCATTTCATATTGGTCTCTGCGTCTGCAGTATATCGTAATCGACTCACCTGCCACCAGATAAGCATGCAACCCGTTCGCGAGCAAGGCAACCCCACAGCTGAACATAACAAGTGGCAACGAGGCAAACACGACCAGTTGCCAACACCAAGGAAGGCCGTGAAAACTCAACTGAAGTGAATCAGCTGTGCCTTGCAGGCCGATTGTAAGTACATTACAATTGTAAGCCCTCACCCATAGTCGTCAAAGTTATCTCCTCCAGTATGCCACAATTTGGCCGCATTGAGCTGTTTGATCAGGCCACATTATATGGTCACAGTATATTATATTTAGCACCTCATGTTTTTCTTTTTGGCCAACGACATATTGGGGGAGGAGAAGAGGCAGGTGATCCTTTTATTGATGTGTGACAGTAAAACATATGGCCTAATTTGTAGTCTAATGGCACCCAATGCCCCAGATTCCAAGAGCTTTGAGTTGATGAATCTTGTGAAAAGCTACTTTCAGCCGTAACTCTTGGTAACAACACAGCGTTTTAAATTCAATTCGAGGTGCCACGCCCCTGGAGAGACAGTCGCTTGCTATGTATCAGTCTTAAAACAGCACTGTGAGTTCGGGATATCGTTTAATGACATGTTAAGAGACCGATTGGTGTGTGGGATTAATGAAGACGACATTCAAAAAAGGCTGTTGTCAGAAACAAATTTAGACTTCTTCAAGGTGCTTGAGTTGGCGCTTGCAAGTGAAAGCGCAGTCAGAGACTCAGAAGAAATCAAGGGAGCATAAAATGGTGCCGACCTTCACGTCGGGAAGGAGGTACTGGCTAAAAATAGTATGGAAACACAGGTCTCCGTGGAAAGGTGGGAAACAGCCACCATTAATAGGCCAGCAAAAAGCAATGGTTTAATGGGTAAAAACCACATTAATAATAGCAGAATTGGAACCAGGCAGCCTACAAATGAAAGACAATTTAGAAGAACCGAGTGTTTCTACTGCCATCCAATGGGCACATTATGTGATATTGTAAAGAAAAATTGAGGCAAAATTTCAAACAAAAAGCCAGAAGTTGTGAAATTTATATAGCGAAGGACCCAGAAAAAACAGATATTTACCCACGACACTACTTAAAAATGGGTAAAATAGAGCCAATCTACACGACAGTAGAAGTTAACAGAAAACCCATTCGAATGGAGGTAGATACAGGTGCATCCATGACATTCATAGGGGAATACACGTTTAAGTAACTGAGTGGAGGAAGCCACTCACTAAAGCTGGAAAACTCAGATACTAGATTAAAGACATATACTGGTGAATACATACATGTAAAAGGTATATGCCAGGTTCCAGTACAATATAGTAGCCAGTCTGCTAACCTACCCCTGATAGTGGAAGCAGGGGAGGGTCATACGGACTCGAAACATTAACTCTATTTCTCTCTCCACAGATGCTGCTAGACCTGCTGAGTTTTTCCAGCATTTTCTGTTTTTGTTTCAGATTTCCAGCATCTGCAGTATTTTGTTTTTATCTTAGGGTCCAACTCTGCCTGGTCAGAACTGGTTTAAGGAAATAAAGTTGGAGTGGGCTGAGATTTTTCAACTCAGAATGAAAGACCTGCAAGAATTATTACAAAAATATGCCTCTGTGTTCAGGGAAGAGCTCGGGAAGATTCAGGGGCTGCAAGCTAAAATCCACATGGATCCTGGAGCAACCCCCAGAAATTTGAAGACGAGGCCAGTCCCCTATGCATTATGAGAAAAAGTGGATATTGAATTGGACAGGCTGGAAAGGTTGGGAGTCTTACAACCTGTACAATTTTACGAATGGGCAGCGCCCATAGTTCCAGTACTAAAGTCTGACCAGGGTGTGCAAATATGTAGGGACTTCAAGTTGATCGTTAACAAAGTGGCCAGACTTGATAGACACCCTATACCAAAAATTGATGAATTGTACTCCAAGCTGGCAGGGGAAACTGCATATACGAAACCCGACATGAGCCACGCTTACCAGTAAGTCCAGCTAGAAAAGGCCTCTCAGGATTTTGTGACTATCAACACACGTAGGGGGTTATACCAGTATACCAGGGGCAAGATCTACCCCCCCGTCAGGGGGGTTGTGCGGGAGAGAGCGCGAGCGGGTGGGTTCCCGATCGGTGCCCCCAGTCGGGGGCATTTTATGTGGGCGGGCCAATTAGGGAAGGTGCAGCTCCAGGTTACCCCTTGGAGTCTCATTGGCTTGTGCCATTTTCCAACGGACTATGGAAAATTTACTCCAAGGTCTACCCCATGTATTAGTTTATCTTGATGATGTCCTAATAACAGGACTAACTGATGAAGAACGCCTGGCTAACTTGGAAGAGGTATTGAAGCATTTCTCACAAGACAGAGTATGCTTAAAAAGGGAAAAATTATCTTCCAAGCAAAAGAAGTGATTTACCTGGGTCATAGGGTCGACTCGCTGGGCTTTCACCCATTAGAAGACAAGGTGAGAGCTATTCGTGAGGTGCCAGCCCTGAAAAATGCCACAGAACAAAGTCCTCCTTGAGAATGGTTAACTACTACAGTCGTCTTCTCCCAAATTTGTCAACAGTACTGGCTTCATTATAGGGGTAACTCAAGAAAAATCACAGGTGGACTTGGCAAGCCCCACAACAACAGGCTTTTACAGCAGTAAAGCAGTTATTACATTCATTGGCCCTGTTGGTACATTTTGACCCAAAGAAAGAATTGATTTTAACCTCGATGCATCCCCTTATGGACTGGGGCAGTTTTCTCCTACCAGATGGCAGAGGGCTCTGAACGGCCCATTGCTACGTCTCAAGAACACTCAGTGTGGCAGAACGAAGATATTCACAAATATTGAAAGAAGGCTTATCCATTGTATTTGGCGTTAAGAAATTCCACCAATACATCCATGGTTGCCACTTCACCATTGTATCCGATCACAAGCCACTTCTAGTCTTGTTTGCGGAAGATAAGGCAATACCCCCAATTGCCTCGGCACGCATCCAAAGGTGGGCAATGGTTCTAGCTGCTTACGAATATACTTTTATCCATTGGCCGGGAAGCCAGATTGCCAATGCCGATGCACTGAGCCGATTACCTCTAGAGGACAGCAATGTGAAGAACTTGTCTTGTTATTAAACTTTCTGGATTCATCACCAGTGAATGCCAAACAGAGCAGAGAATGGACAGACCACGATCCAGTTTAGTCTCACGTCAGGGAACAAGTCTTGCAGGGATGGCCTACTGAGCCAAAGTTGGAGGAAGTGAAGCCTATTTTAACAGGAGATATGAGTTCACCTGCCAGGATGACATCTTACTGTGGGGAGCGAAAGTCATTGTGCCTCCCAGAGGAAGACAGCCATTGTTGATAGAATTTCATAGCGCCCATCCTGGCAATTCTAGAATGAAAATGGTGCCGCGCAACTACTTATGGTGGCTAGGGATGGACACTGAGATCGAAAACATGGTCAAGAGCTCCATGCTGTGCCAACAGGTGCAGAAATTGCCTCCTTCTGCTCCACTGCATCCTTGGGAATGACCAGGAAGGCCATGGGTCCGCCTCCACGTTGAATATGTGGGCCCTTTTTTGGGCACAATGTTCCTCTTACTTATTAACGCTCATTCCAAATGGATGGATGTATATGAAGTGAGATCACCCACATCTGCAATCACCATAGAAAAATTGCGTCAGAGTTTTGCAATACACGGTTTACCAGAGACAATAGTGTCTGATAATGGAACAGCATTCGCTAGCGTGGAATTACAAAGATTTACGAGTCTCAATGGCATAACACATGTCAAGACCTCACCATACCACCCTGCATCCAATGGGTTGGCCAAGAGGGCAGCCCACACTTTCAAGGCTGGAATGAAAAAGCTAGATGGGGATTCTATAGCAACAAAATTATCACGTTTCCTGCTCAGCTATAGGATTACGCCACCAGTGATATTTAAAGGGATCATCAACTATTTGCAGCTTAATTGCTGGTTGACCTCTTCTGGCTGTTGCTAGAATTCAACAAAAAGTGTTTTGTGTTTTCTCTAATTTCTTCAAGTTGCAAAAGTTAACAGGGAGTAGTGTAGCAGATGCTAAAGGACATTTTGCTGATTTCAAGGCTTCTGCTTAAACCAGAGGCTCCAGACATGGGTGCACTCACTGGCATTCCCATTGGAATACTATGACTTGGAGAATGAACAGGGGCAGGATAAGCTGCTGGTTGAGAGAGGAATTGAAGGAGGGAAGGATTCTCAGCAGGGGGCCGTATCTGCCCAATCTCTGACTTGAAACTCAGTGAGAAACAATGGGGCTGATTTTAACTCTGTGCAAGTGGCTGGGCTTGTATGCAACAAGATCTCGCTCAATGTGTGAGACGTCTGCACTTCATTAAAGGCGTCTTCATTGAAATCTGCCACCTTCTGCAGCCCTAACTGCACCTCAGAGAAGGGAAAGGACCACCTTGCTATTAGCTGTATAGGCTACCATGGCAACAAACCTTTCTGCACCAGGCTCCTTCCTGGCTGGAGTTGGAGATATTTGCAACATCGATCAGTTTTCTATCCACTGTTGCATAAGGGATGTCAATGGGGATCCTATTCAAAGGGAACTAGCTACATTTCATTCTCTCCTGCCAGAGACAAACAGGTGGAATGAACAGGCAGCTTCACAAAGAATGCAGGTATCCCGTTAGTGCAACATGCCATTGACTGCACATGCGCTGCACGGCATTGCATGTCAACTTTACCCTAGAGGGGACCGGAAAGGATTCCACTCCTTCGACGTCCAGCTAAAGCAGTGCTGAGGGAGTGCTGCATTATCAGAGGTGCCATCTTTCAGTCAAGACTTTAAACCGCGGTCCCATTTGCTGCTCAGGTGGGTGTAAAAGATCTTATGAAACTATTTTCGAAGAAGAGCAGTGGAGTTAGTTATCTCCAGTGTTTTGATCAATATTTGCCCCTCAATCGACATTACAAAAAAAGAAGTATGTGGTTATATACAGGGTATAGCCCAAGCTATGAGCTAACTCCATGCTTGCTTCTACACAGGTCTCTGTCCAGTCCGCAACTCTCTCTAGTCTCATGTCATGCGTCTGTATACTTCACACTGTGGGCGGCACTATTCCCCAGTCCCACATTATCCCTTGCTATGCCAGATACCCTTATACTACACCTCCTACCAAGTCTTTACCCAATGTATTTACATTACAATCATGCTACCCCTTTTCCCTCCATCAAGTCTCTGACTTTATAAATTCAGATAGTCTGGAGGCTTGATGATTCATCCAGATCTCATTCTGGTCACATTTGGAAGAGTGATAGGCTCTGTTGATTTGGGCAACCTTTGTTAATAAGGAGTTTGAGTTGTAGTCTGTGTTCCTCGCACTTAGTTGCCTTCTTCTGATATGCTTTTTCTGCTCCTTGGAGTTGAGCTTCTCTTTGTCAGTTCCCTCTCTGCTCTGCACAAGGATCACTGGCTTATCCTGTTATTCTCAGAGAGAGTGTTCACTCTGTTCATCCGTGGTTCGAACCCGGTTTTGCTTTTTGTGTGTGGTCTACTATGATCGTTGTGGGAGTTGAAGGCGTCTCTCCCTGTTTGAGTATTCCTCATTAGTGGGCTTACCTTATAGTTTGGCTTTTATCACGACACTATGTTCTTCAGTATGTCTCCATGCCTCACTG
This sequence comes from Cetorhinus maximus, assembly GCF_964194155.1. Classification (NCBI taxonomy): domain Eukaryota; kingdom Metazoa; phylum Chordata; class Chondrichthyes; order Lamniformes; family Cetorhinidae; genus Cetorhinus; species Cetorhinus maximus. The sequence continues at coordinate 57,880,931 of NC_135879.1, forward strand.
ACGAGTTAATAGTCACTAGTTCCTTGCTTCAGCATCACCTTGCAGCTTTGCGCATTGGCTGGAGGTTGCAGTGTCTGTGCTGTGGTGTTTACAGGTAGTGTGGCAGCACCCGTTGGAGTAAGGGGATGGGGCTCATTCTTCTTTTGCTGGTAATTTTTCTGTGTGTCTTCCACTCAAGGTACAGTGGTAATTATCTGAAGGTTTGGCTGCTCTGACCAAAGAGCAGCTTCTGCTGCCTGCAAAAAAAATTGGACAAACTGACTGCGAAGAGTGAAGATAATTCAGAGCTGAAGTCCCAGTTGAGAGTCTCTTTACTGATCAGCCTCTCAGGAACTTGCAGTTCCATGTAGTTGACAACAGAGGTTGTCTTGACGTCTTCTGCCATTTTAAGAAGGTGAAGGGCAACACAGGCATCTCTGCTCAAGGGAGAAAAAGATTGGTTTTGGATGACGTACATGACTTTGAATATTTGCTTGTCGCCATAGCTTAGTGTTCCTAGGATCAGGCCTATGACTGGAAATCAGATTCCTCCAGGCCCATAGAGTGGCGTGTCTGTCGTTCATAGCCAGAGGCCTCTCAGCCATGGTTCCTTATCTGAGAGGACCATAACATTGGCTCCTGTGCCCAATTTGAACTTGGTGAGGTGAGGGTTTACTGACTTGTCTGCATTCCAAAAAGAGAAGCCAGGATTCTTGACTTCACCCAAGAAGTGTGGTTGGGTCACTTCCTTGTGTGGTATCTCAATCTCATGAATTTTCTTGGGATCCTCCACCCGTTTGGGTGTCTTAGCTTTGCATAGCTTTCCGAAGTGTCCCAGGCAGTTGCAGTTGAAAAACTGCACTGAGATTGCTGGACATTACCCTCACCTGTGAGGCCATTTAGCCCACAGCGCTGACATGGTTGCCCACCCTCTTGTGGTTGGTTTTAATATTGCCTTCCTTGGCCTGGAGTCTCTCTGCCCCTTTGTGTTTCACTACCTGGACAGTTGAGGTTACTCTGTCCCATGGCTTACTTTCATTCTGTAAAATAGATTGGTGATATTGACTGATTTCAGACTGTCTGACTATTTGGATGGCCTTTTCTAGAGTTAGGCCTCCCTTGGCCTGTAGTATGTCTGAAAGGGCATTGTCAGCCACTCTGACAACATTTCTGCCCCTTATGAATTCTGATTTGAGGTCACTGGTGTCATAGCCTTCAGCTAATCTGTATAATTTGTTTATAACAAAGACAACAGATTCTCCAGGCTGTTGGACTCATTTGTTGAATTTCACTCTCTCTAAAATTTGTTGCTTCTTAGATTAAAATACATGTCAAAGGATTTCAGAACTTCATCAAATTTATCTGAGGAATTGTTTATTTCTTGCTTCGCAATAATATCATTGGCTTTCGGACCTAAAGAATAAAGTAGGGTATTCACTAGTTCAGATTCTATCTTTTTATCTAATCCTGAAGCTATTATGTATCTTAAGAATCTTTTCTGCCAAAGCCCCCAATTTTGTGTTTGGTCTGGCCCTTGGATCAGTCCAAATTGGTCTGGTAATGTTGATTTGTTGTCCATGGTTGTTTTAAAGTTCAGGTGAGTACAGCTTTAAATGCTGTGCAGGGTTTAAAGATGCTGCCGCAGTAACCGTTTTTTCAAAGAGAATTCCTGCGCATGTCGTGTTCTAGTGGGCTCCCGCGACATTGGCAATCCCAACCTCTTTCTTTATAGTTTTGTGCAATGGTTTACTCAATCAACTATTTTGGGCCTTCCCTGCAGTATTGGAGATTTTTCGGACATTTCACAATAGATTCACGGCTTTGGCTGAGGTTTTTAAACCTTCTGATTCATTTTCATTTTTTTTCTTACAGCGAGCTCAGCTGCCATGTGGTTTGGTACTGATTCTGAACCCAGGCTAGCTGCAGTGCTTTCTGAAACTGGCTGCTCTGACTTTTTTTACACCACTGGACCTTTTTTAAACTAGTCCTAGCTTAGAACTGAATTTTCTTTTGCTCACCCCTGCTAGGTCTTTTGACTCTACTCTGTGGGCATTCACAATGGACCTCTGCAAGTTCTTGTGGAGTCCTTAGTTACATAGAGTTTTTTTCTTCTGCCTTTCTGCTTCCAGTTCTATAAAGGAGCTTCTTTCAGGCAATCTCCCACTGTGTCTTCACTTCAGGTGATTTTAATCAGATCAGAATGCTGTTTTTTTAGTTTTCTAGCATTTGAATTTCTGCTCCAGCTTCTCTAATGTTCTGGGTTTTTCCATTAGCTGCCACCATGTTGTATGCTATAGTCTCATGAAGAGGTTGAGTCTTGTATGGTTGAACATTAAGTGTTTATTCGTAACACATAACTATGTACATATATACAGCATATAACCCAAGCTATGAGCTAACCCCATGCTTGCTTCTACACAGGTCTCTGTCCAGTCCAGAACTCTCTCTAGTCTCAGGTCATGTGTCTCTATACATCAGACTAAGGGTGGTACTGTCTCCCAGTCCCACATTAACCCCTGCTCTGCCAGGTACCCCTACACAAGTGTTTCTTTTCTTCATTTTATCCCAGCAGCACTCATGATGCCTTCATTCTGTGGCAGTCTGCTGTGCCAGCTGCAGTTGAGCCACCACAGCAAACCAAAATGTGACTTTTGAACGACAAGGGCTATCTGCTGACCACATGACTGATGGCTCCAAGGCACACATGAAAGCCATGCTGCTACACAAAATATGATAGAGCAGACCACTGACATACTGATACAATGCTTACATTGAAGATGTGGATAAAAACTTTACATTTAATCTTTTGGGGGATAGGAAACCAACATGGGTCAGTGAGGATGGGAGTGATGAGTGATTTGAGATTTCATATGAGACTCGATATGGGCACCTGAATTTCAAATAAATTGGGGTTTATGAACAAGGTAGAGATTGGATGTTGGCAAGAGGGAAACGGGAAAACAAGTCTAGAGGTAATAAAAACTTGGATAAGTCTGTGGCAGCAAGTTATACAGGAGTGGAGATGGGTAATATTGCCCAGATAAAACTAATTAATGTTGGCGATGGATAGAATAAGGGTTTAGAAGATCATCAAGGCTTTTCACAGTCTTGTTCAGCCTCAGGAGGTGCAGAGGGAGAGGGTGGAGTCAAAGGAAAGGAGATGTAGGTAATGCTGCATTTATAATAGGGATTATGATCTGAATGTAAGGAAGTTAATATTTCTCGAATTTGTAAATAATGGGTCAAAATTTCCTCTGCACAAGATGTAGCAAAACCATTAACTTCCTTACAAACATCTGCATGATTTTGCTACATTTGGAGCTTTTCCCCAATGTATTTATAACATATTTTAAAAATATTTTTAATTTACTTAAAAGTGATTTTCAGTATTCACAATTTGAGCTTATTATTACCCGATATTTATTCTAAATTCACAATGAAAAGCACAAACATGGCTTTAATTATTCTGGTAACAACGCTCCAGAAGATAAAGCAAAATATTCTCAATCAATGGCCTGTACACTTCCAGCCAGGATTTTGCCCTCATCAGGCGGGCTCAGGGGGGCGGGGAGCAGAGGTCAGGAAGCCGACCTCTGCCTGCGATTGGGGCCTGATCACGATTTCATGCTGGCAGGCTAATTAAGCTCAGCGCTGCCTGCGTTGAGGACGGGGGAGGAGGGCGAGCGGGGAACTTCGTGCATGCGTGCAAGTGTGCGCAGGTAAAGCTCCCTGAGGCACAGAGCTGCCTCAGGGAGATGAAGATTTTAGGAATTAAAAATAAAGAATTTTAAATAGTTAAAAAACATGTCCCCTCATGTGACTCTGTCACATAAGCAGGGACATGTTATTAATGAAATGTTTAAATTTTTATTTAATTTTTAATAGCTGTGTATGAAGTTTCCTAAAAAATCCAAAGGCCGCTCGGCCTTTTCGCCTGGCAGCGAAAAATTAAATTTAATTGGAACTTTAATGGCCTTAATAGGCCTGTTTAATAGTCGGTGGGTGCGTTGCCAACTCCCACGCGTATCCGCCGACCAAAATATCACGCGAGTGCGTGATGACATTGGGACGCTTGCCCAACATCATCGCACGTCATTTTACGCTCATTCGGGTTGGGCAGGTGCCAGCTGGACGAGCTAAAAATTCTGGCCTATGCCTTTTCTGGACTTTGCCACAAAGGGTTAAAATTACAAAAACAAACACAAGTAATCAAGTGAATGCACAGGTAGTGAGAGAATTATTTTGGTACTAAATTAATGTTATTATTGAAACGAATTACAGAGCAGTTAGTTGCCTCTTATGTCAGATCTCACCTTAGGTGAGATAGGTCACACAAGAAAGAATACTACAAATGAGCCTGAATACTCATGTAACATTTCAAATCAGTCTTTGATATAAAACAGAAATTACCACCACTCTCCATCTTCTGCTGATTACAGGGAGCTATTAAAAATTATGTTGGAAACAACGAATAAGTGGGAAAATTCACATTCATCTTGTTTATGGTGAAATTACTGGGAAGAGCTCAACTGTGAAGTTGTTTATGGCTTAAAAATATTCAAACCATCATGCTTTAAATATTGCCATTATCATTTTCAGTCTTCCTGTCTTCACATGCTCCAGGGATTTAAGAGATGAATAGGAGCAATAAGTTCACTTTGCAGAATTAATGCAGTAATTCTTTATCATAAGAAGAGAGCATTACCTTAGACTGAGTTTTATGTGAAATGGTTTGAAGCCTCTTTTTTTAATGATGGGCCTAATTTGTTAACTCCTTCTAAATTATTAATCCCCTTTATATTCAAGTAGTTATTACATGTCATAACAGTATATCTATGAGGTGAAATTTAATAGCAGCTACTGAACCTCAGGAATGGGTTTGGGAAGTGAAAAGCTATTAAAAAAAATGATAATGAGCTAAATATTTGCCTCAATAGATTCACAGAAATGACAATTTTAATCAGCTGGGGTCTTGTCTTAGCCACTTTTAAGGACACAATGTTTAAATAAACTATTTATTCTGGCAGATTTTTATCATGATTACCCAAAGATGATTTGCATTATGATTTGTAAAGTCTTTACAATTAGACTGTAAAAGCAAAATTTCAATATAGACAACTTTGCTTTTACATTCGTTAAACAGTGTTTTTGTTTCACATTAATTTGCAATTTTTAAAAGCTGTGGACCAGGTTTGAGTGATTTTGCCTTCTGTGCTTTATGGAAATAACTTCATACCTGCTATTTTCATTGGTACATTTTCACAGCTTGACTTGTTGTTGAAAACTGTCTTACAGATTGGCAATAAAAGCAGAATATTACATTTATGTATAGCTTTAGATCATATTAATGCCTTTGCAGTAAGAATATTGCAGTCTGACTCCCATCCTTTGCCATTCACCATGAAAAAAGAACTCAGTTGTACAAAAAAACCCAAATTTGTTCTATGTCAACGTTGAAACATAATGTGTATTGTGAGAGGTTCTTTCAGATGCGCAAGAAAAGCTATTAATATTTTAGCACCTTTAGTTCGATTGAGGAAGTTCTCAAAAGGCAAACTAGGTCCATTTCAGAAATATCAAACTCCCTCTTTAACATGGTTACTTGCATATGATGATGAGACATATTCTAGTGTTCTGTCGCAATTAAAGAATGGGAAATCCTCGAGCACATAGACGATACATGTTTTACAAAGGCAAAACTAAGGGAAATAATTAAGAAATTTCCAAATTGTGTATGGAAACTCCTTAGCATTTTCCATTACCAACCAAAATGATATAAACATTTTGAATAATTGGCCCTGATATTAATGGAGAAATGGGGAGTGAGTGGGGGTAGTTGGGGAGAAGGGGCAGCTTGCAATCAGGAACCCAGGAGAATGAGTTTCCCTCAGGCCCTGCCAAGCTTAACAGCAGCACCTGATTACCTTTTTGAACTCTGTTTCTTGATTGTAGCCAGCCAATTGAGAGGCTGCTGGCTGTCAGATGGATAGGTCTGCAGCACCCGGCTGCAGTCGGGGAGCAGGGAGGAGGGAGAGAGAAGGAATTGAAAACAGAAAGTGCTGGAAAAATTCATCAGGTCTGGCAGCATCTGTGGAGTGAGAAAACAGTTTTATTCTTCTGAGTCCAGTATGACCCGAGTCCAATATGGAGAGAGAAGGCCCAGAAATATCAAGAGTTAGAGGACATCTATGGAGGGGGAAAATGGACAGATCATGGGAGGCAGGGAGAAGATTATGACGAGCCCGTTTTGGGGGAGAGGGGTGTGTGGGGTGGTGGTGATGGTGGCAGATTTTGGGGGAGGAGATTGTTGGCCACGTTGGAAATCAGGAGGGCATATGTACAGCACATGAAGATGATTGTGGTCATTGGAGGCCAATCATCACAGCCGCAGGATATTGCTGCAGGAATTCTTCGGCGTTGTGTCTGAGGCCCAAGCATTGTCACCTGCTTCATCAATGCCCTTCCATCCAATGAGATGAGAAGTGGGGCTGTTCACTGATGATTGCATAGTGTTCAGCACCATTCAAATTCCTCAGATAATGTGCCTGCATGCAGCAAGACCTGGACAACATTCATGCTTGATCTGATAAGTGCCAAGTAACATTCGGACCACACAAGTCCAGTCACTGACCATCTCCAACAGGAAAGAATCTAACCATCTCCGCTTGATATTCAATGGCAGTACCATCACTGAATTTTCCACCTTCAATATCTTGGAGGTTACCATTCACTAAAAACTTAATTGGACCAGCCATATAAATACTATGCCTACAAGAGTAGATCTTAGGCTGGGAATTCTGTGGTAAGCAAGTTATCTCTTAACTCCCCAAAGTCTGTCCACCATCTATGAGGTGAAAGTCAGGAGTATGATGGAATACTCTCCACTTGCCTGGCTGAGTGCAACTCTACCGAGACTCAAGAAGCTCAACGCCATCCTGGACAAAAACACCAAGTAGGGCAAAGCTGCCTGCTTAGTTGGACTGCATCCACCACCTTAAACATTCACTCCTTCCAACACCTAAGCACAGTGATAGCAGTGTGCACCATCTACAAGATGTACTGCAACAACTTGCCAAAGTTCCCTCGACAGCATCCTCCAGACTCATGACTTCTGCCACCAGAAGAACAAGGGCAGCAGATGCATGGAAACACCACCATCTGCAAGTTCTCCTCTTAGCCATACACCATCCTGGCTTAGAACTATCTTGCCGTTTCTTCTTTGTCACTGCGTCAAAACCTGGAACTCCCTTCCTAATAGCTCTGTGGGTGTACCTACACCACATAGACTGCAGCAGTTCAAGAAGGTGGCTCACTACCACCTTCTCAAGGGCAATTAGGAATGGGCAACAAATTCTGGCCTTGAAAAAAAAACTCCTTCAAGATACAGCCCCACCTAAAGAAAAGATCTCCCTGTGCTTCACATACTTGAAGTGTAATAACTGTTATGTGGGCTAGCTTGTTCAAAAGTTATGAATTCCCCTGATAGGTTTTATCATTAGTAGGCAGAGGAGTGATTGCAAATTACAACTGGTATGGAACTGGCACCAGTACTGAGGCTGTTTTTTTTTCTGTATTGGGTCCTGTAATGTCCTTCTCGGTCTTCTCGGTAGAAGAGTCTTCTAAAAAAAAAGGAACCAACCTAACATGAAAGACATGACGCTGAACCAACTTGTGGATAAATTTAATCCAGCCAAAATATATGAAACAAAGGATGAAAGAAAAAATTGCATTTATATATTGCTTTTCACAAATACGGGACATTCCAAGGCACTTTCAACTAGTGAAGTACTTTTTAAGTGTATTCACTTTTGTCCTTCAGTGGTAGGAAGTCCAGCCCTCAAGAGCTGCTGGTGAATCTGATTAGCCAGTAGCTCTTGCAGTCCCAGCTGCGCCAGAACTCAGTAATGGGTGCTGCTGGGACTGCAAGAGTCCCACGAAAATGATTAATGGTGACCTGTCCCAGGTAAGTCCTGGGCTTTTTGGATGGGAGGGGGTTGGGCACAATAGGGCAGTGGGGGCAAGAAGGGTGAGGGGTTGGGTTTTGGAGGCCAAGCAGGGAGGCATGAAAGTGGGGTACGATCTTAGGGGCAAGACCAAAATGCGCACAGGGCACCCCCCCAAAGGAGGTACCCCTTCCTTCCTTCCCGCCCTCTCACCAACTTTGGTGAAAACACAGCCATCTGTCTCTCACCCACCCTCCACTGCCCAGCATATTATGGCAGTGGAGGAAGAGGGGACTGGGTCGGGGGTGGGCAGGAAAGGCAGTGGGCTACTCATCCAGTAAATTTTATGTGCCACCCCCACCAAAAACATGCCGGTCAGGGCGCTATGTTTTAGGTGTTGGTTAAGGGTTAGATATTGGTCAGGATATCAGAATAACCCCCATGCTCTTCTTAGAATAGTGCTGCGGTGTCTTTAACACTCACTTAAGCAAGATGATGAGTCTTCAGTTTAGCATTTTATCAAAAAGACAGCAGTACAGCCGCGGTTCTATACAGAAATGCCAGCCTAGATCATGTCCTTGAACCTCTGGAGCAGGGGTGACCTGACCTTCCGACTCAGAGGCAAGAGCGCTACCACTGAACTAATGCTGACACATTTCTTTTAATTTATTCGTAGGACCTGACGTTGCTGGCAAGGGCAGCAGATATTACTCATCTCTAATTAACCTTGAGAAGGTGGTGCTGAGCTGCAGTATAGTTCCAGGTCAGGATGGTGTGAGACTTGGATGGGAGTGAATGTTTAAGTTAGTAGGTGGGGTGCTGATCAAGTGGGCTAATTGTACCAAACTCTACCAAAGGCCCACCAAAATTCTCCATCTTCTCCATTGATGTCCTCTCTTCCCAGGTTCTTAAAATCATTCTATCCTCCTTCAAATTAGTTTTCATTACCATTTTTTACAAAAGAATCTCCCTTAAACCATTCAATTTCTTCAATTATCGCTGCATATCAAATGTTATCCTCTTCAAAGTCACTTATTGTTACTTTGCAATCATGTTTCCACATTTCCCATTACTCCCAGTTTGAGCTTTTGCAACCTAGGCCAGGATTTTCTGGTTGTCGGGTGGGCTTGGAGGGGGTGGGTGGGAGCGACTGTGAATTGGACCATTCCCGCAATTGGGCCGCGACCGCCATTTCACGCTGGCTGCCAATTAATGGCCAGCCAGTGTGAATTGCATGCTGCAACAGTCAGCGCTGCCTATGTAGATGGGGGAGAAGGGCGAGCGCGGATCTTCACACATGTGTGCAGGTGCGTGCAGTAAAAGCTCCTTGAGGCACAGAGCTGCCTCTGGGAGCTGAAGCTTTTTGAGCTTAAAAAATAAAGAATTTAAAAATGTTAACAACATGTCCCCTCATGTGACTATGTCACATGAGCAAGGACTTATTACAAATTAGTTTGGAAATTTTTTATTTTTTCAAAATCACTGATCGAAACCTAATCCGCCCGTGAATGAGGTTTCGCAAAAAATCCAAAGGCCGCTTAAATTTCATTTAATTAGAACTTTAATAGTCTTAATAGGCCTGTTAATTGTCGGCGGGCATATTGCCGACTCCTGCGCATGCCTGCCGACCGAAATATCGCATGAGTGCGCGATGACGTCGCGACGCTCGCCTGACACATCGTGCGTCATTTTGTGCCCATTCGGGTCGGATGCCCGCCCGCCTGATGAGCGCAGAATTCTGCCCTTGGTTTCAAACTGCCCACAACATAGTTGCTGCTCTCTAAAAGAGAGCAGTAAAAATTGCTCTCTACAACACTTGATCCTTCTCGATTTCTTTGCAATTCTTGACAGTATTGATTATCCCATTCTCATCCAAGCTCTCACCAACATGATGCTGTCCTCTCCTGGTTTCATTAATACCTGTCTCAACAATAACATGATTTGGATTTCTTTTACCTGACGGTAGGTTAGCGGCAGTGTGAATCTGTCTAAGGCCCTCTTTTGATATGTAGAGCAGCTTTAGAGTAATAAGTTCGCTTCTACTATAAAAGAGAGGCTGTTTAGTCTGTCAATGTTTAATTTTGATTTACCCAAGACAAATCTGTTCTCAATCCACTGAAATTAGCCCTACTCCAATTCATTATTTTTACTCTGGACCTCTTCTTGTCCTTTTCCATAGCCAATCTAAACCTTATGATACTACAGCATCTGTTTCCTAAATGTTGCTATACTGATACTTGATCCCGTTGGCCCACCTCACTTCCCAGAACCAGATCCAGCAATGCCGTGGAAGTGTACAGATCAAGAAATTTCTCCTAAACACACCAGAAACTCTTCTCCATCTCTGCCCTTTATACTATTATTATTCCAGTCAATATTAGGATAATTAAAGTCCCCTATTATCAATACTCTATGGTTCTTGCACTTCCCTGTAATTTCCCTGCAAATTTACTATTCTATATTTTACTCACTGCCGCACATTGCAGGAAAAAGTTCAATGACCACATAACTGGCCAAGTTAAGTCAGGGCACACTTGCCAAAATATTTTCTCTACTATTCATATAGTCTTCACCAACAGCCTTGGCCATTCTACTGTTTCCCTCTCTCAATATCTGAATGTCAAGTGAACTCATTTCTACAATCTCTGGAATACTCAAGAACCTCCTTTATTCAACACCATTGTCAATTCACATTGTCTGCCACAAGGGCTACAATTAACCTTCAAGGATACTTCATTTCAAGCGTCAATGCATCTCAGCAGCTTACTATCATGAGATGCATGTACCTATATGAGGAAAAGTGTCTATGCCTCATAATTGCCTTTAACATTGTCTTTCTTCCAGCCAAAGAAAAAGATGGCCTGTAACCAAAGCCAAAGTTACACAGCTGGAGGAGGAATAGCAGCACAGAAACTGAGTGGACATGAAGGGGAAGCAATGCAAATGATGATAAGGCAGACTGGAAAAACCTGTGGATGAGGGTAAAACTGGAGGTCAGGTGGCAACAGTAGGTTGGTAAAAGCTGGGAATGTTTATCATCTGTAATCTCATTTCTATGTGCTTTTTCCAAGTATTGCAAAGCCCTTACACTCAGCATCAATTTCTTCAAGCGAGTATGTCACTGCACCCACATCTAAATGATCTTTCTGTGTTTCATGTGATTGAATATTTTCCATAGCATTTCCATTGAGAAATAGCTACTGGAACTACAACTGCACAACTGCATCATGACATTTTACTTGAGTAAGCATCACTATAGAGACTCAGCAGAAAGTAGCTTGTGAATCTTAGAGTTTGCCATTGCTGTGGGTACCGTGGCATCCAAATGCCAGGAACAGCTTTGAAGGATATTCGTAGCTTCTGGAATAGCAGCTAACAGTGCTGCTATAGATGCAGAATTTCAGGGCCTTATAGAGTTTCCAAGACCTGGTTTGTACTATTCAGCCCATACTGACAGTGACCAGTGCTTCTCTGAGTCTGTAACTGAGCCTGAGCCAGTATACTGGAGGAAATGGGCCCATGTTTCAATGTCTCTATAGAGAGTGGCATTGAGCCTTCTGGCTTAAAACGTCTTCCAATGCCTACACATGAAGCAGCTGCATTCATTCCAGGGCCCATTTCCATGAAGAAAGGAAGTGACAGCATTTTGGACTCATTGAGTACCCACCCCAGGTAAGTTTCTTTGATTTTCATGATGATGGCCGGACTGTAGCAGCTGTTGGGTTTTACACCAGCTCCATGGAAGTGTGAAACATGGATTGGAGGCAGGAAGAGTTTAAAACGTAAGTTAAATGATTTTGCCTCCTTTATAGTTCATCATTAAATTCTGTAGCATGAGTTGCATCTGTGTTCAGTAATGTTCATTGTGACGGTGCTGTGTTTGGAAGATATAACTGCTCTTTAAACAACGTGTTTGCCAGATTGTTACTTCTGCCAACTGGCAAGCTGTCAGGTAAAAGATCAACTTTTTCAATGTGGAAAAGTCTTCAGGTAGGTTAAAAAAAAAGTTAATCTAATGGATAAAAATGGTAGGGTATATTTCACGGGGTAGCCAAACCAAGTTCAAATGTTTTAGCTTTTCCCATTGCTGTTATGTATTCAGTCTGGACATCTATTGAGATAGCAGTTCTGAAGTCTGGAGGAGAGAACAGCGTCATAAACATGAAGAGAGGGAACGAGATTCCAAGGAGAGAACGGGGCCTTAAACGACGAGAGGGAGCGCAAAACGAGGGGAGAAAGGGAGAGTGAGATTTTTGAAGAGAATTGGCCGTAAACATCAAAGGGAGAGCGAGATTTCCGAGGATAGTACAGGGCCGTAAACATCAAGAGGGAGAGCGAGATTTCCGAGGATAGTACAGGGCCGTAAACATCAAGAGGGAGAGCGGGATTTCTAAGTGGTGAGCAAGATGTTAGACATCGAGAGGAAGAGAGATTTCCAATGGTGAACACGGTTATAGAAGTTAAAAGAGAGTGAGATTTCTAAAGAGCGAACGGGGCTGTAGACATTGAGAGGGAGAGCGAGAGTTCCAAGGGAGAACAGAGCTGTAAACATCCAGAGGGAGAGAAATATTTCCGACAGGAGAACGGGGCCGTACACATTAAAAGAGAGGGCAAGATTTCCGAGGGGAGAACAGGGCTATAGATATTGAGGGACAGCGAGATTTCCAAGTGCTGAACGGGGCCGCAGACATTGAGAGGGAGGGTGAGATTTCTGAGGGGAGAACGGGGCCGCAGACATTGAGAGGGAGGGTGAGATTTCTGAGGGGAGAACGGGGCCGTAGACATTGACAGGGAAGAGTGAGATTTTCAAGGGGACAACAGGCCCGTAAACATCGAGAGGAAGACTGAATTCCCGAGGGGGGAACAGGGCCGTAAACATTGAGTGGGGGAGTGAGATTTCCAACGGAGAATGGGGCCATAAACATCGAAAGGGAATGTGAGATTTCCAAGGGAAGAACTGGTCCATACAGATCGAGATGGAGAGCAAGATTTCCAAGGGGAGAACAGGGACAGCTGTTGGACAATCTGTGGCGGCAGAGACCACATTCGGAAACAAAAATCAAGGTGTGAAACCACAGGGAAGCAGGCAGGTGATTGGCAGTGAGTATTTCTTATTTATCTTAGCTAAACTAGGGAATTTAAATCGGGGTCAATGGAACATAAATTGAAATAATAAGTATATAAGCACAAGCAAGACTAAAGGCTTTAATTAAAAATAATTAAGAAGATAATATAAAAATGGCTGAGCAGGTGATATGTTGGAACTGCAGTATCTGGGACATGGTGGATGCCAGTGTGATCCACCGCAAACACGTCAGCAGTAAGTGTCTGCAGCTCAAGGAGCTTTAGCTCAGTGTCATTCAGTTGGAGGCAGAGCCATGGACACTGCAATGTATCAGGGAGGGGGAAAGTGACCTGGATACTTTGTTCCAGAAGGCAGTCATACCCTGTAGGCTAAGGTAATCTGATCTGATTTGGTCCATGATCACAGACAGGAGGGTGTGACTGTGAGGGAGACAGGAATGGGGATTGAGAAGGTAGAAATGGAGGAGCATCAGCCTTTGCAATTATCCAAAAGGCTTGAGGTTCTTGCACCTTGCATGGATGAGAGTAAGGCCTACAGGGTGGATGAGCAAACTGACCATGGCACTGTGGTACAAGTAGCCACAACACAGTCCTTGTGGAGATGAAGCCCCGTCGTTACATTTGAGGATACTTGCCATCGTGTTGTGTGGCACTACCACCATGCTAAATGGGATAGATGTCAAACAGATCTGGCAATTCAAAACTGGGCACCTATGAGGCATTGCGGGCCATCAGCAGCAGCAGACTTGTACTCAGCCACAATCTGAAATTGCATGGCCCGGCATAATCCTCACTCTACCATTACAATCAAGCGGGGGATCAACCCTGGTTCAATGAAGAGTGGAGGAGGACATGCCAGGAGCAGCACCAAGTATATTTAAAAATGGAGTGTCAACCTGGTGAAGCTACAACACAGGGGTACTTGCATGCCAAACAACAAAAGCAGCATATGATAGACAGGCCTAAGTGATCCCACAATTAATGGATCAAATCTAATCTATGCAGTCCTGTCATATCTAGTCGTAAACGGTGGTAGACAATTAATCAACTCACTGGAGGAGGAGGCTCCACAAATATCCCCATCTTCAATGACGGAGGAGCCCAGCACATCAGTACAAAAGACCAGGCTGAAGCATTTGCAACAATCTTCAGCCAGAAGTGCCAAGTGGATGATCCATCTCGGCCTCCTCCCAGTATCCCAGATGCCAGTCTTAATCCAATTTGATTCCCTCCATGTGTTATCAAGAATTTTTTTTTGATTCATTCATGGGGTGTGAGTTTCGCTGGCTGGGCCAGCATTTATTGCCCATTCCTAGTTGCCCTTGAGAAGGCGGTGGTGAGCTGCCTTCTTGAACCGCTGCAGTCCATGTGGTGTAGGTACACCCACAGTGTTGTTTAGTAAGGAAGTTCCAGGATTTTAACCCAGAGACAGTGAAGGAACGGTGATATGTGTCCAAGTCAGGATGCTGAGTGACATGGAGGGGAACTTCCGGGTGGTGGTGTTCCCATCCATCTGTTGCCCTTGTCCTTCTAGATGTTAGTGTTTGTGGGTTTGGAAGGAGCTGTCCAGGGAGCCTTGGTGAATTCCTGCAGTGCTTCTTGTAGATGGTACACACTGCTGCTACTATGCGTCGGTGGTGGAGGGAGTGAATGTTTGTGGATGTGGTGCCAATCAAGTGGGCTGCATTGTCTTGGATGGTGTCAAATTCTTGAGTGTTGTGGGAGCTGCGCTCATCCAGGCAAATGGAGAGTATTCCATCAACTCCTGGCTTGTGCCTTGTAGATAGCGGACAGGCTTTGGGGAGTCAGGACGTTACAGGATTCATAGCCTCTGATCTGCTCTTGTAGACACAGTATTTATATGGCTAGTCCAGTTCAGTTTCTGGTCAATGATAACCCCTAAGATGATGTTAGTGGGCGATTCAGTGATGGTAATGCCATTGAACGTCAAGGGGTGGTGGTTAGGCTCTCTCTTGTTGGAGGTGTGGAGGTGGTCATTGCCTGGCACTTGTGTGGCGCAAATGTTACCTACCATTCGTCAGCCCAAGCCAGGATATAATCCAGGTTTTGCTACATTTGGCCATAGACTGCTTCAGTATCTGAGGAGTCTTGAATGGTGCTGAACATTGTGCAATCATCAGTGAACACCCCCACTTCTGACCTTATAATGGAAGGAAGGCCACTGATGAAGCAGCTGAAGATGGTTAAGCCCAGGACACTACCCTATGGAACTCCTATAGTGATGTCCTGGAGCTGAGATGACTGACCTCCAACAACCACAACCATCTTTCTTTGTGCTAGGTATGACTCTAGCCAGTGAAGAGTTTCCCCCCTGATTCCCATTGACTCCAATTTTGCTCTGGCTCCTTGATGCCACACTCGGTCAAATGCGGCCTTGATGTGAATGGCAGTCACTCTCACCTCACTTCGGGAGTTCAGCTCTTTTGTCCATGTTTGAATCAAGGCTGTAATGAGGTCAGGAGCTGAGTGGCCCTGCTGGAACCCAAACTGGGCGTCAGTGAGCAGGTTATTGCTAAGCAAGTGTCGCTTGATAGCACTGTCGATGACTTCTTCCATTACTTTACTGATGATCGAGAGTAGATTGATGGGGCGGATTTGTCCTGCATTTTGTGTACAGGACATACCTGGGCAATCTTCCACAGAGCCAGGTAGATGCCAGTGCTGTACTGGAACAACTTGGCTAGGGGCACGGCGAGTTCTGGAGAACAGGTCTTCAGGACTATTACTGGAATATTGTCAGGGCCCATAGCCTTTGCACTATCCAGTGGCTTCAGCCGTTTCTTGATATCATGTAGAGTGAATCAAATTGGCTGAAGACTGGCAACTGTCTTCTGGCTGAAGGTTGTAGCAAATGCTTCAGCTTTATCTTTTGCACAGATGTGCTGGGCTTCCCCATCATTGAGTATCCACTTGCCTGGATGAATGCATGTCGTCATCATACTCCTGGAGTCTAGCGACTATTATGGCCTCCACTGCGTCTCCATGACATGCGCCTGAGCACTGAGCATATGTGCACTGCCATCAGTCACACAGGAGTCAAACATTCACAGATGCAAGGTGAGGATGACAGGACTGTCTTCACTGCACCTCGTCATCATCCTCCATGAACCTTGCAGCTATGAGGACTCCCTGGCTTACCTGGCCAGTGCGATGGCCTCATCACCGGCATCCTCGCCTTCAAGGACCTTATCATTGTCATCACCTTTGGCATCCTCCTCATCAGAGAATAGGTGCAGTTCCTCCATCTCTTCCTCAGCCAGGTCTCACCCCCACATTGTAGTGCCAGTTGTGGAGTGTGCAGTAAGCGACAGTGATGTGCGACACCCTCTGGGGACTGTATTGCAGTGCTGCACTGGACCTGTCAAGGTCATCATCAAAACCCCATCATCAAAACGCCTATCATTTGCTCCACCAAAATCTGGGTCACAGCATGAGCCTTATTATATCGTCGTTCTGCTGCAGCCTGAGGATGCAGCATGGGCATCATCAACCATGTCCTCTGTGGGTAGCCTTTGTCCCCAAAGAGTCAACCCTGCAGTCTCTCTGGACCCTGGAAGATTGCAGGGATCTGAGATCTGATAAGATTGTAGGAGTCATGGACGCTCCCTGGGAATTGTACGCAGACCTGTAGGATGTATTTGTGGTGGTCGCACACCAGGTGAACATTCAGTGAGTGGAAGCCCTTGTGGTTAATGTAGTTGACTGCTTGTTGCCATGGAGATCGTGCCACATGAGTGCAGTTGATGGCACCCTGCACCTGTGGAAAACCAAAGATCTGCACAAATTCCAGTGTTCTTGCTTCCTGGCTTTCCTGATCCTGAGCAAAATGCACAAAAAGTTCTTTGCCTTTGCGAAGATGGTGCCAGTGACCTCCTGGATACACTTGTACACTTGCAAGATCCCGCACAGGTCACCTGTGGAGCCCAGCACCTCCACCGCTCTCTTCTTTTTCTCTGCTCCCTGTAAGCCATGAGATAAACTGCTAAATCACCAGGCTCCAAGATCTTAATGTTTTCCTCATGCAGGATCAAACAGATAGACGCGTGGGTTAGCGTAGGTGTACTAAGAACCTCTCTTGGTTAAGTCTGAACGTCCCTCCACACATGAAGGAGAGTGTTGGTCAACATTTGGATGGCCAGTGCGTGGTGCGCTCATTGTTTGTCCGAAACCCCACCCACCTCCGCCCCACTCCACTTGACTGATTGGCGGCAGCTTCGGCCCCTGTCTGCATGCTGTGCTCTCAGCTCAAGTGCAGGCATTCTCTTAACCCACACTGCAAGGCTGCACTGTTAGCTTGAACCATGATGGATACTGGTCCAAACCTTAATAAAGACATTGCAGGGGCCTTGAGCGCCTTTGCCAGTGACTAAGCCATGGCCAACTTTTGCAAGTGGATTGTTTAACTTGCCCAGTCAGCCAATTGCTGTGCTGCCCCCTAAAACGCACATTAATTTGCAATCTGCACCCAAGGGTTGAGAAGTTCTGGGGCATTTGGTGGCACTTTCATGCTTTTGCGTTGCTTGAGTGGAGAGAAAAACTCCATGCACGTCAATGGAGCTGCAGCTGAACGGTCTTAGCTGCGGAACAATGCTCACTTTTGACAAGCTTTTCCAAGTGCTTGGCTGCTACTCTCGCCCCCTCCCTCCAATCCCCCAGCATGTGCTTGAGTGTTTGCTTCAATCTGTGCTGCCTTGCTGCCCACCGCACTGCCCCCCCACCACCCCACCCGACCCGCACTGGAGCCCTTGCCCCGGCACCGCACTTAAAGCCAGCCTGGAAAAAGCAACTTGTCTGTACACCCCACAAATGCACAGACGTCTTCCTTGATGTCCTACAGGCAATGATCACGGGTACTGCACAAAGTTGTGTTCACTCACCTCCAAGTTCCCCTGAAGTTCAGGTCACTAGGTGCATGCCTTTTAAAGGTAGCCTTGAAACATGCCGTTCTGAAGTCACGCTGACCTGGGGGGATGATTCCGGCGAGCAGGGCATATAATTAGATGAAAATATGTTAAAATGATGTTCCCGACGTGTGGCGGCAGGAAACGTGGTCTGGCATTGACGGGTGGAGCGGACGATCGCAAACTAGTTTAAAATGGTGTAAAACCAATTTTTGGCCTTCTCGCCATATTGTACCCCATCCATGTCCGCAATAACACCCGATGTCAGTGGGGCCGGAAAATCGGCTAATGTCTTTGTCACATTGTTATTTCTGTCAAATGGCAGCGGTCAAATAAAAGATCAGCATTGTAAATGTGAAAAATTCTTCAGATAGGTTAAAAGAAGTTTATCTGATGGATAAAAAAGGTAGAGTACATTTCACAGGGTAGCCAAGTATAATAACTAAGTGTATAATCAGGGGGATAGAGACAGTTCTCCATAAGGTTGAGTTGCCTGCCTGGTGTTAGGGTTCGGGACATCATCTTGAGGTTCAAGAGGAACTTGCAGCGGGGAGGGGAAAGATCCAGTTGCCATGGCCCATGTAGGTACCAACAATACAGATAGGACTAGGAAAGAGGTTCTGCATTGGAATTATGAGCAGATAGGCCCTAATTTTAAAAAAAAAGAACCTCAAAGGTAATAATCTCTGAATTATTACCTGAGCCGCAAGCAAATTGGCGTATGGTAGATAAGATTAGGGAGTTAAATGTTTGGCTCAAAGGTTGGTGTGGGAGAAATGGGTTTCAACTCATGGAGTATTGCCACCAGTACTTGGGAAAGTGGGATGATCTTCACCTGAACTGCGCTGGGGCCAGTGTTCTGGCGAGTTGTATAACTAGGGTGGTAGAGAGGGCCTTAAGCTAAATTGTGACAAGGCATCATGTGAGGAAAGATGTGGTAAATTACAGGGAAAGGACAAGGCAAGAGAAAACAGGCAAGAGAACAAGGTAGCAATAAGGGTAATTATAATCACAGCGTGGGAGGAAGGAACTGAGCTTACAAACACAAGAATGCGCCAGCAGATAAGACCAGAGTTTGTAAAAATAGTAGAAAGACAGAACTAAAACCTCTGTACCTGAATACCCATTGCATTTGTAGCCAAATGGATGAATTGTCATCTCAAATAGAAATAAATATTTATGATTTGATAGCCATCACAGAGACTTGGCTGCAAGGCGACCAAAATGCTAAATTAGTCAAACACGATTTCCCTTTCACAAAATCATATTGATTCTGCTTGATTGTATTATGATTTTCTAAATCTCCTGCTATTAGTTCAGTCTACATAGCATTTTCCCTATGACAGACGTTAGGCTAACTGGGATATAGCTTCCAGCTTTCTGTCTCTCTCCTTTCTTGAATAAAGGTGTTAAATTGGTGATTTTTCAATCTGCTGGAACCTTAGGGCCTGGACTCCTGGAAGGTCTTGCCTGCCAGCAGTCTCGACATAGAAATGGGATTGTAATGGCAGGATTACAGTCTCTCCATTCCCACCTCTGGTTCCTATACACTGCTCGTGTATCTACTGTCCCTGTCCATCTATGGAGTCCTTACAGCAGTTAACATTTATGACTGAAGGTGAAAATTTGTTCACCAATCAAGAAGCTGAATATATGGCTTTAACTAATGAGGGCTTGCATGGTGAATTGCCACCTGATAAAAATGTCATGGCAGCTTGCTGTGTATCTTTCATTAATTGGAGAATAACCTGATTGTAATTGAACAATAACTGAACATTAATATAGTGAAAGTTTCCCTTATTCACAAAATTGAGATGCTTTTCATCTGGGACTTTGAGTGTCACGTGCATTCCATCAATTAATCCTTGCATCAATGGGAGCCCGGTCAGCCTGCAGAATTAGATCTTTCTCTCGCTTTCTCTTTTTGTTTCTCTGGTTTCATTGGTAAAGATATAAATATTACATCCTTCCTGAATAGAGCATCAGTGATCTTTCTGATAGTGAGCAGCTGCTTGACTAACATGGCAAATGTTGCTGCCTGGAAGGATCCAAACACAAAAAAGTCAAGGTAGTGGTTCTCACAAGCTGCTAAAAAATGTTACTTTCCTAGTGGAAGTCTTCAACCAGCAGTTGACATATTTCCCAACATTCCCTAGGGGAGTCCATTTATTGCCTTCTGAGTTGTGACAGTCAGAGAAGTCTAAGTAAAACTTTCTTGATCTGATTACCCTGATAAATGGGTATGAGAACATCGAAAAGAGATACCCTAACTCCAAAAGCCTCCATTCTAGCCTCTTTCAAATCCTCATTCCCTTCCCTACATAGCAATATAGTTCTCACCATTATATACCAAAGTTTTGTGACATAATGGCCCAGATTTTCGTTTTCCCACCTCTGTTGGGTTGAGGCAGGAATTTTGCCCACTGTCCCAAACACAGTTGACTTCCCTGTATTGCAGATTTTTATTTATTTATGGTGGTCTCTTAGTGGATTCCTCACCAGCAAGTTGCTGATGTAAGAGAATTCAGACTGCCACTGTGGCACTGGACGAGGTGGGAGGCCAGCTTAAAGAGGCAGAAGAACCCCAAATCTGCATCAGACACCCAGGCCATCAGTGGGTATGGGATTGGATGAAATAGAGGAAGGAAAGGCTGCCAGTAGGCCCTCTATCTAACAAAAGACTTTGGGGCCTCTCCACCTCTACCTCATGGACGTTTATCAAGCTGTACCTGGCAGTTCCAAGGAGCAGTGGTAAAAGGGATGGACAAAAGGAGAATGCATGTAGGGGATGGGGAAGGGGCAGCAGGTTGCCATCTCTACAGGGGCTGGTTCACAGTATAACAGTACCTTGACATTGCAGAGGAAGGCCATTTGGCCCATCGAGTCCGCAATGGCTCTCTGAAAGAACACTTCACCTAGTCCCACTCCCTTGCCTTATCCCCATAACCTTGCACATTCTCTCTTTTCAGTTAGCAATCCAGCACCGCAGAGAAGCAGCCTGGGAAGAGTGTCCTGCAGTCAGTTCATGTTGAAAATAACAAGGGTGACATCAGAAGACAACGTGAGAGAGCGGCGGAGAGATCAGAACCAGCGCGAGTGCGGGGAAGCTTCAAAAAGTGACGTCAGCACAAAGGTGAGAGCTGATTGGTGAGAAGTAGGTAAGTGTTTTTCTCGTTTTTTTCTCCAGTATAAAATAGATTAAACTAAGGAAAGGTAAAGGTTCTAGATTTTATTTAAAGTACATAAATAAGGATGTCACTGAACGGCTGCAGGGCATTCTAAAGGGGGAGTGCAAACAGACAGAGAATGTGGTACATATTGGTACCAACGACATAGGTAGAAAGAGGGATGAGGTCCTGCAAGCAGAATTTAGGGAGCTAGGAAACAGATTAAAAAACAGGACCTCAAAGGTAGTAACCTCTGGATTACTTCCGGTGCCACGTGCTAGTGAGTATAATAGGAGGTTAACCCAGTTGAATGCTGGCTGGAGAGATGGTGCAGGAGGGAGGGCTTTAGAATTCTAGGACATTGGGACCATTTCTGGGGGCGGTGGGGTCTGTACAAGGTGGACGGGTTGTACCTGAATCGGAATGAGACCAACATCCTTGCGGGGAGGTTTGCTAGTGCTGTTGGGGAGGATTTAAACTAACAGTTCTGGAATCTGCGTTATAGGAAGGATGTGATTGCATTGGAGAGAGTGCAGAGGAGATTTACCAGGATGTTGTCTGGGCTGGAGACTATTAGTTCTGAGGAGAGATTAGGTAGACTGGGGTTATTTTCCCTGGAGCAGAGGAGATTGAGGGGGGACATGATTGAGGCGTATAAAATTATGAGGGGCATAGATAGGGTAGATAGGAAGGAACTTTTCCTCTTGGTGGAGGGATCAGTAACCAGGGGGCATAGATTTAAGGTAATGGGCAGGAGGTTTAGAGAGGATGTGAGGAAGGATTTTTTCACCCAGAGGGTGGTGGGAATCTGGAACTCACTTCCTGAAAGGGTGGTCGAGGCAGATACCCTCATAACATTTAAGAAGTGTTTGGATGTGCACTTGTGATGCCATGGCATACAAGGCTATGAGCCTAGTGCTGGAAAATGAGATTAGAATAATTAGGTACTTGTTTGACTGGCGCAGACTCGATGGGCCGAAGGGCCTTTTCCTGTGCTGTAGACCTCCACGACTCTACGTTTATAACACAGAAGAAGGCCATTCGGCCCCTTGTGTGAGCACCAGTCAACAAAGATCTGACTACACTAATCCCATTTTCCAGCATTTGGCCCATAGCCCTGGAGCCTATTGCAACGTAATGAACATCTAAGTACTTCTTGAATGTCACAAGAGTTTCTGACTCAACCACCCTTTCAGGCAGTGAGTTCCAGATTCCCCCTACCCTCTGGGGGAAAAAATTTCTCTTCAACTCCCCTCTTATCCTTCTGCCTCTTACCTTAAATCTATGCCGCCGCCCCCTCCCGCCCCCCAGGTTATTGACCCCTCTACTAATGGAAAAAGCACCTTCCTATGCACCCTATCTATGCCCCTCATAATCTTATACGCCTCTATCAGGTCCCCTCTCAACCTTCGCTGCACCAAGAAAAACAACTCCAGCCTATCCAATCTTTCCTCATAGCTCAGACCCTCCAGCCCAGGCAGCATCCTGGTAAATCTCCTCTGCACCCTCTCTAGTACAATCACATCCTTCCTATAATGTGGTGACCAGAACTGCACGCAGTACTCCAGTTATGGTCTAACCAGCGTTTTATACAGTTCCAGCATAACCTCCCTGTCCTTGTATTCTATGCTTCGGCTAATAAAGGCAAGTATCCCATATGCCTTCTTAACCACCTTATCTACCTGCCCTGCTACCATCAGGGGTCTGTGGATATGCACACCAAAGTCCCTCTGATCTTCTGTACTTTCCAGGGTCCTACCATTTATAGTGTAATCCCGTGCCGTGTTAGCACTCCCCAAGTGCATTACCTCACACTTTTCTGGATTGAATTCCATTTTCCACTGCTCTGCCCACCTGACCAGTCCATTGATATCCTCCTGCTGTTTACGGCTATCCCCCTCACTATTTACCATCCTACCAAATTTCGTGTCATCCGTGAACTTCTTGATCATACCCCCTACATTTAAGTCCAAATCATTTTTATGTACACCTCCAAAAAGCAAGGGCCCCAGCACTGAGCCCTGTGGAGCCCCACTGGAAACAGACTTTCAGTCACGGAAACATCCCTCTACCATCAGCCTTTGCATTCTGCCTCTCAGCCAATTTTAGATGCAACATGCCACTTTGCCTTGGATCTCATGGGCTCTTACTTCCTTGATCAGTCTGCCATGAGGGACCTTATCAAAAGCCTTGCTAAAGTCCATGTGGATCACATCAAATGCATTACCCTCAGCAACACTCCTGGTTACCTCCTCAAAAAATTTGATTAAATTTGTCAAACACAACCTTCCCTTAACAAATCCATGCTGACTATCTCTGATTAATCGATGTCTCTCCAAGTGCAGGTATGTTCTGTCCCTCAGAATTCTTTCTATTAACTTCCCCACCGCCGAGGTTAGACTGACTGGCCAGTAATTTCCTGGTCTATACTTCTCTTTTTTAATAGTGGGGCAACGTTAGCAGTTGTAGTTTGGAGCTATGGGCTATATTGATGGAAGAAACTCCAACTTTCTTTCCATCACATGGTTAACCAGGAATCTCTCCCGTTCTTAATGCCTGTCATTAGCATGTGGCAGAAGGATTTTCAGGTTGATAATCAACCTGTTTGGCCATGTTATGAATGTACCTTCCTTGGCCATCAAGTCCTGGAGTGGGACATGAACCGATAACTTCTGGCTCAGAGTCAGGAATGCTAACCAGTGTACCACAACATCTTCTTGAGTACTGAGTAAGAAATGAGTCTTGGGCACATTGTTAAAAACTCCATTCACTTTTCCCCTTTCTCCACTTCATGTTGCCAGTTTATGTGGGGGCAGTTGAAATTTCCTATGATTATTATTGTCCTTTACTCAATTTGTAGATTTCCTTACATATTTCTCCTCTAGGCCCTGTTCACTATTAAGTGGTCTTTGGAATACCCCATTGGCATGATCAATTCCTCTTATTCTTTGCCTTAATGCATATGGATCCTGTTTCTTTCTTAATGTTAGTTATACTCCTTTTTATATCCCCATTATGTTATATCTAATCAATACAGCTACTCCACCCACCCTTTTTTCTTTCTATCCTTTTTAAATATTTTATAAACTGAAATATTTAACTGTCAGTCCTGTTCTTTATGTTGCCATGGCTGCGAATTTCCTAGAAGGGGAAGGCCTGATATTGGGACCATGGCCTGAATTTTCAGCCCGGCATGCGAGTGCGATCTGCAGGCCCTTAAGCAGATGTGAAATCTGCTCCCATCTGCAATCGGTTCCTGAAGTCAATTTCATGCTGGCTAGCCAACTAACTGCCGGCCAGCATGAAACGTGCACTGAGAGAAGCTCAGCGCTGCCGTAGGGGCGGGAAGAGGGAGGCATTGGGAACAGTGTGGAATTTAAGTGCAGCTCCCTGAAGGCTGGAAGTCTGTACTCAGAGCCTCAGGGAACAGGTGTGGAAAGTGACATTTTTGGTGATTTAAACTACTGCTCATGTGTTGCTCATTGCCAGGAGCCCATGCAAGACGGAATGCTCGGATCCAGTCCGCCCCCGTTTTCAGATGAGTGCCTTAGGGGCTTGCTGGAGGCAGTAAGTCACCATCATGACATCCTGCAGCCAAGGGACGGCAAGAGGTGGCCACCTCATGTGACCAAGGCGGCCTGGAAGGAGGTGGCAGGTCGGCGGCCATGACGTAGTTCACAGAACCTGGATCCAGTGTCAATCTGCCAGGGCGACTATTGATTCCAGTTGGAACCTTAAGGTAGATGTCTTTGCGGGTGGCAGCACATGTTGGTGCTCAGGAGTGTGAAATGCAGTATGCAATAATTATGTGCCTTGATAGACCGTAGCTGGTTATGTATGTCAGGGCGATGTGCGACAATGTGATGGGCAACTGTACCTGCATCTTTTGGGCGGGGGGGGGGGGGGGGGGGGGGGGAGTGGGGAGTAGGCAACAATGTCCCTCAGGAGGTCACTGCCAGTGTGAGAGATGGATGAGGCACCTAGTAACTCTGCTAGCTGTTCGTCTGTCTGTGGTGAGCACAGAGGTTCAAACCAACCTCATGTTGGCGGACGAGCTGCAGCTCACATCTGTGGCCTTCTCTCAGGGCGCACTGCATGATGGCAGCAGCTCCTCTGCCAATGACTGTCGCATCTGATGAGACCACGATGACAGGAGTGCCCACCCATGGCACTGGACTCGCCTGCACTACGTAGGTTCCAGAAACCAGAAGGTGGCCGCCAAGGTCATCAAGGCCGACAGGGCATCAGAGTCAGCAGGCTGCCTCCAATCGAGCTGCCAGCGAGGGGGGAGCAAACAAGTTTTAGTCATAATGATCACATACGGGGTTGTCATGGGTGATTTATGTTTCCTTGGCACATGTATACTGGTCCATTTGTACCTTTGTCTTTATTATAAAAATGTTACATTATGTGCAATGGCCATAGTGTGCTTCATGCAATTGACAGGGAAGAGGCCTGGGAGTCGTGTGTGACGTAGAAGAAGGGCTGCAAAGTTTATTTCAGAAGTCAGACTCGACTTAAGGGTGGCAGGAGCACCTCATCAGGTATGATCAGTAAGGTGGTGTATCCCATGCCATCACCCTGATTCCTTGCTTTGGATTTCTAGCTGAAAGTCCTCTGAATCAAGGCTTCCCTGCCTCCCATAAGGATCCTTACATCAGGCTCCTGCTCCTCACCCTTAAGCTCCTCCTGCTCCTCTTCAGACTCAGCACTTGAATTGTCCTCTGCAGCCTGTGGAGCAGGATCATTGTCTTCATCCTCCAATGGGTCCCCCTTGACAGAGCCAGATTGTACAGTGCGCAGCAGACAGCAACAAGGGAAACGTGCTCAGGAGGGTATTGAAGTGATCCCCTGAGCAGTCCAGGCAGCAAAACCTTATCTTGAGTAGGCCTATGGTCCTCTCAATTATTGCATTTGTGGAGGCATGACTGTGATTATAGCTGTCCTCAGACTGCTTGGGTGCCTCAGATGCATCATCAGACACCTTTTCAGTGGATAGCCTTTGTCCCTTAGGAACCAGCCATCCAAGCAAGCTGGAGCAACGAAGAGCCTTGGCACCTGGAAATGACAGAGGATGTAGGCATCCTGACAGCTACCTAAATACCTGGCACAAACCTCCAATATCTGAGTCTTGTGGTCACACACAATCTGGACATTGAGGGAATGGAAACCCTTTTTATTGGTAATGGCACCCGGCTCCCCCGCTGGCACCTTTATGGACACATGCGTGCAGTCAATGGCTCCCTGAATTCGGGGAAATCGTGCAATTGCAGCAAAGCCTCTGGCTCGCTCAGCCTGGCTGGCCTTGTCGGTCCTCAAGTGAATGAAGGTACTGACCCTTCGGAACGGTGCATCAGTGACCAGCTTGATGCAGCTGTGGCCAGCCGATTGGGAGACACCACATGGGTGTCCCACTGACCCCTGGAAAGCACCTGAGGTGTAAAAGATCAGGGCAACTGTAACCTTAAGAGCCACTGGCATAAGGTGGCCACCTATACATTTGGAGGTGATTTTGGGATTAATCATTTCACATATGGAGGTGACAGTTTCCCTGGAGAGGCAGAGCCTTCTTTAGCATTGAACCTCAGACAAATCCAAGGAGCATGATTGCTGTCTGTAGACTCTGCCTGCTGGGTAATAGCACCTTCTCTGGACCCTTCTGCCACGTACCTCCTGCTGGCCCTACACCCATTCTGGCTATGCCTCTCATTCCATAGGTCCCACTCTGGGACACTGCCTGTAGTAATTGGCCTCCTCTCCCTTCTGGCCCTCTCCTCCTCTTCTGAGGAGGTCACTCCAGCTGAGTACACAATACCCATTTTTGTGCAGATTGTTGCACAAGATTCTGGACTGAAGGAGCCTCTTGGCAGAAAGTCTCTGCAAATGCTCAAAAATCAGTGAGTTCTCAAGAATGCCAGAAACAATCTCTAAGCCAATAACAAGCAACTCACAGCCAAACTCTTAACTATACACCTTGCCATCAGCCTGTGGGCCTTTTTTCCCGCCCTGGATATAGAATGCATGAGAAACGTGAAGGCCGCTTAGCTGAATGGCCCATGCACCACACTCAAAATCGGAGTTAATTGCTCTTAATTGGCCCTTTAACTTTCGCCGGATGCGGTTCCGATTTCTGCATGTGCCTGCCGACCGAAATATAATGTTTGCACTTTTCTGTAATTTTTCTGCAGATTTGTTCCTTTACATTCTCCCCACAAGTTGGTGCTCTGCCTCTCTCAGAATTTTGTGCACCTTGGTATTTCTCTTTAATACTGTCTCCTGGTTCTCACACCCTGTCGAGTTAGCCCCCCACAACAGCACTAACAAAATGCCTGCAAGGAACTCAATCCCGGCTCTGTTCATGTGTAACCTATCTGGCTTGTACAGGTGCCATCTCCCCCAGAGCCAGTCCCAGTGTCCCAGGAATCTAAATCCCTCCCTCCTGCACCATCTTTACAGCCACGCATTCATTTGCCTTATCCTCCTATTTCTGTACTCACATGTGACACTGGGAGAAATCCAGAGATTACTGCTTTTGAGGTCCTGCTTGCTAATTTTCTACCTAGCTCCCTAATTTTTGTCTGCAGGACCACATCGCCCTTCCTACCTAAATCATTGGTACCAATCTGGACCACGTCCTCTGGCTGTTCACCCTCCCCCAGAAGAATGTCCTGCAGCTGCTCCGTGACATCCTTGACCCTGGCACCAGGGAGGCAACATATCATCCTGGAGTCACGTCTACGGCCGCAGAAATGCCTGCCTGTTCCCCTAACTAACGAATCCCCTACCACTATTGCTCTTCCTTTCTTCTTCCTCCCCTCCTGTACAGCCAAGCCACTTGTGGTGCCACAAACTTGGCTCTGACTGCACTCCTCTGAGGAACCAATGCCCTCACCAGTATCCAAAATGGAAAACCGATTAGCAAGCAGGACCCTAGAGGACTCGTGCACAACCTGCCTGGTTCTCTTGGGCTGCCAGGCAGTCACCCATTCCCTTTCTGCTGCCATGCTCCTAACCTGCAGTGTGATCACCTCTCTGAATGTGCTATCCACATAGCTGTCAGCCTCATGGATGTGCCACAGTGACTGCAGTCACTGCTTTAGCTCCGAAACCCAGAGCTCAAGTTAATGCAGCTGGCAGCACTTCCTGCATGTGGTCGTCTAGGTCACCAGCACTGTCCACGACTTCCCACATATTACAGGACATGCATTCTACATGACCAAGCTGCCCTGCCATGTCTTAACTTTACTTCCCTTATGTTAACCTTATTTTACTTTGGTTACTTATATAACTTTACATTAGTGGCCCTGAATTTCCTTATTCCTAGTGTTTCTTACTCAAATCCAAGTAGCTGCTTCTTTGAAAATATGCTTTTCTAATTTACAGCTATTTAAAGACACTCCCTAACAGCAGTTTCTTATCAACAAATTAGCTTACAGTTTCCCTGCAATGTCACTGTTTGATATTTTAAAAATTCAGCTCTGAAGGTGAGGTTTACACCCAGGTCCATTTCTGCTCAGCTGCTCTTGTTCCTGGCTTAGAATAATTCCTATGTTTATCGCACCTCTTCCCCGCATGCACCAAATTCCCACGTGAGCCTAATTCTCTACTCATCTCATTCCGGCATAGTCATCTGTCTCCTGGCGCACCCCTTATTCTTGGCCTGAATTTTGCCTTTGGCAGGCACACGTGATTGGCGGGCCAGGGAGTGGTCGGGAAAGGGGTCACCGTGATCGGCCCCCCACCGCTATTTCATGCTGGCTGGCCAATTGATAGCCAGCCAGTGTGAAACGCACGCTGAAAAGCTCAGCACTGCCGCGGCGGGGATGGGAAGAGGGCAGGCGATGATGTTTCTGTGGGCGTGGGTGAGAACTGTGAGAGAGCTCCCTGAAGGCAGACAGCTGCCTCAGGGAGCTGCAGACCTGAAAATGATCAAACAAAGTTTTAAAAAGCTGCAAAAAAAAGCATGCATCACAATCAAGCATCTGAAAATATAGCTGATAAAAATGCTGTTCACAGGTATTTATTTTCCTTCTATTTAATAACGGAAATTTCGTCCCACCCTTGGGTGAGGTTTGATGAAAAATGCAAAGGCTGCCTGGCCAATTTGCCCATCCGCCAACTGTGAGGTTGGATGGGCCACGAAAAATCACAGACAATTGCGCTGTTAATGGGCTTAATTGCCCTCTTAATTGTCAGCGGACGCACTTCTGACTTTTGTGCATGCCCGCTGAGCAAAATATCGCATGAGTGCACGATGACTTTGGGACGCTCGCCCAATGTTCCCTCGCGCGATTTTACACCCGATCTGGGTCGGGTGCACACCTGCCTGCAGGACGTAAAATTCTGCCCCTTATTGATTAATCCTGTCTCATTGCTCATTACCAGGTCCAGAATAACCTGCTCCCCGGTTGGCTCTAGAACGTACTGCTCTAAGAAACTGTCACAAATACGCTCTATGAACTTATATTCCAGGCTAACTTTGCCAATCTGATTTGCCCAATATACATGTAGATTAAAGTTACCCATGATTATTGCATCTTACACATCCATTTATTCCTTCCTGTATAATCTGTCCTAACATATAACTACTGTTAGGGGGCCTATAAACTATTTCCTCAAGTGACCTCTCACTTTTCCTATTTCTTATCTCTACCCAAATTGATTCTATTTCTTGCTATTTCCAGCTAAGGTCACCTCTCACTACTTTCTTGATTAGCATAGTTACCCCACCACCTTTTCCTAGCTTCCTATCTTTTTGAAATGTTAAATATCCTTCAATATTCAGGTCCTAGCCTTGGTCACCCTGCAACCCTGTCTCTGTGATGGCTATCAGGTCATACATATTTATTTCTACCTGTGCTAACAATTCATCCCTTTTGTTTGCTGCGTGCATTAGGTTACAGAGCCTTTAACTCTGTCTTTTTGTCATTTTTGCAATATCTAGCCTTAAGTTTGTACTCTCTATCACTTCCTGCCATACTCTGGTTACAATTACCCAAATCATTACCCTGCTCAATCACCTGGTTGTTCCCCTTTGATTTACTACATCTCCTCTCACATGATCCATTCCCCCCACTATTTAGCTTAAAACCCTCCCTCCTGCCCTAGTTATACAAACTCGCCAGAAAACTGA
The DNA here is from genome assembly GCF_964194155.1 of Cetorhinus maximus. Classification (NCBI taxonomy): domain Eukaryota; kingdom Metazoa; phylum Chordata; class Chondrichthyes; order Lamniformes; family Cetorhinidae; genus Cetorhinus; species Cetorhinus maximus. The sequence continues at coordinate 57,911,160 of NC_135879.1, forward strand.
TTCCAGCACAGTTCAGATGAAGACCATTCCAACAGTACAGCTCCCATTTCCCCTGCTTTCGGTGCCAGTGACCCATGAATTGAAATCCATTTTTCCCACATTAGTCTCTGAACCACGCATTCACCTCTCTAATCTTATTTACCCTACACCAATTTGCTCATTCATCTGGTAATAATCCAGAGATTATTACCTTTAAGGTTCTGCTTTTTAATTTAGCCCCCAGCTGCTCACAATCCCTAAGCAAAACCTCTTTCCTAGTCCTTCTAGTCCTATCAATGTTGTTGGTACCCACGTGGACCATGACCACTGGATCCTACCTGTCCTACTGCAAGCTCCTCTCCAACCTCAAGCAGATGTCTCGAACCCTGGCATCGGGCAGGCAACACAACTTTCTGGACACGGTCTTGGCTGTGAGAACTGTATCTATCCGCCTGACTATATTGTTCCTTACTACCACTATGTTCTTATGAACTCCTCCTGCTTGAATGGCTTCCTGTACCATGGCGCTATACTCAGCTCACTCATCCCTCTTTGCTAGACCACTCATATTGCATTCACCTTCCTGATCTGTCTATTCATATGCCAATCAGCACATGGCTTGGACAGTAATCGCGAGATTACCACTTATGAGGTCCTATTTTTTAATTTATTTCCATGCTTGTTGCCTAGGACCTCCTCCCTTGTCTTTGCCATAGCATTGGTCATGATTTCATTTTGTTATGGTCAATGTGGTATGATAGTGTCTGCTATGGTTCAGTCAGTAGCAGCCTTCCCTCAGAGTCAGAAGGTTGTAGTTTAACGTTCCACTCCAGAGACTTGAGCACAAATTCCAGGCTGGCACTTGGAGGTGCAGTATTTTAGATGAGATGTTAAACCAAGGCCCCATCTGCCAGATCTCATGGGACTATTTTGAAGAAGTGCAGTAGCCTGGCCAGTATTAATCCTTGATTTTCCAATCAGTATGAACAACATCCCTCAAAAAGATATATGGTCATTATATCATTGCTATTTGTTGGAGTTTGCTGCATGCCATTTAGCTGTTGTGATTCCTACATTACAACAGTGATACCACTTTAAAAAGTACTTAATTGCCTGTAATGCGCTTTGGTCATGAAAGGCAGTACATAAATTCAAGACTTTGTTTCTTTTACTGAAACTAAGAAACAACCTTTTACCAAGTACACTATTTATGTATTACAGAGTAATTTACATAATACAATGTTGAGTGATGCAATAATGTTGAACACAGGTGTTTACAGCAACTCGCGTGCCTTGTGTTTTAAAATGCACAATAGCTTCATAGTCAGCTGATAGAGCTTGCATATCAGTTCATTCATGCATATGAGGTTAAATTCTCGAAATGAGTCTAAAGACTCTGAGGTGCTGTGCCTCCCCTAAGGACCACAGAGAAAAATAAAGTTTCTGGGTGATTCTTTTGTTGACACAGAACTACCTTTCCTTGCTGCACACACCTTTTTGGCTTTAACGACCACATTTTGCAAGGGGATGTAAGACTCCACCACCTTTAAGCAAAGTATTGACAGTGCTGTAAAGAGTCAGCCATCATTACTGCTGCCTCCTAATGTTCCAGCTCCAACCTATGAGGCAGTACTAGTGCCTCAAAACCCTCAAAACATTATTTTGCATTACTGTGCAAGGTGAATTAATTTCAGCGCAGACACATGCAGCAAGTATCATAGGAGCAGCAATCCTGGGGCAAGCACCTCAGGTTCATCTTTGAGTACACTACTGATACCAAAATTAAAATTGAAAATCAATTTTAGTTTACACTTGTTAGCTTTACAACATAAGTTTACCTATTCAGAGTATCATCAATATTATGAATATTTAATCATAATAAATAACTAAAAACAGTATACCATTTATTTTGTAGCATTGCAAATATTTATATTTAGTCTAAAAATATTCTTCCCATGTCACAAAGCTTTCTCAAACCATGTGGATTAAGTAGGCAAACAATCAGACCTCTACAAATGCTGTTCTTGAGTAGATCATTTGAAAGTGCTCAAGAGCTTCTTAGGTTAAGCTACCTCTGAATCTTTTTCCCTTCCTTTTCCACTATGTTGCTTTTCCATTATGTTGCCGCTTACATAGAATATACAGCACAGAAGCAGGCCATTTGGCTCAAACAGCCCATGCGACGTTTATGCTCCACTTGAGCCTCCCATTTTTCCTCACCTAAATCTATCATCACAACTCTCTATTCCCTTCTCCTACATATGCTTATCTAGGTTCCCCTTAAATGCATTTATACTATTCACTTTAACTACTCCCTATAGCAGTGAGTTTCACATTCTTACCACTCTTTGGGTAAAGAAGTTTCTTCTGAATTCCCTATTAGATTTCTTGGTGACCATCTTATTTTGATGGTCTCTAGTTATGTTCATGCCCACAAATGGAAACATTCTCTGTAACTACTCTATCAAAGCCTTTCATAATTTTAAATGCCTCTACTTGGTCTCCCCTTAGCCTTTTTTCCAGAGAAGAGAGAACCAGCCTGTTCAACAGCTGTGATTTCATGGGGCTACTTAGAACACATTTGGGTGAAAGGGAGAGGGGCAGGGGAAATCCAAATGGAACACTTTGGACCGGAAGTCCAATGTCTTTAAGTCGCTCCTGGATTTTACCAAGAACAGCAAACATGGAGGGGGACTCGCACATCGATGCAGCAGGGCAACAATTAAGGTATTTAAATGGTCAAATTTATGGTGTATTTCTGATTTTACTGATGATGCACAGGGACCATGGAGATTCAAAGCCTTGCCTGGTTCAAGGAGATGGCAAGCAAACGAGCGCTCAGTGCTAGCTCTCTCAGCCAGTTATCGAGAAAGCCAGCATACAGTGCCAGAGAAGGTGGTCTTTTTAAAATTCATTCACAGGATGTGGGCTTCACTGGCTGGGACAGCATTTATTGCCCATCCCTAGTTGCCCTTGAGAGGGTGGCGATGAGCTGCCTTTTTGAACCGCTGCAGTCCGTGTGGTGTAGGTATACACACAGTGCTGTTAGGAAGGGAGTTCCAGGAATTGACTGAGCCACAGTGAAAGAACGGCGATATATTTCCAAGTCAGGGTGGTATGTGACCTGGAGGGGAACTTCCAGGTGGTGGTGTTCCTATCTATCTGCTACCCTTTGTCCTTCTAGATGGTAGTGGTTGTAGGTTTGGAAGGTGTTGTCTAAGAAGCCTTGGTGAATTCCTGCCATGCATCTTGTAGATGGTACACACTGTTGCTACTGTGCGTCGGTGGTGGAGGAAGTGAATGTTTATGGATGTGATGTCAATCAAGCGGGCTGCTTTGTTCTGTATGTTTGTGTTAAGCTTCTTGAGTGTTGTGGGAGCTTCACTCATACAGACAAGCGGGGAGTATTCCATCACACTCCTGACTTGTGCCTTGTAGATGGTGGACAGGCTTTGGGGAGTCAGGAGGTGACTTACTCGTCATACGATTCCTAGCCTCTGACCTGCTCTTGTAGCCACAGTATTTATATGGCTCGTCCAGTTCAGTTTCTGGTCAATGGTAATCCCTACACTGTTGATAGCGGGTGATTCAGTGATGGTAATGCCATTGAACATCAAGGGGCGATGGTTAGATTCTCTCTTGTTGGAGCTGGTCATTGCCTGGCACTTGTGTGGGGCGAATGTTACTTGCCACTTGTCAGCCCAAGGTCTTGCCCAGGTCTTGCTGCATATGGACATGGACTGCTTCAGTATCTGAGGAGTCACGAATGGTGCTGAACATTGTGCAATCATCAGCGAACATCCCCAGTCCTGACCTTATGATGGAAGGAAGGTCATTGATGAAGAAGCTGAAGGTGGTTGGGCCCAGGACACTATCCTGAGGAACTCCTGCAGTGATGTCCTGGAGCTGAGATGACTGACCTCCAACAACCACAACCATCTTCCGTTGTGCTAGGTATGACTCCAAACAGTGGAGAGTTTTCCCCTGATTCCTATTGACTCCAGTTTTGCTGGGCTCCTTGGTGCCACACTTGGTCAAATGCAGCCTTGATGTCAAGGCAGTCACTCTCACCTTACAGAATTCATAGCCAAATAATGGCAGAAGGAGGGACCACTGCCTGAGATAGGAGTAGTGGCACTTGCTCTCAAGGAATGTTCCTGGGAAAGTGAAGGGGCCATCTGCATAGAAGGCTTTGGGCCTCATCCACAAGGTTTTTGGGGACTACGCTGTGGAGGAGCAGCAGAGAGGAGAGAAGAGGGTCCAGGCAACAGAGAGGACACATCAGCAACCGCAGGGCCAGCAAGAGGGCCAGTTTCGATGTGGACATGCTGGAGGAGGGCATACGCCAAGAGCCTCCTGCTACAGTAGAGGCTTTCCCAAGAGGGAATCTACTGTCCGAGGCTGAACTATCTCCAGATGTCTCAGTGGCAGTATCAGTGAAGCCAGCAACTCTCTAGTGAGGCAGTCACTGATTTCTGTGCCATGCTGCAGGGTGAGCTAGACCCATGGGGGTTGGTGGACACCCATTACCTGGTGCTGAAGATCACTGTGGCTCTCAACGTCTATGACTCTGGCTCTTTCCAGAGATCTGCTGAGGATATGTGTCGGATCTGCCAGACTGTGGCCAATTGGTGCATCAAGGTGGTGATCAAAGCCATGTTCAAGAGGGCCACAACTATGTTCCCACCACACCAATCCGGAATATCAGGTGGAGAGGCTCCAGGGCCATCGCTGGATTCTCCAAGGTGCATGGTGGCATCGACTGTCCTCATGTGGCCATCAAGGCTCCCATGGGCCAGCCAGCAGCCTTCCTCAAAGGAGAGCATTTCCGCCCACACAATGTTCAACTGGCTGCGGCAACCAAAAGCAGATCCTTCAGTTGTGTGCACGGTTCCTGGGATACAGCCACAATGAAAAAATACTTCAACAGTCCCAGCAGCTGCAGCTTTTCTGGCGCCCCTTGCACCTTCACGGGTGGATACTGGATGACAAGGGTTACTCACTAAAGACATAATTGCTCACAACTGTGAGGAACCCACGCACGAACGTAAAGGAGATGTACAACAAATGCTACAGGGCAACCCGTGGACTTAAGCAGTCCATGTCCAAATGCAGTGAGACCTGGGGTTGACAAGTGTCAAGCAACAGTTGTGTCACACAAGTGCCAGGCAATGACCATCTCCAACAAGAGAGAATCTAGCCATCACCCCTTAACATTCAATGGCATTACCATGGCTGGGAATTCTGTGGAGAGTAACTCACCTCCTGACTCGCCAAAGCCTGTCCTCCATCTTCAAGGCATAAGAAAGGAGTATGATGGAATACATCCACTTGCCTGATTGAGTGCAATTTCAACAACACTCAAGATACTTGACACCATCCAGGATGACGCAGCTTGCTGATTGGCACCCCACCACCACCTTAAACATTCACTCCCTCCACCACTGACGCACAGTGGCAGCAGTGTGTACCATCTACAAGATGCACAGCAGCAACTCACCAGGACTCCTTTGACAGCACTTTCCAAACTCTCGAACTCTACCACCTAGAAGGACAAGGGTAGCAGATGCATGGGAACACCACCATCTGAAAGTTCCCCTCCAAGCCACACACCATCCTGACTTGGAACTATAATGCCATTCCTTCACTGTCACTGGGTCAAAATCCTGGAACTTCCTTCTAAATAGCACTTTGGGTGTACCTGCACCACATGGATTGCAGCGGTTCAAGTAGGTGGCTCACCACCACCTTCTCAAGGGGAATTAGGGATGGGCAATAAATGCTGGCCTAGCCAGCGATGCCAACATCCCCATGAATGAATAAATTTTAAAAAGTCCATCCAGGCCATGAGTGCTGCCATGTCTCTGGTGTGTGTATGCATGGCTTCCTCCATAGGGAATTGGTAACCCTTGTGTAGAGCCAGATGCAGAAGACAAGTACGTGTGCCATAGATGCACACTGATCTCTATGCTGTTGTCTTGTTTATGAGCAGCAGTGAAAAGGCAAGATGGGGATGAGGCATCTGTTCCTCATTCTTCATAGGTCAGCAGTGAGATAAAAGTGTGCCTTGCAAGTGAGGAGAAATGGCTACCTTCTGCATCTGAGAGCCCCTCTCAGAGCACTCCTGATGTGGAGAGAGTCTCCTTAGCCTCTCTGCCAGTTACTCCAGGGCCTTCAGTAGCCACAATGTCAGAGGAAGGTTCTGCACCTGTACAGGAGCCCCTCAGCATGCTTAGGCCCTCCGGGCCTCAGGCAGCCAGAGGGCAACCGCCAAGGTCAATTCAAGGGGCAGCCCAATTAGCAGCCTACCTCCACCTCAGCTGCAAACGAGTACTCCTAAGATAGTTAAAAAGACCACCCAGCTGCAATTGCAGTTGACTGGTGAATAGAAAATGTAGATATTAAGCCTTGCATTTGTTGTGCCATTCTATAAAGGGTCACACACTAGTGTTGCTTCTCCTTCCAATTCTTGCTGCCCTTTGAGATCCCATCTACCACCATGTTCCCTGGAAGCGATGGGCTAAGCTGTGGTTAGTGAGCTGCTCAACCTTGCCACTGTGCTCTGTGCACCTTGACACTGGGAAACATAGTGCAAAATGAAGGATGTGACAGCAGGACTGCATAAAGGTAAGGCTTATGGGAATGGTTTTGAAAGGGCATGAGAATCACAACAGACGTCTCTGCATTAGCATGTCCAGAACCTCCCTTGCACGCCTCATTTGCCCTGCCTGTGGTCAGGGGATTCCTCATCCTGCATCACCTGGTCAGCAGCCTTCTCCACATCCTCATCATCAGAGGAGGCATCGCAATCCATGAGATCACCATTGACCAATGCCTCACCCTCTGCACTGCTAGGTTGTGCAGTGCACAGCAGACCTCCATGGTATGCAAGACCCTTGCTGCGGCATACTGAAGGGCTCCACTGGATCAATCTAGGCACCTGAATTGAAGCCCAAGTCAGAAGCCCAAAGACCTGCTCAATGTTTTTTTTTAATTAATTCATGGGATATGGGTTCACCGGCTAGGCCAGCATTTATTGCCTAGCCCTAGTTGCCCTTGAGAAGGTGGTGGTGAGCTGCCTTCTTTAACTGCTGCAGTCCATGTGATGTAAGTACACCCTAACAGTGCTGTTAGGAAGGGAGTTCCAGGATTTTGACCCAGTGAAGGAACAGCAATATATTTCCAAGCCAGGATGGTGTGTGGCTTGGAGAGGAACTTCCAGGTGGTGGTGTTCCCATACGCCTGTTGCCCTTGTATTTCTACATGGTAGCAGTTGTGGGTTTGTCTAAGGAGCCTTGATGAGTTCCTGCAGTGTATCTTGTAGATGGTACACAATGCTGCCACTGTGCACCGGTGGTGGAGGGAGTTAATGTTTGTGGGTGGGGTGCCGCCCGGCTGCTTTGTCCTGGATAGTGTAGAGGTTCTTGAGTGTTGTTGGAGCTGCACGCATCCAGGCAAGTGGAGTGTATTCCATCACACTCCTGACTTGTGCCTTGTAGATGGTAAACAAACTTTGGGGAGTCAGGAAGTGAGTTACTCGCTGCAGGATTCCTAACCTCTGACCTGTTCTTGCAGCCACAGTATTTAAATGGCTGGTCCAGTTCAGTTTCTGGTCAGTGGTAACCCCCAGGATGTTGACAGTAGGGCATTCAGCAATAGTAATGCCATTGAATGTCAGGGAGTGTAGTGATTGAAGGCATAGCTTTTCCTACTACTATTAGGAGTCACGTGATTGTTCTTGACGAATGAGCCCTAAGCGCGAGTAATCTGGGGGGTGTGGCTTTCTAGACGTGGACTTGGTTCAAGCATGTAATTTCAGAAAGAGCTCTCTGTAATAAAGTTATCCATTTCAAGTACAAACTTGTCCGGTACGTCAAGTCATTACATTTGGCGATAAGGATGGGATAGCTCCAACGCTGCACCTCGCCTTGTGAATGCGAGTACAACAGTTCTTAAGGAAAAGAGAAAAGTATACTAATCAGTCATGCCACTCTTTGGCAGAATGGACCTTTATGACATGTCTATGGAATAGTGGAGCAAGTATGTAGAGCGCCTTGGTTTTTATTTCATGGCAAACAAAATTACTGTGGAGGAGAAGCAGAAAGCAATTCTTTTGAGTGTTTGTGGTAGCAAGACATATAACCTCATCCGCAGTTTGACGGCCCCAAATGCTCCCAATTCTAAATCTTTTAACAAATAGGTCGACCTCGCGAAGATGCATTTTCAGCCGAAGCTATCCATGATAATGCAGAGGTTTAAGTTTAACTCCAGAGTAAGGGCCCCGGGAGAGTCCCTTGCAACCTATATAGCCAAGTTGAAGCAGTTGACTGAGTGCTGCGACTTTAGAGACACACTCAATGATATGTTGAGGGACCAGTTAGCTTGTGGCATTCATGACGACGCCATTCAGTGCTGTTTACTCACAAGATTTAACATGGATTTGAAGGTGCACCATGGAAATTGCGCTAGCCAGGGATAGTGCTGTGAGGGACTTGCAGGCTTTACGGAATGTGCAACATGGCACCGTTCTTCAGGTGGGGCAGGAACCTACCGCTGGGTGTGGTGCAAAAACCAGAGATACAGCAGTGAAGTGAGAGGCTGTCTCTGCTGCTCAAAAAACAAAAGGCCTAGTGGAAGCATTTCAACAGCGACTCCGAAGTTAATCTGTTACAGATGTGGGGGGGTAACCATGTACCAGACACCTGCAGATTCAAGAAGGCAGAATGCCATTACAGCCATAAGAAAGGGCATGTAATAAAGCTATGCAGGATGAAATCGAGACAGCCCATAATGCACTATTATGGAAACCCCTCCAAGTCATTCATCATCCTGACTTGGAAATATATCGCCGTTCCTTCACTATCGCTGGGTGAAAATCCTGGAACTCCCTTCCTAACAGCACTGTGGGTGTACCTACACCACATGGACTGCAGCGGTTCAAGAAGGCAGCTCACCACCGCCTTCTCAAGGGCAAATAGGGATGGGCAATAAAAATGCTGGCCCAGCCAGCAAAGCTCACAACCCATAAATGAATAAAAAAAGACCAAAATGATTAAGTGAATAATATAACAGAACCTGAAGCCGATACTGATATCTATTCCCTGTACAATGTCAAAGCAGTAAAACCAAACCAACAACTGTAACAATTCAAGCGGATGGGAAGCCACTAGTAATGGAGGAGATACAGTGGTGGGAGAGCACACATTTAAATACCTAAATGAAGGTACCCGGCCACTGAAACTGGAGAGTCCATAGTCCCTGTGATGAAACCTGATCAAACTATTTGCATTTGTGGGGACTACAAATTGACAGTGAACAAGACGGCCAAACTAGATAAATATCCTATCCCGAGGATAGACAACTTTTATGCAAAGCCAGCTGGAGGCAAATTCTATACCATGCTGTACATGAGCCAAGCATACCAACAGCTAGAGCTAGATAGCATGTCAGAGGGTATGTAACCATCAACACACCTAAGGGCCTGTATCAATATATGCGCTTACATTTTAGAGTGTCATCTGCATGTGCAATCTTCCAAAGGATCTTGAAAGTCTTTTGCAAGGGCTTACCCGAGTAGCTGTATACCTAGATGATGCCCTGATCACAGGGTCAACGGAAGTCGAACATTTGGCCAACCTAAAAGAGGTTTAATAAGATTCTTCGAAGCCAGTGTATGATTAAAGAAAGAGAAATGTACATTCCAAGCACCAGAAGTTACTTACCTGGATCACCGGGTGGATGCCATGGGGTTGCATCCAGTAGAGGAGAAAGATGGGGGAATCAAAGAGGTGCCCTCTCTGCCCAGTGTAACTGAACTGAAGTCTGTTTTGGGCATGATTAATTATTATTGCCGCTTCTTGCCAAACTTAGCAGCAGTGTTAGCACCATTACACTTGTTATTACAAAAGAATCATTGTGGGTCATGAAATGCGCAACAAGAAGAAGCCTTTGTGAAAGTTAAGAAGCTATTACATTCATCATGTCTACTGATACATTATGACTAATTAAAACAATTAATATTAACCTGTGATGCGTCTCCTTGTGGTGTGGGAGCTATGTTTCACACAGGATGGAAGGTGGTTTCGAAAGACCAATCAGCTATGTCTCCAGAACCCTCTCTGCAGCTGAGAAGGATTATTCACAACAAGAAAAGGAAGGTTTATTGGAGTAAAGAAATTTCACCAGAACCTGCATGGACAACATTTCACCATTGTGTCGTACTATCTGGCATTGTACATGCCCCAGTGTCACAAGAAGTTGTGCTTGTGCTGAATTTAATGGTTACATACCCTCTAGACATGCTATCTAGCTCTAGCTGTTGGTATGCTTGGCTCATGTACAGCATGGTATAGAATTTGCCTCCAGCTGGCTTTGCTTACAAGTTGTCTATCCTCGGGATGGGCTAGTTATCTAGTCTGGCCGTCTTGTTCACTGTCAATTTGTAGTGCCCACAAATGCAAATAGTTTGATCAGGTTTCATCACAGGGACTATGGACTCTCCAGTTTCAGTGGCCGGGTACCTTCATTTAGGTATTTAAATGTGTGCTCTCCCACCACTGTATCTCTTCCATTACTAGTGGCTTCCCATCCGCTTGAATTGTTACACCTGTGTGTGCAAAGCAAATTAGGAATTGGATGAACAGGGATCCAATTTTGTCAAAAGTCTGAGATCTTGTATTGCAAAGGTGGTTCAATTCACCAGTGTCTGAAGACCATTCCATGCCCATAAAGCAGAGTTAAATTGTCAAGTACTTTCTCCAGCGTCAGCAACAACAGAATTTGCCTGTTTTAGCTCCACTGCATCTGTGGGAGTCGCCTGGTCGACCCTGGGTTAGACTACATATTGATTATGTAGGTCCATTCTTAGGTAGCATGTTTTTATTGATTGTAGATGAGCATTATAAATGGATGGATGTGTATGAAGTCAGATCACCAACATCAAGTGCAACTATTGAAAAGCTGCATCAATGTTTTAGTATATATGGCCTACAGGAAGTAATTGTTTCGCCGAACTGTACAATCTTTACCAGTACAGAATTTAAGAGGTTCATGGCCAGAATTTTTACCTCGTCGGGCGAGTGTGCACCTGATCCGAACGAGTGTAAAATGATGCACGATGACATCAGGCGAGCATCCCGACGTCATCGCGCACTTGCGCGATATTTTGGTTGGCAGGTGCACGCAAGAGTCAGCAGTGTGCCCGCCAGCAATTAACAGGCCTATTAAGGCCATTAAAGTGCCAATTAAATGTTATTTTTCGCTGCCTATCCAACCTATGGTTGGCGGGCAGGCTAAAAGGCCAAGCGACCTTTGCACTTTTTAGGCAGCCTCATTCACAGGCAGGACATTTTTTTTAACATTTTTACATTCTTTATTTCTGATTTTTATATCTTCAGCTCCCTGAGGCAGGTTTGTGCCTCAGGGAGCTTTTCCTGCATGCACCTGTGCACATGCGCAAAGTTCCCTGTTTTCCCTCCTCCCCCACCGCCCCACACAGGCAGCGCTGAGCGCTGCAGCGCACATTTCCTGCAGGGCGGGCCTTGATTGGCCCACCAGCGTGAAATTGCAGTCGCGGCCTGATCGCAGGCGGCGGTTGGCTTCCCTACCGCCCCACCAAGCCCGCCCGACGAGGGCAAAATTCTGCTCATGAGTTTAAATGGAATCAAACATATTAAAATAGCACCATTTCGTCCCTCATCAAATGGGTTAACTGAAAGAGCTGTGCAAACTTTCAAATCAGGAATGAAGAGGTTATCTGAAGGTACTCTAGAAACTCGACTTTCCCATTTTCTTCTCAATTATCGTGCAATGCCTCATGCAACTACGGGTTCAACGCCGTCTGAATTGAAACGTCACCTACATACAAGGTTAAGTCTGGCATTTCCAAACTTAGAGGGGAAAGATAGAGAAGAATCAGAGTAATCAAAAATTGAATCATGATATTCATTGCAAAGCTTGAAGATATACTGTAGGAGATACAGTTTTCGTGCGGAATTTTGGAAGTGGACCAAGTTGGGTTCCCGGTATAATTGTCTCAGAAACTGGTCCCTTGTCCTTCCAATTGGAAGTGGAAAACCACATGTGGATCACCTTAGGAGTAGAGAGATATTCCAACAACCAGCTATTCCGCCTGTGATTCACGTCGAACCAAGAATAGACGTACCTTACGAATCTGTAGAGTTGCCTAAACCTGAACTGCCACTTTCTAATAATGTACCTGATGATCCAGTTCCTGATCATATCGATCCAGTGGGAGAACCTCAACTGGTAGACCTATGCCGCTCTAACCGAATAAAAAAACCACCTCAGAGACTTAGGGCTGAAGTTTCCCAGAATTTCACCAAGCGCAGTAGCGGGCACGTAAAATGGAGCCCTACCCGCAATTGAAAATGGAGGGTTTTCACGCCATATCTTCCCGAGACTGCCTCATTATATATTCAGTCCCATAAAACATGCCGTTTCCATGGCGGGTGGGCTGTCATTCGCCACCATCCCGCTGTTGCATCACGCCAGCTGCCATCTTTAAAAGGCGCTCATCACCACCAGCTCATCACCGCTGCTTAGGAGACATGGCCTGCAAAGGGAAAAATGCTGCAACGACGGGTCCCTCGAGCGACTGCTGGATGCCGTGGAGGCCCGCCGGGATGTACTTTACCCCTGGTCTGGCTGCAGGATGGGTAGCAATGTCACCAACCCAGCTTGGGAGGCGGTGGCAGGGGTGGTCAGCTCCAATGCCCTTCAGAAGAGGACAGCCACCCAGTGCTGCAAAAGGATGAATGATCTCCTCCATTCCGTCAGGGTAAGTCACTCTTTTTTCATCACTCCCAACTCAAACACTCACAAACCCATCACACACCCACAGGGCCCTCACTCACTGCCAGTGCAAGGGACAGCACCATTCACTCTTTCATACACACCATCATTGTCCTTATCCTGTCCATGGGACCAGTCACCACCCACACAGGCCAGGCATACTTATCATCTGGCCCAGTAGACGTCCTGATACACTTTCCCCATCTCTATCCATGCAGGACAAACTGGCACACAAGAGGAGAGAAAGGTTGCAGACAGGTGGAGGGATGCCTGAATTCAAAGTTATCAAAGAATTTGAAAACAGAGCCATCCAGCTGGCCGGCGATGACCGGGACCAGTCCTGTGCTGACAGTGAGGTCGGCGCTGCTGTACCAAGTGAGGACCCAGCAGTGCAACATCCATCAGATAACCATGCCGTGAGTGATGTGTCCTCTTTCACAGGCCACTGCCATGCCCTAATTATCTCCCCTTTTGCAGACACATCTGGGAAGCAGCAGACAGAGTCCACGACCCAGAGACTCCAAGCAAGCTCCAAAGAAACCTCCGAAGAGGAATTTGAGGCACCCTCCCTGAAGTCCCGTCACAGCACCCACCCGCACCCTCCACCAGCGCAGAGACACACCTCATTGATAATAGTTTGTTGGGACTTAGTTTTAGAGTATCTTCAGAACCACAATCTGGTGAGCACATCGCACTTTCTGATCCACAGCAGGCGGAGGCAGGGATTTCCCATGTCCCTGGCACTCGGAGGACTGCAGGAGGTCAGAACGTTGCTGAGTCCAAGTCAGATGACGAGCCTTTGGACTCGATCATGGCACAGTTGCTGGAGCTGCAAAGGCAAGCTTGGGAATATCTGGAAGGGATGGCCACTGCACTCCTCAGATTGCAAGGCAAGATGGAGGAGTCCGTCCGTTTCAGGCTGAGGTGATAACGCCGGCATTGCAATGCACCGAGGTCAACACTGGAAGGATGGCGGCTGCCATGGAGACCTTGGTCCAGGACATCACTCCTGCACTGCTGCATTGGCTTAACTCCATCGCTGTTGCCGTAGTTGGCCTCCAACAGTGTGTACGCGAGAGGGGTGCTGGGCAGCTCGATCTCACTCCAGCTACCCCTTCCGCTCACAGAGGCAGCCAGGGGCCCTCGGACATCCGTAGGGAGGAGGATAAGCAGGTGAACTCTCTGGGGCCATCCCCCCAAGTCTCAGCCCTCCAGAGGACGCCCGCCAAAGTCATCACAGACAGGGTGTCACAGTCAGCAGGCTGCCTCCACCTCTGCTGTGGATGTCCGGGGAGCACCAAGACGTAGCGGCAGGGTTAGGACAGTTAAGGAGAATTAGTTGCACAGCCTGGGAACACATAATGTTCACTATTGTCAATAAACTCCCAAGGTTGTCACCCTACCTATGGCTCCTTGTTCTGATGAGCAGTGTTCTCGTCACTCAGATGTGGAACCTTTCTGCACAAGATAAAAGGCAGGTGTCTCAGTCCAGGCTTCTTCCCTGTTCTCTCTGCGGCCTTCAGACCACAATGTTGGTCCAGCCTCACACTCCCTGGAAACATTACTCATGCCTGCGCCTCAGCAGTGCTGGTCATTGCTGCCAGAATGTAGTGAGCAGGCGCCACAGAATTCTCTCATACTCTCTGTGTGCTCTCAGCACCTTTAAAGTGGGGCTGGCCCCCATCACACCAACATCTGCGACCAGTGATACTGTGCATCAGCTCCTGAAGGGCTGAGGTGCTGAAGGTGGACACAGCATCAGATGCGTCTAAAGTTTCATGACTGCAACTCTGAGATTGCCCTGCTCATGGAGCGCAAGCAAGCTGCCCTTGACCAGACAGGAGTCAGACACTCTCAGAGGCTATGTGAAGATCTATGGAGTGTCCTCACTGCATGTTGTCATCATCCTCCTGCGATCGAGCCTCGGTCGCTCTCTCCTCCATCTTCTATGGTCTCTGTAGGCCATCAGGCATACAGCTAGGCCACCAGGATCCATGAACCTGATGTGGTCCTCCTGCAGCATGAAAGAGAGAGAGACGTGGTTATCATGGCTGTACTTAGCACATTTCCTGGCCAAGTATGACTACCCCTTAATGCTTCCCAGAGAGTGCTGGTCACCCCTCGGATGGCCAGAGATGAGTGCGCTGCATGGCTGCCCTGACAACCTGTGACATGGGGGACATTGGTCCAAACCAGGATGCTGAGATTGCAAGGGGCTGTGAGCGTCTCCAGCAGTGACTGCTACATGGCCAGCGTTGGTGAGGAAATTGTACAACATGTGTAGTCCAACTGCTCCACGGTCCAATAAAGTGGTGGCGGACTCGAAGTCTGTGCCAGGGGGGTTGGGGGGTTGGGTAAGGTATGGAGCGCTTGGTGGCCCTTTGGTGCCTCCATGATGCTTGCATGGGCGGGCAGGCTAGGAGCCTGATCCTAATCATATCACTGTGGCTGCGCCTGATCTGTCTTAGTTGCAGAGGCATGGTCAGTTTATACAGGTGTCCCTAATGCGTGGCCATTTCCATCACTTACCCTGCCCCCCACCTTGATTGCCTGTGTGCGGGATGCAGTGCCAGGGCAGCACTTGAATCCCCCCCCCCAGCAGTCGCCTCCGAGGCTGGCCAGCACCTGCCCCCAGTCACTCTCCACCCCTCAGCAGTCGCCTGCGGGGCCAGGCATCAGTTGCTCCCACCCCCTGGCGCCCCTAAGGCCTGTAAACAATGAGCAAGCTGTGGAGAACGCTGCTGCTCACTTAACTCAGTTCCCCAAAGTGAAGGCCGCCAGGTGCACGTTGCCTGCATGCTGTTGTGAAACACGTCGGCAGGAAAGCACATCGACGTGGATGGACGATACGGCAGGGTTCCCAGAGCTTGGCAGGATGGCCTTTTAATTATATGCTAATGTATTACAATTAGCTCCCCGCCGACCAATGGCGGGAAAAGCAGCCTGCTGTTGGCGGGCTGAGCGGAAGATCGCGACCTGCCTTCACGCCGTCGTGAAGTGGGTCCTGCCATATTTTCCACACACGCCACCTACCATGCCCACTGCCAGCGGGCTTGGAAAATTCCGCCGTTAATCTTTAATCACTTGACCTGTATATATGTATATGTTGTGAATTAAAATGTTCTTTGTAAATAGGTAATGTAAAAATACTAAAGGAGAGGAAATGTAGTGATTGAAGGTACTGCCTATTAGGTGTCAAGTGATTGTTCTTGAAGAATGAGTCCTAAGCGCAGGTAATCTGGGGGCCGTGGCTTTCTAGTCATGGACTTGGTTCAAGCGTGTGGCTTCAGGAAGAGCTCTCCGTCATGAAGTTATCTGTTTTAAGTAGAAACCTGTCTGGTAAATCATGTCATTACAGGGTGATGGTTAGGTTCTCTCTTTTTGGATGTGGTCATTGCCTGGCACTTGTGTGGCATGAATGTTACTTGCCACTTATCAGCCCAAGCCTGGATGTTGTCCAGGTCTTGCTGCATATGGACATGGACTGTTTCAGTATCTGAAGAGTCACAAATGGTGCTAAACATTTTTTTTCTGTTCATTCATGGCATGTGAGCATCACTGGTTAGGCCAGCATCTATTGCCCATCCCTAATTGCCCTTGTTCAGGGGGAATTTAAAAGTCAACTACATTGCTGTGGGTCTGGAGTCACATGTAGGCCAGACCAGGTAAGGACAGCAGATTTCTCTAAATGGCACTAGTAAACCAGATGGGTTTTTACAACAATTGACAATGGTTACATGGTTATCATTAGACTTTTAATTCCAGATTTTTATTGAATTCATATTGAAATCCACCATCTGCCGTGGCAGGATTTGAACCCAGGTCCCTAGAGCATTACCCTGTGTCTCTGGATTACTAGCCCAGCAACAATACCACTACACCATTACCTCCCCACATTGTGCAGTCATCAGCGAACATCCCCGCTTCTGACCTTATGATGGAGGGAAGCAGCTAAAGATGTTTGGGCCCAGCATATTGAGACTAGCATATCATATATGCTGGTGGCAGTCCAGCTGTCCATGATAAGGCCACACGAATGCGTCCTGCATATGGTCAATCTTGAGGGACCTTGAGGGGATCAGAAATAACAGGTGGGCCCTATTACTGAGATGTAGCCATGTCCCTGGCAACATATGCTGCTTCCTGACTCCTTTGCCACCATCTGCATGGTCACTCCCTCTCCATCAAATGCACCCTCTCGCATTGCCACACGCAAGCCTCAAAGGGAAAAGAGGTATAGAGTACTCACTTTTGGTGATTGATGTGGTAGTGGCACTGGATCCAAGTTCTCTGGGGGACCTCATGGTTGCTGACCCTCTCTGCAATCTCCTTCCAGGCCTTTTTTTTTGGTCAGGCAGGCTAGTCTCCTTTTCCCATCCCTGGAAAGAGCATCTCTTGCTTTGTCCTTGCAGCCTGGAGGAGAATCTGCAGGGTGGCATCACTGAATCATGGAGTCAGCTGGGTCTCCCTTCTGCCATTTTTGCTGCCAATTTCCAGTCAGCTCCTTGGTTGGAGGCAGTAGTCAGGCAGAGGCTCCTCAGCAGCAGGCAGCAGTCAGGCAGATGCCCCTCCAGAGCAAACAGCATTTAATACAAGGCTGGCAGCTCTTTAAATATGATGCCAACATCTGCCACAGCATCACCTGATGCTGCCTTCACCACCCGCTTCCTGGACTCTGCTGTTCAAGTAGATGGCCCCTGGACCTCCACTGAATTAATTGGCCTTTCTGCAAAATCAAACCATGCAGCCTTCCTGATATGTACACCTACCATGCATTTCCTTGTGTAGAAACACTTTTTCTTCATGCTACAGCTTACAAATGATTACATAGGATATAAGGCACAAAAACAAGTCATTCAGCTCAACCAGTCCATGCTGGCATTTATTGAGGTTGGAAACTCATTACATGTACAATTGCACGGGTATTCCAACATCCAGGCTCTCCAAAGCACAATGCATCAGTGGGCAGAATTTTGCCCTTGTCGGTGAAACACGAGTGGCAGTGCTTAGCACTGCCTGTGTTGGCGGGAAAGAGGGTGAGCGCGAACTTCGCGCATGCATACGGGTGCACGCTTGAAAATCTCCCTGAGGCACAGAGCTGCCTGAGAGAGATGAACAGTTTTCAAAATAAAAATCTTAAAAATGTTATAAAACATGTCCCCTCATGTGACTCTGCTTGAGCAACGGGTTTCAGAGCTTGAGCATCAGCTGGAGACAGAGCGGTGCATCCGCGAGGCTGAGGGTTACGTGGATAGCATGTTTTTAGATGTGGTCACTCCGCAGCTTAAGGAAGTGCAGTCAGAGAGGGAATGGGTGACCACCAGTCAGAAGAAGGGAGGCAGGCAGGTAATCAGGAAAGTCCCAGAGTGCATCTCACTCAAGAACCGTTTTTCTGTGTTGGAAAATGGTGAGGGTGAAGGTTCCATTGGAGAGTGCAGCCAGAGCCAAGTTCACGGCAATGTGGGTGGCTTAGCTGCACAAGGGGAGAGAAGTAAGAGTGCAAGAGCAATTGTGGTAGGAGACTCAATAGTGAGGAATGCAGACAGGCGCTTCTGCGGCCGTAGATGTGACTCCAGGATGATGTGTTGCCTCCCTGGTGTAAGGTCAAGGATGTCACAGAACGGCTACAGGGTATTCTGAAGGGGGAAGGCGAACAGTCAGAGGTCGTGGCTCGCATTGGTACCAATTACATAGGTAGAAAGAGGGATGAGGTCCTGCAACAAGAATTTAGGGAGCTAGGTAACAGATTAAAAAGCCTCAAAGGTTGTAATCTCCGGATTACTCCCTATGCCACGTGCTAGTGAGTATAGTAATTGGAGGATAGAGAGGATGAATGCGTGGCTGAAGAGATGGTGCAGGAAGGAGGGCTTTAGTTTCCTGGATCACTGGGTCTATTTCTGGTGAAGGTGGGGCCTGTACAAGTTGGACAGGTTGCACCTGAACCAGAACAGGACCAACATCGTTGTGGGGAGGTTTGCTAGTGCTGTTGGTGGGGGGGGTTTAAACTAATTTGGCAGGAGGATGGGATACAGAGTGGAGGTACAGTAGGAGGTGATGCACAGCCAAATATAGAATAGAAACTAAGTCAGTCTGGAAGGCGGAGCAAATATAGACCTGTTAAGGCACAAGGGAATATTGCAAGGCTGGACTGCGTCTATTTTAACGCAAGGAGTCTTACAGGTAAGGCAGATAAATTGAGGGCATTGATTAACACATGGGAATATGATATTGTTGCTATCATAGAGATATGGTTGAGGGAAGGGCGGGACTGGCATCTCAATATTCCAGCATATAGAATCTTCAGGTGTGACGGGGGTGGGATGTAAAAGAGAGGGTGGCATTGCACTATTAAGGAGTCAATTACTGCAGTAAGGAGGGATGGTGTCTTAGAAGGTTCCTCAAATGAGGCCATATGGGTAGAAATTAAAAACAAAAAGGGGGCAATCATTTTGCTGGGTGACTATAGGCCTCTAAACAGTCAGGGGCAGAGAGAGGAGCAGATATGTAGGCAAAGCTCAGAGAAGTGTAAAAATAATAGGGCAATAATAGTAGGGGATTTCAACTTCCCCAATATTAACTGCGATAGTCTTAGTGTGAAACACATAGAAGGGGTGGAATTCCTAAAATGCATCCAGGAGAGCTTTTTGAGCCAGCATGTAGAAAGTCCTGCGAGAGATGGGGCAGTGCTGGACCTAATCTTAGGCGATGAAGGCACGCAAGTGGTAGAAATGTCAGTGGGGGAGCATTTCAGAGATAGTGACCATAACTCTGTAAGATTTAAGGTAGTTATGGAAAAGGATAAAGATGGACTGGAAATAAAGGTCCTGAATTGGGGTAAGGCCGATTTCAATATGATAAGATAGGATCTGGCCAAAGTGGACTGGGAGCAGCTACTTGTAGGAAAGTCTACATCAGACCAGTGGGAGTCATTCAAAAAGGAAATTGTGAGAGTTCAGGGCCAACATGTTCCCATAAAGGTGAAGGGTAGGACCAACAAGTCCAGGGAACCCTGGATGTCAAGGGATATAGAGGATTGGATAAGGAAAAAAAAAGGAGGCTTATGGCAGATACAGAGGGCTGAAAACAGCGGAAGCCCTACAGGAGTATAGAAAGTGTAGGGGGGTACTTAAAAAATTAATTAGGAGAGCAAAGAGGGGGCATGAAAAAACACTGGTGGGCATGATAAAGGAAAGTCCCAAGGCGTTTTATAAATATATTAAGAGCAAGAGGATATCAGGGAAAGAGTAGGGCCCATTAGTGACAAAAGTGGCAATCTGTGTGAGGAGCCGGAGGATGTAGGTTCCAGACTGACTTTGTTTCTATTCTATATTTGGCTGTGAATGATTACTTTTCATCTGTGTTCACTATGGAGAAGGACGATGTAGGTGTAGTTTCTATTCTATATTTGGCTGTGAATGATTACTTTTCATCTGTGTTCACTATGGAGAAGGACAATGTAGGTGTAGAAATCAGGGAGGGGCCTGTGATATACTTGAACAAATTAGCATTGAAAGGGAGGAGGTATTAGCGGTTTTAGCGGGCTTAAAAGTGGTTAAATCCCCAGGCCCAGAGGAGATGTATCCCAGGCTGCTATGTGGGGCGAGGGAGGAGATTGCAGGGGCTCTGACACTAATTTTCAAATCCTCTGGTCACAGGAGAGGTGCCAGAGGACTGGAGGACTGCGAATGTGATACCATTATTCAAGACGGGTAGTAGGGATAAACCAGGTAATTACGGGCCAGTGAGCCTAATATCAGTGGTAGGGAAATTATTGAAAAAAATTCTGAGAGACAGGATTAATCTCCAATTGGAGAGGTAGGGATTAATCAGGGTTGGTCAGCATGGCTATGTCAGGGGTAGATCATGTCTAATAAATTTGATTGAATTTTTTGAGGAGGTGACTAATTGTGTAGATGAGGGTAGTGCAGATGATGTAGTCTACATGAACTTCAGTAAGGCTTTTGATAAGGTCCCGCATGGGAGAATGGTCAAGAAGGTAAGAGCTCATGGGATCCAGGCCAATTTGGCAAATTGGATCCAAAATTGGCTTCGTGGCAGGAGGCAGAGGGTGATGGTTGAAGGTTGTTTTTGCGATTGGAAACCTGTGACGAGTGGTGTACCGCAGGGATCGGTGCTGGGACCCTTACTGTTTGTAGTGTACATTAATGATTTGAACATGAATATAGGAGGTAAGTTTGCAGATGACATGAAAAATTGATGGTGTTGTAAATAGTGAGGAGGAAAGCCTTAGATTACAGGATGATATAGATGGGCTGGTGAGACGGGTAGAGCAGGGGCAAATGGAATTTAATCCTGAGAAGTGTGAGGTGATGCATTTTGGGAAGATTAACATGGCAAGGGAGTACACAATGAATGGTAGCACCCCAGGAAGTACAGAGGATTTGAGGGACCTTGGTGTACATGTCCTTAGGTCCCTGAAGGCAGCAGCACAGGTAGATAAGGTGGTTAAGAAGGCATATGGGATACTTGCCTTTATTAGCCGAGGCATATAATATAAGAGCAGGGAGGTTATGTTGGAGCTGTATAAAGCGCTAGTTAGGCCACAGCTGGAGTACTGTGTGCAGTTCTGGTCGCCACAATATAGGAAAGATGTGAATGCACTGGAGAGGATGCAGAGGAGATTCACCAGGATGTTGCCTGGGCTGGAGCATTTCAGCTATGAAGAGGGACTGGATAGGCTAGGGTTGTTTTCCTTAGGGCAGAGAAGGCTGAGGTGAGACCTGATAGAGGTAAACAAAATTATGAGGGCCATAGATAGGGTATTTAGGAAGAAACTTTTCCCCTTAGTGGAGGTGTCAATAACCAGGGGGCATAGATTTAAGGTAAGGGGCAGGAGGTTTAGAGGGGATTTGAGGAAAAGTTTTTTCACTCAGAGAGTGATTGGAATCTGGAACACACTGCCTGAGGGGGTGATAGAGGCAGGAACCCTCACAACATTTAAGAAGTATTTAAATGAGCACTTGAAATGCCATCGCATACAGGGCTACGGGCCAAGTGCTGGAAAATGGGGCTAGAATAGGTAGGTGCTTGATGGCCAGCATGGACACGATGGGCTGAAGGGCCTGTTTCTGTGCTATATATCTCTGTGACTCTATGTTATTAAATAAATTTTAAAATTTTTATTTTATTTTAATTTGATGTTGGAAACCTCATCCCACCCATGGATAAGGTTTCCAAAAAATGCAATGGCTGCTTGGCCTTTTCGCCTGCCCACCAAGCGTAAGGTTTTTAATGGTGATGCTGTGTGATGACGCTCGCCCGACATCATTACGCGTCATTTTACGCTCAGTCAGGTCGGGTGCATGTCCGCCCACCTAGCTAAAAATACTCTTCTTGATAGATTAAACTACATTAACAAAATGAGGGACAAATTAAAAGGCAGCCCCTTAAAGGGATGCTGCAAAAAGAAAGACAAAAACTGAAAGGAAACTTACAAAACTCAAATTAAAATGTGATTAAAAGGGTTAATAAAGCACCCCAGTCACTGCAGTGCCCACCAGGCATGGAAGGCCTCGATCATGCCGGTGGATACTGCATGCCCCCTCTCCAGGGACACCCAGCTGCGAATGTAACTGCAGGGAGGGGCAATGCATTAGTATATGAGTACACTAATTAGCCAGGCCAGTAACAATTACCCTATTTGCATGTTAATTCCCCCTAAATTTCCTCTTCCAGGCCGTGAAGATTTGCAATGCAATAGCACAAATTGGATTATACTTGTTGACTAACTTTTAAAAAAAGATATATATTACACAAAAATAAGGACTAATACTGATGATTGGTCACAACAAAATAGATGTTGCTGTAATTCGGAAGTATCTAATTACATATGAAACACATATATCTAAGTAATATGATCAGTGATCACTCGGACAGCACCTTTCTTTGTCACACAGCATGCTCTTTGAAGTCTTTAATGCCCGTGAAGTGCACCATCTGAGTCAACTGTCTAATTTTCATGGGTGCTACAGAATTCTAGAAAGAACAAAGAGCTGCAAAAGAGATATATGCAAAATCTGTGAATATGTGGAATCATCTGGTAACATCATTCATCGCCTCAGGGGTCAATTGCATATTTGTTTGGGGCTTAATTAGGTGATAGGATTTCCAGTTTAGTGTGTACGGGGAACACTGTTAAATTCCAGGATTAGACAATATTTTGAGATTATGTATCAGTCTACTTGTAAGAAGTAGGCAAAAATGCTGCCAATAAACCTGGTGATGCAAGCAAATACGACAGCTAGTCAACAGCTCACATTAGTTCGCTATGTACACAATAGGTGACTTCAGTAGGTCTAGAACTTCAATTTGTGCTGCAATCATCTACTATTCCTCACTTAACATTGATTCGGTCAATGTTATTTTGTTATAACATCACTGATACAATAAGGAACATATATCCTTTTAATGTTTGCTATTACATCATTTGTCAGAGTGCCAGAGAGTTCCTGATCCATGGCCTGCACATCCCAGGCTGAAGATCTGAGATTTATCTCCATTAATAAGCTCAGTGAGTAAACAGCTCACAAATGCATTGCTGATTAAAGATGATAAGAACATAAGGAATAGGAACAGGAGTAGGCCATTCGGCCCCTCAAGCCTGCCCCGCCATTCATTAAGATCATGGCTGATCTGCCCCAGGCCACAACTTCTCTTTCATGCCAGCTCCTCACAGCCCTCAGCTCCCTGATATTACAAAAATCTATCTACCTCCTCTTTAAATACTTTCAGTGATCTAGACTCCACAACTCTCTTGAGTAGAGAATTCCAGACATTCACTATCCTCTGAGAGAAGGAATTCCTTTGCATCTCCGTTTTAAATGAGTGGCCCCTTATTCTGTAACAATGTCCCCTAGTTCAAGATTCCCCCACTAGTGGAAACATCTTCTCAACATCTACCCTGTCAAGCCCCCTCAGAATCTTGTACATTTCAATAAGATCACCCCTCATTCTTCTAAACTCTAATGAATAAAGGCCTAACCTGTTTAGCCGTCCTTGATAAATCAATCCCTTCATCCCGAGAATCAGCCTAGTGAATCTCTTTTGAACTGCCTGCAAGCCAGTATATCCTTTCTTAAATATGGGGACCAAAACTCTACACAGTACTCCAGGTGCAGCCTCACCAACACACTGTACAGTTGTAACAAGACTTCCCTATTTTGAAACTCCAACCCCCTAATATTACAGGCCAAAATTCCATTTGCTTTCGTAGTTGCTTGCTGCACCTGCATGCTAACTTTTTGTTTCATGCACAAGAACACCCAGATCTTCTGTGCTGCACTTTTTTGGACCCTCTCTACTTTTAAGTAATAGTCTGCCTTTTGATTCTTCCTACCAAAGTGCATGACCTCACCCTTTCCTACATTAAACTCCATCTGCCAAGTTTTTGCCCACTCACTCAACCTATCTATAAGAGATGACCCAGTTCCTTGTATCACCATCATGTATCCTGGCTCTGATCATAAATCTTATCCCCCAACCTCCACCAACAACCCTACCAACCAGGCTGGGGTAAGGAGCAGCTCAGAGGCCCAGGCTCCTGGGGTTCACAGCCTGGGGTTGCCATGGACATTACCACCCCACCAGCTCCCCTGCCTTCCCCCTCCCCACCACCCCCAGCTCTTACAGTTGAAGTCCCTGGTGTCTGCCACCATCACCATGAACTCCTTCAGCTGCTCTAGCACTGATGCCATCTTTTCTGACTGGGCAGTCGAGTCACACTTTGCCATGGTGCCAACAGATGGATGGCTGGGTTTATCAGAAGGGCGGAGCGAGGTGAACATCCGTAGCGGAACGGTAATAGCCAGTGGAGCGCAGAACCAGGCAACTGAACAAACAAGCTCCACATCCACCACTGGTGAGTGTTATCTTATTTTTATAGTTCTTTTATATTTAGAAATTTATTTTACAGCAAATTCCCACTTAACATTGTAATTCCATTCCTGAAAAATGCAACTTTAAATGAAACAACGTTAATGAATCATTACAACCAATAAAAGTAAAAGCTGTCGTTAGGTTCTGTACAACTTTCTCATCAGAAAAAATGTTGAAATACTTTACATTGCTAAATTGCTATATTTGTAAACGAAATAACATTTAAAATAAAATGTATTAAAAAATATAAAAGAAATATGCTGACTCCTTCTACTTACCTCTGGCTCGCCACCTCTCTGGCTCGCCATCTCTCCCACTCCCGATCCTCCCAGTCACCGCCAATTGTTCTAGCCAAACCTCCCTCTCACCACTTCCCTCTCCTGAACTCTCGCTGTGAGTGAGGACTCATGAGATGAGTGGCAGGAGGCAGGAAGCAGGAAGAGCAGCTTCAAGTTGCAGGGTTGCAGAGGTAAGGCACAAGCTGCAAAGGTGGTAAGAGGGAGGGTCAGCAAGAGGGAAGGTTGGCAGTGACCAGGAGGTTTAGCAAGAGGGTGGATCGGCAACTACTGAGAAGTTTGGTGGGAGAGAAGATTGGTGGCATCCAGAAGGGTTGGCAAAAGAGAAGGTTGGCGAGAAGGAAGGTCAGCAAGATGGAATGTTGGCAGTGACCAGGAGACAGGGAGGGAGAGAGGCCGCTCCAAAATGGCGCCGATTCGGTACATGACCCTATGTCAGAACCGGTGGGAAACAATGTTAAAATGAAACTCCCAACGTAAAATGCGAATATGGATCCTATTAACTGATCGATGTTAAAGTGGAATGACTTTAAATGGGGCAACTTAAAAGGGGGACTTACTGTATTTTAAAAGTTATTTCATGTAGGAATGTACACGTACAGTATTTCAACTTAAAATGTTATTTTTTATGATGAGCAATGCCCAAAAGAATTTAACTTCAATTTATACATTAATTTTTATGGAAAATCTGATTCAGTTAACGTTGCTTCCCATAAAGTGACACTTTCAAGTTATGATATTCAGTGGGGAATTGCTGTATAGTATAAAATTCTGTCACATTACACTGAAATATGTCTCAATTATCTGAAATGTCAAAAACCTTGACCTTTAAGTAACTTTTCTTCTAAGATGCAACTGCAAAGGCAACTTAGGAAATAATGATCAAATTGAAGTAACTTGAAAGAAAAGCAAATGAAAATAGTTAACATAAAAACGCAGCAACTCTAAGTAATGAAGATTCTACTTTTTCTTGATGCTCCCAAACAGAACATAAGAACATAAAAAAATGGGTGCTGGAATTGGATGGGTATAGGAAGATAGCCTACTGATGGGACAGGAAAATTATGGCCAGGATTTTACATTCATCGGGCGGGCTCGGTGGGAGCGGGCGGGAACCTGACCATCACCCACGATTGGCTCCACACCACCATTTTACGCGGTCGGGCCAATTAAGGCCCGCCCTCCGTGGATTGCGAGCGATTGCTACCTGTGCAGGTGGGGGGAGGAGGGAGAGTCAGGTCTAGCGCGCAGTTCGCGCATGCGCATGAAAGAGCGCTTCTCCCTGAGGCACGGAGCTGCCTTGGGGAGATTGAAGCGCTTTTTAAAAAAATTAATACTGTAAAAATTGAATGAAACATATCCCCTCATGATGGGACGTGTTTTTTTTTCAAAATAAAGGTTTTATTTAATTAGTATTAGCTTTAGAAATACTCATCCCACTTGTGGATGAGGTTTCCTAAAAAATGTAAAGGCCGCTCGGCCTTTTCGCCTGCCTGCCAGCAATTAGATTGGGCGGGCAGTGTAAATTTCCAGTTAATTAGGTCCTTAATGGCCTTAATAGGCGTTTCAATTATCGGCGGACACACAGCCAACTCAGGCATGCACCCGCCAAATGAAATATCGCACGAGTGTGTGGCAACGTCAGGATGCACGCCCGACATCATCACGCGTTGTATTAATTTCCAGCATGCTGGGTGCGCGCCTGCACGCCGAAAGTAAAATGCTGGCCTATGTTAAGGTAATCTAATTGATGCAGAAAGCTGAAGGCAGAATGATAGCAAAAAGCTTTGTAGCCTTTGAAAAGACTTCATAGACATTTCACATGATTGATAACTTTTGCCAAGGCTAGTGGGTGAGGGCTAGGAAGTAATTGGCAAAAATGAAGCAAAATGTAAAACAATTTGCAGGTCTGCGGTTATGTGATGAGGCAGTCCTACACCCAATCCCATGTTTGATAACTTCTGAAGTGAAGGTGGTGCTGCATGAAATGCTGCAAGAAGGTTGGCTTTATTTGGCATTTCAAGCCAACATCCTCAGAGCATCACAGCATGCATAATAAGAGGTGGAGGCAGGCTTGAGGCAATTGACAGGTACAGCCACTGCACTAATATTTTGTAAATGCACCACAGATGTAGTGCAGGCGGACACAGAATACTCTGTCATTGTTGTCTTTGGTCAGGTATGTGGTAGTCGTGGTCCTGGGCTTATTGATAAAGTTGGAAATGATTCTGTTAACAAACTCTATATTTACTGAACATTAAGCTAACTATTTGCAAGGTAGTCTTTATATGATGCTCTACTTGGAACTATCTCTCTCCCTGCTCTGTTATCACGTGATCTTACGTCACTGATGATGTAGACGATATATTTACATATTTAACATTAACCCTTATACTAAATCTCCCTCCTAAGTCTCTGACTCAATAAATACTATTTAGATTATCCAATACCATCCCTCCCCCCAAACTCTGTTTTCATCTCTGGTTTACAGAGATAAGAGTTGTGGTGGTTTCACCATACTCCTGGACCTTATTTGGATCTCTCTCTGAGGTTGCATAGGATTCAGGTTCTTCATGTTAACTCTTGAACTCTGTTGAGTAACTTGGGAATCTTCAGAGACTATTGGTCTATTGGTTCTCTGTTCAGGTTGTCTTCCTGATCATATGGATTGTTAGTCTATTCAATTAATGGTCTTCTTGTTGTTGATATGAGCGCATTCTATTCATTTGCACTATCCCTTCTCTGTTTCAACCAGATAAGATCTTGGACTTTGTGCCTTTTCCAGTGCTTGGCCTTCTCTATTCTGGTCTCTAATCCAGACTGGTTCACCTGGTTGGAGTCCTGGTAACTCATGCACTCTATGGCATTGATTGAAATTCTTTGTCTGGTTTGTACGATATTCATCCTCCTTCTCCCTTACTCTCTAGGTGTCAGATGTTTTTTAAGAGATGGAATGAGCATATGTGGAAGAACAGGAAGTTGTGTGCATAATCTTCTTCCCATCAGTAGTTCTGAAGGAGCTAACCCATTCTGTCATGGTAACTCAACAGTGCTAAGTTGAGATCATCATTCTTTTTCAACAAAGTTTTGACTGTTTTTACTCCTCTCTCAGCTCATCATTTGCCTTTGGGTACCTGGGTGAGCTAGTTGTATGGACATACCCATAGTCTTCTGTGAATTTCTTGAATCCTTCATTTGCAAACTGTGAATCATTGTCTGAACTGACAAGATCTGTAATGCCATGTGTGGAAAAAAATTATTTTAGTGAATTAATTACTACTTCGGCGGTTGTTCCATGAAGACATTTAATCTCAATCCATCTGGAGTAGTTGTCAACAACTATGAGGAATGTTTTCCCCTTGAGTTCAAATAGGTACATTCCAAGACGTTCCCAGGGTCTGGATAGAAATGATGATACCATCAAAGGTTCCTTCTGCTCTTGGTGATGGATTGCACAGGTGATGCAACTCGGAATCATGTCCTCTATGATTTTGAAATTCCTAGCCGCCAAACTAATTTTGTGCCCTGGTATGACATTTTGTAACACCACAGTGTCCCTGGTGTATTCTTTGAAGGATTTCGAGTCTGAGGACTGTTGGTATGGCCAACCTCTCATCATAGTTATCCACAATACTGAGATGCCTGCATTACTCATTACAGTTTTAGGATGATATTGTTAGGAATATTTTCTGGCCATCCATTTTCACAGTATTCACTAATTTTAGCACATTCTTCATCTGTTTTCTTTGCTTGGCATATTTCATTCAGCTTTAGTTTGGTTGCTGGTAAGAATTTTATTATGAGTGAGCTGAATGATTCTACCTCCTCAGTAAGACTTTTGTCTTCCTATTCTGGCTTCCCAACAAGAATGCATAACAATGCACCTGCTGTTATTTGCTGCTTTCCTTGTACGTATTCATCTTGCTCCTTCACCTGCTGTTCCAGGGAAATCTTCCATCTGGTTTCCTCTAGATTTTCCAATTCATTTCCTTTAAAAAGTTGTTAAAAATCTGTGCAAGCTTTCCGACTTAACAGTGAGAATTCTTAATTTTGAGTAGCATACAAGGATGCTGTGATTTCTCTTCCTTTATGTTGGCGTTTTGCAATCAACTACCCTTGACTTTCAGCTGTATTCCTCCTGAGCCGTGGAGTCTCATGGTTAATGGCTGGAGTATCTCTGGTTTTAACCACTCCTCTGTAACTGATAGAACTGAAACTGTTGCCCCGGTGTCTAACTTGAAATTTGTTTTATGTCCATTGACCATAATATCTGCACTCCAATAATTTCCATTTGATCCTGTGACTTCTCCCAAGAATGGTACTTCTGGTTCTTTTTCTTCTTCAATTTCTTGAATGCCTTCAATTTCCTGGATGGTACACGATCTTGGTTGTTTCTCCTTTAATTGTTCGGTTAGAAGTTGTTTGCTGTAGCAAACTAATTTAAAATGGCCTTTCTTCTTGCAAGAATGGCACTCTGCATTTTTGTTGGGGTGCTCTTCGCACCAATGTAGCCTTTTCCCACCACAACAATAACAATGAATAATGCCAGCTACCGCACTCTCCTCTTTTTCTCTGTTTGGTGTTAGATGCACTGCAATTTTTTTGTGCTATAAACTGGACCATATCCATCTGTTTTCTCCATGAGATTTATTTTGTGCCTTGATAAAACTTTTGTTTTGCTCTCTCTTTTCTGCTTGCCTCCATATCTGTACCGTTTTCAATAGGATCAAGTCTTACCGTGACTGCAAAAAATTGGCCGGTGTCTCTTCTAAGACTCCCATAACAATTCGATCTCTAATTAATTCATCCTTTAAGGCTCAGATTCACAATTTCTGCTAATCAATATAGCTCATTAATAAAGGAACCTTTGCTCTCTCCCGGTCTTTGGGTGCACCTATTAAATTTTGCTCGCTCTATAATGGTTATTTTCCAAAGATTAAAATAAGTATTGAAGGCTTTAATGACTTCATATGTGCTGTGTCTTTTTTTATGCCCGGTCTGGCCATAAAGTCCTCTGCACTACTGCCAATGGCGTAGAGTAAGATACTGACCTGCTCTTTGCTAGTCTTTTCTGCTAGTCCCGATGGTGTTCTGTACCTGGTAAACCTGTGACACCAGTTGTTCCACTTCTCAGATTGATCCAGGCCTTCCACTTGGTCGAAACACTCTGGTAGAGTAGGATTTTATCCATTTCTTCTTTTTTACTGTTCTTCTGGAGTATGGTTGAAGATTTTGCTGCGCTGTCCTTGTCCTGCTACTTCTTCCAGTCACTCTTCATTTGTTGCTCCTTGCATTGTGTTTAACTGTTGTCACCATCTGTTATTATTGTCTTTGGTCTGGTATGTTGTAGTCATGGTCCTGGACTTATTGATAAGGCTGGAGGCAATACTGTTAACAAACTTTATCTTTTATTGAACATTAAGCTAACTATTTAGAAAATAATCTCTACACGATTCTCTACATGGAACTATTTCCCTCCATGCTCTGTTATCATATGACCTTACTCCGCTGATGATGTAGACCATATATTTACATATTTAACATTAAACAGCTGTACTACAAATACCACTGGTGCAGTTTGACCTGCCTTACATTCTTCTGTTGATTCTCCTTTTCTGGCTGCAAAAAGATCAGAAAATGGGATTCCAAATGGAAATGGCACTAATGGTGGTGGTGAGAAAAAAAGCTGCCACAAAAACAAATGAAAATTTATGTGGCATCAGAAAAAGTGAAAAAGTTAGCAAAATAAATTAACTTTAAAATTGTTGCATGGATATTTTGCACTTACTTCTGATACAGTTCTGCACCTAGCTACTCTGAATATTTATGTATATGTGGTGTCATCATTGTGATAATTTACATCATCGTGTTACTATCCAAACAATGTCATTTGCTGCTCATTTCCATATTACTGTTCGTATTTTGTTAACAGCTTCCACCACCTATTGATTTCCCTACCAGAAACTAGAGTTGTATATGGGGAAAAAAGCCACTGTGACTGATCTCCACTATTTTCATGCTCCACCCAATCCATTTGCACCTGATTGTCAATATAATCAAGAATAAAATGAGTCCCATACTGTTTTGATACCTACCAAAGTGATTTGCTGCATGGAGAAATGTTTATCTATTCTTTTTCCTCCTTTAGAGCACACTGCACAGCTTTCTCTGCCTGTGATGGCAACCAAGGGACCTACTTCTAAGCATTTTCCAATGTACCCTAACTAGTGTTTAGGAAATGCACAAGTGGCCAGTGGTGACCTCCCTTCCAGTTTTCATTCCCAGCCTGTGGGCATATCCTTGGCTACGCCGTGGCATTGGTAATTTTCCAATTTCATGTTGCTAATGAGTGAGCTCCTCAACTGGGAGTGCAAAGTTGTAAAATTACTCTGATCACCTTATCATATATGGATTAAATCAAATATTCACAGTTGGGCAGTCACACATGAAAATCCACATTCCATGACTAATTAGAGCATCAATGCATTGAAAAATAAGTTAGAACAACTTGATAAGATTGCCTTACTTTGTTTCAATCTTGTACACATTTTGCTTTCCATTATTTTGCAAATAAATATTTTCTAAATAAGGAAACTGCTTGTTCCACCTTCAAGTATTTGAAACAAATTAGAAAACAGACTGTTTTAAAGTGGTCTTAGTATAGAGATATAAAATGGAAATGATGTGGTTAATTTTCCCAACGCTTCATCAGAAAAATATACAATGAAAAATATACAAATATACAATAATTTAATACTTGGCATGTTTTTGAATTATCTCAAAAATCAATACTCTAGAGCAAAGCAGGGCCTGTACCACACTTATTGCATTTGACATCACAGCCTGAAAGTCATAACTCAAGTCAATTAGCAGCACTCATATTAGTGCCTGATGGCCCTGCTTTTAACCCATTATTATGTGCCCCACTCCCCTCCCCTACATGCAAGGTGCTGTTCCAGTTTTAAAAATTCAAGTTTCCAACTGTACATTTTACTTAAATGAAAGGTGACTTAAAATAATGGAACCATTAGTCTTCACTTGTAATGTTCTTTTTACTATTGGCATTACATGGTAAATGCAACAGTTATTGACCTCTCATTTCAGCAGTGTATCATGGTTTTGACAGCTGTCAATACTCAGGATCTGATTTCTTCATTTCAGCTCCACTATACAAAGTGCTACTATACTATCTCTGTATCAAAAGATCTTTTTTGTTGAGAGATCTGCAGTTTTGCTGCACCAACTCAATTACTGTTTACTTGAACTGCAGTGTATTTATTTGCAGTCACTGAGGCAGTCAGTGGGAGGCTATTGATTGGAGCATAATGTCATGTGCAGCAGTGATAGCAAGATGAAAAGTGTTTTTTGTTTAATGCCTTGGTTTTAAGTAGGTGGGAATAGCTTATAATTAGCCAACAATTCCTAAGAAACCCAGTTTCCCTCCCTTAACCCCCTCGCCCCTCCCCCGCTACCGACCACCAGCTGCCAATCTGGCCTGTTCTGGAGTATGTGCTTATAGCAATGAAAGCCTTTGTAAAATAGGACTCCTGGGGTCTCAGCTGCCTGGGTGCAGTCTGCTGCCAGCACTGACTAGCAACTGTCAGTTTATTTTATCTCAACCTTTTCATCATACTGAAGAAACTGGTTGGCTAGAGCCACCTGAGAGGTCTTAAGATTCAGTACCTACATGTCATTAGCCAAGATAGCTTAGTGTCTCCCTGGTAGCACCAATCTGAATGTTTCCTAAAATACAGCCTAATTTTAACCCTCTATATGCTCTGCGCATTGACAACTGTTAGCTGACAAAGTGTATAACCTAACAGGGCCACTCGATACAATGGTTAGACAACTTTTTTAAATTTTTGAACAAGTAACAGTTCATTATAAGCCAGTTACAAATATCAATGCTGGTTGTTGAATATAATTCTAGCCTTTTTGATATATGGAAAATGGAGATCCGTCAATTAAATCAATTTTTTCACAAATAGCATTCAAGCATATTGAAATAGGTTAGCTTACAGGTAAATATGAACTTACTCACAGCTCCATCCAATTTTTTCTTCAAGTAGTTTATGTAAATGGTTGTTTTGTTGGGTGGAACAAATGGCAAAATCTATGTTTTCCATTGATAGTACTTTGGCTCGAATGTTGCAGGAAGATAGCACCTCTTCTATATTAAAATGGGGTCAAGGTGGGGCTAGTTCCAGTAGCAGTGCTGTAGTATAGGTGCAACTTAAATACAATCAAATGTTCAGTGCGCATGCATTCTCCATTTAGATAATTAAATACCAAAGGTGTGGTGATGCTAGCCAATGAACTCACCATGAATAGTTTCTTGACACTTGTAGCAGTAGGTTTCGTCTAGACATTGATTTGGTATTTTTTTAAAATTGTTCAATGGCTCTCCCCACTTCTGCAAACCTACTCTGAGAAAATCCCTATATTTGCATTTTTGTCAGTGACATCCATCCCAATGTTCCCAATCCCCAGGATCCCTCACCCAGTATTCCCATAAACATTAATACCCTCCCAATATTTCCAACCTTTCTACTATCATCGCAGTTCTGCTACATCCAAGTCCATCATCCCACCATTACAACACTTAGCATCTTCCCCAGTATTGCCACCTTGAAACCCCATTTCCCACTACTATCTTACTCTAATACTTCCTTCCTAAAGATTCCAAACAACGGAACTACTCCCCCATTGTTCTCATCTTCAAAACATTTATAATAGGAAATTTTAACATTTTTCTATCAGAGCTTGTTGATTTGCTCAATGCAAAACCATAGAAAATCAGGACTGAAAATAGAGAATGCATGAATTCAAAGAAAGATAAACAATGAGAAAACTTACAGTGAGAATCTATTAAGAACTTTTGACAGCATTGAATCTTAAAAGACTAGTCAGAAGAAAAAACAGGCAAACCAAAAAAAAACATTTAATTTGCTTTTTGAAAAAAATTTCATCCATCATTTTATCTCAATAATTAAAACTTCAATATTTTTAAATAAAATAAAAATTCACAGAATCACATATTCCAGATATGGCGACCCAAGAACATAACGAGGATGACCGCAACCTGATATTACAGCACAAAGAGTCAAGTGGGGTGAGTATTCTGGTAAAGTTTTAATTTAATTTAAATTAATCACTATAAAGTCAGATTAAATCAATTAATTATTAAAAAACCTAAGGTCAATTTGATAATTTATCGTATAATTACAATCAATGATAAATAATTTTTTCAGATCTAAGCATAAAGTTTGAAAGAAATAACAAAATAATAACTAGGTGTGATTATTTAGGGTTCTGAATTTTTCAGTAATTTAAAATATGAGAAGAGTTAAGTAAAAACATTTCATTTAACCTCCCTATAAAATAAAGTGACGTCAGAACAAGAGAAGATGCTGATTGCTTGGTATAGGAATAGGAAGCTAGAGCAGATGAGTGTGTGGCTAGAGAGATGATGCTGGAGGGAGATCTATAGATTCTTGGGATATCGGGACCAGTTCTGGGGGAGATGGGACCTGTACAAGCCAGACGGGTTGCACCTCAACAGGGCTAGGATCAATGTCATCCTGAGGCAGTTTGCTGGTGCTATTGAGGAGGGTTTAAAATAACTTGGCAGGGGGTAGGAACCAGGATGTTACAATAGAAAGGAAAAACAAGATGCACAAAGGAGTTGAAAGAAACAAATAGCACTATTGTAAGAAACAGCAAGGCAATAGGTAGGGTCAGACTAAGAGCCAATAAGGTCTAAATTAAAGTGTATGTATGTGAACGCACAGTGCTTGGTAAATAAGATTGGTAAGCTGCAGACATAGATCGACATGGGAGAATATGTAGTGGCTCAAACAAGGGCTGGACTGGGTGCTACATATCCCCAAATTCTAGGGGCAGAATATTGCACTCGTCGGATGGGCATGCACCCGACCCGAATGAGTGTAAAATGACACTCGATGACATTGCGCACTGATGCTGGAGGGAGATCTATAGATTCTTTGGACATTTCGGTTGGCAGGCACGCACGGGAGTCGGCAGCATGCCCGCCAACAATTAACAGGCCTATTAAGGCCATTAAAGTGCTAATTAAATTACATTTTTTCACTGCCTGTCCAACCTTATGGTTGGCAGGCAGGCGAAAAGGCCAAGCGGCCTTTGGATTTTTTGCGAAACCTCATCCACGGGCAGATCTGTGATTTAAGAAAAAAATTTTGAACTAATTTGTAACATGTCCCTGCTCATGTGACAGAGTCGCATGAGGGGACATGTTATTAACATTTTAAAATTATTTATTTTTTATGTTCAAAAAGCTTCAGCTCTGTGCCTCAGGGAGCTTTTACTGCGTGAAGTTTTGCGCTCGCCCTCCTCCCCCCTCCACACAGGCAGTGATGAGTGCTGCAACGCGTGATTCATGCTGGCAGGCTGTTAATTGGCCAGCCGGCGTGAAATAGCAGTCACAGCCCGATTGCAGGCGGCGGTCCGATTCGCGGCCGCACCTACTTGACCCCGCCAAACCTGCCTGATGACCGGAAAATCCTGGCCTAAGTGTTCAGGAAAGATAGGGAAAGAAAGAAAGTAGGAGGGGTGGCAGTGTTAATTAAGCAGAATATTACAGTGCTGGAGAGAGATGATGCCAAGCGGGGTCAAGGACAGAATCCATTTGGTTTGTGATAAAAAACAATAGAGATACCATTATACTACTGGGTATAATCTAGAGGCCACCAACTAGTAGAAAAGATAGAAGAGCAAATTTGCAAGGAAATTAAGAGATGCATAAACCACAAAGTAATTACAATGGTGACTTTAATTATCCTAATATCGACAAGGGTAGTCATAGTGTAGAGGGCAGAGGGAAGGCGTTTGTGGGTTCAGGAAAATTTTCCACATCAGTATGTTTCTGGCCAATAAAGAAAGAGACATTGCTGTATCTGGTTCTGGGGAATGAGGTGGAACATGTGGATGAAATGGCAACGTTCTTCTTCTTCAGTTCTCTGCTTGAAGACAGTCGGACCCACAGCACCATGATCTCCAACACAGGTAGGGCAAGGAGGCAGGTCCTGAATCTACCCCAGTCAGAATGGGGATTGAACCCTGCATGTGTTGTTGGCACCAATCTGATCTGCACCAGCTGTCCAACTGATCCAATTGGGGGTCCAAGTTGCTATAGCAACAGACACTTTAATATGCCTGTTGTACTCTGGAGGTATGAATAGTGATGATGGAGGCTCCAATTTCCTTTCCATCACATGGCTGACAAGAAATCTCCCCTGCTCTTAACACCTACTATTGGCATGAAGGTTGGAAGGATTTACAGGTTGTTACTCAACCTGTTTTACTGTGTTGTGAATGTACCTTCCTTGGTCATCAAGCCCTTGACTGAGAGTTGAAACTGGAGCTTCTGGCACAGAGTTAGGGATGCATCCACTGTGCCACAAGACCTCCTTAAATGACAGAAGGGGAACATTTAGGGGACAATCATGCTATGGACAGGAGTGGGGGTTAATTTAAACAGCACTAATATCTCCTCTCACCAGCTGTCTGTAAACAGAAAGGTGTTTTGATTTTTTTCCCTCTTTATAAGCAATGGCATATTCCCCAACCCTTTAGTTTTGGTGCGATCCACAGCAAATTCAAGCTAGAATGAACTCAAAGGGTTAGTTTATTTACACACATTCAAAACGCAAAAGGCGGATTGCAACATTGCCTCCACACTCAGACAGTAAAGAGAGAGATAGAGAAATGAAAGATTTACAGTGCACAGACCACAGAAAAAAGAAATATTGATTCATGTGGGTTCCAGAGTCCAGAATCAAAGTCCAATGAGGTATTCCTTCACTTAGGTTGGCAGGTTGAAAACCGATGCTGTATAATTCATTTTAATGGTGGTGCTGACTTCACACAATGAGATATGCATGCAGAGATGAAATAGTTTTGTAGGCAATGGGCAGAATTTTCCATGCCCACTGGCGTCGGGCGTGTTCAGCGGCATATGCAGACAATATGGCGAGAGAGCCTAAAATCCGTTTCACGACATTATGAAACCAGTTTGCAATCGTCCACTCTGCCCGTCAATGGCAAGCCACATTTCCTGCTGTCAGATGTCGGGAACCTCATTGTAACATGTCTGCATATCATTATAAAGCACAGACCAGCAGAGGTGGCACAATGGTGTACAATCGGGAGGGAGTTGTCTGGGGTGTCCTCAACATCGACTCCGGACCCCATGAAGTCTCATGGCATCAGGTCAAACATGGGCAAAGAAACCTCCTGATGATTACCATGTACCACCCTCCCTTAACTGATGAATCAGTGTTCCTCCATGTTGAACACCACTTGGAGGAAGCACTGAGGGTGGCAAAGGTGCAGAATGTACTCTGGGTGGGGTACTTCAATGTCCATCACCAAGAGTGGCTCGGTAGCACCACTACTGACCGAGCTGGCCGAGTCCTAAAAGACAAAGCTGCTAGACTGGGTCTGCGGCAGGTGGTGAGGGAACCAACAAGAGGGAAAAACATATCGACCTTATCCTCACCAAAGTGCATCTGTCCATGACAGTATTGGTAGGAGTGACCACTGCACAGTCCTTCTGGAGACGAAGTCCTGCCTTCACATTGAGGATACCCCCCATTGTGTTGTGTGGCATTACCAGTGTGCTAAATGGGATAGATTTCAAACAGATCTAGCAACTCAAAACTGGGCATCCATGATGCACTGTGGGCCATCAGCAGCAGTAGAATTGTAGAAGACTTGTGCTCCAGAACTTGCCGCACCCATAGCCAAGCTGATCCAGTATAGATACAACACTGGCATCTACCTGGCTATGTGGAAAATTGCCCAGGTATGTCCTGTACTCAGAAGCAGGACCAATCCAACCCAGCCAATTACCGCCCCATCAGTCTACTCTCGATCATCAGTAAAGTAACGGAAGGAGTCATCAACAGTGCTATCAAGCGGCACTTGCTTCATAATAACCTGCTCACTGAAACCCAGTTTGGGTTCTGCCAGGGCCACTCAACTCCTGACCTCATTACAGCCTTAGTTCAAACATGGACAAAAGAGCTGAGCTCCCGAGGTGAGGTGAATGGGAATCGGGGGGAAGCTCTTCACTGCTTGGAGTCATACCTAGCACAAAGGAAGATGGTTGTGGTTGTTGGAGGTCAGTCATCTCACCTCCAGGACATCACTGCAGAAGTTCCTCAGGGTAGTGTCCTCGGCCCAACCATCTTCAGCTGCTTCTTCAATGACCTTCCTTCATCATAAGGTCAGAAGTGGGGATGTTCACTGATGATTGCACAATGTTCAGCACCATTCGCGACTCCTCAGACACTGAAGCAGTCCATGTCCAAATGCAGCAAGACCTGGACAATATCCAGGCTTGGGCTGACAAGTGGCAAGTAACATTCATGCCACACAAGTGCCAGGCAATAACCATCTCCAACAAAGGAAAATCTAGCCATCACCCCTTGATGTTCAATGGCATTACCATCGCTGAATTTCCCACTATCAACATCCTGGAGGTTACCATTGACCAGAAACTGAACTGGACTAGCCATATAAATACTGTGGCTACAAGAGCAGGTCAGAGGACAGGAATCCTCCGACGAGTAACTTACCTCCTGACTCCCCAAAGTGTGTCCACCATCTACAAGGCACAATTCAGGAGTGTGATGGCATACTCTCCACTTGCCTGGATGAGTGCAGCTCCAACAACACTGAAGAAGCTTGATACCATCCAGGACAAAGCAGCCTACTTGATTGGCACCACATCCACAAACATTCCTTACCTCCACCACTGACACACAGTGGCAGCAGTGTCTAGCATCTACAGAATGCACTGCAGCAACTTACTAAGCCTCCTTAGACAGCACCTTCCAAACCCATGACCACTGCCATCTAAAAGGCCAAGGGCAGCAGATAGATGGGAACACCATCACCTGCAAGTTCCCCTCCAAGTCACTCACCATCCTGACTTAGAAATTTATTGCCGTTCCTTCACGGTCACTGGATTAAAATCCCAGAACTCCCTATCTAAACTATGGGTGTACCTACACAATATAGACTGCAGCGGTTCAAGGGATGGACAATAAATGCCAGCCCAGCCAGCGAAGCCCACATCCTGTGAATGAATAAAATTGAACGGATGATGGTCGAGGGGGTGGAGAAGAAGGTCCAGCTGTGTTTGGGAGAGGAAGATGTACTGAGGGTGGGGGGGGTGGGAGAGGACGGTCTAGGATCGATTGGGAGAGGAAAAGGTTTCACATGGGGTGAGGTAGGGAGGGGGAAACAAAGGTATCGGCGGGGGGTGAGGTTGGAAGGGGGACACAAAGTTGTTGGGGGGGACTATGGGGGGAACGGAGGGGGTAATGGAGGAGAAGATAGCAACTAGGGAGGTAGGTGTAAAGGGGGTGGAAGTAAGCGGGGTGGATGGTGTAAGGGAAGGGATTCGGAGGGGGAAGGAGTGTGGCGAGGGGAAGTGGGGGGGCGGGGGGGGTGGGGGGGGGTGGGGGTGAAGGAGCCTGGGGGTGGGGAAGGGGTCCAGGAGGAGGAAGGACTCCGGGGGGCGGAAGGAATGCAGAGAGGGGAAGGAATCCAGGGGGAGGAAGGTGTGCGGAGAGGGGAAGGAGTTAAGGGCGGTGGAAGGAGTTGGAAATGGGCAAGGAGTAAGGCTGGAGGGAGAAGTAAGTTGTAATGGAAGGAGTCAGGAAGAGGGAAGGGCTGGTGGGGTGGGGGAGTGGCAGGGAATCCGGCGGGGGTAAGGACTAAGCGGGGGAGTCAAGCGGAGGGGAGGAGTTTCGGGAAAAAGGAGTTCCAAGAGGGGGAAGGAGTTTCAAGGAAGGATGGAGTCCAGAGGGGCTATGTCCAGGTGAACATGCGAGGGAGGGCTCTGATGTGTCCGTGACTGCCTCTTGGCGAGCGAGCTGAGAGTGGGTGTCTTGCAAGGGATTGAAAATGACCAAGTACAGAGTGAGGTAGTAGGGTGGGTCGGAAGGATGGGTGTGTTAGTGTTGGTAGAAGGGACGGCAAGGGTGGTTGGTGGGGACTCGGAGGATGACATGGACCCTGGGTGTGGAAAGGAGGAGGTCAGGGAGGTTAATGTGATTGGGGATGGGATTTTTAGGAAGGAGGGGAATCCCTGAAAGAAAACGGTTGTGGCTGGTGGGTCACAGAGGGGAGGTGGAAGGTAATGTCAATGGGGTTGACCATGATGGGAGAAAGGAAATGGGTAACTGGGGTAAGGGAAAGGACGGGGGACCTGAAGACAAATGTTAGACGCACCATGCTTGCTAAATCGAAAGTGAAGCAAGAGTCGTGGTAGGCAGGATCAGGTGCTGCATGGGAGTGTAAACTGCAGGTGGGCGGAGATGCAGGTCAGCTCAGATGGTCAACTGAAAGCAAGCCCCAGCAGGCAGTTTGAAAATATTCAGGACATTGAGATGAGTGTGAAGTGGGAAGGATCCGCATACATGGGAGAGTGCTTGCATGGGGCTCCGAAAGGCTCTGCCACAAATACTTTGGCGTCCAAAATTACTTGTGGGCTGGTTGCGTACAGCTGAACTGGTGGGGGGGATGCAGTGGGAGAACTCATAAAGCCTGTCAATGAAACTGAAAGACACCATTACACATTATTCAGTGAAAGTGAATATATCTTTGGATTGAAAAGTGACAAAATGTGTTCACCCACGCAACCAACTATGATCAGAATTTCTTAACTTTTGAACACCTTAGACTTCTAGTTGCTGCTCTGACATCCACAGCAGGGGTGGAGACAGCCTGTGCAATGGTTGGCCCTGTTGCCTCTGATGCCTTTGGCATGGGTCTTCTGGAGAGCCGAGGCCTTGGGGGCCCTGGCTTGCTTTGGTTGTCCTCCTGTGGGTCAGCTGCTCCCTCTGCGGTGACAGAGGACGAGGTTGAGGGGGTCACAGGCAAAGGGGACTCAGAGGGAGTGGACGGCCTTTGAGATTCCTGAGTGGGTGACCCGGGGGTGCCCAGCTACCATTCCTCCCCCCTTCGAGTGCCCGAGGGCCCAGGCTTGACTCCTTGAGGAGAAGGAGCACCTGGGGGGACACCGAAGCGCCCCGTTTCCCTCTCGTGTTGCCACTGCAGGAACTGACCCATGGTGACCGTGATGGAGTGCAGGTCTGCACACATCTCCGGATTCTGCTGGATCAGGGGCTCCATGATGTCCGCCATCCTCCCCACAGAGACCTCCATATGTGCACCTGTGGGTACCACTTCATCAGAGAGCAGATGGACACACTCCTCTGACTTACGTGCCACTCTGTTGAGGGCTTCCAACAGCTCTGCGTGAAGTTCCCCTGCCTTCTGCTGACTGTCCAGGATGAGTTGGAAGGCCAAATTCGGAGGCTCATCATCTGACTTGGACCTCACAGATGCCTTTCCGCAGCCGTCCTCTGAGTGCCGGGGAGCTCGGCTGAACCAGCCTCCTCCTGCTGCGGACATGTGTCCGTGCGATGACCACCAGATTGTGAGCTCGAGCCTGCTCTCGATCTAGGTCCCACCGAGATGTGTGTCTCTGTGCTGATGGAGGGTGTGGGTAAGCGCTGTGACGGGTTTTCCAGGCTGCTTATTTTCAGCTCTTTCATGGAGGAGGAGTCCTCTTGGCTAGAGGTGAGGATGTGGATGGAGCTGAGGGACTGGCTGGCTGAGGGTGTCAGTTGCTTGGCAGAGCTCCCTGTGAACCAAAGTAGAGATAATTAGTGCATGGCAGCACAGTTAAAAGCAGGAGAGAGAGCACTCACATTTGCATTGAGAGAGGGATGAAATGGTGCAGGATCCTCATGAGGATGTTCATCTCTGACCTCACCATGGCCACAGGCACAGTCCACATCCTCACCAGTTAGTATGATGGCATGCTCCTCAAAGTGAATGAGGGGCCTAATGTGGGCCACTCCACCCCTGGTCTGTGACCTCTCCCTGCTGTTGTGAGCCAGCTTCAACTGCATGAAAACAGATGGAGTGAGTGTGAGCAGGACACGTAGCACTGCATGGAATGTTTGAGTGGCAAGTGGAGACATGGATGAGGTGAAGACACGAGTTCCAGAGGATATGTACTCCAGGTGTGGTCTAACCAATGCCTTATACAGTTGCAAAAACAATTCCCTATTTTTATACTCTATTCCTTTTGCAATAAATGCCAAAATTCCATTTGCCTTCTTTATTACCTACTGTACCTGCATACTAGCTTTCAGCGATTCATGCATGGGGACACCCAGGTCCCTCTGCACTGAAGCATTCTGAAGTTTTTCTCCATTTAAATAATAAGTCGCCTTTTTATTCTTCTGACCAAAATGGATAACCTCTCACTTATCCACGTTAAACTCCATCTGCCAAATTTTGGCCCATTCACCTAACCTGTCCATATCCATTTGTAAATTTCTTATTTCTTCATTACAACTTACTTTCCCACCTATTTTGGTGTTATCTGCATATTTAGCTATAGTACCTTCTATCCCTGAGTCCAAGTCATTAATATAGATTGTAAATAGTTGGGGCCCAAGGACCGTACCCTGTGGCACCCCACTAGTTACAGCTTGCCATCCAGAAAAAGACCCATTTATCCCAACTCTCTGCTTTCTGTTGGTTAGCCAATCCTCTATCCAAGCTAATATATTACCCCTAACTCCATGTGATCTTATCTTGTGTATTAATCTTTTGTGTGGCACCTTATCAAAGGCCTTCTGGAAATCCAGATATACTACATCTACAGGATCCCCATTA
Source organism: Cetorhinus maximus (assembly GCF_964194155.1). Lineage (NCBI taxonomy): Eukaryota > Metazoa > Chordata > Chondrichthyes > Lamniformes > Cetorhinidae > Cetorhinus > Cetorhinus maximus. The sequence goes on from NC_135879.1 coordinate 57,953,888, forward strand.
TCCACTTTGCTTGTCACATGTTGAAAGAACGCTAACAAATTAGTCAAACACAATTTATTCTTCATAAAACCATGCTGACTCTGATGGATTGCATTTTGACTTTCCAAGTGTCCCATTACTGCTTCCTTAATAATGGATTCCAAAAATTTTCCAATGACAGACGTTAAACTAACTGGTCTATAGTTTCCTACTTTCTGCCTCCCCCACTTTTGGAATAAGGGCGCTTTATTAGCATTTTTCCAATCCACTGGAACCTTTCCAGAATCCAGGGAATTTTGGAATATTATAGCCAATGCATCCACTATCTCCACTGCCACTTCCTTTAAGACCCTGGGATGTAGGCCATCAGATCCTGGGGACTTGTTACCCTTTAATCCCAATAGTTTGCTCAGTATTTTTTCTCTGGTGATGGTGATTGTTCCAAGTTCCTCCTTCTCTATACCCTCTGCACTACCGGTTACTATTGGGGTGGTACTAGTGTCCTCCACCGTGAAAACTGAGGCAAAATATTGATTAAGCGTCTCTGCCATTTCTGCGTTCCCCACTACTAACTCCCCAGTCTCATCCTCCATGGGACCAACATTCACTTTAGCTACTCTCTTTCCTTTTATATACTTGCAGAAGCTTTTGCTATCAGTTTTTTACATTTTGCACTAGTTTTCTTTCATAATTTACCTTTGCTCTTTTTATTATTTTTTTAGTAACCCTTTGTTGATCTTTAAAAGTTTCCCAATCTTCCAGCCTGCCACTGACCTTTGCAATTTGGTATGCCTTAGATTTTGCTTTTACGTTATCTTTAACGTCCTTGCTTAGCTATGGATGCTTTTCCTCCTTACCATCTTTCTTCCTCTTTGGAATATATTTTACTTGGAAGGAATTGAATATATCCTTAAATATGTGCACTGTTCATCAACTGTCCCACCTTGTAGTCTTCCTGCCCAGTCCACTAGGGCCAAATATGCCCTCATGCCTATGTAGTTACCTTTGTTTAACTCCAGAACGCCAATGTGGGACTCAAGTTTCTCACTCTCAAACTGGACTTGAAATTCTAGCATGCTATGATCACTCTTCCCTAGAAGATCCTTTACTATGAGATCATTAATTAATCCCATCTCATTACACAAAACCAAATCCAGAATAACCTGCTCCCTGGTTGGTTCCACAACATATTGCTCAAGAAACAATTTCTAATACACTCTATGAACTCTCCCTCAAGGCTACCCTTGACAATTTGATTAGTCCAGTCTATATGCATATTAAAATCACCCATGATTATTGCCGTGCCTTTCTTACATGCTCCCAGTCTTTCCTGGTTTATACTGTGCCCTACTGCTGAACTACTGTTTGGGGACCTAGAGATTACTCTATATTGCACATGACTCCCATCTCTCCACACTGTCTTTGACAAAGGATGTGTATCCCTCCTCTGGGTCCCTAAGATTGTTAAATATCTCAACCATTAAGATTTGAAAGGAAGGTTGCGGGGCCCTTTGTCTTAGACTCCCATTGGTCAGCCTGGGTTAAGAAATGCAGATGGCCTTTGTATCACACTCTTTGAATTTGGCCTGTCCAGCCCTCAGGGCTCGTTAGTGGTTCTCCAGAGATAATAGTGTGCGAGGGTCCCTGATACTGCCAGGTAGTTTGTTTTGTTCAGGGGTCACAGACAGACATTGGGCAGCATTTTCCCGTTGGCAAGCGGGCCCCGCTCGCTGATACGTAAAATGACGAGCAGTGACAGGCGTGCATCCCGACGTCACCGCGCGTCATTTAGATTGTCAGTTCAGTGGGTGTGCAGCTGAACTGTCAAAGGCCTATTAAGGCCTGTTAAAAACTAATTAACTCAATTTAATGAGCTGCCCATCCAACCTTAAGGTTGGCGAGCAGGTGAAGAGCCCAGGCAGCCTTCACATTTTTCATGAAACCTCATCCACGCATCCCACGGGAGGTTTCATGAACTGTTTTAAAATCTAAAAAAAATTTATACATTTATTCTTTGACACGTCCCAGCTCATATGATAGTGTCACATGAGGGGACATGTTTTAAAAGTTTAAAAACCCTTTATTTTTAAGTTTAAGACTGAAACAAATCTCCCTGAGGCACCCATGTGCGAAAGAGTGCAGGGAACCACTCAGGGAATCCTCATCCCCGAGCGCACGTCACGATGGGCGGGCCTTAATTGGCCTACCCAGGTAAAATGGTGGCCTGGCCCCGATCAGGTTCCCACCCGCCCCCGCACAACCTCCCCGACGGGGGGAAATTTATGGACATAGATTCAGCCATTTTAAAGAACTTTGTCCAATTTTAATTTTTTTTTGAAATACCAATGAGCATATCTCTATATATTTTATAAAAAATGTACAGGGTGAGGTCTTAGTCCCTCACAGTGATCATAGGACCATATGATTTAGCTTAGCTATGGAAAAGGATCAGGAGCAAAGAAGAGTAAAAATAATTAATTGGGAGAGAGGGCTAATTTCAGTGGATTGAAAACAGATCTGGCCCAGATAAACTGGAATCAAAGATCGCTGGACAAAACTGTAATGAAACGATAGTTTGCCCTTAAAAAGGAAATAGTTCAGGCATAGTTGAGGTACATTTTCGCAAAGGGCAAAGGTAGGACAAAAAATGCCAGAGCTCCCTAGATGATGAAAGAGAGTAAGATAAAGCAGTAAAAAGATGTGTATGACAGAGGATTCTGATGAAAGGTCACAGACGCGAAATGTTAACTCTGTTTCTCTCTCCACAGATGCTGCCAGACCTGCTGAGTGTTTATAGCATTTTCTGTTTTACTATTGCATATGACAGATGTTACGTTGATATGACAAGTGAGGACCAAGTTGTATATAGAAAGTTCAGAGGAGTGAAAAAAGAATAAGAGAAGCAAACAGACAACATGAAAAGAGACTGGCAGGTAACATAGAAGGGAATCTAAAAGATTTCTATATAGGCATATAAATAGTAAAATGTTAGTAAAAGGAGGAGCCAATTAAGGACCAAAAAAGTGATTTATGCAAGGAGGCAGAAGGCATGGCTGGGGTATTAAATGATTAATTTACATCTGTCTTTACCAAGGAAAGATGCTGCCAAATTTATATTGGTAAAGGAAGTAGTTGGGACACTGGATTGGCTAAACATTGATAAAGGTGGAGGGCCTAGATTTTCACGGGGTCATGGAAACCCCATAGCATATCGAAAATGGTGCTGGGAGCCCAGATCCAGAAGTCCCACCCCATTTCCAACAGATCCTCTCTTTAGTAGTAAGAGAAAGTGACTCACATATAAGGGAAACCCAAACTCAGCAGGGCCATTTGAAATCATTGCTGAGTTCAAAAGGACCCCATTTATGTTGGAGTGAAGGCCTTATTCCGCAGTTGGAATTTTTAGAATAAACATAATTGCTCATAAATGGCAGATAAAGTTTGTGGAACTGTCAAAATGTCAAGTCATTTAAATCCCTTGCCCTTTAAATTAAAAAAGCCTGCCTCTGTCTTTGTATTGAAAAAAAAATCTGTGCTTGCAGTTTCAATAGATGTTTGCTGACATAACTGTAAGTGCTATCATTATAGTATTATTACAGCTTGACTGCTTCCACAATCTGTCATTATCACATAGGGGGCTGTAAGTTCATAGTTTGATTGACAGCTCCAAGGGGTTATTACAGGATTAGCTGTCTTTCATGTGGGGTTGTGAGTACAGATGTTTGTTTTTTCTTTGTAAGGAATTAAGTACTTGAGAGGTTTCAAATGTATTGAATGGGCTTTTATGAATGAGGGTGGTCTTTATGTCGTGAAGCTGATACTTAGAACTTTATTTTATTTCATCTCAGCATGGCTCCTGAGGTCTGCCCATGGTGGATACAGGGTGAGTTGGCGTGAGAATGTAAGGACAAAGGGTGTAGGGGCATAAGTTGGCATGAATTGGCACTAAATTGGCATAGGGGGCCTAAGGAACCTGGGGATGAGTAGACGGAATGGGTTGGCATGGAGGGTATGAAAAACCATTGGGGGTGGGTAGAGCAGCATGGGTCGGCATGATTTAACATGGATGGGGCATGAGGAGTGGGTGGGAGGGTGAGGCCGTATGAGGGGTAAAGGTTAGAGGGCTTAATATTTAAAAACACAACTGAGACGAACTCCCAGAGAACCGAGGCAGGCCTTTTAAATGGCCCACCTCAGCACTCAGCAGTCCTTGCAGCCAACTCCAATCTGTTCTGGGGGTGGCAGTTCCACCTCCGGCACACACCCGCCCTCCCCAAACACACCCCCACCCAGAATGAAGATCCCAATATTTGGGGCACTTTTTCCCAAGGCGGGTGTAGTGAGCCAGAAAATTTCCCAAGTCAACACACCCACCTTGGGATCAAAAATCCAGGCCGAGGTATTAGAAAGTCTGGCAGTATTTAAAGTGATAAGCCACCAGGACCAAATGAGATGCATCCGAGGATACCTAGGACAATAAGAGTGGAAATTGCAATAGCGTGGCAATAATCTTCCAATCATCCTTAGATAGAGGGCTGGAGAATTGCAAATGTCACACTCTTCTTCACAAAGGGATATAAGAATAAGCCCAGACACTACAGGCCAGTCAGTTTAACTTCAGTGGTGGAAAACCTTTTGGAAGTGATAATCTGGGACAAAATTAACAGTCACATGAACAAATGTGGATGAATCAAGGCAAACCTACATAGGTTTGTTAAAGGCAAATCAGGTTTCACTAAATTGATTAAGTTTTTTGATGAGGTAATGGAGAGCTGATAAGGGTAATGTGGTTGATGTGGCGTACATAGACTTCTAAAAGGTATTTGATAAAGTGCCACATAACAGATTTGTCAGCAAACTCAAAGCCCATGGAATGAAAAGGACATTGACAGCGAAGATACAAAGTTGGCTGTGTGACATAAATAGTGGTGGACGGTTTTGTATTTTGAACTGGAGGAAAGTATACATGGAAGTTCCCCAAGGGTTGACATTAGGACCACTGCTTCACTTGACCTAAATTAATGATCTAAACTTTGGTAGGCAGGGCACAATTTCAAAATTTGCAGATGACATAAAACTTGGTAGGATTGTGAACTGTGAGGAGGGTAGATAGACTTCAAGAGGACATAGGTTGGTGGAATGGATGGACACGTAGCAAATTAAATTTAATGCAGGCAAATGTGAAGTGATACATTGTGGTAGAGGCATAGGTCAGGATTTTACATTGGTCGGGCGGGCTCGGCGCGAGCGGGCGGGGGCAGTTGGGAACCCGATCGCCGTCCGTGATCAGCTCCACACCGCCATTTTACGTGGGCAGCCCCCAATTAAGGCCCGCCCAGCATGATACGCGACTCTGGCATCAGCGTGAAGGGGCGGGCGGGGACAGGAGCTCAATGTCTGCCGGATCCAATGGCGACCCGGCGGCCGATTCAAAAGCGGCCACGGCAGCTATGCAAAGGCTGCAATTGACCCAGAGGACCGTTGTCATGGAGAACGTCGGTGCTGAACACAGCAGGTGGGAGGGCAGGTTGGCAGGGCATTCGGCCCCGTGGTTTTCTGACGAGTGTCTCGCTGCCCTCCTGGAGGAGGTGGCAGCACACTGGGATGTACTTGTCCCCAGGGACAGGAGAAGGAGGCCCGCCCACGTCACCAAAAATGCCTGGGATGAGGTGGCATCCTGGTTCAGCTCCCATGGATGTGGTGAGGCGCACATGGATGCAGTGCTGTAAGCGCTTCAATGACCTCCTTCGATTGGGAAGGGTGAGTACCATGTTGGCATAGGTCACTTAACACAGCAGTTAGGCGCCCCCCCCCCCCCCACCAGACTTTAGAGTTCTTAGAGCGTGATTGAGTGGCAAATGTCGATGAGGCAGCATCTGGGCAAGGGGTTGAGCCCTGGCTGCTTGGAATGAGTGTCTTGTGGTTCCAGGGTCACAAATCGGCTGAGCCCTGCGAGGTGTTTCTCAGGTGGGGTTGGCCAGGCTGCAATGGCAATGCAGGTACAGGGTGGACTAATCAATGCTCCTCTCTCGTTTCAGGAGAAGACATCCCACAATAATGCTGGAAGGCCGCAGACTGGTGGAGGACCGCCCCACATTCTAATCCTGTCCAGATATGAGCAGGAGGCACTGGAGCTAGAGACGCGCCATGCGCCTAGGTCAACCGGCCGCGGTGAGGTTGGAGTGCCACAGGGAGGTAAGAGTGCAGTGCAAGGAGGTCAGAATGTCTCATAGCAACCATTCCACTGTTATCTCTATATTGATGTGAGCCTCGAACAGGGAATCCCCATTGATAATGAAAAGACAAGGGCACCCTGATTGGGGTGCCAGGCATGCACAGTAACAGTGTAATGACTTCAACTAATGACATGTCCTTGTTCTTCCTTTCAGGCTCACCAGAAGCCCGTTGGGATCAGGAGCCTAAACTCTCGCCGCTCACCCTAGAGGACACAGATGAGGGAAACGCATCAGTGTCACACCCTCTCAGCTAGGCAGGCACCAGCGCAGAAACCAGCACCTCGGTGGGCATTTAATCAGCGGATAGTATCTCGGTGCACAGCAGTGAGGGAACTTCACACTCTCTTGAGGTGCAGTTGGAGGCAGAGAGTGTCCAGGGCGCCGGCAGTCGGAGGACTGCTGGGGACCAGGTACATGCTCAGTTGGTGGCTGATGATGTGCCTCTGGAGTCATCCCTGAGGCAACAGATGCTGGAAGTGTGCAGGAGGATCTGGAGGAGATACATGAGGGAATGCGTTCCATGGTCTCCGTTGTGGAGGAGTCCATGCGGAGCATGAGCAATGCAATGACGCTCATGGCCGAGCGCATTGCCTCCTCAATGGAAAGAGTGGCCACTCTCATGGAGAGGCTGCTCCAGGAGCTCAATCAGGGATTCCTGGGGGATGCGCTCGGACCTGCAAGCCCTCACACCGGCAATGACCTCAGGTGGTCACTGTCACTGTGGGAGACGGATTGGGCACCCAGTATCCCAGCTAGGTGCCCATCCATCAATGTTGAGCAGGGAGGTCCAAAGCGACCTCATGTTGGCGCACGAGCTGCTTGTCTCTGCGGGCTCCTCTCAGGGCACTCCGGATGAGGGCAGCAGCTCCTCCACCCTTCTGCCAGTGACCGTGGCATCTGATGAGGCTGCGACGACTGGGGAGATGCCAGCCATGCCACTGGCTGCTCCCTCCCAGGCAGGACCAGCACAGGCTCCACGGCCAGAGGACACCCGCCAAGGTCATCAAGGCCAACAGGACAGCAGAGTGAGCAGGCTGTCTCCAATGCTGGTGCCAGCGAGGGGGGAGCATCTAGACGTAGCACCCGCACACACAAACTTAAAGTACCTTAGGCACAACACTGGCTTATCACTGGTGATTTTTTTTGCCCCACTTTTAAGTTAGTTACTAGTAGGTGTGATGGAGAACACCTTTCCTTTTAATTTGTTTTGCAACACACCATTAAATGTGTTTGTGTTCAACAAGCCTCTGGGTGCTTCATTAGTTCTGCAGGTGAAGGGTAACCCATGATGTTATGAGTGACATGTTTGTCATTGAGCTTTATTGAAATGGCACAAAGTGCATGTTGTTCACCAAGCAAATGTTCCTGTCAAGTATCGAGTATGGAGCCTGCAGCCCTGGCATGTGGTGGTGGTTCATCTTTGGTAGGCTAGCTGAAGGAGCGTTGGATCAAAGCCTCCCGGATGTCCCTGCCTCCCTGGAGGTTGCCTAGGTCAGCATCTATCCCCTCAGCATTCTCCTGTGCGTGCTCGTCCTCGGACTCACTACTGGATGCATCGTCTGCTGCCAGAGCAGCTGCGTCAACATCTTCTTCCTCCACTGCGTCCCCCCTTTCCAATGCCAGATTGTGGAGAGCGCAGCATGCAACCACTATCAATGACACACGATCTGGGAGGTATTGCAGGACGCCCCCTGAATGGCCCAGGCATCGGAAGCACATCTTGAGAAGACCGATGGTTCTCTCTACCACTGCCCTTGTGGAGGCATGGTTCCTATTGTACCGCTGCTCGGCCTCTGTTCTTGGATGGCAGAGAGGCGTCATGAGCCACCTTTTGAGAGGATAGCCCTTGTCGCCCAGCAGCCATCAATCCAGCTGGGCTGGAGCACTGAAGAGCCTCAGCACCTGGAAATGTCTCAGGATGTAAGCATCATGGGAGCTGCTCGGGTACCTTGCACAGACTTGCAGAATCTGCATCCTATGGTCACACCCTATCTGCATGTTCATGGAGTGGAAGCCCTTCCTGTTGACTAAGGCAACTGGCTCACCCGCTGGCGTCTTGATAGCCACATGTGTGCAGTCGATTGCACCCTGAATGCGGCGGATCCCAGCAATTGCAGCAAAGCCTTTGGCTTGCTCTGCCTGGCTGGCCTCGTCCGTGCGGTAGTGATTGCAAGTCAATGCACGCCTGAACAGAGCGTCTGTCACCAACTTGACACAACTGTGGACAACTGATTGGGAGACTCCACAAAGATCACCCACCGACCCCTGGAAAGAGCTGGAGACATAAAAGTTGAAGGCCACTGTAATCTTCAGAGCCACTAGCATTGGGTGTCCACCCACACAGTTGGAGCTGATCTCAGGGCCGATCATCTGATAGATGGGGGGGTCACTGTCTCTCTTGAGAGGTGGAGCCTCCTTCGGCATTGCACCTCAGACATATTGAGGTAGCTGCATCGCTGCCTGTAAACTCTGGCAGCAGGATAGTGGCGTCTTCTGTGACCCCTTCTGCCTTGGACTTCCTGTTGGCCCTGTCCTCTCACAGGTCGCTCCCTTGGAGGCTGGATAGGGACACCTGGCCTCCTCCCGCTTCTGGCCCTCTCTTCCTCCTCAGAGGAAATGCCTCCAGCAAAGACCACAATACCCATTCCCAGGGTAAGGGAAGGCTGTCTGATACCTGGGCGGCCCCAAGTGTCATGGCTCCTCCAGAGTCCTGAATTGAAGCCTGTTATTTCTGTCAAAACAGCTCTGAAGCAAAATGAAGTGGTCCTGTTCACACAAGCAAGCAGCAATGAGTTATGAGCTAAAATACTAACAACTCGCATTAGCGAGCCCACTCACCCCTCTTATCCCGCCCATGGATGAGGTTTTTGAAAATGTGGCCTACCTGCCTGCCCATTGTGCAAGTGCAATGCCCATAAAATCGCACGGGCTGCGTAAAATCAAAGACAGTTGGTGCCTCAAGGGCCTTAACTGGCTCGTTAATTAATGGCGGGCACACCTCCGTTCTCATAGCACCTGCCTAGCAAAATATCACGATGGTGCGCGGTGACGTCGGGATGCACGCCAAATGTAAAATTCTGCCCATAGAGTGCAAAGGCAAGGAGCTTTTGGTGAACCTTTATAAAACAGGGTTCGGCCTGAACTGGAGTATTGTATCCAGTTCTGGGCATTATGCTTTAGGCAGAATGCGAAGGCATTGGAGATGATAGAGGTCTACAGCACAGAAAAAGGCCCTTCGGCCCATCGAGTCTGCACCGGTCAAATAAGTTCCTAACTATTCTAATCCCATTTTCCAGCACTAGGCCCATAGCCTTATATGCCAAGGCATCGCAAGTGCACATCCAAGTACAATGATGCAGAAAAGATTTACAAGAATGGTTCCATAGGTGAAAGATTTTTATTGTGTGGATAGATTAGAGAAGTTGAGGTTGTTCTCTACTTCGAGAAGAGAAAGTTGAGAGAAGATTTGATAGAGTTATTCAAAGTCATGAGGAGTCTGGACAGAGTGGCTAGGGAATGATTGTTTCCATTGATGGAAGTGTTGAGGACCAGAGAACACCAATTTAAGGTGAACGGCAACAGAACCAAAGGTGATATGATGAAAATCTTTCTTATGCAGTGAGTGGTTAAGGTACTCTCTGAGAGTATGGCATGGTTTTCAAAATGGAATTGGATAATTACCTGAAGATAGAAAGTTTGCAGGGCTACGGGAAAAGGGCAAGAGAGTGGGACTAGCTGAGTTGCTCTTGCTTTCCTTATAAACTATTTTTTGTGTCTTTTAATGGCTTCTATAATTATTTTACTTCAAGGCATTGGTATGTCTCAATGGCATCAGCTAGGAGATTAAAGGGTATGGCAGCAAATAAACAGTGCAAAACATTTAAAGAAAGAATTCAAAATGTTCAACAAAAATACATTCCATTGAACAACAAAAACTCAGCAAGAAAGAGTCATCCATACTGTACTAGGGAAGGTAAGGTTAATATTGTAGTAAAAGAAGAGGCTTATCATGTAGCAAAGAATTGTAGTAAAGCTGAGGATTGGGAATGTTTTAGAAACCAGTAAAGGGTGACCAAAAAGAGTGATTTAAAAAAAAGGAAAAATAGAATATGAGAATAAACCAGCCAGGAACAAAAACAGATTATAAGAGCTTTTACAAGTATATAAAAAGGAGAGTAGTTAAAGTAAACATTGGTTCCTTAGAGGCAGAGCCAAGAGAAATTATCATGGAGAATGAGGAAATGCCAGACACATTGAACAGATATTTAGAGCTAGATTTTTACTATCAAGGTGGATAGCTTGAGTCAGGAAATTTCCTGACTCAGCACACCTGCCGTGGTTTAAAAGGCTCCATTACACCCAATTTTGCTTCAGGGAGTAGGGTGAGGGATAAAGCCGGGTCTGTCAATCCAGGATGCAAATCATAGGTGGCAATGGAGGCGGGTGAGTGTCAAGACTGGCTGATTAGAAGGCCTGCCTCGTTTCTCTGGGACTACATCCCAGTTGTTTTAGAAGCTATTAGGCCCTCTAGCTCTTACCCCTCTCACACTCCCATCCACTTCTCATGCCCCCTCCATGCCAATTTATGCTCCCATGCCACCTCCATTGCCACTCACACAGTATCTGCTATGCGGAGACCTCAGGAGCCATGTGAAGATGAAAAAAATTCTAATAATCTAATAGCGGTCTCAATCATGCACACTTAATAAAGAAAAAAACTGTCATCCATGAAACCCATTCAGAGCTTTTACATCCTATCAAGTGTCCAATTTGTTATAAAAAGAAAGTCTTCTATTCATTAACCGTATCAAAGACAGGTAATCCTTTAATAGCCTCTTTAAACCATGAATCAAAATGTAAACTCAGCCAACCCATGATGAGATAAGTGTGGTTCTAGCTTTAGAAACTCAGCCAAGGATTCATAAGGACCTCAGCTGTTACAGCAGCCCTTGGGGGATGTAAACTGAGAACTGTATTTAAACTGCAAAAATAGATGGTAATGGTTTTTTCCTTAAATACTGAAAAAAGAAACATGTTGTTGAAGTTTCTCGTCTTGCACTCACCAGGACAAATGCAAGAATGCCAAATTTCAAATGATCACAACAATTTATACTGCAGGAGAAAAGGGTGGCAAGTTGACTCTGATTGGCTGAGGCATTGGCATGGAGAAAGCAACAGGGGACTCTAGACTCCCCAAGCTCCTGAGTTATCCAAAAAAAGGTGCAAGGCTTTAACATATTCCTTTGCTTGCAGAGAACGGGTGAACATATGAATGTATGTCGCTTCTAATAAACATAAATGAGGCACGTTACAAGTTAAACTGATTATCTTAAATTGGTTGTTAGTGTAGTTATTAGTGCACTCAGATTGTTCATTAAGTGCTTCCCAATCGCGGAATCACACCTAACAGTAGACATTTTGTTTTTGGTTTTGCTAGCACGAGCTGGTTGAGTATGGTCTGTACTCTGCCTATTACAAACAACTGAAGGAACTGAAGTCTACCCGGCTCCACAAAAATCCAGCACTTTGTATCTGCCTTCACAGCGAAAGACATAAATTACCAAGGGTAACCAAGGAGCTAATAAGACTAAGGAACTTTAGATCATTAATATAAGCAGAGAAAAAGCATTGGAGAAACTTAAGGGACTGAAAGGTGACAAATTCCCAGGACAGCCAACATGAAACATGTGCTGAAAAGCCCAGCACTACCGGGTGGGGGGCAGGAAGAAGGCGGGTGATGACGTCACCTCGGTGGGAGGGAACGCTGCAAGAGAGCTCCCTGAAGGCAGACAGCTGCCTCAGGGAGCTGCAGACCTACAAATAATGAAATAAAGCTGTAAAAAGCTGCAAAAAATGTCCATGCATCACAATCAAGCACCTGAAAGCACACCTCATAAAAATGCTGTCCTCAAATCTTTATTTTTATTTTATCTCCCAATGGAAATTTCTTGCTTAGCAATAACCTGCTCACTGACGCACAGTTTGGGTTCTGCCAGGGTCACTCAGCTCCTGACCTCATTACAGCCTTGGTATAAACATGGACAAAAGTGCTGAACTCCCAAGGTGAGGGAGTGAGCAGTGAGCAGTTTATTGCTAAGCATGTGCCATTTATTAGCATTGTTGATGACCTCTTCCATCACTTTACTGATGATCTAGAGTAGACTGATGGGGAGGTAATTGGCCTGGTTGGGATTGTCCTGTTTTTTGTATACGGGACATACCTGGGCAATTCTCCACATAGCTGGCTAGATGCCTGTGTTGTAGCTGTACTCGAACAGCTGGGCTAGGGGAGCCGCAAGTTCTGGAGCACAGGTCTTCAGTACTATTGCTGGAATATTGTCAGGGCCCATATGCTTTGCAGTATCCAGTGCCTTCAGCCATTTCTTGATATCACGTGGAATGAATTGAATTGGCTGAAGACTGGCATCTGTGATGCTGGGGACCTCCAGAGGGGGCTGAGATGGATCAGCCACTCGGTACTCCTGGCTGAAGATTGTTGCAAATGCTTCAGCCTTGTCTTTCGCACTGATGTGCTGGTCATTCCTACCAATACTGTCATGGACAGATGCATCTGCAGCAGGCAGGTTGGTGAGGATGAGGTTAAGCAGTTTTTTCCCTCTTGGTTGGTTCCTACACCACCTGCCATAGACCCAGTCTAGCAGCCATGTCCTTTAGCACTTGGCCTGCTCAGTCTGTAGTGGTGCTACCGAGCCACTGTTGGTAATGGACATTGAAGACCCCCACCCAGAGTAAATTTTGCACCCTTGCCACCCTCAGTGCTTCCTCCAAGTGATATTCAACACGGAGGAGTACTGATTCATCAGCTGAGTAGTAGGCTGGGCGGGAGGAGGGGGGGCTTTGCAGTTGGTACGTAGTAATCAGTAGGAGGTTTCCTTGTTCGACCTGATGCCATGAAACTTTATGGGGTCCGGACTCCCACGGCAACTTCCTCCCAACAGTATACCACTGTGCCGCCATTGTGAGTCCATGGGATTGGGTGCTGATGGGGGATAAATCATAAAAATCACTGAGCCTGGCTCCAACCAACCAACTTTTGAGTTTTACTCATGTTGGCAACTGGCAGGCAGCCAATCCACTTCCAGGCGGCAAATTGGTATTTCAAACATTTAATGAAGCTAGCAGCCTCTGATTTAACTTGCTTTACAGGTTCTACAGTGGCAGTCGGATATCTCAGACCTCAGGAAACCAGGCACCTGAATCAAGCTGAAGATGGCTTCTGGGAGAGGTATGTGCCTTTAAAGCACTGCTTGGGGGCCAGGAAGAGCAGGAGGGCTCCCCCCTAATCTCCCAAACCTCCCACCCCATCAGACAATGTCCACTCCTCCATCACAAAGACTCCTTGGGGTCAGGGATGGGGAGTGGCTGAGGATCAAATTCCCCAGAGTCAAGGATAAGGCTCCCAAACAGGATCAGGTACCCAACTATGAACTCCCCCCATGCACCCCCCCCAACCCCTGCCATTCTCACATCATCTCAGAGTCATGATTTGGACCTATCTGGTCCTGCAGCCACCTATGGAATGCTCCCTGGCTGAATGGAAATCAAGGCTATTTGACTTCCAGACAAGGAAGCTGTCAGGCCCTATATACTAATTGTGAGGAGTTACATAGACTTCCCTTCTAAAACCGCAGTCCCCTCCCTACATTTTCTAGCTCATGTAAATATGGGTCACCATTCTCTCGCAGGAGTTTTTAACAGGCCACCTGATTTTAATGATTTAGTGTGGTGTATAAATATGGGGATCAATGAAGCATGTAGCAAGGGCATGTAGCTATCATAGAAGATTTTAATTTTCCTATTGAATGGGAGAAACATAACAGCTCAAGTCGTAAAGACAGTGAATTTCTGAAATGTATTCAGGATTGTTTACAGGTATAACTATGGCCTAGTTGGTACACTTTTGTTTCTGAATTAGAAGGTTGTGAGTTCAAGTGCTGCTCCAGGCTGATGCTTCAGTGCAGTATGACAGAATACTGACTTGTTAGAAGTGTTATCTTTTGGATGAGATGTTAAATTGAGGGTCCATGTGCCTTCTCAGGGGTATTTAAAAGACCCCATGATGCTACTTTGAAGAGGAGTAGGGCAGTTACCCCTGGTGTCCTGGCCATTAATTATCCTTCAAACAACATCACAAAGACAGGTTATCTAGTCTTTATCACATTGCTGTTTGTGGGATTTTGCTGTGTGCAAATTGCCTGCTACATTTCCTACATTACAACAGTGACTACACTTCAATGAAATACTTCATTGGCAATAAAGCGCTTTGGGATGTTGGGTGGTTATAAAAGATACTACATAAATGCAAGTCTTTTTTCAGTTTTCCAGAACAATGGCCTAAAAATTAGATCTTGCATCATCCTTTTTCTGGCAAAAGAGAGCGCCAAAGGGTCCTACACGGTGCTTAACGTGCACACACTCATTCTTCAGGGTGTATGTACTGCATGCCATATTGGTTAGAATGCTCTGTAGTTGCTCAGGAAACCTGACTGAAATTGGTATTATGTCTTTTGTATATTTGAGGCTGAAATATGTATTTCGGGCCACTTCAAGAAATTGGTTTTCCAAGTTGCCATGTGTGCTGTGATCAATTTTGTTAGGCAAAAAGCAGCCATTTTTAATGGGAGCTGTTTCCAACTTCTTGATCTAGCCCCATCTTCTTGTGTCCTGACTTGCTTCTTGAGGCTCTTGGTCCTCCTTCCAGTCACCATCTCAAAGACTTACATCTGGGGGAGATTAGATAGTCATAGTGAGGAATTGGCACTGGTTGATTCACCAAGCAAGAGGAATTCAGAGAGGAATGAAGGAGAATATGACCCCTTCCCAGTGGAAGTTGTGTAGAAGGCTGCCGGCTGTCTATGGATTTGACATTGTGGGACCCAGAAATCAAGGGTATTTTAGGGTACATCATACTGATGCACAGGATCTGTGGACAATCTTCAAGGATGTGCAGCAATTGATAGACATGACTATTGAGTCTACAGCTCTCCTTTGCAGCACCATGATGGAAGGTTTATCTTCCTTGCAGGTACCAATTCAGCACTTGGCACTGAAACCTGAAGTGGAAGCAGCAGGATAGCAGTCAGTGCAGACTGCAGTTCTGGATGCAAACAGGAGAGAATACGCACAGCATAGATGACAGTCTCCAAACCATGGCAACTACTATATTTCAGTGGTTTCAGGATTTGATAGCTACCATTTTAAGACATAGGCCTGATCAGTGGGGCTAAGGATCCGGTGGAATAAAGAGGCTGTAGTCTACAAAAGCAAAATACTGCCGATGCTGGGAATCTAAAATAGTAACAAAAATGCTGGAAAAAACTCAGCAGGTAAGCATCTATGGAGAGAGTTGACATTTCAGGTCAATGACCTTTCATCAGGAATGAAAGAAAATAGAAATGATGGAAGATAGAAATGTAAGAGTTTTTACATCAGTGGAAGGGGGAGGGGCCAGGAAGAACAAAGGGGAAGCTCTGTGATAGGCGGAGGCCAGAGGAGATCAAATAACAAAAGATTTCATGATGCAACAGCCAAAGAGGGTGGTAATGAATATAATAAAGAAACAAAGGTTGTGTACAAATGAATTGCTATATAAAAGCCATCAGAATGCAACATGAAGGGATAAAGAAAGAAACCAGACAAGACCCACCCAGTAAAGACCGGGATGAAGTCTATCTGCCCGATACTGCCATCTCTCAGGATTGCAACACATGCCAACAAAAGAATATGTTGGTTGGACTCTAAATAATAAAACAGAGGTCACTTGGGTACTACATTTTTCAATTCAAATATCTTGGGTACAACAGCAGTAGGAACCAAAAATATTCGCTGCTCTAATGTGTTACTTCTCATGCTAAAGCCTGGGTCCTAGGTCAAAATCAGAGTACTTGGAAAATTTATATGTTCACAAGGCTATGATCGCAAGATGAAGCTGAGGTACCAAGCTCTATCTATAGAGAGTAACACCAAACAAAACGGTCTGGATTCAATTTTTTAAAGAAAATGTAAGAAGAAACTATGGCGAGGATTTTACGGCCCCGCTGCAGCATGTCTCCCCACCCCCCGGCGGATGTGGTGAGCCATTTAAATTTCCATTCAGTTCGGTAGGACTGTAGTATCCCGCCGGGCGGTAGGGGCCGTAAAATCCTGGTGTATATTCCAAAGGTAGTTCCTGGTGCAACAAGATACACTGAATTGCCAGGGAGCCTTGGATAATTGGAATAAAAACAGAAAATACTGGAAATACTCAGCAGTTCAGGTAGCATCTGTGGAGAGAGAAACAGTGTTAATGTTTTTAGGTCAATGACCTTTCAGCAGAATCTTGGGTATTTATTGTTTTATGGATGAAATTTGCTGAATGCAACAGGACATAGCATTGTAATGACAACTTTGAAAATAGAGGAACGTATGCAACCCTTAGGCAATTCACTCTACATTTGCACTACCAACCTAACAGAACTCATTATGACTCTCTCCAAATGCCAAAGGATGGTAGCTTAATTGATTTTCAAAGAATATCAGGTAAGTTCAGTGGTTAGCCTACTCCTTTTTTTTACTGCTAGTTGTTTCCATGACTTTCAATTTGTCATTGTGAATTATTGTTCCCACTTGCCATTTGCTGATTGATATAATTTGTTCCTGTTCAGTCATGCCTGCCTGATTGGTGTTTCATGAAAATAATAATTCAGCTAATCAGGTGCAGTGTGACAGTGAAAGCTAATGTTTTGAGCTTCGACACATTGAGGTGTATTTTTTTATTCATTCATGGGAGGTGGGCTTCGTTGGCTGGACCAGCATTTATTGCCCATCCCTAGTTGCCCCTGAGAAGGTGGTGGTGAGCTGCCTTGAAGTCCATGTGGTGTAGGTACACCCACAGCTGGGAGCCATGTCTTAATGCAAGAGAGAATTGACATCACATTGCTGTCGCCCCATCTCCAAATCAAGCTTCCTTTATGCATGGGAGCACGGGATCGGTGAATTTACCCTAAGTTTTGAATTGAATAAACTGTTTCAATCAATAAATTTATAACAGCAGTCAGCACACTCCTTGTAGATTGCTGGAACTTTAATCAAGTACAGAAAAGCTCCAAAAATGTGTAGAATTGCACCAGCAGTCAGAAGAAATAATCCAGCAATTAACCTATAAGTAAGTAATCCATGATTCCTTTAAGTAGGTCTGGTGGGGTCCTTCAAGCCATTTAACATCATGCTCAGCTGTTTGAGGTTAAGACAGGTGTAGGCTGGAACATGACATTTGAAAATGGCAGTGCTGCCATCAACGCAGCATTGCACATCAATTGATGTCATGATCTGTTTGTCTGCCATGCTTGAGGGTAAAAGACCAATTAGCACCTAAACAAAAGGGGATACAGAGCCCGATTTCTCCCCCCAGCATGCCCCCACCAAGCTGCTCCAATACCAGACTTAAATGGTGTAAAGTACTATTACAAACATAAAAAAACTTTCCTCAAAGCCATTTTACAACCTTCCCTGAGCTCAGGTAAGATTTTCACATCCTGTTGTATTAATCACTTCAGGACTACTTTTGATAAAAAAATTTGCTGTTCCTCACTCACTTTAAATTTATTTTAAATAAAAATTTGCTTAAATGCTAAATCAAAATTTAAAGTGTTTATTTAAAATAATTATAACGCACTTAAACATATTTCTGCCTTCTGTTTGTGTTGAATATTTTTGACTGTTTTTGTTGAAATAACGAGGGTTAAATGACATAATTGGAGGAAATTGGCTTGGATGTTTTTGCTAAACCAGTGCTAGAGGCGTTCATGAGGTACACAGTGCATCAGTGACTGTCAGTTTGACAGTGTTGATTAGTTCAGTTACTTCACACTGGATCAATAACTCTTCATGTCAGCTCCGCGAATGATGTCACTAACAATTACTGTTTATATGAAACATTCACAGAAAAGCTAATTTGACCATTAAAAT
Organism: Cetorhinus maximus; assembly: GCF_964194155.1. Lineage (NCBI taxonomy): Eukaryota > Metazoa > Chordata > Chondrichthyes > Lamniformes > Cetorhinidae > Cetorhinus > Cetorhinus maximus. Next base: position 57,972,070 of record NC_135879.1, read on the forward strand.
TGGTACAGCTGGAATTACTCAGGTCTTAACAAATTAGAGAAGGTATTTAAATTGTATTGTTTCATTAACAAATTCCCATAGTTTTAACAATTTAAAACAAATGATGGACTTGCACTGGAAGATTAAACTTAACCATATTCTATGAAATTGCAGTACAATGTTTCAATATTAAAGAATGTCCATTTATAATTTTGCCCCAAATCAAGTTTCCTTCACTCATGGCTACACACTGAGCATGGGATTGGCGAATTTGCCCTAAGTTTGGAATTGAATAAGCTGTTTTAAACAATAAATTTTTCAAGTAGAAATATTACTTTTAATTTGGTAAAACACATTTTATTCCGTTACACACATAACAATTATGCAATGTTATCATAATAGAAAAGACATTCATGTGAATTCTATTGTTTTCTTTTGTTTGTTTCAATCATTACTTAATGTCAGCCTGTTTTTCTAACCAGCATCAACATACTGACCAACATAAATCACATTAGTAAAGAATAATTATTATTCTCTTTCAATCTTCTACTGAGATGACATAAGAACATTTTCAAGTATACTCACTCCAACTGCCAATATCAATTAGTAGAAATTAACTGTGCAACCAGTCATTTTGGGCAATGAATTAACTGTTTCACACTTAGAAACATCTAACCATATTTGGTAATAGAAAGAATATAGTCTCAAAAGTAATTAATTTAATAAGGAAATAAAGCAGCGACTGATGAGCAAAAAATTAATATAAATGCGATATGACTCAGCTATTAACAATGCAGAAAGCACAACTGTGTTCTCTGGCCAACAACTTACCTTCCATAATGGGGACCTCGAACGTGTCTTTTCTACTATCCTTCCATGTAACCAGACGCTCAAGATTGCCGTGTCCAGCAGCTTCTACATGGTGACAATATGTGGTCATCATTGCGTGAGCTTTGAAGATGCCAAAATTAACCTGCATAATCTCTAGTAGATGTAGATCACCCAAAGTTACGGCGATCTCATATCCTCGCCAAATATACTTGCGAGCTACATCATATTGGCCCTGTTAGGAAATGTTACAGAGAAACAAGTTCAGAAATGCAAATAAGTTTTTAGGTTGGAAAAAGGCATTTAGTTTATTGGTATTTACATTGTGGAATAAGAGCAGTCACTATAAGCAGTTGCTTCTTAATCCACAGTTACTGAGGCAACACAAAAGTTAAGATAAAGGCCTTGTCTGATCCTTGAGTAAAGAAAACATAACAGTAACCTTAACATGCTGGGAATTAATCTCAAGCTAAAAACATAAAAATGAAGTAGCATTAGTGGAATTTGGAATTCTAGGCTTGGGCATGAAATGTGCACATTAAGTCAACAGTGAAACGTGAGGATGTGTAAGATTTTTTCCATTGAACCTAATGTGTGAAGTAGGATGATGTTCTCACATTTCTGTTCTTTATTTTTGCAAGTAACAAACACCATGAGGCAGGCAATTTTTGCTGCTGTCAGCCATATGTTTGCTTTGGGTACTGAATAAATCCAAACTTAACCTTCAAAAAGAAAATGTTGTCTAAAAAGATTTTTAATAAACAAATACATCGTTTTAATATATACTGTAGTCATAATGATCATTAATCTTGCTCCCTGACTACATAATAATTTATAACTTCCTAAAAATTATTTAAGTGTTATTCTGCAATGATCACATCACAATTATTGCCACAATCTATAGTCAAAGCAATTACCATTCACTTTACACTGTTATTAACATGCTTTTTTTAGAATGACCTATTTTTGAATAAACTACCACTGAGTTTTTTAAAAATAGTTTTAGAGAAGGAAGTACCATAGTTAAAATGATGCGATTGAATGATGAGGACAAAAATAAAACAGCCATTAAAATAGTAGAGCAACACATTTTAAATCCACTTCTATTCAGTATGATACAAATAGTGCCTCAAGGAATGTTTAAAGGAGAAGGAGCCTGTAGGTAAAAGTGCTTTTGACAACAGCATTGTCAATGTCACTATTATTTCCAAAAAAATGTAACTCAAATGTCTCACTGGTTATGTTTGTTAATTAAGTCCTACTTGAGAAGATGATCCTTTAAGTGAAAGACTGCTCTGCAGCCCCGAGCATATTGACATTTGTGAGAGCAAAATGCTCAACTGACATTTGCCATTTTTGTTGGCAGTGAGACTGTCCACTAAACAAAGTACAATTTTAATTTCTGCATACTGACTGGAAGCCAAAATTGGTCAACTGGAACAGACAGCCATGTTTTGCAGACTCTCCTTACTACACAATTTCATGTTACCTTACAAAGTTCTTCAATTTTCTGAAAAAATGAATTCCTTTTTCTGTTCATTCTCTCCAAGCTTCCAGATAGCACTGGAAACAACTAAGATTACCACCAACATACAATCTTCATTTCATTAATATATTATAACTTAACTGGGGTAATTCTGCAAATGGGACCTTCCAGCCTCCAGTCGAGAATAGGACTTCAAGGGAACCCATCTTAAGAACATGAGAACATAGGAACATAGGAGCAGGAGTCGGCCATTTGGCCCCTTGAACCTGCTCCGCCATTCAACTAGATTATGGATGGTCTTCTATGTCAATGCCATTTTCCTGTGCTATCCCCATATTGCTTGATATCTTTAATATCTAGAAACCCATTGATCTCTGTCTTGAACATAATGACTGAACCTCCACAGCACTCTGGGGTAGAGAATTCAAAGATCCATCATCCTCTGAATGAAGAAGTTCCTCCTCAGCTCAATCCTAAATGGCCTACCTCTTATTCTGAGACTCTGTCCCCTAGTCCTAGAACCACCAACCCTCCCCACCCCGCCCAGCCCCAGCCAGGGGAAACATTATTCCTAAATCTACCCTGTCGAGCCCTGTAAGAATGTTGTATGTTGAATGAGATCACATCTCATTCTTCTAAACTCTAGAGAATACAAGCCCAGTCTCCTCAATCTCTCCTCATATGGCAATCCCCAGGATCAGTCTGGTGAACCTTCATTGCATTCCCTCTATGACAAGTATATGTTTCCTTATGTAAGGAGACCGAAACTGTACACAATACTCTAGGTATTCAATCCTCTTGCAATAAAGGCTAACATACCATTCACCTTCCTAATTGCTTGTTGCACCTGCATGTTAACTTTCAGTGACTTATGAACAAGGACACCCAGTCCATTTGGACATCAACACTTCCAATCTTTCACCATTTAAGAAATTAAGAAAATTTAAGAAAATGTTTTCCCACATTATATTCCATCTGCCATGTTCTTGCCCAATCACTCAGCCTGTCTAAATCCCTTTGAGCCTCTTTGCATCCTTCTCACAACTCACATTCTCAACAAGTTTTGTGTCATCAGTAAACTTGGAAATATTACATTTGGGCCCCACAGCCAAATCATTGATATAGATTGTGAATAGCTGGGGCCCAAGCACTGATTCTTGCGGTACCCCACTAGTCATACCTGCCAACCTGAGAATCACCCATTTATTCCCACTCTGTTTTATGCCTGTTAACCAAAGCCTTCTGAAAATCCAAATACATCACAACCACTGGTTCTCCCTTATCCATTCTGCTAGTTACATCCTCAAAAAACTCCAACAGGTTTGTCAAAAATTATTTCCTTTTCATAAATACACATTGGGCAGAATATTATGCTCGGCGTGCAGGCGCGCACCCAACACGCCCGAGCATGAAATGATGCACGATGACATCAGGTGTGCATCCCGATGTCATCACGCAGTCTCAATACCTAGAGTATTGATATTTTGTGTGGCTGGCACGTGCCAGAGTTGGCTGCATGCCCGCCGATAATTAAAAGGCCTATTAAGGCCATTAACAATCTAATTAAATTCAAATTTACGCTGCCCGTCCAACCTAACAGTTGGCAGGCAGGCGAAAAGGCCAAGCAGCCTTTACATTTTTTAGGACATCTCATCCACGAGGGGGATGAGGTTTTCTAAAGCAAATAAACATAAACTTTATTTTTGAATTAAAAACATGTCCCAGCTCATGTGACAGAGTCACATGAGGGGACATGTTTTATTAAATTTTTATTCTCTTCATTTTTTTTAAACAGCGCTTCAGTCTCCCTCCCTGAGGCAGCTCTGTGCCTCAGGGAGATTGAAGCGCTCTTTCTCGCGCATGCGAGAACTGCGTTTTGGCCCGGCTCTCCCTCCTCCCGCCGCTTGCACAGGCAGCGCTCAGCGCTGCTGCTCACGATCCACGCAGGGTGGGCCTTAATTGGCCCGACCGTGTAAAATCACGGTGCGGAGCCAATCGCAGGTGGCAGTCGGTTTCCCACCCGTCTCTGCCGAGCATCCCCACCAAGGGCAAAATCCTGCTCATTGACTCTGCCCAATCCAACCATTATTTTCTAAGTGTCCAATTGTCACACCCTTTATAATAGGTTCTACCATTTTCTCTACTACTGATGTCAGGATAACAGGTGTGTAGTTCTTTGTTTTCTTTCTTCCTCCTTTCTTAAACAGAGGGGTTATATTTGCTACCTTCCAATCTACAGAAACCATTCCAGAATCTATAGAATTTTGGAAGATGATCATTAACTTGCGAGCAGAATTGAATACAAAAGTAGTGAGGTTATGCTTCATTTGTACAGGGCACTAGTGAGACCATATTTGGAGTACTGTGTACAGTATTGGCCACCTTATTTAAGGAAGGATGTAAATGCATTCGAAGCAGTTCAGAGAAGGTTTATCAGACTAATACCTGGAATTGGTGCGTTGTCTTATGAGGAAAAGTTGGTCAGATTAGGTTTGTATCCGCTGGAGTTTAGAAGAATAAGAGGTGACTTGATTGAAACATATAAGATCCTGAGGGGCCTTGACAGGGTGGATGTGGAGAGGATGTTTCCTCTTGTGGAAAAATCTAGAACTAGGGGTCACTGTTTAAAAATAAGGGGTTGCCCATTTAAAACGCAGATGAGGCAAAATTTTTTCACTCAGAGGGTCGTGAGTCTTTGGAACTCTCTCCCTGAAAAGGTGGTGGAATCAGAGTCTTTGAATATTTTTAAGGCAGAGGTGAATAGATTCTTGGTAAGCAAGGGGATGATAGGTTATCAGGGGTAGGTGGGATGCGGATTTCAGGTTACTATCAGATCAGCCATGATCTTATTAAATGGTGGAGCAGGCTCAAGGGGCTGAATGGCCTACTCCTGCTCCTTGTTGGTATGTTCATATGTTCGTAATGCATCCACTATCTCTGCAGCCACCTCTTTCAACACTTTGGGATGCAGATTATCAGGTCCAGGGGATTTATCAACTTTCAGTCTTATTAATTTCTCCACGACTGCTTTTTTTTAACTAATACTAACTTCTTTCAAGATTTCAATCTTGCTAGTCCCTTGGTTCTCTAGTATTTCAGGAAGGTTTTTAGTAACTTTGTCGGTGAAGGCAGAAACAAAGTACTTGTTTAGTTTCTCTGTCATTTTCTTATTCCCCATTATAAATTCTACTGTCTCTTCCTGTAATGGGCCCACGTTTGTCCTTGCTAATCTTTCCCTTTCGCAATAAGATAAAGGCAAAATGCTACAGATGCTGGAAAACTGAAACAAAAACAAAAAATGCTGGAAAACTCAGCAGGTCTGACAGCATCTGTGGAGAGAAAGACAGAGTTAACGTTTCGAGTCCATATGACTTCTTCAGAGCTAAAGGGAAGTAGAAATGTGGTGAAATATATACTGTTTAAGAGGTGTGGAACAGGTGAAGCTGGATAGAAGGCCAGCGATAGGTGGAGGCAAAGGAGAGATTGCAAAAGATGCCATAAACAAAAGGTCAAAGGGTTGTAAATAGTGGTGGTTCTGGCTAAAGGAGGTGCTAATGGCGACATTAAGAATAGAAGGCAGAACATGATAATGGCCAGACCAGGGTAAGCACTCTGGAAAGTGACAGATGGCCCTAGTGGGGGTGGGGTTGGGGGAGGGGACAGTGGAGGAAAAAAAGATCGAAAATAGGCTAAAAGCTCAGGATAAAACAATGAATAAAAATGGAAATAAATGTAAAAAATAATGAAAATAAGCGGAATAAAAATAAAAAAATAAAAATGAATATAGAAAAAAGGGGGGTAGATCAAAAAAGGGGTGGGAGTGGAGGAGAGAGTTCATGGTCTGAAGTTGTTGAACTCAATGTTAAGTCCGGAAGGCTGTAAAGTGCCTAATCGGAAGATGAGGTGCTGTTCCTCCAATTTGTATTGAGCTTCACTGGAACATTGCAGCAGGCCAAGGACGGATATGTGGGCATGAGAGCAGGGTGGTGTGTTGAAATGGCAAGCGACAGGAAGGTCTAGGTCATGCTTGCGGACAGACTGAAGGTGTTCCGCAAAGCGGTCACCCAGTCAGCGTTTGGTCTCTCCAAAATAGAGGAGGCCGCATTGGGAGCAGCCAGTGCAGTAGACCAAATTGAGGGAAATGCAAGTGAAGTGCTGCTTCACTTGAAAGCAGTATTTGGGACCTTGGACGGTGAGGAGGGGGGGGGGAGTAAGGGGGAAGGTGTCGCACCTTCTGCGATTGCATGGAAAGGTGCCGCGGGAAGGGGTTGAGGTGTTGGAGGTGATGGAGGAGTGGACCAGGGTGTCCCGGAGGGAATGGTCCCTACAGGATGCTGACAGGGGAGGTGGAGGGAAGATGCGTTTGGTGGTGGCATCATGCTGGAGTTGGCGGAAATGGCGGAGGATGATCCTTTGAATGCGAAGGCTGGCGGGGTGAAAAGTGAGGACAAGGGGGACCCTATTCTGGTTCTGGGAGGGAGAGGAAGGTGTGAGGGCAGAGGCGTGGGAAATTAGTCGGACACGTTTGAGGGCCCTGTCAACCACTGTGGGTGGGAAACCTCGGTTAAGAAAGAAGGAAGACATGTCAGAATCACTGTTTTGGAAAGTGGCATCACGGAGCAGGTGCGACGGAGGCGAAGGAACTGAGAGAATGGGAAGCAGGGTGTGAGGAGCTGTAGTCGAGATAGCTGTGGGAATCTGTGGGCTTATAATGAATATTGGGAGACAGTCTGTCACCAGAAATTGAGACAGAGAGGTCAAGGAAGGGAAGTGTCGGAGGGGGACTATGTGAAGGTGATGGAGGGGTGGAAATTAGAAGCAAAATTGATAACTTTTGAGAATATTATGTTTGATAAATTTGAATTTTGTTCTGGAGGTGATGTTCATATTTATCTTTGTAGTGAAATAAGTACAAGACTGATAAATCTGGCCTAAAGAAAGACAATCTAATGGTTATTGCAAGAAAAGTGATAAGGGTTGTGGGACCATTGGCATATTGGAGATGGAAGGGTTGATTTAAGTTAAACACACTTCAATGAGCTGGTACGTAGGGGCACTGGTGGTTGTTGCCTCCCCTTTCTCCATTTCCTGCTATTCCTCTTGCACGTGTGATGGGAAGAATCTACCCCTTACGATGGTGAAGTTGTGGAGCAGTGACAAATCTGGATGCTCATTCAGGGGTGTACTACAAAGATCCTCTGGAACAGTCTGGACAACACAAGTGGGGCCTGAGAACACCCATTGTTTGTGCATGATGTTCCTTGGGCAGCATGGCTTTCACTGTAGGCTTTCTTTGCAACTGTGTTCCTGATAGAAGTCATTGAGTCATGCAAGGAAAAGGCCTGTAACTTGGTGACTTGGCTGCAATAAAGGTGGTGCAAAGGACTGGTGCAGCATGAGAGTCATGACTGTTGCCAGGATAGTGAACAAAAGCTGCATGATGTGTTGCCTTGGTCATGAACCATCTGCATATTGAGGGTATAGAATCCCTTTCAATTGATAAAGATGCAAAGCTGCTGATAGGGAGCATGTGTGGGCAGTCTATGGCACCTTCAACCATGGAGAATTCTGCCTTGCAGGTGAAACCTAGTGCTATCTCATGCTGTTTCACTGTGTCTACAGAGAAGGTGATGTAGATATTCTTCCTTCTGTAGGGAGCTTCTGTGACCTCCCTAATACATTGTGCGATACATGGAGATATTGCTAATGCCAACTGTTGCAACCTGAAAGGAAATTGAGGCATAAAAGCTGAGGGCCACAGTGAACTTGACAGTCAGAGGCATTGGAGCCCAATCCGTGGTTTGAAGCTGAAGTTAGGGCTGCAGCAGTGACATAGCTTGGTGCACGTTCTTCTTAGCAAAGCAAAGGTGTATGAAATATTGGGGAGAATTTTCTCCTCGTCGGGCAGGCAATTTGGGAGCAGGCGCAGAGCCGATCGTCACCCACGATCGGCTGCATGCCTCCATTTTACGTGGGTGGGTCAATTAAGGCCCGCCCAGTGTGATGCGCGCCCAGTAGCGCTGAATGCTACCTGTGCCGGGGGGGAGGAGGGAGAGTTGGGGCCTGCGCTCTTTTGTGCACACGCACGTGAAAGAGCGCAGAAATCTCTCTAAGGCATGGAGCTGCCTCAGGGAGATTAAGTTCAAGTTCAAACCTCAAAATAAAAAAAGTTAAAAATCATTTACGCATGTCCCCCTCATGTGAGCTGGGACATGTTTATCAAATGTTTAATAAATATTTATTAATTTAATAAACCTTTCATGAAACTTCCTCTCGCCCGTGAATGAGGTTTCATGAAAAATGTGAAAGCCGCCTGGGCGCTTCGCCTGCCCGCCAACCTTAAGGTTGTACGGCCAGCCCTGTCAAATTGCTTAATTAGTTTATTAATGGCCTTAACAGGCCTTTGACAGCTCAGCAGGTGTGCAGCCGACTCCGGTGCGCGCCCACTGAACAAAAGATTAGAATGACACATGGTGACGTCGGGACGCAAGCCCGACGTCACTGCACGTCATTTTACGCATCGGCGTGTGGGGCCCGCCCACGCATGCTGAACAGAAGATTCTGCTTTTGAGTACAGTTAATGAGAATACTGCCTAACTATCTTCTGTCGATATGGTTGCCTCTGCAATGCTCTCCTCCTCCTCCCTTTTCTGGCAAATGTTCTAGCTTCTTGTTGTGTTCCTTACTGACTCCCCAACCAGCCTCCAGCACTGCAGATATCCCGATGAGACCACACATGTCTGTGCCAAACTATTTCTGAGGCAGTCAACAATAGTACAAGACCAGCAAATCTTTCTCTGTTTAGACAAAATGAACTTTCCAGGTAGATACAATGCAACAGTTAGTGCCACGCTATGCTTTGCGAGTTCAGCATGTGGTGAGTTAAGTGTTGGGGCATTTGATAATGGAGAACAGGTCCTGTAAAATGCACAGGAGCCTAATTTGATTAAGTCACCCTGGACTTTAGATGTTGCTGACATGCATTCCTGCCGCCAGCAGACTTACCTTTACAAATATGGAAGGTGGCATGTTTGCAGCTGGCATACTGCCTGCCTACCATACAGGGAGCTTAGTAGGCTGGCCTGAAATTGGAACATTTTCAGCAGGAGCTGCTGTCTTGTCGAGCTTCCAAAGGCAGCTTGCAAAAGTGCTGAGCCCCTTTCTGCAGTCATCCAAAGGTAGGTGCTGGGAGAAGGATTGAGGTGGGCAATATGGGATGGGAGAGACTGTCATGATGGTTGTGCAATTGGGAAGCATTCCTGCTTCTCCTGATTGAGGATATCGTTTTTTTTTCTAAATTAATGTAAAAATTTCACCAGTGGTAATTACTTAGACTGCAGTGACCGCTGAAGAATCCTGAAGTCCAAATTCTGTGAGGGAACTTTAAAAAGCATTAAATCACTCAATTACGCATTTCAAGGACTGAAGATTTGTTTTAGACAGCTGTCAGAGACCCTTGAAAAAGGCATGACCCAATTTCAGGTCAGATGTTCCTCCGGCATCCTTGGGGCATTGGATATTGATCACAAAAATGGTATTTGTGTCTTTTTTCACATGTAAAATGAGTTGAGGTCCAATTTCTACCCCCAATTATGTAAACTGGTACCTACCAGGTTATTATACATAATTCCAAGAAATCTGCAGGCATCCACCAAACTCTGTTTATCATCACTTTTCTCTGCCAGGGTCAGAAACTGTTTCAGGTATTCAAGAGCTTCAGAAGAATGTCCTGTACTAAGGGGGAACAAAATGTTGTATTGGTATTGATTCAATGTGAATCTGATGTAGAATTCAGTAGGATAAACTGAAAAAATCCAAAAATTAAATTGAAAAAAATTTAAAACTAGCAAAATTTACACATACATATTTGTCAGCAATTTTCAAACTTCACTGTATTCTTTGTTTTACAACCTTACATTCTCTGTATCTTTGGTATACCACTGGATTCAACTAATGTCAGCCTTGGCTTAACAGTTACATTTTCTCCTCTAGAGATTTGAGCACTTAAACTAGGCTGACATTTCAGTCTAGCAAAGAGAGACTGTTGTATCATTGGAGGTGCTATTTTTCAGAAGATACACTAAACCAACACTTTGTCTATCCCCTGAGACACATATAAAATATCCTATGACATTATTCAGAGAAGAGCAGAAGAATTCTCCCATTGTCCTGGCCAATATTTATCCCTCAACCAATATCACTAAAATAAATTATCTGGTTATTAATTTCATTGCTATTGGTGCAATCTTGCTGTGCACAAATAGCCTTCTACATTACAAAGTGACTATACTTTAAAAGAACTTCATTTGCTGTGAAGTGCTTTGAGACAACTTAAGGTCTTGAAAGGAGCTATAAAAATGCAAAATAAAAAAGAAAATGCTGGAAATACTCAGCAGATCAGGGATCATCTGTAGAGAGAGAAATAGAATTACTATTTTAGACCTGTGCCCTTCAGAACTGGCGAAAGTTAAAGATGTAATAAGTCTTGAGCAAGGTTTGGGTAGGACAATGTTACAACTGGTCCCCGGGCGAGGTCCACCAACTTGTTATGATCCCGGATGAGGCACCCAAATTGTTATGCTCCTGCGTGAGGAGGGAGGAACTGGCTCCCCTAATTTATTCAGCCCCCCTCGGTTGGTCGCAACAAGATTAATTTAAAAAGGATCCCTTCCTTCGTGGATACCTTTTCCTAGTCCAAATGTATTTATGTTTTAAAAGGAACCAATTTAACCAGGCTGTCTTGAGTCAAAGAAAGGGCGGAATCATCCCAGATTTGCACGAAGTGCATTTTACCTGTCAGCTGCAATGGTGGATTTTCATGCCATATCATCCCAAACCCGCAGCATTAATTATGCATTCTCGTTTCAATGGCAGGCGGGCGCTCATTCGCCTGCCATGCCATCACCTTGCCAGTTCATCACACCAGGCACCATATATAAAGTGCACTGTCCTTGAAGTCCCGTCACAGTGCTCACCACACCCTCCACCAGCACAGAGACACACCCCTTGGTGGGACCTAGCGTCAGAGTAGCCTTGGGATCACAATCTGGTGAGCATATCATACTGATCCAAAGCAGGTGGCGGCAGGGACTTCCCAGGTTTCCAGCACTCCTCTGAGTGCTGGAGGCCAGAAATTTGCTGAGTCTGAGTTGGATGACAAGCCTCTGGACTCGGTCATGTCATAGTTGCTGGAGCTGCAAAGGCAAGCTCCGGAACATCAGGAAGGATATCCGCTGCACTCCTTAGAATTGCAAGGCATGATGGAGGAGTCCATCTGCCTTCAGGCTGAGGTGATAGCGCTTGCATGCCAACACACCAAGGTCAACACTGGTAGGATGGCGGCCTTCATGGAAACCTTGATCCAGGGCATTGCTCCTGCACTGCTGCGCGGGCTGAACTCCATCGATGACTCCATAGCTGGTCTCCACGTGAGATGGGTGCGGGGCAGCTCGATCTCACTCCAGCTACCCCTTCTCCTCAAGAATTCAGCCAGGGGCCCTTGGGCACCCATAGGGAGGAGGATCAGCAGGTGCACATCCGGGGCCATCCACCCAGGTGACTCCTGGAGTGTCCAGACTATTCAAACCCCCTCTTCCTGTGACCCCCAGCAGCTGCAGCTCCACAGTTCGAGGAGGGTGCCACTGCCACTCAGCAAGTTCCCGAAAGCAGGCACGGGCTCTCCAGAGGACGCTCATCAAGGTCATCACAGACAGGGTGTAGCAGTCTGCAGGCTGCCTCTAATTCCATTGTGGATGTCCGAGGAGCACCAAGATGTAGCGGCACGGTTAGTAAGGTTAAGGAGATGTAGTTGCACAGCCAGGAGCACGGGTGTTAATCACTTGTACATAATGTTTGCTATTGTCAATAAGCCCCCAAGAATGTCTCCCTGCCTATGGCTCCTTGTTTTGATGAGCAGCGTTCATGTCACTCAAATGTAAAACCTTTCTGCACAAGATAAAGGCAGGTGCCTCAGTCCAGAGCCTCTTCCATGTGCTTTTTGCAGCCTTCGGATCAAAGTGAAGGTCCGGCCTCACACTACCGGGACACATTACTGATGCCTGCACCTCGATGGTACTTGTCATTGCAGCTAGAATGTCTTGGGCAGGCATCACAGAGTTCCATCATTCTCTTTGTGTGCTCTCAGCACCTTTAAGGTGGGGCTGGCCCCCATCTCTTCAGCATCTGTGACCAGTGACAGTGTGCTCCTGAAGGGGTCAGGTGCTGAAGGCAGACAAAGGATCAGATGCTTTTAAAGTTTCATGGCTATGCCTCTATGATATGACCCTGATCACAGAACACAAGCGAGCTGCCCTCAGCCAGACAGAAGTCAGACATTCTCCGAGGCTATGTGAAGATCTATGGAGTGTTCTCACTGCATATCGTCATCATCCTCCTGCAAGCGAGCAATTATTAAGGCCTCCACTGCGTCCCCATGACAGGAGCATTATCACAGAGGTTATGTGTGCTGCCTGAAGCCAGACTGGAGTCAAAGATTCATAAATGCAATGTGATCTAATGGTGTCTCCTCACTCTATGTCGTCACCATCCTCCTCAAATCTAGCAGCTATGAGGGTCTCCCAAGCGTGCCTGCCTCGTCCGGCCATTGTGAGGGCCTCAATGCCATCATCATCTCCTTTGAGGACCCTCTCACCCTCATCACCGTCGACATCCTCATCAGAGGAGACCTCCAGCTCCTGAATGTCCTCTTCAGCCAGCTCCTCTTCCCGTTGGAGAACCAGGTTGTAAAGGGCGCAGCAGGCGACGACGATGCATAACACCCTCTCTGGACTATATTGCAGGACTCCACCTGACAATTTCAGGCTCCAGAACCTCATTTTCAGCATCCTGATGGTTTACTTCACCAAGTTTTGAGTTGCAGCATGAGCCTTGTTATACCTTCAGTCTGCTGCAGTCTGAGGCTGCCGCATGGGTGTCATCAGCCATGTGCTCTGCAGGTAGCCCTTGTCCCTGAGGAGCCTTCCCTGAAGCCTCTGTGGGCCCTGGAGGACGTTATGGGTCTGTGACTGACTGAGAATGTAGGAGTTGTGCACACTCCCTGGAAACTGCGCAGACCTGCAGGATACGTTTGTGATGGTCGCACACCAGCTGCACATTCAGTGAATGGAGTCCCTTGCGGTTGACATAGTTGACCGCGTGTTGCGACGGAGACCTGAGTGCCATGTGAGTGCACCCAACGGTACCCTGCACCTGTGGGAAACCTGAGATCTGGGCAAATCCAATTGCTGTTGCATCCTGGCTCTCCTGATCCTGGGCAAAATGCACAAAGTCGCGATAATGGCATCCGTGACCTCATGGATCCATTTGTGGGTGGAGGCTTGTGATATTCCACAGAGGTCACCTGTGGAGCCTTGAAAGGAGTCACTGGCATAGAAATTGAATGCAACTGTCACTTTACAGTCAATGGCAGTGGATGCTCTCCATGTCCACGTGGCACCAAATTCTGCAGGAGGTGGCAGATGTGACCAACCAACTAGATGTGCGCACTCTTCGGCAAAACTGGTTCTCAGTCATCTGCAGGAATGAAAGGCAGCATCAATAGACCCTGGGTCTAACTAGGCGCCAACCAGCAACAGCTCGCTGTGGCTCTTCGGTGGCGTGTGTGGGGCCCCCAGCCGCCCGTTCTTCCAGAGAGTGCTGCTCCTCCCTCTGCTCAGCCAGGCACCCCAAACGCTTTCTTCTCCATCGTCTTCGCTCTCTGTATTCCACAAGGTATACAGCTAGTTCACCAGGCTTCATGATCCTGATGAACTCCTCCTGTAGGATGAAAGAGAGACACGTGGGTTAGCATGGGTGCTCTTAGAACCTTTCTTGGTTAAGTCTGAAGGCCTCTTAATGCACCCCAGAGAGTGCTGGCCACCACTTGCATGGCCAGAGATTAGTGCGCTGCATGGCTGCCGGAAACCCCACCTTCCTCTATCCCACTCCACCTGACCAATTGACGGCAGCTTTTCCAATTGGACTGCATGCTGTGCTTTCAGCTCAGGCACAGGCATTTTCCTAACCCATGCTGCAAAGCTGCACTGTTAGCTTTAACCATGGGGGAGACTGGCCAAACAGGGATGATGACATTGCAAGGGGCTGTGAGCGCCTCCACCTGTGACTGCTCCACGACCAGCTTTAGCAAGGAGATTGTACAATGTGCCCAGTTCCCCAATGGTTCTGCAGTCCACTAAAATGTTTATTAATTTGCAGTCTGTGCCCAAGGCATAGAGCACTTGGTGGCACTTTCTTGCCTCTGCATTGCTTGAATGAAAAAATAAGCTAGGGGCCCAACTCCAGTCATTCCAATGTGGCTGCGCCTGAACTGTCTCAGCTGCAGAGGAATGGTCACTTTATACAAGGTATCCCTAATGCGTGGCCGCTTCCCTCACCCACAACCCCCCTCACCCCGCACATGCTTATGCGCTACCTTCAACCGCAGGGCAGCCTTTGCCACCCCCCCATCCCCGCAAACCAGCAGGGCAGCCTTTGTCCCCACACAACGTGCCTCAACCTTGAAGTCCAACAGGTGTCCCTCGCGAGCGCTCTGCAACGTTATTGGGCACTCACCTCCAAGTTCCCCTCAAAGTGCAGCTTGCCAATTGCATGCCTTTTATATGCTGTTGTGAAACATGTTGGCATGCAATCATGCCGACATGGGCGGGCGATTCAGTGTGGCAAGGCGGGGGGATGAGTCTGGCAGGCTAGCCTTATAATTAAATGCTGATGTATTACAATGAGGTTCCCGATGTCCGATGGCGGGAAATGCAGCCCATCAACAGGCTGTTCAGATGATCGCAAACTGGGTTCACGATGTTGTGAAACTGATTTTTGGCCTTCTCGCCATATTGTCCACTCATGCCATTGAACACGCCTGATGCCAGCGGGCACAGAGGATTCCATCCAAAGAGTGGGTTTATTTGTTATTAAATGCAAGAAAAAATAATAAAAACACACCATGCACATATATTATAAATGAGAAAACTGAGTCCAAAAATAAAAGTTAAAAAGATATACAAATGAGTCCTTTGGCTTGTTCATGAGGCGTAGATGGTAAAACGTTGTGGCCATTAAGTTGCGGTGATTCCAGTGGCACTGAGTTTGGCAGTTGAGCAGTTGATTTGGAGATTCTTTCTTCTGAAGGTTATCTGAAAGGAGTTGTTCTGTTTCCTTTTTGACTGTGGCTTTGCTGACTTGTGAGTCAGCAGAGAGAAAGGACTTTTTATCTGCAAGCGCAGGAATGCCCAGCTAGTGTTCTTCAGCTGTGACCTTCACAGAACACACACACACCAGAGCAGAACACCAGACTAGCACATAGAACTAGGGTTGCAGTTGGATTTTTAAGCCCCTTTCCTTGTTTATTCCTGGTAAGGAAAAAGCAAGCATGTCTTTCCCCCAGATCTGTTTTCTTTTCAACTTAGCTCATGTTCACAGTGTGGGTATAAGTCAACAGGAAGTGGTTTCAGCTGAGGTGATAATCATTTTCCATTATCTCCTTTTAGGTGCAATATTCTGTTCTCTCTGAACTAGTTGGTCAAGTAATCCACATAAGGATTTTCCAGGAAGTGGTTACCTTATATTCTCAGCCAGTTTTTGCTTGTATGTCCTTTTTCTAAAAAAACATGTCTTACTTAAAAAGTCTAATATGTCCATAAATAATTTGGGGATACGGTCCATGGTCATGACAACAAGGACAAGAGGAAGGTCCATGATAGGGTGAAAGACAGGAGAGACTGAATGACAGAAAGGTTAGTCTTCCAGAGCCATTAGGAATGGTGGTGACGCAAGGAAAGAAATAAAGGAACAGAAGATGTACCTAGAGCAGGTGTGCTGCTGATGGAAAGCAAAAACAAAGTAAAGGAAATAAAAATGGGGGCAGAGATTATGGTCTGAAATTGCTGAACTCAATATTGAGTCTGGAAGGCTGTAAAGTGCCGAATCTCCACAGTTGCTGCACGACCTGCTGAGTATTTTCAGCATTTTCTGTTTTATTTCAGATTTCCAGCATTCACAGTGTTCTGCTTTTCAATTAGTATGATAAAAATGCAAATTGTTTGTCTCTACTTTTGAATAAGCTTTTGGGAAGTAATTTGCCATTATTTTTGCTTTGCAATAGTTTTTCAGACTTTGGCAGTGACATCATGATATTTCAGTTGTTGTATAACTTTAGAAATAATTGACAATCTATGTGTGTAATAATACAAAAATGCAAGGTAATTCCAAACAGGCAAGTATGCAATAATTAGATTTTATTCTTCATGGTTGTTTTATCTCCCTTTCTCTCCTTTATGTTTGCATAAGGTGTATGCTTCACTTTGTTTCCTTAAACAATGGCCTGGCAACAGTTTCCATAAGTGGACTATGCCCTTTATGATTGCAGACATTTACATTTTCAGCTGAGTAGTGTATATGGACCCAAGAATTAATAAATAACCCAAGTGAAGCACTCAGGGGAGTAAAGAAACACAGAAAACTAAACTTTAGGCCTGGATCCCTCAATGTCTCTCTGCCTCTTTGTGTTCACCCCATTTCCTACTATCTAGGCCCTATAGCAGAGGTTTAAGTAGTACAATTAAATGGAAATCACAGCAATATTTTTGAATGCTTGGTTTGTAGCAAGGGATGCTCTTAGGTCCAGGGTTCTAAGGTGGCTGAAGGGGTCCTGAAACTGTTTTTGGCAGCTACAGCCTGTTCAAGCATTCACAGAGCAGAGAAAGGAAGCTGGGAAGTAGATCCTGTGGCATTATTAAGATATCTAAATATATGACTAATTGTGTAGTTGGTTCGCTCCTTTGAAGCACCCAAATTGCAATATTTAGTACTTTCAGAGGTATTGTAGGAAAGACTGCGTGCTAGGAAGATCAAGGGTCAGGTTTAAGTTATTAATGGCATCTTTGAAAATGCCACCAGCTATTTCTGCAGGCCCTTCCCTTGGGAAACTGTTACTCCGGCTGCTGGTCAGCAGAGAGGACAATGCATGCTTTACTACCTGCCACCAGGACACCATGGAGCAGATGGCCAGCACATTCAGTTGTGGTCAATTGTAGCCTGAAAGTTGGCTCAATCTCTTTGCATTATTGAGCTATGACGATGGTACTGTAGAATGGCACATAGAGCAAATTTTATATAACTGTCTCAGGCAGCCCCATTTCCACTTCAGCAGCTATCAAACACAGGGTTGGATAATTTTTTTAAATTCATTCATGGGATGTGGACTGGCTGGGCCAGCATTTATTGCCTGTCCCTAGTTGTCCTTGAAAAGGTGGTGGTGAGCTGCCTTCTTGAACCGCTGCAGTCCATGTGGTGTAGGTACACCCACAGTGCTGTTAGGAAGGGAGTTCCAGGATTTTAACCCAGAGACAGTGAAGGAACGGCGATATATTTCCAAGTCAGAATGGTGAGCTCCTTGGAGGGGAACCTCCAGGTGGTGGTGTTCCCATCTAACTGCTGCCTTTGTCCTTATAGGTGGTAATGGTCGTGGGTTTGGAAGGTGCTGTCTAAGGAGCCTTGGTGAATTCCTGCAGTGCATCTTGTAGATGATAGACACTGCTGCTACTGTGCATCGGTGGTAGAGGGAGTGAACGTTTGTGGATGTGGTGCCAATCAAGTGGGCTGCTTTGTCCTGGACAGTGTCCAGCTACTTCAGTGTTCTGGGAGCTGCACTCAGCCAGGCAAGTGAGGAGTGTTCCATCACACTCCTGACTTGTCCCTTGTAGATGGTGGACAGGCTTTGGGGAGTCAGCAGGTGAGTTACTTGTCGCACAATTCCTAGCCTCTGACCTGCTCTTGTAGCCACAGTATTTATATGGCTAGTCCAGTTGAGTTTCTGGTCAATGGTAACCCACCAGGATGTTGGGAGTGGGGGATTCAGTGATGGTAATGCCATTGAACGTCAAGGGGTGATGGTTGGATTCTCTCTTGGAGATGGTCATTGCCTGACACTTGTGTGGCGCTAATGTTACTTGCCACTTGTCAGCCCAAGCCTGGATATTGTCCAGGTCTTGCTGTATTTGGACATGGACTGTATCAGTATCTGAGGAGTCGCGAATGGTGCTGAACATCATGCAATCAGCGAACATCCCCACTTCTGACCTTATGATGGAAGGAAGGTCATTAATGAAGCAGCTGAAGATGGCTGGGCCAAGGACACTACCCTGAGGAACTCCTGCAGTGATGTCCTGGAGCTGAGATGACTGACCTCCAACAACCACAGCCATCTTCTTTTGTGCTAGGTATGACTCCAACCAGTAGAGAATATTCCTCTGATCCCCATTGACTCCAGTTTTGCTAGGGCTCCTTGATGCCACACTCGGTCAAATGCGGCCTTGATGTGAATGGCAGTCACTCTCACCTCACCTCGGGAGTTCAGCTCTTTTGTCCATGTTTGAACCAAGGCTGTAATGAGGTCAGGAGCTGAGATGACCCTGGAGGAACCCAAACTGGGCATCAGTCAGCAGGTTATTGCTAAGCAAGTGCCGTTTGATAGCATTGTTGATGACCCCTTCCATCACTTTACTGATGATCGAGAGTAGACTGATGGAGCGGCAATTGGCTGGGTTGGATTTGTCCTGCTTTTTGCGTAAAGGGCATACCTGGGCAATTTTCCACATAGCCGGGTAGATACCAGTGTTGTAGCTTTACTGGAACAGCTTGGCTATGGGCACGGCAAGTTCTGGAGCACATGTCTTCAGTACTATTGCTGGAATATTGTCAGGGCACATAGACTTTGTAGTATCCAGTGCCTTCGGCCATTTCTTGATATCACGTGGAGTGATTTGAATTGGCAGAAGACTGTCATCTGTGATGCTGGGGTTTGCTGGAGGAGGCCAATTTGGACCATCCACTCAGCACTTCTGGCTGAAGATTGTTGCGACTGCTTCAGCCTTATCTTTTGCACTGCTGTGCTGGGCTCCTCCATCATTGAGGATGGGGATATTTGTGGAGCCTCCTCCTCCTGTGAGTTGTTTAACTGTCCACCACCAATCATGAATGGATATGGCAGGACTGCAGAGCTTAGATCTGATCCATTGCTTTTAGGATCACTTAGCTCTGTCTATCACTTGTTGCTTATACTGTTTGGCATGCAAGCAGTCCTGCGTTATAGCTTCACCAGGTTGACACCTCATTTTTAGGTATGCCTGTTGCTGCTCCTGGCATGCCCTCTTGCACTCCTCATTGAACCAGGGTTGATGCTCTGGCTTGATGGTAATGGTAGAGTGGGGGACATGCCAGGCCATGAGGTTACAGATTGTGTTCGAGTACAATTCTGCTGCTGCTGATGGCCCACAGCACCTCATTGATGCCCAGTCTTGAGTTGCTAGATCTATTCGGAATCTATCCCATTTAACACGGTGGTAGTGCCACACAATACGATGGAGGGTATCCTCAATGTGAAGCCAGGACTTTGTCTCCACAATGACTGTGCAGTGGACACTGTCATGGACAGGTGAATCTGCAGCAGGCAGGTTGGTGAGGATGAGGCCAAGTTTTTTTTTCCCCTTTTGTTGGTTCCATCACCACTTGCTACAGGCCCAGACCATGTCATTTAGGACTCAGCCAGTAGTGGTGCTACCGATCCACTCATGGTGATGGACATTGAAGTCCCCCCCACCAGAGTACATTCTGCATCCTTGCCACCCTCAGTGCTTCCTCCAAGTAATGTTCAACATGAAGGAGCACTGATTCATCAGCTGAGGGAGGGAGATACGTGGTAATCAGCAGGAGGTTTCCTTGCCGATGTTTGACCTGATGCCATGAGACTTCATGGGGTCCAGAATCGATATTGAGGACTCCCAGGGCAACTCCCTCCTGACTGTATACCATTCTGCCGCCACCTCTGCTCGGTCTGTCCTGCCATTTGTACGGGACATACCCAGGGATGGTGATGATGGAGTCTGTGACATAATCCGTAAGGTATGATTCCATGAGGATGACTATGTCAGGCTGTTGCTTGACTAGCCTGTGAGACAGCTCTCCCAATTTTGGCACAAGCCCCCAGATGTTAGTAAGGAGGACTTTGCAGGGTCAGCAGGGCTGCGATTGACATTGCTGTCGTTTCTGTTGCCTAGGTTGAAGCCAGGTGGTCCATCCGATTTCATTCCTTTTTTGTGACTTTGTCGCGGTTTGTTAGAACTGAATGACTTGCTAGGCCATTTCAGAGGGCATTTAAGAGTCAACCACATTTCTATGGGTCTGGGATCACGTATAGGCCAGACTAGGTAAGGATTACCGATTTCCTTCCCTAAAGGGCATCAGTGAACCGGATGGGTTTTTGACAACAATCAAGAATGGTTTCATGGTCATCATTAGACTTATAATTCCAGATTTTTATTGAATTCAAATTCAAATTCCACAATCTGCTGTGGTGGGATTCGAACTGGGTCCCCAGAGCATTACCCTGTGTCTCTGGATTACTAGTCCAGCGACAATACCACTACGCCATCACCTCCCCCTATGAGCTGCAACTTTCCTTCCCTGAACACTCATAGCTGCTCTATGTGGTACCTTTCCCTTTAATTTTGATTGCTTCTTCTTAGTCACTTGGTGAGCAGCCTCCAGAGACTCTTCAAGAGTTATCAGAGTTTTTAGCCCCCAGTTCTGACACCCTCCTTTAATGGTCCATATTCCTTTAGTTTTATTGAGATTTAATTTTCATCTTCCACCACTACACTGCTCTTTAGAGCCATCTACATATACGCTTGCGCTTGGAATTTCTGTTGGGGTTCCATAATGGGAAGTTGGCAGAGACTCTGGAAAATGGCATACATGTCTAAGGAAGGCTGTTACTATGTTTCTCCAGGGGGAGGTAAGGCACCCTTTGGGATTGTGTAAAGAGAACATGATTATGCAATTTTTATGCACAAATTCATTGTAACTGTAAGGCTGCTAAAGAACTGCCCAACTGTTAAATAGGCGAGCTGTCAAGGAACTGTTAAAGAGCTGTCCTGCTGTCAAGGAACTGTCCATCTGTCAAGGAACTGTTAAAGAGCTGTCCAACAGTCAAGAAATCTTTAAGGAGCTGTCCATTTGTCAAAGCTATGCAGGAAGTGTCAAAGCTGTCAAAGCCATCCAGGAAGTTTCAAAGCTGACAAAACTGTCAAAGAACTGTCATAGGTGAGTTGACATGGAAGGGGTGATGGCAAACGCTGGTGTGGGGGGGCATGGGTTAGCATGAGTTGGCACTAAGTTGGCATAGGAAGTATGGGGCAATGGAGGTGAGTAGAGAGGTAATATATTGGCATAGTGCACATGGGGGCAATGTGGGTGAGTGGAGGGGCATGAGTTGGCATAGGAAATGTGAGGGGCCATGGGTGTGGGTGGAGTCATGGTTTAGCATAGGGCTATGAGGGGCCATGAGGGTGGGTGGGAGGACATAGGTTAGAATAGGGGGTGTGAGGGGCATGGGGGATGGGTGGAGGGAGAATGGGTTGGCATAGGGGTTGTGAGGGGCCATGGGGCAGTTGGGGCATGGATGTGCATTGAGAGTGTGTGGGGGGAATGAGGGGTGAGGGTTGGGGGGATGTTTTATGTTTCATTGTTATTTTTTCTTCATTTAAACACAGTGCTGGAGCACGGAGGTAGTCCTTGCGCGCAGCCTGCCTCCATACCTGGCAGCCTCCACACTCATTCTGGGGTCACATATCCTGATTTCTATTTCAGCCCGCCACGCCAACTGAAAATCCGACCTGTGGGCAGCCAATTTTAAAGGTTGGGTTCCTCCAGTCAGGAAACCTCCCGACTCAAAGAACCCGACATGGGGATGAAAATCTGGGCGAATATTTTGCTTTTCTATTCTTATCAAAGTAGATACTCTCAAATTTTCCAACGTTATACTCCATGGGTGGAATTTTTCATCCTGCAGACGGGTGCGCATCCGACCCGATCAGGAATAAAATATCGGGCGTGCGTCCCGATGTTATCGCGCGCCCGTGCAATATTTTGCTCGGTGGGCACGTACTGGTGCTGGAGCGGTGCCTGCCATTAATTAACAGACCACTCAAGGCCCGTAACAGTCCAATTGACTGTGATTTTACTTTGCCCGTGCAATTTTCTGCTCATCGCATGGGCAAAACAGGCAGGCGGGCAGCCGACATTTTCACAAACCTCATCCAAGGGTGGGATAAAAAGGGTCAGCAGCATTACCAGTGTGAGTAGTGAGCAGTTTTGGAGATAGTTTGCAGCTGGTTGCTTATTGGTACTTGGCAGCTTCATCTCTGTTCGGGATTTCATTCTTAGCATTTCTAGACCTCATTTCAGGACTCATTGCTGTCTGCCAGGCTCCCGGAGGATTCCGACCATGTGGACCCTTCCAGGACAGCCTTCTTTTACCCTGGTAATTGTGGCCTCCGCTGGAGGCACGTCCTCTGAGGAGGAAGAGAGGGGCAGAAGGGAGAGGAGGCCAGGTGTCCCAATGCAGCTTCCGGGGGAGGGACCTATGGGGGGAGAGGTACAGGCACAACAGGTGAAGGGTCAGCAGGTAGTCCAAGGCAAAAAGGACTGCAGAAGACACCATTATCCTGCTGCCAGGGTTTACAGGCGGCAATGCAGCTACCTCAATATGTCCGAGGTACAATGCCGAAGGAGGCTCCACCTCTCAAGGAAGACCATGACCTCCATTTGCCAGAGTCTCCCAATCAGCTGTTCACAGTTGCATCAAGCTGGTGACAGAAGCTCTGTTCAGGCAGGTACTGACATTTATTCTTTACCACATGGACGAGGCCAGCCAGGCTGAGCGAGCCAGAGGCTTTGCAGCGATTGCTGGGTTCCCCCACGTCCAGGGTGCAATCCACTGCACACATGTGGCCATCAAGGCACCAACGGGTCAGCTGGGTGTCTTCATTAACAGGAAGGGATTCCATTCCATGAATGTGCAGATCGTGTGTGATCACAGCATGCAGATTCTGCAAGTGTGTGCAAGGTACCCTGGCAGCTCCCATGACACTTACATTCTGAGATACTCCCAGGTGCCAAGGCTCTTCAGCGCTCCAGCCTGTCTGGATGGATGGCTGTTGGGAGACAAGGGCTATTTGTTGAAAAGATGGTGCATGACGCCTCTCCGCCACCCAAGAATGGAGGCAGAGGGGCGTTACAATACGAGTCATGCTTCCACAAGGCCGGCGGTAGAGAGGACCATAGGTCTTTTCAAAATGCGCTTCCGATGCCTGGACCATTCAGGGGAGCACTACAATACTCCCTAGAGCGGGTGTCACTGATCATGGTTGCATGCTGCGCTCTCCACAATCTGGCACTGGAAAGGGGTGACTCACTGGTGGTAGGGGTTCTTGACGTAGCTGCACAGGCCACAGATGATGAGTCCAGTAGTGAGTCCGAAGATGAGCGTGGTGAGGAGAACGCTGAGGGCGTGGAGCCAGACCTCAGTAACCTCCAGGGAGGCAGGGACACCAGGGACGCCTTGATCCAATGCTCCTTCAGCTAGACTACCAAAGATCAGCCTCAAACACATGCCAGGGTTGCCTTCTCCATCCTGGATGTCTGAAAGGACCCTTTCATTTAAACACAAGGAATACTCAGTGCCTGTGCAATAAAGCTCAGAGCCACTTACGTCCAGCATTACATACTGGCGTACCCTGCACCAATAAAATAAAAAGGTGAAGCATAGACAGGCCATGACGAAAAACAAAATTTATCTCTTTGTGACAATTCCAAACTATTTACATAAACGTTTCTGGTCTTCATTCCCAGAGCAGTATAGATAAAGTAAACAGAAATGAACATAAAATCACCCATGACCTGTGCTTATGGTACCTTTAACTTATGTTTGCGAGTGTGACGTCTAGGTGCTTCCCCTTCGCTGACACTGGAATTGGAGACAGTCTGGTGACTTTGCCATTTTGTTGGCCTTGATGACCTTGGCAGTTGTCCTCTGGCCAGTGGAGCCTGTGTTGGGCCCGCTTGGGAGAAACAAACATAGAAAATAGGAGCAGGAGTAGGCCATTCGGTCCCTCGAGCCTGCTCCACCATTCACTATGATCATGGCTGATCATCCAACTCAATAGCCTGCTCTCACTTTCTCCCCATATCCTTTGATCCCTTTCGCCCCAAGAGCTATACCTAACTCCTTCTTGAAAACATACAATGTTTTGGTCACAACTACTTTCTGTGGTAGCGAATTCCACAGGCTCACCACTCTCTGGGTGGAGAAATTTCTCCTCATCTCAGTCCTAAATGGTCTACACCGTATCCTCAGACTGTGACCCCTGGTTCTGGACTCCCCCACCATCGGGAACATCCTTCTTATATCTACACTGTCTAGTCCTGTTAGAATTTTATAGGGAGGGGGTGGCCAGTGCCATGCCTGGCAACTCCCCAGTCTCCACAGCCTCATCAGATGCCACGGTTATTGGCAGAGGGGCGGAAGAGCTGCTGCCGTCATCCAGAGTAGCCTAAGAGGATGCCGTAGAGACAACAGGTAGCTTGTTCAACAACATGAGGTTGTTCTGGACCTCCCCGCACACCATTGATGGACAGGCACCTAGGTGGGATAGTGGATGCCCTCATCCATCTCCCACACTGAAACTGACCACCTGAGGTCAGTGAGTGCCTGTGTGAGGGCTTGCAGGTCCAAGAGCAACCCCAGGAACCCTTGATTCTGTCCCTGGTGCTGACTTTCCATGAGAGTCGCCGCTCTTTCAGTGGAGGAGGCAGTGTGCTCACCCATGACGGTCAATGCAGTGCTCACGCTCCGCATGGGCTCCCCCATCATGGAAGCCATGGCATGCAGATCAACATGGGTCTCTGCCAGATCCTCCCACACATCTCGCTGGACATCCAGCATCTGCTGCCCACTGGACGACTCCAGAGGCTCATCATCAGCCTTCGACTGAACATCGTCCTGGTCCCCAGCAGTCCTCCAACTACCGTCACCGTGGGCACTCTCTGCCTCCGCCTGCACCTCAAGCGACTGTGAAGTGCTCTCACCAATGTGCACCGAGATACTAGCCGCCGCTCTAATGCCCACGAGGTGCTGGTATCTGCACTGCTGCCTGCTTCAGAGAGCGGGTGTGACGCATGTGAAAATGGCGCTCGGTGGTCCTCCGGAGTCAGGGGTGGCCTTTTGGGGTCTCCAGATCGGACGCCTGCTGGCGAACCTAAAAGGGAGAAGAAGGACATGTCATTAGTTAAAGTCATCACACTGTCACTGCGCATGCCAGGCACCCTGGTCAGACAATGGAGATCAGCATCACGGTGCTATCGTCTTTCAATGATCAATGGGGACTCCAGGTTTGAGGTTCCCATCAATGAGGAGACTACACTAGAATGGCTGCGCAATCCAAAAGTCTCACCTCTGTGCACTGTGCTCTTACCTTCATCTGGCACCCCCGCCTCTCCACGGCCGGTTGCACGGGGACCATGCCAGCTTTCCAGCTCCAGGGTGTCCTGTTCAAACCAGGAGAGCCACCTGTACCTACCCTCTCGGCTTGTTGTGGCTTGTCTTCTCCTGAAAGGACAGAGGAACATTCATTAGTCCACTCTCCACCTGCAGCACCATTGCAGCCTGGCCAACCCCAGCTGGGGAACATCTCCCAAGGCACATCTGAGTCATGGCCCTCAAGCCACAAGGCACTCAGTCCAAGCAGCCAGGACTCACCCCCTTTGCCAGCTCCAGCATCATTGACAGTCGGCACTCAGACTCTAGCACCCTGAGGTCCACAGGGGGAGTGGCCCGACCTTAACACTGAGCACTGATCCATGCCAACATGGTACCCTTCCTGAGCACAGCAGATCATTGAAGTGCTTCCGGCACTACACCCATGTGCGCCACACCACGGCATGGCTGCTCACCTGGGCTGCCACCTCCTCCCATGCCCTCTTGGTGAGGTGCGGTGGCCTCCTCCTATCTCTGGGGACAAGGGTGTCCCTCCTGGCAGCCACCTCCTCCAAAAGGACAGCAAGGCACTCATCAGAAAAACAGGGGGTCAAGTCCCAACCCAATCTGCCCTCCTGCCTGGCGTTTGCAGCCGCACTCGAGTCCATCATTACAACGGCAGACAGAAGTCCTTCCCTGGCAGCCTTTCTGGGGATGTCTGTGCCGTTTTTAAACTGGCCGCCGGGTCACCATTGGACCTAGCAGCCAACAGACCCCAACCCCTGCTTGGCCCTTCCCAGCCAGTCCGGCGCCCCATTTCATGTGAAATCGCAGTGGGGCCCGATCGCTGGTGGCGGTCGGTTTTGTGGCCGCTCTCGGGCCTGCCCACCCAACGAGGGGAAAACCCTGTCCCATATGCCAGATTTTTGCCCACTCATTTAACCTATCTATGTTGCTTTGGGCCGACTCTTGGCAGACTCCTTGGGCCAAGTTTTCGCTCCTGAGTTGGGAGCGTGGAGTTAGGAAAATTCCCAACTCCATAAATCTGACTTGGAAGAAAGTGCCCTGAATCTTTGGATTTTACAGGGGGGTGGGGGGGCGTGGGTGCCCGCCGGCCCCGGAAAGAGTTTGGAGACAGCCATAAGGACCTCTGGATGCCAAGGGGGGCTCTTTAAAAGGCTTGCCTTGATGCTCTGGAACTTTGTCCCAGTTCCCATAAAAACAAAAAACAGCCCCCTAGCCCTCACCCCTCACATCCCCTTGCCCCTCACACACACCCCATGCCTCAACCATGGCAACTCATGCCACCTCTTGCCCCCCCACCCATTCCCATGGCCCTTTATAGCTCCTATGCCAACTTAGTGCAAACTCATAGCAATTCATGACCCCCCTATTCATCCCCATAGGCCTTTATAACCCGTATGCCAACTTTATGTCAATCCCATGCCCCCCCACCACCACCCTTTGCCCTTATATCCTCAATGCCAACTCACCCAGTATCCATCATGGCAGACCTTAGACAGGTTGGGTGAGCAGCAAGAAGGCCACCCACCTTCAAACCTGACAGCAGGGGAGTGTAAAATCCAGCCCTCTGTTTCCTGTTCGTTAGCCAATCCTCTATCCATGCTATCACGCTCAAAACCATGAACTCTTAGCTTGTGCAGTAACCTTTTATGTAACACCTCATCAAATGTCTTTTGGAAATCCAAATACATTACATCTACTGGCTCCCCTTTATCCACCCTGCTTGTTACATCCTCAAAGAACTCTAATAAAATTGTCAAACATGATTTTCCTTTCATAAAAGCAAGTTGACTCTGTTTGATTGCATTATGATTTTCTAAATCTTCTTCTGCTACATCCTTAGTAATGAATTCCAGCTTTTTCCCAATGACAGATGTTAGGATAACTGGCTGATAGTTTCCTGCTTTCTGCCTTCCTCCTTTCTTTATATTTGCGATTTTCTAATCCACTTGAACAATTCCAGAATCTAGGGAAGATTACAAACAATCCTAGCTATCTCTGCAGCTACTGCTTTTAAAATCCTAGGAGGCAGGCTATCAGGTCCAGGGCACTTGTCAGCCTCTAGTCCCATTAGATTTCTGAGCACTTTTTCTCAGTAATTCCTCCCTCTCTTTTGCCTCTTAATGTTTCTAATGAGAAATTTTGCCCTAGAAATTGGATTGTGTTGTGCCCATTTTTGTCTGTCAAGGTCCAATATGAGAGATAGGGTGTGTGTGCTCATTTCATGTCAAAAAGTGTGCTACCCCTGCCATATTAGTTAGGTTTCCTCCAACAATGTCTAAGGCAAGTGCTAAAAGAGGTATTAGACCCACTGCATATGCAATTCCATGGCCTAACACCTGTTTCAGTCTGGCTTCACAAATTTGATTGCAAATGTCAGCAGCATGTCCCCATACATTTGTTGCTCGTTTTCTTCAGGCAACTAGCAGTCAAATCAGCAGCCCTTAAAGGGACTGTTAGATGCTGGCACTTAAAGCTAGTTTTTTATTTACCTTATTGTGTAGCCGGGAGGAGCAGGTGTGCTCCACGTGAAATCTACAGACTTCCCAATTGCTAGCCTCCCCACCCCCGCCCCCAGACTCTTCAAAGGGCTGCCACCCTGATACTGGTGAGCTGCCTCTGGGACTTGATTGTAATCTGCAGCTCGCCAATAATAAACAAATGTAGCCAGCAGCCCAGTTTCTGTGTTCTTGACATTGACCTCATTTTAGGAGGCGTGCAACAGGCACTTCAATGGGATCATGTCTAATTTCCTGGCCATACGATGCATCTGTTGCCAGGATCAGCTGAGTCTAGAATAAGAGATAAGATTTTAAGCTTGAAGATTTGTGAAAATTTGAATAATGACCACTGAAGCTGTGAATAATTTTTAATTATATTTAACCTGGCCAATCTTGGATTTTCTTTTCACTCTCTGTGGAAGTGTGAGATTTTCAATCCCCAGACCCACAATAAAGGCTTCTTAGAAACACGTATTGCATTGCCTATGGGCATACCATTGAATGGACGAGCAGCTGCAGAGGTTTGAGAAAAGGAGGGTGAGGCATCATTTAAAGAGTTTGTACTCCCCCAAAAAAATTCAAGCAATTAATGTCTGAGGAGGAATTTATGGGGGGATATTTATTAGAAAATTGCTATTCACTGAGGAAGCGAATTCCTCAAAAAAGAAAAGCATGTTGATTAATGGCTTGTGGGTGACAAGGCCTGCCCCCTACTCTTATGAATAATGAGCCGACTAATAGTTGCACGAACAGCAGCAGAGCAGCAGTATATCGAGGTATATGCCTCTACCAGTGGTCACTGGGATCTTAAATGGGTGCTTTTGTGCCTTATTTTGTTGTAGCCAACTGTGCCCTGCACATCTTAACCATATCAAAAGGCCTGGACATGGATATTCCTGGGAACGTGGCCATATCCATTTCTGCTTTGGAGCAGAACTACATTGAGGTGAGCATTATGATGACTATCACTTAGGGAACTCCTCAGTGATTGCTGCAAAGAGAATCAGAGCACGGCTGATCATTGAAGTATTTTCCTCTGTGTAATAAATCTACACTTCTCATCAATGCTTTATCTCCTTCTCCCCACCTTCAAGTAAAAACGTAGTACCATTTCTAGGACATTACATCAGACCTCTTTGCCCTACGTCATGTCAGTAATGATTGCCTGAATGAATAAGTCATCATGAATTAGCCTTCCCAATATGACTTTAACTTCCACGAATAAAAGTATGCTAAAACAGCACATTCTCTTTTAAAATGAACACAAGCCAGCCTAATATTTATTTATATCATTCTTCCCCATGTTGCTGTACATACTTTTTTTCTGCTATTCTACTGTTTCTCTTAGGTGCAACCTGAGGCTCTTGAGCTTATGTGGTCCTCCTCCCATGGCAGCCTGCTCCTGGTGGAAGCTCCTTCCGTGGTTTACTGGAGCTTGTGCCGGGGCAGCTCACTATCATTTCCTACATGACAACAGCATGGTGCTCTGAGGGTAAAGGCCAGGGATCTGGCACGTGCTGCTCTACTGAGATAGTAGTCCTGTTCCAACTGCTGCCATGGTTCTATCCCCTCTGATCAACAGGCTGATTCTGAAAATGGTAGCTATAAGATTCTGAAAGCCCTGAGAGACAGTAGCTTAACATCCCAGCCATCAGGATCTGGAAGCTGGTACACAGGGGTACCGTTCATTCTATTCCCAGGTGCCACCAGGAGCTGTAGTCTATGTTTCCATGTAAGAGGATTCACTGAATCGTCTTTGGCTGCTTCCTAGTTTGGGGTCTACTGCAGATTCCTGTGAAGTTCCCACATGCTCCATTGATATTTGCAACAAAGGAAAATCTTCCCTAAGGTTGCCATAAATGAGGACTGCAGACACCAGTGTCATAGATGTTACTTGCTGCATAATTCAGGTAGGTAGCCTTAGGTAGGCATGTAGGTGTGATGTTTCTTGAACATCCTTGTCTTGTGTTGAGCAGTCATAACTTCTGGGGCCCATACCTCTGTCATGGGCAGCCGTCTCTGCAGCCTCCTTTGGGAAGGTGGCAAATCCTCACTCACTCCCTCATTTAATCCCCCATCACCACCTCCATCTCCACCCCTGTGTAAAAGTATGAGATGATGTGGGGGAGTGAAAAAACAAGTGATGAAATTGACTAAGTTGTGGCAAGAACATGGGGGATTCATCAATGGGCTCAACAGTAACTTCCTCTTCCTCTTTATAATCATCTTGCCATTTTCAAAATTGGCAAGGAATAAGTTCTGTCCCTCATTCTCCTGCTCATCACCCTCATCATCATCTTCCCCTTAGTACTGTGTTGGATCTGCAGGAATGGAAGGCGAAAACTAAGAACGGGTGAGCGTGACCTTCTTAAGACCAAAAAGACAGAGAAGCGTGTGGCAGGTTATAGCTGTGTACAGTTTCACAGGGATGCCATAGCAACAGTACAGATGCACAGTCATTAACCTGGCCCCTAACGAGAAAAGCTTTTTGAGGTTTTCTCCCATGCAGTCCCATGTAGCCTGTCTCTCCTGTGTTCAGTCTCTTCTTGAATGGTTTGAAGATCAGCCTCTGAGGAATTATTAACTCTTCCCCCGTTCCTCCCCTCATTGCCTTGGTAGACATTCTTGAAAAGTGGATCAAAATGATTCATGAGATAGTCATCTACCTGGAAGTGAGCTCAATGATCTAAATAATAATCTGCTTACTTGGTGATTCCCCAGTTTGCTACTCCAAACTTTGTCTTTTTATACACTACACTTTAATTTCCAAGGCCTGAATTTTACCTTTGACGGGTGTGCACGATGGGCACGCCCGGGACCAGTCAGGAAATAGGTTCATGCCTGCAATCAGCCTATGACCACAATTTCATGCTGGCTGGCCATTTAAGGCCCACCCAGCATGAAATGTGTCTTCCCAATGGTCGGGAAGGGCTGGGCAGGGGCGGGGGCCTGTCGAGCGCCCGGTCCAATGGCAACCTGGTGGGCGGTTTAAAAGCGGCACAGGCAGCTCTTTAAAAGCTGCCAGGGAAGAACTTATCTTCTGCATTCTGCAGACCGAAGCCATGGCCTCAACTGCGGCTGGAGACGCCAGGCAGGAGGGCAGGTCGGGTGGGCACTCGGCCCCACGGTTTTCAGACAAGTCCCTCGCGGTGCTATTGGAGCAGGCGGCTGCCAGGAGGCACACCCTCGCCCCCAGAGATGGAAGGAGGAGGCCACCGCACTTGACAAAAAAAGCTTGGGAGGAGGTGGCAGCTGACGCCAGCAGCCACAGCGTTGTGTGGTGCACATGGGTGAAGAGCTGCAAATGGTTCAATGACCTGCTGCGCTCGGGAAGAGTGAATACCGTGTTGGCATGGATCAGTATGGCGAAGTGTTAAGGGCTGGCTGCCACCGCCCCCCCCCCCACAACCCCGTGGAGCTCAGGGGTGTTAGAGTCTGAGTGCCAACTGTCAATGATGTCGGAGCTGGCTAAGGAGGTGAGCCCTGGCTGCTTGAACTCAGTGCCTTGTGGCTTGAGGGCCAAAGCTTGGATACGCCTTGCAAGGTGTCCCTCAGGTGGGATTGGCCAGGCTTAAATGGTGTTGCAGGTAGAGAGTGGATTAATCAGTGCTCCTCTGTCCTTTCAGGAGAAGATGAGCCATAACAACACTGAGAGGTCATGGACTGACGGAGGCCCTCCAAACCTCTTAACCCTGACAAGATTTGAGCAGGACGCCTTGGAGCTGGAGAGGCGCCATGCACAGTCAGCTGGTCATGGAGAGGCTGGGATGTTAGACGAATATAAGAGTGCAGTGCACAAGGTGAGTGTTTTGGATGGTGCAAACATTCTTGTGCAGTCTCTTCATTGATGGGCACCTCAAAACTGGAGTCCCCATTAACCATTGAAAGACAATGGCAGCATGATGCAGATCTCCATTGACTCACCAGGATGCCAGGTATGCACAGTGACAGTGTGATGACAGAAATTAATGACATGTCTTTGTTCCCCCTCAGATTCACCAGCAGGCACTCATTCACAGGACCCCAAAGAGCCACCCCTGACGCCAGAGGACCGCCGGGCTTCAGCTGCACCTGCGTCCCACCCGGTCTCTGAACCAGGTACCAGTGCAGATACCAGCACCTCGGTGGGTGTTAAATCTTCGATTAGAATGTCAGAGCACAGTAGTGAGGGCACTTCACGCTCGCTTGAGGAGCAGGCAGAGGCAGAGAGTGCCCTGGGAGCTGGCAGTCAGAGGACTGCTGGAGACCAGGACAATGCTGAGTCAAAGGCAAATAATGAGCATCTGGAGTCGTCCATTAGGCGGCAGTTGCTGGATGTCCAGTGGGATGTGCGGGAGGATCTGGCGGAGATCCATGAGGGTATGCATGCCATTGTCTCTGTTGTGGAGCAGTCCATGCGGAGCATGAGCACTGCATTGGCCCCCATGGCTGAACTCACTGCCACCTCTATTGAAAGAGTGGCGACTCTCATGGGCAGCTCCAGGGACAGGATCAGGGGTTCCTGGGGTTGCGCTTGGACCTGCAAGTCCTCACATAGGCAATAACTTCAGGCGGTTAGTGCCAGTGTGGGAGATGGATGAGGCACCCAGTACCCCAGCTAGGCGCCCGTCCATCAATGGCAAGCAGGGAGGTCCAGAGTGACCTCACGTTAGCACAAGAGCTGCTTGTCATCTCTGCGGGCTCACCTCAGGGCACTCAGGATGATGGCAGCAGCTCCTCTACCCCTCTGCCAGTGGCTGTGGCATCTGTTGAGGCTGCGATGACTGGGGAAATGCCAGGCATGGCACGGACCGCACCCTCCTGGGGGGACCAGCACAGGCTTCACTGACCAGAGGACAACCGCCAAGGTCATCAAGGTCAACAAGACACCTGAGTCAGCAGGCTGCCTCCAATGCCACTGCCACTGAGGTGGGGTGGCACCAAGACATAAATATAAGTTTAAGGCACTATGAGCACAAGGTCATGGGTGATCTTCTGTTCTGTAATGTTTTGTTTATGTTTCCTGGTGTGGAAATGAACACCGGAGATGGTTATGTTAATTTGTTTTGATTGTGAAAATTACATACATTTTGCTTTTGTCTTAATGGCCTGAGTATGCTTCACCTTTTTTTTTGGTGCAGGGTAAGCCAGTATGTGAAGCTGGACGTGAGTGGCTCTGAACTTTATTGCACAGGTACTGGGTGGACTTTGGGTTCAAATGAAAGGGTCATTTCAGACATCCTGGATGGAGGCGGCAGCCCTGGCATGTGGAAGCAGATCTTTGGCAACCAAGCTGAAGGGCCGTTGGATTAAGGCATCCCTGGTCTCCCTGCCTCCCTGAAGGATACAGAGGTCTGCCCCATGCCCTCAGCATTCTCCTCACCGTGCTCCTCTTCTGACTCATTACTAAATTCATCCTCTGTGGCTTGTGGAGCAGCGTCAAGATCCTCTTCCTCCAATGGGTTCCCCCTTGCCAGTGCCAGATTGTGGAGAGCGCAGCATTCAACCACTCTCAGTTACACCTACTCTGGGGGGTATTGTGGTGCTCCCCCTGAATGGTCCAGGCATCAGTAGCACATCTTCAGAAGACCTATGGTCCTCTCTATCACCACTCTTGTGGAGTCCTGATACCTATTATAATGTTGCTCTGCCTCTGTTCTTGAGTGGCGGAGAGATGACATAAGCCACCTTTTCAATAGATAGCCCTTGTCACCCAGCAGGCAGCCATCCATCCAGTCAGGCTGGAGCACTGAATAGCCTCGACACCTGAGATTGTCTCAGGATGTATGAGTCATGGGAGGTGCCAGGGTACCTTGCATAGACTTGCAAAGTCTGCATCCTGTGGTCATACACTATCTGGACATTCATCGAGTGGAATCCCTCCCTGTTAACGAAGGCACCCGGCTGACACTCTGGCACCTTGATGGCCACGTGTACAGTCAATGGCACCCTGGATGCAGAGGAACCCAGCATTTGATGCAAACCCCCTGGCTCGCTCAGCCTGACTGGCCTCATCCACACGGAAATTAATAAATGTCATTCCTCGCCTGAACAGAGCTTCTGTCACCAACTTGACGCAACTGTGGACAGCTGATTGGGACACTCCACAAAGATCCCTACTGAGCCCTGGAAAGAGCCGGAGGCATCGAAGTTGAGGGCCACTGAGACCTTCAGAGCCATTGGCATGGGGTTTCCACCCACACAGTTGGAGATTATCTCAGGCCCAATCATCTCACAAATGAGGTCACAGTCTCCCTTGACAGGCGGAGCCTCTTTCGGCATTGTGCCTTGGATATATTGAGATAGCTGCATCGCTGCCTGTAAACCCTGGCAGCAGGATAGAGGCATCTTCTGCGGCCTCTTCCGTCTTGGACAGCCTGATGGCCCTGCGCCCTTTGTGCCAGTGCCTCTCCTCCCACAGGTCGCTCCCCTGGAAGCTGCACTGGGACACCTAGTCTCTTCTCCCTTCTGCCCCTCATTCCTCTTCAGAGGAGGTGCCTCCATCGGAGAGCACAATCCCCATTACGGGGCTTACAGAAGGCTGTCTGATGCCTGGAAGGGTCCACACGGTCAAAATCCTCTGGTGGTCTTGAAGACATCAATGAGTCCTGAACTGAAGCCTAGAAATGCTAAGAATAAAGGTCAGAACTGAGATGAAGTGTCAAGTTCAAATAAGCAACCAGCAGCAAACAATCTTGTAAACTCTTCATTACTCACAATGGCAATGATGCTGATCCTTTTTAGCCCACCCTTGGATGAGGTTTTGCAAAATGTGGGCTGCCCACCTGCCCATTTTGCCCATGCAAAGAGCACTAAATCGCACAGGCAACGTAAAATCGGGATCAATTGGGTTTTTAATAGCCTTAAGTAGCCTTTTAATTGATTGTGGGCGTGGCTCCGACACCCGCATGTGCCCACTGGCTTGAAGATTGCCTGCATGCAGGATGACATCGGAATGTTCGCCTGACGTCACCTCACGCTATTTTACACCTGATCAGGTCAGGCGCGCGCCAGCCCGCCCGCGAGGCGTAAAATTCTGCCCCAAGTGCTGTTTTTATCCAGATTCACACTGTAGCCTTTTGACTTGGGTTAAAAATTGGTTGGGGGCTAGATAGAGAGTGAGGAAAAAGGGTACAGAAACTGGTGGGATGTGACATGTGGTGGTCCCCAGGGATTTGTTCTAGGGCTTCAACTTTTCACTGCATAGTGGCCCAAATCTTCCATTCAGGGTCAGAACGCCTATTTCCTACCCTGATCAGATATAAAAATACACTCTTCCCTTTCTGGGCAATCTTCCAATGGAGGGTCCATCCAAACTGACTAAGCGCAGGAAACCTCGGAGACATCAGTGAATGGAATCTGTGCAGAAGCCACGCCCCCTTTTTATGACACTGGCTGCCGTATTTTGGTAAGCAAAGAGTTTAATTATCCTGAGGCTTCTTTGTAAAGCTATGGGGAGAAGATAAGTGGGTAAGGGAGTAAGGTGGGTAAGGGGGTAGGGTGGGTGAGGTAAGTGGGTGAGGGTGGCAGCAAAGTAGGGTGGTAGGTGTGTAGGGTGGTGAGATTGGGTCAGGTTGGGTCAGGGAAGAATCAGAGGGGTCAAGGAGGAGTCAGGTATTGGGGGCCAGTCAGATCAGGTCGGTGGGAGGGTGAGTCAGAGGGGCAGGGCGAGTCAGGGGTTTAGGGGGAAGTTGGGTGTCAGGGGGGCAGTTGGTTGGGTCAGGGGGGAGTTGAGCAGTGGGGGCTAGTCAGGTTGGGGGAGTCAGAGGGTCGGGAGCTAGTCGAGTGGTGAGTGTCAGTCAAGTCAGGGATTGGGGGGGAGTCAGGGGTGGGGGCATTTAGAGGGGAGGGTGGAAGTTGGGGGGTTGGGACAGTTGGGGGTTGAGGGGAGTAGCTGGGTGAGTTGGGCGGTTGTGTGATGGGGGCTAGTCAGGTTGGGTCAGGGGACAGGAGGGTAGACTGATGGTCAGGACGGAGTCAGGGGTCAGTGAGGAGTCGAGGAGTTGAGGAGGTAGTCAGAGAGGGAGTCAGTATGAGTGATTGGGGTGTCAGTTGTATAGTTACCCAAGAGTTGGACTAGGATTTTTCTGTCTAACATTTCCTGTGGAACAATTACGGTGAGTAAGTAGGAACCGTCAAAAGTCTCCAACTCTAACTTTTTTTTGGAGAGTCTCGGGGAGCAGAGGAATTGCCCATTGGAAGTTGGGCAATTCCCATGGAGTCGCTGCATTGGGACTTCCGCGGGGTCCTGTAGTGCATCTTGCGGGGACAACGCCTGCTCTCTGACTATCCAGAGACCAGAAGATCTGAGCCAATGATTCGGGTGAACCAACTATATTCAAATTTGCAGATGATGCTAAGTTGGGAGGGACAGTAAACAGTTCAGATGGAAGCAGGAAGTTGCAAAGGGACCGAGAGTGATTAAGTGAGTGAACAAAACTGAGGCAAAAGAAGTTCAATGTGGGAAAGTGTGAAGTCATCCACTTTGGACCTAACGAAGATAAGGTGGATTATTTCATAAATGCTGAGAAAATGGAACTGCAGGGGAGCAAAGAGATTTGAAAGTCCAAGTGCACAATCATTAAAAGCTATTGGACAGGAATAAAATACAATTTAATGGTATGTTAGCTTTTATTTCAAGGGAGTTCAATTACAAAGATGAAGAAGTTATTCTTCGGTAGGTCTGACCCCATTTGGAGTATTTCATTTCATTTTTGGCATTGCACCTGAGAAAAGATATATTGGCCTTGGTGGGTATATAGTGCAGATTCACCAGACTGATACCGAGGTTTACAGGATTCAATTATGAGCACAGGTGGCAGAAGCTTGGCTTATGTCATCTTCAATATAAAATATTGAGGGGTGCCTGATTGAAGTGTTTAAATAGTAGAATATTTTGATGGTGTGGATACAGAGAAATTTTTCCTGGTAGAGGAATGAAAAACAAGAAACATAATCTTAAAAGTAGAGCTGAGCCACAGAGGAATAAAATCAGGAAGCGCCTTTCCACACAAAAGTTGGTGGAATTCAAAGGCTATGGATGCTAGGACAATTAGAACTTTCAAGACTGGGATAGGTTTTTATTGGGTATGGTATCAAGGGCTTTGGAACAGTTAACTGGAGTTGAGGTGCAGATCAGCCATGATCTAATTACATGGTGAAGCAGGCTTGAGGGGCTGAAAAGTCTACTCCTATTCCTAATGCTCTCGCTGTCTAGCATTGTTATTGTGACAGAGGGGAGCATTTAAATTTTAAAAGGCCAGAAGATACCTTTTTTAGTTAATTCCTGTTTATACTGCTGAGGCTTCTGGGGCATATCATTGCTAATTTCTTCCTCCTCACTTTGTCAGTGAATCCATCCAAAAATACGAAGGACCCTGGCCACGAAATATTGGCCACAGTCATTGGCATATATTTATGACAAGAGGATATTTCTTCCCAAAGAAGATGCAGATTCCACCAAAGCAGAAAATCCCAGCCATTGCTTTTAATTAACATATGTGGTAAATTTTGTGACAGCTAGTAACAACAACCTTGAAAGTACAAAATCTATTGTAACTATGAATGCTTAGCATAAATCAGTTTTTCTCTCTCTGTTAGTTTAATGGAGACTTTAACCATTTAATTTTAACATTTCCATTGAAATTAGAGAAGCAAATTTGCCAGGAGTGCATAAGCTTTCGTACGCTAACATTGTTCACAGTAACCTCCAAGATAATGCCCCCAGCACTTCAATGTCTTTGTTATTAGAAGACATTTGAACACCTCAGTATAGCTGTTGAAGTGTGCAAATATTTGTCCAAGAAATATTCTCTATTGTGCTTTGGGAGACAAGATAGTTTTAAGACAAAACAATTCATTGAAGCATGTTTTTGGCTGTTTTGTATTTCATGAGCGAGGAAGTTACTTATCATCCTCACTCACAGAGTAAACTAGGGATCCTAATTTTTTTCACATTGCATCTATATAATATGCAAAAACATACATGTATATCACATGCTGCCCATAGTCCATAGGGCTAATTCTTAATCCAGTTTCTTCTGCAGTTTGCAGAAAACCTTAACACTATAACAATAAACATGGCTTAGCCATGCAGCATTGAGAGCTTCTGCACTGATGTTTTAAAATCTTCATTTGAGAAAAATGTCATATACTTTAAGAAACTTCTATTGGAGGCTTTAAAGAGTTAATTTATTTTATCAGAAAACAGGCTTCCTTAGTCTCAAGGTTGAGAGGAGCTAGCACATACTATTTGTATATCAAGGTGATTCCAATTTCCAGCTGGGGAACCAGGACTCTTAACACCCTCATCCCCTGACAACTGTCCAATTATGTACATCACACACAGCTTACTGTTTGCAGTAGAAGTAATCAATAAAGGATGTGGTTGAGTGAACACAGATTTTGGCTGAACCAATGCATGAAAACTTAATCATTTGTTCAGTGTGGAGAAATCAAATATAGCAGAGATGAAAACAGTCACTCAGGGGGGTTGCCAATTGTGCCACCAAGTTTAAGGACCAGAGCTTTTAGCGAGAAGAAAATGGGACTGGTGACAGGTGGAAATTTAAACGACTTTCTTCATTTCATGAATTAATGTAAACACTTTCAATTAATTTTTTTTCTGTATGGTCATTTCCAAAATTTCATCTCGGAAAGAACCAGTTTAATTTAATAAATTGTGATGCTTACTGGACTGTTGAATTGCATTTAATATAAATGCTGTATGTATAATGTTTGAGTTATAATACTGTTACATTTGTAACAAAAAAACATTTCTTCCCATTGGGAAAACACTTAATCATCTCAGACTGACCAAAAAAAATGAACAGACAGAATGTTAAGCTCATGGAAAATAATTTTAAAGGAATAATATATGTATTTCTAAAACTGAAATCAAAATCCAAAATATTTCAATGGTTTGAAACATTTGGTTATGTAACTTTAAACATAAAATGGTAGGAACTAACATATCATCTAGATGTTTGTTA
Organism: Cetorhinus maximus; assembly: GCF_964194155.1. Classification (NCBI taxonomy): domain Eukaryota; kingdom Metazoa; phylum Chordata; class Chondrichthyes; order Lamniformes; family Cetorhinidae; genus Cetorhinus; species Cetorhinus maximus. The sequence goes on from NC_135879.1 coordinate 58,011,184, forward strand.
TGATAAAATATCTAACATTTGCCAACCTCATGCTGCCTTTGAATTGTGCCCAGAAAATAACTGGATAACTTTCATGCAAGGGTCATTCAAGAAGGGCAATGCTTCGAATTTAAGTACGCTGTAATGCTTGGCAACAGACCTCTAACAATTTAGTTTTTCACAGTTGAATGAATTCCCAGTGACAAAATGCAACTTACCTTATCAAGGCCTTAGCCAGAGCTTCATAGGTTTTGCCTAAGCCAATGTCATCATCCATGGAATTGGACAGTTCCAAATACATTTGCAAGTACTAAACAAGAAAGAAGGAGACAGAAATTGTGTATATTACACCGGAGAAAGAAACAACAAAAATAATGCATTACTTTTGAGTACATTCTATTTTTCACTTATTTTGTGGGGTCTATAATATCTGAACAAAAAATGATATTAAACAGTTTACTTTTGAAGTAAGCCTCTGATATTGATAAATAAAATTGCTACAAATGACCAACACAATTAACTAGAATATATTTCAGATCCACAACGATCCAACTCATGTTCTTTTATCCAAAATTTTCAGTGTTTGCGTCATTGAGTCATAGGGCAGAATTTTCTTGTTGGCATGCGGGGGTGGGACCCACACGCCAACACGTAAAGTGACGCACGGCGACATCGGGCGAGCATCCTGACATCACCACGCGCCATCACAATATTTTGTTGGGTGGGCGCGCGATAGCATCCGATGCGCGCCCACCATTAATTAATGGGCCACTTAAGGCCCTTGAGGCGCCAATTGATGGCGATATTTCGGCGCCTGTGCAATCTTCGGGTCGTCGCACAGACACAACGGCAGGCGGGTAGGAGACATTGGTATAATCCTCATCCAAGGGCGGGATAAGAGGGCTCAGTGGGGTCGCGAGTGTGCTCTGTCAAATATTTAATTTGTAAAGTTACTTATACTTGCCTATGTGAGCTGCAATGCTTCAAAACACATACCAGCTGCTTGGACTGAACTCACAGCCTTCAAGTCAGCACTCTGCAGTGAAGAATTGTTTTTAGGCCTGCAGGTTTCAGGAAGCCTTCCCTTAGCCTGGGAATGGGAGTGGAACTCCCGACTGGAGGCACCTCCTCTGAGGAGGAAGGGAGGGCTAGAAGGAGGAGGAGGCCAGGAGTGCACATTCAGCCTCCAGGGGTGCCACCTTTGGGAGGAGAAGCGCAACCACAAGGGGTGCAGGGCCAAGAGGTAGTCCAAGGTGGAAGGGGCTGCAGAAGACGCCACTATCCTGCTGTCAGGGTATACAGGTGGCGAAGCAACTACATCAATATGTCTGAGGTGCAGTGCCGAAGGAGGCTCCGTTTCTCAAGGGAGACAGTCAGCTATATCTGTCAGATGATTGGGCCTGATATCTCCGCTAACTGTGTGGGTGGACATCCCATGCCAGTGGCTCTAAAAGGTCACAGCTGCCCTCAACTTCTATGCCTCTGGCTCCTTCCAGGGGTCGGTGGGTGGTCTTTGCGGTGTCTCCCAATCAGCTGTCCATACTTGTGTCGAGCAGGTTACAGACGCTCTGTTCAGGCGTGCATTGACCTTCATCCACTACCGTTGGAACCAGGCAAGTCAGACACAGCGAGCCAGAGGCTTCACGGCCATTGCTGGCTTCCCCCGCGTCCAGGGTGCAATAGACTGCACACATGTGGCCATCAAGGCGCCAGCAAGTGAGCCCGGTGCCTTCGTCAACAGGAAGGGCTTCCACTCCATGAACGTGCAGATAGTGTGTGACCACAGGATGCAGATTCTGCAAGTCTATGCAAGGTACCCAGGAAGCTCCCACGATGCCTACATCCTCAGACACCCCAAGGTGCCGGGGCTCTTCAGTGCTTCAGCCCAGCTGGATGAATGGCTGCTGGGTGACAAGGGCTATCTCCTCAGAAGGTGGTTCATGACGCCTCTCCGCCATCCAAGAACAGAAGCTGAACAGTGGTATAATAGGAGCCACGTCTCCACAAGGGCTGTGGTGGAGAGAGCCATCGGTTTCTCAAAATGCGCTTCTGATGCCTGGACTGTTCAGGCGGCGCACTCCAGTACCCCCCAGATCGTGTGTCGTTGATGGTGGTTGCAAGCTGCGCTCTCCACAATCTTGCACTGGAAAGGGGGGATGCTGTGGACAAAGAAGATGTAGACGCAATGGCTGCGGCTGCACATGATGAGTCCAGCAGTGAGTCTGAGGATGAGCATGCACAGGGAAATGCTGAAGGGGTAGACACTGACCCGGGCATACTCCAGGGAGGCAGGGACACCTGGGAGGCTTTATTCCAATGAACCTTCAGCTAGCACACCACATATGAACCTCCAGGACAAGCCTGGGCTGCAGGATCTATACTCGATACCTGACAGGCTCCATACGCAAAATCTGTCTGGATAGGAACATTAACCAAGGGCCTTGTTAATAAAGCTGAATGTCCCACAAATCACTCATAACATTATTGGTAACCATCCACCTGCAGAAGAAAAGAGTCGCCCTCAGCCGTGGTGACGTGTCTGAATTTAATGGTATAACAGAAGGAACTTAAGAGAACAAAATGACAAAGGTATTTAACATCACACCAACTAATAAAGACCTCATTACGGGCCAACACAAAAGCACCAGTGATAAACCCGTGGTGTGCCCAAGGTGTCTTATGTTTTCACTTTTTGGTGCTATGTCTAGGTGCTGCCCCCTCGCTGGGACTGGCATCTGAGACAGCCTGATCACTCTGCTGTCCTGTTGGCATCGATGACCTTGGCGGCCATCCTCTGGCCTGTGGAGCCTATGCTGGCCCTGCCTGGGAGGGAGCTGTCAGTTCCACAGCTGGCATCTCCCCAATCATCGCAGCCTCATTGGATGCAATGGTCACTGCCAGAGGGTCGGAAGAGATGCCGCCCTCATCCGGAGCACCCTGAGAGGAGCCTGCAGGGATGACAGGCAGCAGCTGCGCTGATGTGATGTCGGTTCGGACCTCCCTGCTCACCATGGATGGATGGGTACCGAGCTGCGAAACTTGGTGCCCAGACCATCTCCATCTGAGGTCAATGCTGATGTGAGGGCTTGCTGATCTGAGTGCATCCCCAGTAAGCCCTGATTGGTCTCCTGGAGGAGCCACTCCATGAGAATCACCACTCTCTCCACGGAGGACGCATGGCGCTCGGCCATGAGGCTCATTGCATCGGCAATAGTCCACGGAGACTCCTCCAACACGGACACCAAGCCAAGCATAGCCTCATGTATCTCCCGCACGCTCTGCCGCATTTCCTGCATTTGCTGCGTCACAGATGATTCCAAAGGCACATCATCAGCCACCGACTGAACATCTGCCTGGTCCCCTGCAGTCCTCCGACTGCTGGCACCATGGCCACTCTCTGTCTCCACCAGCTCCTCCAGCGACTATGAAGTGCCCTCACTGCTATGCCCCGGGACACTTGCTGATGATCTAATTCCCACCGAGGTGCTAGAATCTGCGCTGGTGCCTGCCTGGCAGAAATGGTATGACGCTAGTGAGTCCAAGACTTCAGGGCCCTCAGGTGTGAGTGGGGGCCCCTGCTGCTCCTCCTCCCGGCCCTGCTCCACTGATGCTGAAAGGAAGAACGAGGATATTTGGTTAGTTAATGTGGAGACAATGTCAATGTGCATCCCTGTGCCCCGGATCATTATGCGCTCATCCTTCTATAAGCAATGGTCAAGCCATGTTGCAAACTTCAATCACTGAACATTCAGCACTGCCATGGCTGCTGGGAGAACAATGGTAACCTCAGTGCTGGGCAAACATACCTGCCCATGGCACCCCAGCCTCACTGACACCGGTGGACCTGGGCACATGGTGCATCTCCAGATCTAGGGCCTCCTGCTCTAACTGGCTAAGCATCGCCACCTGGGCCGGCCCTCCGCCAGTCCTCACCTGTTCGGTGGCATTATAGAGCCATACGGTCATAGAGGTCTACAGCACAGAAAAAGGCCTTCGGTCCATCGAGTCTGCGCTGGTCAAACAAGTACCTAACTATTCTAATCCCATTTTCCAGCACTAGGCCCATAGCCTCATATGCCATGGCATCGCAAGTGCACATCCAAATACTTCTTAAATGTTATGAGGGTTTCTGCCTCTACCACCCTTTCAGGCAGTGAGTTCCAGATTCCCACCACCCTCTGGGTGAAACAATTCTTCCTCACATCCCCTCTAAACCTCCTGCCCCTTACCTTGGTTATTGATCCCTCCACCAAGGGGAAAAGTTCCTTCATGTCTACCCTATCTATGACTCTCATAATTTTATACACCTCAATCATGTCCCCCCTCAATCTCCTCTGCTCCAGGGAAAATAACCCCAGTCTATCCAATCTCACCACATAACTAAAACTCTCCAGCCCAGGCAACATCCTGGTAAATCTCCTCTGCACTCACTCTGGTGAAATCACATCCTTCCTATAATGCGGATTCCAGAACTGCACGCAATACTCTAGCTGTGGCCTAACCAGCATTTTATACAGTTCCAGCATAACCTCCCTGCTCTTTTATTCTATGCTTCAGCTAATAAAGGTAAGTATCCCATATGCCTTCTTAACCACCTTATCTACCTGTCCCGCTGCCCTAAGGGACCAGTGGACATGCACACCAAGATCCCTCTGATCCTCGGTACTTCCCAGGGTCCTACCATTCATTGTGTATTCCCGTGCCTTGTTTGTCCTGCCCAAGTGCATCACCTCACACTTATCCAGATTCAATTCCATTTGCCACTGATCAGTCCATCTGACCAGCCCATCTATATCCTCCTGTAATCTAAGGCTGTCCTCCTCACTATTTACCACCCACCAATTTCCGTGTCATCCGTAAACTTACTGATCAACTCTCTGACATTCAAGTCCTGCCAATGTTTTTTCATGCCCCCTTTTTGCTCTCCTAATTTCCTTTTTAAGTTCTCCCCTACATATTCTATACTCCTCTAGAGCTTCCACTGTTTTTAGCCCTTGGTATCTGCCATAAGCCTCCCTTTTTCTCTTTATCCAATCCTGTATATCCCTTGACATCCAGGGTTCCCTGGATTTGTTGGTCCCACCCTTTGTATTTACTGGAATATGTTGGCCCTGTACTCTCCCTATTTCCTTCTTGAATGAGTCCCACTGCTCTGACGTAGATTTACTTAAAAGTAGCTGCTCCCAGTCCACTTTGGCCAAACCATATCTGATCTTATTAAAATCAGCCTTCACCTAATTTAGAAAGCTTTTTAAAACAGGCTGCCGGGTCGCCATTGGACCCGACGGTCATTGCAGTCCCGCCCCTGCCTGCCCACTCTCACTGTCTTCAGGAGCCGCGATTCACGCTGGGTGGGCCTTAATTGGCCTGCCTGCGTAAAATGGTGGCGCAGACCCGATCGCAGGTGGCGATCGGGTCTGTGTCCACCCATGCCCGCTTCCGCTCTGCCCGTCCGCCAGCCAGAAAATTCTGCCCATAAAGATTATTGCCACTTAAAGATGATGTAATTTAAGATATATTAAGGAAACTTTACAGGGCTCTGTTTAATAAGATTTCTTTTTACAGTTGACAGTTCAGTTAAATAATCTTCTCCTTGGGGCAGTTTAGTTATTTTTCAGTTCAGATGCTATGACATTGAAATAAACAACAATATTGTAGTAATAAAATGGCTCCAATATTAGCATTAACTGAATATTAATGAATCTTACAGAACTAAAAAACATAGGCCTATAATCCTTAAAATGTGTGCACAAGAGGTGGGGCACAGACTACCTGACCAATGAGTATCCGTACTGTTCGCTAATTATACTGATTTACACGTGAAGCTAGTGACACCCATGTTATTCATTGGCTTCATGCCTATCTGGGTAGGAGGGTGGAGGTGCAATATTGGGAGTTCATGATACTACTGAAAAGCAGGCAACAACTCTTAAAGGGGTGTGTATTCTGGCTTCAAAAGTTGTGTAACGGGTAGAGGAAGAAACAATTGATGGAGGGAGTGAATAGGCACCAAGGGCCACTCATACTGCACTAGGTACTGGAGAGAAGTAGGAGCATTCCTTTCCCCTGACCCCTTCAGCTATCAGGAGATAATGGGAAGAGATTGCAGAGTACATCAATGCAAGGAGCATTACCTCAAACATGAAAAAATTCAATGATTTGAGCAGAATTGTTAAAGTAAGAAGACTGGTAGAATACTTTCTGATCAAAGTAGCACCACCCATGGTCTCATTATCTATCCAACAACCACAACCATCTCTTTTGTGCTAGGTATGACTCCAACCAGCCGAGATTTTGCCCTGATTCCCATTGACTCCAGTTTTGCTAGGGCTCCTTGATGCCACACTCGGTAAAAAGCTGCCCTGATGCCAAGGGCAGCCACTCTCACCTCAACTCTGAGTTCAGCTCTTTTGTCCATGTTTGAACCAAGGCTGTAATGAGGTCAGGAGCTGAGTGACCCTGGCAGAGCCCAAACTGAGTGTCAGTGAACAGGTTATTGCTAAGCAAGTGCCGCTTGATAGCACTGTTGATGACCCCTTCCATCACTTTACTGATGATCGAGAGTAGACTGATGGGGCGGTAATTGGCTGGATTGAATTTGTCCTGCTTTTTGTGTACAGGACATACTTGGGCAACTTGCTGGGTAAATGGCAGTGTTGTAATTGTACTGGAACAACTTGGCTAGGGGCGCTGCAAGTTCTGGAGCACATGTCTTCAATACTATTGCCGGAATATTGTCAGGGCCCATAACCTTTGTAGTATCCAGTGCCTTCAACCGTTTCTTGATATAATGTGGAGTGAATCGAATTGGCTAAAGACTGGCACCTGTGATGCTGGGGACCTCTAGAGGAGGCCAAGATGGATCATCTACTCAGCACTTCTGGCTGAAGATTGTTGCAAGTGCTTCAAGCCTTATGTTTTGCGCTGACATGCTGGCTCAACCATCATTGAGGATGGGGGTATTTGTGGAGCCTCCTCTTCCAGTTAGTTGTTTAATTGTGCACCACCATTCACAACTGGATGTGACAGGACTGCAGAGCTTAGGTCTGATCCGTTGGTTGTGGAATCAGTTAGCTCTGTATATCACTTGCTGCTTATGCTGTTTGACATGCAAGTGGTCCTGTGTTGTAGCTTCACCAGTTTGACACCTCATTTCTATGTCTGGTGCTGCTCCTGGCATGCCCTCCTGCACTCTTCATTGAACCAGAGTTGATCCCCTGGTTTGATAGTAATGGATATGCCAGGCCATGAGGTTACAGATTGTGGCTGAGTACAATTCTGCTGCTGCTGATGGCCCACAGCACCTCATGGTTACCCAGACTTGAGTTGCTAGATCTGTTTGAAATCTATCTCATTTAGCACTGTGGTAGTGTCACAGAACATGATGGAGGATATCCTCGATATGAAGACAGTACTTTGTCTCCACAAAGACTGTGCGATGGTCCCTCCTACTGATCCTGTCATGGACAGGTGCATCTGTGGCAGGCAGGTTGTTAAGTATGAGGTCAAGTATGTTTTTCTCTCTTGTTGGTCCCCTCACCATCTGCCGCAGACCCAGTATAGCAGCTATGTCCTTTAGACCTTGGCCAGTTCCAACAGTAGCGGTGCTACCGAGCCACTCTTGGTGATGGACATTGAAATCCCCATTCATTCTGTGCCCTTGTCACCCTCAATGCCTCTTCCAAGTGGTGTTCAACATGGGGGAGTACTGATTCATCAGCCAAGAGGGAATGGTACGTGGTAATCACCAGGCGGCTTCCTTGCCCATGTTTGACCTGGTGCCATAAGAGTTCATGGTGTGAGAAATAGAGGTTATTATTTTTAGTGTTTTTGGCGAATATTGGGTTATTTTGTAAAGAAGGCTGTGTGTGTGCGTAAACGATTTAATTATGCTGGGCAGAGATTACTAGGAGGCAGGTTGTCTGGGGGGTTTAAAACATGAAAGGACAGAGGCGTTAGATTTGAGGTACAAGTGGATAGGTTGGATCTAACATTTGCATATGTAGATAAGTTGAGGGTTTGTTTGAATATCAAAGGGAAGTCAGCATTGACAAGAAACATGTTTGCATCTTGCAGGAGTTACATAGGTAAATAGAAGAGGGTATGTTATATGTTACTGACCTGAAAGCAGAGATAAAATATAAAACATGAAAGATTTTATATTTGGAAGGATTTGAGTTTCAAAGAGGTGTGAGAACAATGGAATAAAAACAGAAAATGCTGGTAAAACTCAGCAGATCTGGCAGCATCTTTGAAGAGAGAAGCAAGTTAATGTTTCGAGTCCATACAACTCTTCTTCAGAGCTAAATGGAACCTGAGATGAAAGTGGGAAATGGGTATTTTAGAATTACTGTGGAGAGCTTAGGTTAGCTGTTAGCTGCTGGCTGTGTGAGGAAGATCTCCTGGAAACAGCTCTAGGTTGGGAGAAGATGCAGTTTGAATCAACCATTCAGTCAAGCCAGAGAAGTCTTGGGCTGCAACACGCAGTTTTGTTCTGAAGTCTTGGGTTTCCACATGAGGTTCCGGTGCCTTCACAGGTCCGGTGGAGCACTGTGGTATGGTCCACCGAGAGTGTCGGGCATCATCGTAGTTTGCTGTGCTACACAACCTGGCGTTGCAACGGGGGGAGGACCTAGCTGAGGAGGAGGTGGAAGAGTTGCATGTCTCCTCCGATGAGGAGGACGTTGAAGGGGGTGATGGTGATGAGGTCCTCAAAGGCGAGGATGTTGGCGATGGAGTCATTGCACTGGCCAGACGATACAGGCACACTCAAGAGGCCCTTATCGCTGCAAGATTCATGGCGGATGATGACAAGATGCAGTGAGGATAGTCCTGACATCCTCACCTTGCATCTGTGAAGGCTTGACTCCAGTGTGGCTGATGGCAGCGCACATGCCCTTAGTACTCAGGCTCATGTCATGGAGGTGCAGCGGAGGCCCTAATAATTGCTAGATCCCAGGAGGATGATGACAATTTGTAGTGAGGACACTCCATAGATCTTCACATTGCTTCTGTGAATGTCTGGCTGCTGTCTGGCTGAGGGCAACTTGCTTGAGCTCTGTGATCAGGGTCATATCATGGAGATGCAGCCATGAAACGTTAAATACACCTGATCCTTTGTCAGCGTTCAGCACCTGCCTCCTTCCAGAGTACTGTGTCACCAGTCACAGATGCTGAAGAGATGGGGGCCAGCCCCACCTCAAAGGTGCTGAGAGTACACAGAGAGTATGCCAGAACTCTGTGATGCCTGCCCATGATATTCTGGCAGCAATGACAAGCACCATTGAGGTGCAGGCATTACTAATGCATCCAGTAAGTGTGAAGCTGGATCATCACTTTGGTGTGGTGTGAAGGTTACACACTACACAGGGGAGAGGCCCTGGACTGAGATACCTGCCTTTACCTTGTGCAGGAACCAAGGTTTCACATCTGAGTGACATGAACACTGTTCATCACAACAAGGAGCCATAGGCAAGGAGACATTCTTTGGAGTTTATTTATAATAGTGAACATTACGGACAAGTAACATCTTCTTAATCTTCCTAACCCTGTCTTTGTGCTCCCCCAACATCCCCAGTGGAGGTGAAAGCAGCCTGCTGACTGCCATGCCCTGTTTGTGATGACCTTGGTGGGTGTCCTCTGGAGGGCTGAGATCCTGGAGGGCCCCGACCTGCTTTGGGTGTCATGCTGTGGGCCAGCTGCACCCTCCTCTGCCTGTGGAGCTGGTGCTGCAGGGGTCACAGGAAGAGGTGATTTAGATTGGCCAGACATTGCTGGAGTCACCTGAGTGGATGGCTCCTGGGTGTTGAGCTGCTGGTCCTCCTCCCTATGGGTGCCCGACATCAACTGGCTGACTCCTTGAGGAGAAGGGGAAGCTGGAGTAAGATCAAGCTGCCCTGCACTCCTCTCGCATTGACACTGTTGGAGACCAACTATGGCGTCAGCGATGGAGCTCAGCCCGTACAGCAGTGCAGGACCAATAGCCTGGATCAAGGTCTCCATGGTGGCTGCCATCCTGCCAGTTTTGACCTCAACGCATCGGATGCTGGCACCCTCACCTCAGATTAAAGGCAGACAGACGCCTTCATCATCCCTTGCAATCTGAGGCGTGCACCAGACATCCCTTCCTGATATCCCCATGATTGCCTTTGCAGCTCCACCAACTGATTTAGGACCGAGTCCAAAGGCTCAGCATCTGAATCGGACTCAGCAGATTCCTTGCCTCCAGCAGTCTTCTGAGTGCCAGCGACCAACGATGTCTCCACCTCCGCCTGCTGTGGAATGATTTTGTGGTGTGCTCACCAGATTGTGATGCCAAGGCAACTCTACATCTAGGTCCCACTGAGGTGTGTGTCGCTGTACTGGTGGAGGGTGTGGGTGAGCGCTGTGACAAGTCTTAAATGGTGCTGCCCTCAAGATCCTCATCCAAGATGCTCTCGGCGCTGGCATTGGGGTCACGGAGTAGGCAGTCTCCAGAGGAGATGAGACCAGATGGAGATGTTAGGGCTTGTGTGAGAGAGTGAGTGGTGATGTCCCTTGAGCTGGCAGTGAGTGAGATGCCAGTGAATGTGTGAGGGGCCTGTGAATGAGTGAGTTTAGAGTGATGAGATTGTTCACTTACCCTGGCAGCACGGATGAGACCATTCATTCGTTTTCTACGTTGGGTTGCTGACCTCCTGTGTGCAGCGTTGACACTGACCACCTCTGCCACTGCCTTCTAAGCTCGAGTGATGAGACTGATGGGCCTCCTGAGGCCAGATTGGGTGAAGTGTCGAGAACTTTGCGGCAGGTCTCCATGGCGTTCAGAAGGTGTCCTAGGGATGCATCACTGACCTAGGGGGCGGGGGGGTTTCAATCTTCCTGGCTTTTGGGGCCATGTCTTCAGTGGAACGGTCTTAGACTATAAGCATTGAGAAGTGTGCGCGTGGCTGCATTTTAAATATGGACCCAGCGTGAGGAAGCAGTGTGATAATGGTGTGGCGGGCCAACTGGAGGTCTGCCACCAGCAATCCACTGTGTTTCTCATGACTGCATAATTTATAAGACAGGAAGGGGACAATACGGCATGAAAACCCGCAATTGCAGCTGACGGATAAAACATGCCCGCTATCACACTTAGTGCAAATCTGGGATGATTCCACCCAGAGTTACTCAGGTCGCTGACCTTTCAACAGAACTGAAAAATAACAAGCAAAGGCGACACACAGTAAAGCGCATATCTCCACCATGCTGTGTTAATGCAATGTTATTACAATCACATAGCTCTTGCTTAAGGCTTTTCCCTGCCTGGTTGATGCTCTTTAACTATAAAGCTGAAAAAGTAAATATTTTAATTCAGAGTTTCCATCTCATTGTGGATGCTTCAAACCAATCTACATGTAACAACCTGCTCTGAAAACTCAGCTCACATTTTGACAGCTGTGACAAATTGCACCACAGCAGCCAAGACAATCAGAATATTCTCAAACAATCAAATCAACAACACTCTAAATAAATCAACAAACAAAATTTTTAAAAAGTCAGTTCACCCTATCTCTGAATGCTAATGGATCCTTTAAATAATTCCAGGAACTAGATCCAGTTCCACATCTTTGCCAAAAACTAATCAGTTCTTCCTTCGGCCATACCCTATCTTTATACTAAGTTTCATTGAAATCCAGACATTAGTTTTTGAGATATATTGCTAACAAACACACAAACAGGCTAACAGAGGCAAAAACATTACCTCCACCCATCTTCAATGTTGGAGGTAATCAGGATATGATCCTGGTAGTTACACTGGGACTTTACCTGTCAACACCTCTAATGCTGATCTTCCAGTGTGTACAGGGTTAGTGGAAAAGTGCTTTATTTCAATAAGGTTACTACATGCCTGCACCATTATGGGCACCTCTCAGGTGACTCTGGGGAAATCAGCTCCTTGTAGTACTCTCCTCTGTGATCCTTTAGTCTGCTTCACCAGGGACAGCATTGAAATTTTAAAAAAAAATTTTAGGTCCAGACACATCTTACTCCAAAGTGAGCTGTTGCAGCCTACTGGAATCTGGTATGCCACATCTTGCTGGGCATATATACAGTGGGTCATCAGAGTGAGTGACTTCCTCTGAGGAGTCAATAGCAATTTCCAGTGAAGGAAGTCACCATCCTGGCCCCACCCTCTTCATACCTCTGGCTTTGTAATGGAATGGTGGATCTACTGCAACTCAAAAAACTGAGTGGATAATCTAGGTTAGGCTGGGACCTGGTATGTCCAGGTCCTGGCACTTCTTCCAAGCCTTTCTGTTGTTCACCCGCTGGAGGTATGACTAAGGAAATTCAGCCCCATAAAAATGTTTCAACTAAAGATAAAATGTTGAACATTTAATTCTGCTTACCGTGTTATTCTTACTTTATTCTTTTTTTTTATATCTTGTTTTGTTAAACTTTTAGTTTTGTCCTGATTAATCTATGCTGCATTTTTTAAACTTTGAAAAATTATTGTTAAAATATGTTGATTATCTCCTTTCTCTGGGTTTGAAACATTAATTTTGGAAGTGGAGGCAATTTATAATAAGATACTTATTATTTACTGAAGATCAGTTCAAAGGCTGGTTTTCCAACCAATTGCATTGACCGAAGATTGATTTGGCTAAAGGAGGGAAGGTAACAGGAAAAATGCTAAAAATACTGAGTTAAAAAACATGAAAATATTAATTCAACCAGAAGGCAAAAGTTATAGGCAACCTCACAAGTGGAATTTAAAAAGTCCCAAGTGGGATTTAAAAAAAAATCACAGACCTTTATGTGGCATTGTGTTTCTATCACTTTTACAAGGGATTTCATTACATAACTTTAAAAATGGGAAATATGAGGTAGAATGTGATATAAAATTGTGAGTTTTATTTTCTGGTATCCCAGGAAGGTCTTAACATATCTTTTAAGTTGCTGCTGTTGTTGCTAATACATTGGTTTTGAAGTGTTTTCCAAATTCTTAAAGGGGAACTTCCTTTGTGAAAGTATTTGACAAGCATTTTTTTTTGAGGGTAGAGAGCTATGTATAAATTTGATCACATAGAAATAATATGTTCGTGTATTTCAACACCAAGACATCACTGTATAAAAACAGGAAAGCATAAACTTAGACAGGCCATTCAGCTCCTAAAGCCTTTTTCTTTCACAGCCTAATTACAAACTGACTGGCATTTTAAAAAATCCATTCATGGGATGAGGGCGTCGCTGACTAGGCCAGCATTTATTGCCCATCCCTAATTGCACTTGAAAAGCTGCCTTCTTGAACCGCTGCAGTCCCTGTTGTGTAGGTACATCCACATTACTGTTAGGGAGGGAGTTCCAGGAATTTGACCCAGTGACAGTGAAGGAATGGCGAAATATTTCCAAGTCAAGATGGTGAGTGGCTTGGAGGGGAACTTCCAGGTGGTGGTTTTCCCATGTGTCTGCTGCCCTTGTCCTTCTAATGGTAGTGGTCGAGGGTTTGAAAGGTGCTGTCTAAGGAGCCTGAGTAAGCTCCTGAAGTGCATCTTGTAGATGGCACACACTGATGCCACTGTGCAGGGAATGAATGTATGTGGATGGGGTGCCAACTAAACGGGATGCTTTGTCCTGGATGGTGTCAAGCTTTTTGAGTGATGTTAGAGCTGCACTTATTCAGGCAAGCAGAAAGTATTCCACCACGCTCCTGACTTGTGCCTTGTAGATGGTGGACAGGCTTTGGAGAGTAAGGAGGTGAGTTACTTGCTGCAGGATTCCTAGCCTCTTGCAGCCACAGTATTTATATGGGTAGTCCACTTCAGTTTCTGGTCGATGGCAACCCCCAGGATGTTGATACTGGGGGATTCAGCGATGGTAATGCCATTGAATGTCATGGGCAATGGTTAGATTCTCTCTTGTTGGGGATGGTCAATGCCTGGCACTTGTGTGGCGCAAATGTTACTTGTCACTTGTCAGCCCAAGCCTGGATATTATCCAGGTCTTTCTGCATTTTGGACATGGACTGTTTCAGTATCTGAGGAGTCGTGAATGGTGCTGAACATTGTGCAATCATCAGCAAACGTTCCCACTTTTGACCGTATGATGGAAGGAAGGTCATTGATGAAGCAGCTGACACCACTCTGCAGTGACGTCTTGGAACTAAGATGATTGACCTCTAACAACCACAACCATCTTCTGTGATGCTGGGGACTTCCGGAGGAGGCCAAGATGGGTCATCCACTCAGCAGTTCTGGCTGAAGATTGTTATGAATGCTTCAGCCTTATCTTTTGCACTGAGGTGCTGGGCTCCCACATCATTGAGGATGGGGATATTTGTGGAGTCTCCTCTTCCAGTGAGTTGCTTATTGGCCACCACCGTTCATGACTGGATGTGGCAGGGCTGCAGTGCATAGATCTGATCTGTTGGTTATAGAATCGCTTAGCTCTGTCTATCATTTGCTGCTCATGGTGTTTGGCATGCAAGTAGTCCTGTGTTGTAGCTTCACAAGGTTGACACCTCGTTTTCAAGTGTGCCTGGTGCTGCTCCTGGCGTGCTCTCCTGCACTCTCCATTGAACCAGGGTTGATCTCCTGGCTCGGTGGTAATGATAGAGTGGGGGATATGCTGGGCCATGAGGTTACAGATTGTAGCTGAGTACAATTCTGCTGCCACTGATGGCCCACAGTGCCTCATGATTGCCCAGTCTCGAGTTGCCAGCGCTGTTCGAAATCTATCCCATTTAGCATGACGGTAGAGCCACACAACATGATGGAGGGTATCCTCAACATGAAGACAGGACTTTGTCTCTCCAAGGGCTGTGTGGTGGTCACTCCTACCCATACTGTCATGCAACTGTGGCAGGCAAGTTGGTGAGGATGAGGTCAAGTACGTTTTTCCCTCTTGTTGGTTCCCTCGCCACCTGCCGCAGACCCAGGCTAGCAGCTACATCCTTTAAGACTCGGCCAGCTTGGTCAGTAGTGGTGCTACCGAGCCACTCTTGGGGCACGATCTTGCCCTTGGTGGGGGAGCTCAGCGGGGGTGGTCGGGAAGCCAACTGCCACCCGTGATCGGCTCCACACCGCAATTTCACACAGGCAGGTCATGGAACGCGAGCAGCAGCGCTCAGCACTGCCTGTGCGGGCATGGGGCGGAGAGCAAGTGGGCCTCGCGTGATCTTCATGCATCCGCACAAAAGAGTGCTTCAACCTCCCTGAGGCAGGGACCTGCCTCCGGGAGATGAAGCACTGTTTAATAAAAATAATAATGTAAATAAAATTGTCATAAAATATGTCCCCTCAGGAGACTTCACGATGACGTCAGGACACTCGCCCAATGTCACTGCGTGTCATTTTATGCTCGGGCATGTCGGGCGTGCACCTGCACGCCGATCATAATATTCTGCCCTTGGTGATGGACATTGAAGCAGCTTCAGTTCTTCTTCCAAGTGATGTTCAACATGGAGGAGTACTGATTCATCAGCTGACGGGCAGGGGTGGGGGGCAGTATGTGGCAGTCAGCAGGAGGTTTCCTTGCCCATGTTTGACCTGATACCATGAAACTTCATGCTGTCCAGAGTCGATGTTGAGGACCCCCAGGGCAACTCCCTCCCGACTGTATACCACTGTGCCGCCACCTCTGCTGGGTCTGTCCTGCCGATGGGATAGAACATACCCAGGGATGGTGATAGTGTGGTGTCTGGGACGTTGTTTCCGTGAGTATGACTATGTCAGGCTGTTGCTTGACCAATCAATGATACAGCTCTCCCAATTTTGGCACTGGCCCCAGATGTTAGCAAGGAGGACTTTGCAGGGTCGACAGGGCTGAGTTTGCCATTGTCTACTACCTGTTATTTTAAATAATTGGCCACCTTCCTGTTTATAGCATAATAACAAGATAGAAACTTCAGGCTGGATTTTCATCCTAGAGGGAGATGGTAGGAGTCAGAAAATTTCCTGGCTCAGCGCGCCTGCCTCGGACAAAAGAGCCTGCAAACGCGGGATTTTCGTTCTGGGGTAATGGACAGGTAGTGGCTGGAGTTGGGTTTTCCACCCACGGCCCCTCATAACCTCCATGCTGAGCTATGGAACTTCCATGCCAATTTACCCAGTATATACACTGTACACAACCACTGAACCCTATAGTAACAATAGCATGTGTGAAAAAGATTCTTAAAAAGTCCTTCATTCATAACTTTCTACTTCTCATCAAAAAATTGCTTTTTCTACAACCTTATAAAAGTATCAATCATCCAGACACTCATTATGCATTCTTGCCTGAGAGCTCTGACATCCATTAGTCTGTTGAAACAGCAGTGCCCCAGGGAAAACATCGTTTGATTGACAGCTCTTTCTCTGTGATCTATTCGGTCCATTGCACAATGTTTATTTACTCAAGCTAAAGAGGTGATTGACACTTCTATTGGGCTGCAGTGAAAGGAGTTTCTCTAACGTAGTAGTAAGTAATGAACTTTTTTAAAAGCTTTTTTTTACACAACCTACTGTCACTACAGGGTTCACTGGTTCCATACAGTGTATAGTGGGTAAATGGACATAGAGGGCATAATGGGCCATAGTGGTTAGGTGGAGTGCCATAGCATGGCATAGGGGGCATGATGGGAGGTGAGTGGAGAACGACCTTCTGAACTCACTTTTTAAAAGGTCCCCTTATACAGACTAGGGTTCACAAATTCTCTGAGAGGCCATGAACCACAATTCTTTAAAAACCTGTTCCGAATCCATGAAAATTGCAGAGGAATAGGACATGCCTATCTCCGCAATGGAGGTGGTCAGGTCTGGATTGCCGGGTGTGGGCTTTTGATGTAAACCAACCTGCACCTTTTAAAGGCACTCCTGAAAATCACAAAGCCCGGGAATGGGGTCAGGAATTGGGACCTTCCTGCCATTTTTAAAGGGCTCCTGAGTCATTCTGGCTCAGTGAAAATCCAGGCCTTTATTCCTTTAAATGAAGTTCACCCTATTTAAATAGATTTTAAAAATTGTAAAGCTAACAACATTGTTACCTTCAGCTTGTACTTCTAGGTATAATAAATTTCATTTGTTTTTGACATGCTTACCTTTTGAGTTTGGGAGCACGGTGGATATTCATGACTAATTTACACAGCTTGGACATGACTCAGCCAATCAATCGCCGGGTAAATCAAACAGATCACTGCCTAACAATTTGTGACAAGTTGGACAGTAACAAGGACTAGAACCAATCTGGGCACCAGGATGTCATGATATAGTGGAGTCAGCTCACTGGGGTTTGAAGCACAGGTGATGACATGGTGAATTAGTAGCTGGACACCTTTAGATGCAGCACTTAATGTCACAAAACATTTCTCCTGTGATCCTTGCAGTATAAGAAAGTATTTGAAGTGTAATGATTATCAGTAAATTATAGATGTGTTGGTTAACCCTGCCAATGTCTAATTCCCAATAAAAATAACAAGTCCACATCTATGAAATTCACATGGCATTCCTCGTAGTGAGTCCAAGGTACATTATATTGTCCTGCTGTTTTATAACATAGAACACAATATTGTGGCAGTTGATTGATGGTGACTCAGTCAAATTGAACGTTTACTACATGATATTGTGAGCGTTAGTATTATTTTCAGATTTGAACCTCATGTTGTGAACATAAAAAAATAGAAAGATTTAAAGCACATAAGGAGGTTATTTGGCCCAACATGCCCATCCATGTAGGTCGAAGAAGACCTATTCAATCTAATCCGAGCTACCAGCTCTAGGTCCATAGCCCTGTGGGCTACAGCACCTCAAGTGCATATTCAAGTGTTTTTTAAATGCAGTGAGGGTTTTTGCCTTTAGCACTCTTTCAGGCACTGAGTTCCAGACCCCCATCGCCTGCTGGGTGAAAAATTTGCTCCTCAACTCACTTACAATCCTACCAATTACTTAAAATCTATGCCCCTGATTACTGACCTCTCAGCTAATCTGCACATAGCATGTAATTTTTAAAGCTATTTGTGCTGATGGAAACCTTGCCCATTGGCTGGAAATTATGGCTTGAAATTTCCAATAAAATCAATGTGCGAGTAATTATGGGTAGTGATTTCCTAAGTAACACTAATGGTGGGTGAGACTGCTGCCAACGGGCAGCACGTATTTCAAGAAACCAGCGGCAGGTGTCTGGTTTAATAAGGCGAGGATTATATAGTTTAATGGGGAATATTTAGTTATGCTTGTACATTTTGGGTATTGCTGGAAATGAAAAGAATTTTGTTTAAAAATAAATAAATACATTTTGAAAATGAAGTAAGTGATGCAGAAAGGGCCTGAGCAAGACTTCCACCTGCTGGCCAGTATTGCCCTGACCCTTCTCAAATTCCTGGGCCGGCAGTTTACTATGAAATACATATGCTCTTGCTTCACTTGCAGTATATTTTGGATGCGTGCTAGACGGGAGAGGGTAATGATCATTTCAGAAGTACCTTGCTGCTGTGTTTGAGGGCCAATGATGCTGAACACAGGTCTTCAAAGTGTCCTGCTTTCCTAACTTTTATATTTTTAAGAGCACCCAAAGCGCTCTTTATTAAAAATAAGGTTTCCATTCACAATGCGAATCTGAACTTTGCAAAAATGGGGGCCAAGGTTTAGGTAGTGGAGGGGCTGGAAATGTCCACTGAGAGATCATAGTGCTGGAAGGGGGCATGATGTCTTCCACCATAGTGGGGACAGTCCTATAGGTTATCCTATGCATGGCAGATAAAAATAGCACAAAAGATGCAGGAATCAGGTGCTCTGGCCGAGGAGTGCAAGCAGCTGGAACCGAGTTGACCAGAAGCTGAGTGGTGTTCTACAAAGCTTTCTGCATAGGAATGGTATTATAGTAGTAATCTTTCTGCGCTAGTAATCTAAAGACCTGGACTAGTGCTTTAGAGACATGAGCTCAAATCCCATCACAGCAGCTAAAGTGGAATTTAAATTAATCAATCAATCTGGAATTAAAAGCTAGTCTTAGTAATGGTGACTATGAAACTGCCAGGTTGTTGTAAAAGCCCATCTGGTTCAACAATATCCTTCAGGGAAGAAATCTGCCATTCTTACCTGGTCTGGCCAACATGTGACTCCAGATACTTGGCAATTTGGTTACCCCTTAACTACCTTCTGAAAAGGCCTAGCAAGCCACTCTGTAGTATTAAACCACTACAGAAATATGTTCTACAAACAGCAAAGGCCATACCATATTAGATTTAGTAATGAATAATGAGCCAGATTTAGTGAGCAGTCTAATAGTGCATAAACATTTATTTAGTAGCAGTCATAATATGATTCAATGACATGTCTGAAAGGGAGAAATGTTAAACAGCTACTAAGATTCTATAGTATGAAAAGAAATGCACAAAGGATATCAAAATGAACACAAAACAATTAAATTACATGAGGGAAAAGAGGCTGATTAGAAGCAATGTAGGCCCCTTAGAAAATGATAACAGCGATATTGTCAATGAAAATAAGGAAAAGGTGGACTTCTTGGTAACTTCTACAAGACTGCTTAATGGTGTCTAAGCAATACACACTGCAGGTAGCAGCAACCCAACAAATCAGAAAGTCCACATGACTGGGTGTGTTCAGCAGGCGAAGAAAAGGCTCCAGGCAGAAGAAGTGCTGCTGTTAGCAGACTTCAGGCAGTTATGGCTCAGAGAGGTCCGGGACAGCCAAGAAGGTGGCAGAAGGTCACTGGCTCCATCTGAAAAGGGTTAGGCTCAAAAGAGGCCTTGGGAGCCTTATAGGTTGGGTACAGCTAGGAGACTGGAGTTTGGAGAAACCTAGGGACAGCACCAACTCAGTGAAGCTCGCTGTCTGGTAAAGAGCTGAAATTTCACCAGCAAGTAGAGGCTGGAGTGAAGACTCAGGAATCCAGGGAATTGTGGTCTTGGGGGATGAGATTGAAACCCTGGGAGGTGAGCAGTTGTTGAGGCAGTCTGAGTCGGAGCAACTCTTTGGAGGGAATTCTGAGGCTAAATCTTAACAAGGGAAGAGTGAAGACTTGAATCTCTCATAAGGGAGACAGAATTTTAATGAGATTGTGTAACTCACAGTGAATACTAACATCTTGGTGGGTTGCTGAGAAATCCGTAGGATCTGCCTTGGTCGCATCTGCCATTTATTGTGCAGTGTGGTGTGTTTGACCACAGTTTGCCTGTTATTTCATATTTGCCTCATGTTAATTCTTAATGTTAGAGTATAAGATAGATATTGTAAATTGTTTTATCTTTCAGACATTGTATAGTAAAGTTTATTTTGTTTGTTCAAAAACCATGCAATCTAGTGGCTTTGTTCTCTTAGCAAATACCTGGTGTCTCAAACTTTGTCTACTTTAAACAAAAAGTTACTGATCCATAAACAGATCACAACATAAATTTAGGGTCTAGTCCAGGGTCACATCATAAATTCATAGCTCTTGCAGGATTTTGAATCCGCAAACACATATGAGTGCTGGGACTTACTGAGGTTAGAGCTGATAAGATTTCCATGGTGGATTTCACTATACTGACTGAAAAGCAGAATGGCTTTGTTAATCGCTACGACATTTCTGGAGAAGGAAGATTTATCCCTAAGTGATTTGCAACAATTGACCAAGGTTTGGTTAATTGCATTAGCAGAAAGTTGAATTTAAGGTTAAAAGCAAGGGCTAAGAAAGCAGACATCGATGAGCAAAGCATTTGGAACTAGAAGAGGAAAAACCTGACACAGGTATAACACAGCTTGACTTAACTAGAATTTAATTGCTGATGAAGCAGCTTGAAATAGAAAAAGAAAACAAAATAAAGCAGCTTAAGATAGAAAAAGAAATGAAAAAGTTCAAACTTGAAAAAGAGGAAAAAGGAAAGAGAAATGCAAAGCTTGAACTTGATCTACAAACAGAGGAGTTAGCAAGGGAAGAAAATTTCCCAGTCACTTTCACCAGCTCTGTCTTCATACCCCTGTAATTATCATTATTTACATTCAAAACACTCATCTTAGACTCACTCTTCTCTCCCTTAAACTGAATGCAAAATTCAATCATGTTATGATCACTGCTGCCTAGAAGCTCCTTTACTATGAGGTCATCAATTAATCCTGCTTCATTGCACAATACAAAGACAAAAGTAGCCTGCTCTCTGGTTGGCTCTTTATGTGCTGCTCTAAGAAATTGTTGTGAAAATATTCCATGAACCCATCTTTTAGGATACCTTTGCTAATCTGATTTGCCCAATCTACAGGCAGACAAAATCACCCATGATTATTGCTATTCTTTCTTACAAGCCCCATTTTTTCTTCCTGTATACCCCATCCTACAGTGTAGTTCCTGTTAGGGGGCCTATAAGCTACTCCGACAAGTGACTTGTTACCTTTGCTGTTTCTTAAACTCAAACTGATTTGACACCTTGATCTTTAGAACTAAGATCATCTCTCATTATTGTACTAATGCCATCCTTAATTAACAGAGCTACCCCACCACATTGTCATAGTTACCTGTCCTTCTGAAATGTCAAGTACCCTTGAATTTTCAGGTCCTAGTCTTGGTCACCTTGCAGACACATCTCTGCAAAGGCTATCAGGGCATACATATTTATTTCTATTTGTGCTGACAATTCACCCAATTTGTAGCAAATGCTACACAGATTCAAATAGAGAGCCTTTAGTTCTGTCTTTTTGCTATTTTTTGCAAACTCTGGCCTTATCTGCTGGTGCACTCCTACATCTGTATTTTCTGTTCCTTCCTGCCATGCTCTGATTATCATTGCTCTTACTGTTACTTTTCTCTATTGCCTTGTCCTTTCCTTTAATTTACCACATCTTCCTTCACAAGATCCCTCACCTCCACTATTTAGTTTAAAGCCGTCTCTACCGCCCTAGCTATACGACTCACCAGAACACTGCTTCCAGCATGGTTCAGGTGAAGACTGTCCCAAGGGTATAGCTCCTACTTTCCCCAATGGCCCATGAATCAAAACCCAATTTACCCACACCAACTGAAGTTAGAATTTTGTTAACCAAAAGATATGGGGCAAGGATGAGTATGAGGGAGAATTTTCCCCACGTTGGGCGGGCCATGCGGGAGCAGGCAGGCACAGGCCTATTCGACACTGGCGATCGGGTCCGTGCCGCCATTTTGCATGGGTGGGCCAATTAAGGCCCGCCCAGCATATTTCTTGACTCTCGAGGATAGTGGGAGTGGGCGGGTGGCGGTAGGCCAGCACAGACCGCCAGGTCCAATGACAACCCAGCGGCCTGTTTAAATGAAGGCCTGGCACCTTTTGCAAGGCTGCTGACAATGGCCGGGAGAAGAGCACAGCAGAGGGCTACTGTGCATCACGCAAGTCCAGAGGGTAGGCCAGTGGGGCAGGCCAGGCCGGAAGGTAGGCCAGCAGGGCAGTGTTCCCCTCGTTTCTCTAACGAGTGCCTAGCTGCCCTCCTGGAGGAGGTGGCAGTGCGGCAGGAGGTCCTGATTCTGAGAGACAGGAGGCAGAGGCCTCCCCACCTGATCAAACATGCATAGGAGGAGGTGGCTGAGAGTGTGAGCTCCCATGACGTGGTACGGTGAACGTGGATCCAGTGCCGCAAAAGATTCAACTACCTCCTGAGCTCGGGAAGGGTGAGTACCATGTTGGTTGAGGTCACTTAATGCAGCCATCACCCTTTCCCCCCAGCCACCACCCCCTACCCCGCAACTCTGAGTACAGTAACGGCATTGAACCCTTCACAGCATGTATCCCTGGCTGGGTGTGCCAGCAAATATTGCCCATGCCTAGTTCACCCTGAAAGGGTTGAGCTAGGATGGGTTCTGCACCCGCAGCATTTGTGACACTGACACCCAAAGTATAGAATGTGGGTGAAAGTCAAGGTTCTGCACCTAGGCAGAATGCTGGAACTGGGAAGCATGTCAAAGTCAGGATGCTAACATGCTGGGAGGGGAGCTTCCAGGTGGCGGGGCACCAATCCATGTGCTTGTCTTTGCGTTCCACATGCTTGTGCCTCCTTGCTTAGCAAAGTAACACCTTGTGGTGCCACATGTGAAGGAGGCAGCATTTGGACAAGGGCAGGGGGTCAGCTCTGGCTTCTTTGGGTGAGTGTGCGGCAGCTGCAGGGTAACGAAGAATTGGAATCCTGCAATGTCCCACTCTGGCTGGGTTGGCAGGAATGCGATGGGGATTCAGGTGCAGCTGGACTAATCAATGCTCTTCTCTCCTTTTCAGGAGAAGACTGCGCACAATTCCGCAGAGCGGATGCAGACTGGCGGAGGCCTGGCCCAGTTGGCGATCCTGACACCTTTTGAGTAGCAGGCCATGGATCTGGAGAGGCGTCATGCCCCCAGGTCCACCGGTGGTGGTGAGGCTGGGGTGCCATGGGGTGGTATGTTTGGCGAGCATTCAGGTCACCATGTGTGTCCCAAAAGCCATGGCACTGCTGAATGCTCAGTGATTGAAGTTAGCAACATAAGTTAACCATTAATTATGGAAGGATGAGCACATAATGATCCGGGGGAGCGGGATGTAAATTGACATTGTCTGCTCTGTAACAAATCAAATGTCCTTGTTCTTCCTTTCAGCATCACCGGAGCAGGGCCAGGAGGAGGAGGCAGAGGGGCCACCTCTCACTCCTGAGGACCCAGAGGAAATCCACTCACCAGCATCACACTATCTCTGCCAGGCAGGCACCAGCGCAGATACTAGCACCTTGGTGGGGATTAGATCTTTGGTTAGTGTCCTAGGGCACGGCAGTGAGGGCAGAGACAGAAAGTGCCCAGGGCGCCGGCAGTCAGAGGACTGCTGGGGACCAGGCACATGAGGCAGCGAATGCTGGAAGTGCAGCAGGGTATGCGGGATGATCTGGCGGAGATACATGAGGCTATGCCCATTCTTGAGGAGTCCACATGGAGCATCGCTGATGCAATGAGCCTCATGGCCGAGCGCCATGCTTCATCCATGGAGAGAATGGCGACTCTCATGGAGAGGTTCCTCTAGGAGAACAATCAGGGCCTCCTGGGGTTGCGCTCGGACCAGCAAGCCCTCACAGCGGCATTGACCTCAGCTGGTAATTGCCCATGATGATTACTGATGTGGAAATGGTACTGCATGATTGTGAAGAAGAGTGCCTTCTAAGCTACTCCACAGTACTATCTCCAGTAATTACTACTATGGGCTGAATTTTGCCGTCAGTGAGCAGGGGGCGGGGCCATTTAAATTTTCTGGAAGGCAGGCCCACAGCAAAATCAGCTGCGGGCCCGCCGACCTGTCAGTGGCCAATTGAGGCCACTGACAGGATCATTGAAACAATTAAAGGACCTGCCCTTCCAACCTTAAGGTTGGCGGGCAGGCCAGGAGCCCCGGAGGGCAATAGAAAAAACATGAAACCTCATCCACCGATGGGATGAGGTTTCATGTAGGGATTTAAAAAGTTTAATAAAGTTTTAGTGTAATTTATGAACATGTCCCATCTCATGTGACATTGTCACATGAGGGGGACATGTTAAGGATTTTTTTTTCTAGTTTTAATGTTTTTACAACTGTCAGCGATCTCCCTGAGGCAGCACTTAGCCTCAGGGAGGTGTGCACTCTTTCGCGCACATATGCGAAAGAGCGCACTCTTGCTTTTGGGGAATCTCCCCACCTGCACAGGAAGCGCATAGCGCTTCCCGGCGGATGTCACGCTGGGCGAGTCTTAATTGGCCCACCCACGTAAAATGGCGGCGGGGCCCACTTCTCCGGCGGGGATCAGCTCCCACCCACTGGAGGTTGGGTCGGGCCTGCCCGCCCAGCAGGCAGAAAATTCTGACCTATGTGTCAGCAGTGGCTCAGTTCTTGGCATTTCCGTCTCTGAGTCGAAAGATTGTGAGTTTAAGTCCTACTCCAGGAAGACAGAAGTGCTGCCTTTCAGATGAGATGTTAAACTGCAATCTTGCCTGCCCTCTTAAGTAGATGTAAAATATCCCACGGCCCATTTTGAAGAAGAGCAGGAGAGTTATCCCTCATATAAAGCAAAACACGGCAGATGCTAGAATTCTGAAATAAAAACAGAAAATGCTAGAAAAGCTCAGCAGGTCTGGCAGCATCTGTGAAAGAGAAACAGAGTTAATGGCCTGAATTTTTCAGGTGGCGGGCGGGCTCGGCAGGAGCGGGCAGGGGCGGTCGTGAAGCTGATCGCCGCCCGCAATCGGTTCCGTGCCACCATTTTACGTGGGCGGGCCAATTTAAGATGCAAGCCATAGTGCTCAGTGCTACCTGTGCGGGCGGGGGAGGAGGGGCCAACGCATGCGCGCAAAAGAGCGCCTCAATCTCCCTGAGGCACGGAGCTGCCTCAGGGAGATTGAATCGCTATTGAAATTATTAAATACATGGATCAAAAATTTATTTAAACATGTTCCTCATGTGACTATCACATGAGATGGGACATGTTTTTACAGTTAGGAAAAATTTTTCACTTTATTAATAAAAGATTTAGGAAACCTCATCCCGCTCGTGGATGAGATTTCCTAAAAAACATGAAGGCCGCTTGGACTTTTTGCCTGCCCGCCAACTTTAAGGTTGGATGGGCAGCGTTAACAATTACATTAATCGCTTCCTTAATAGGCCATTTAAATATCAGCAGGTGTGCAGCTGACTCCGACGCTCGATGTGAAATTACCACATTGTTGTTTGTGGGAGTTTGTGCAAATTAGCAACTGCATTTCCTTCATTACAGCCGTGACCGCAATTCAGAAGTACTTCATTGGCTGTAAAGCACTTTGTTATGTTCAGTGCTCATGAAAGGCACTAGATAAATGCAAGTCTTTCTTTTACTGCAGCATGTGGTACAACCCTGTCGGCAGGATTTTCTGCACCCGCCCACTGCCGCAATCTTCCAGTCCTGCTGCACGTCAATGGTCTTCTGGCTGGGGCACCACCTCGCCTGTGGTGGGTCTCGCCCTCGACAGGGCCGCAAAATCCTGGCCTGTATCTATTTCTCTGCTTACATAAACGCTGTCCATGTAGTTCCCCTTCAGACAGGGTGTGGTCAATGGTCCCTTGGTGGTTACAGTCAGTATGCTGGATGCAGTGCTACTGAAAGAATGACAAACCTTTTGAGGGTGCATCCGTGAAAGCATATATCATTATGATAGCTTGGCCTTCACATACCTTTGGTGATGCTATTGGGTCTGCTGCCTGGGTTTTCTTTGGCAAGAGAAGTTTATGCATGAGTTGTCTGTCAAAATAGATGTGGTCACAAACACTGCATATGTAAGTGTATAGGTCTTAGGACATCCTTTTGTTGATCTTCTTCCTCATCTTCCAAACATCTCATATAGGGAAATTTCTAGTGCGGAACCTTTTAGCCCCAGTGAAAATGCTAGCAGCAAACAAATGCACAATTGCCACAAAGACTTGTAAGAAACTCCATTCCACCCAAACAAAAAATGATAAAAACAGGACAAATTTTAGAGCTTCAAGTTACTTACTTTTGCCCTCTGATTCCACCACTGACAGAGTGAAATAGATGTTGTTTAGAAGTGACAGCCAACAATTTCCTTTGACAGGAATCCCATTGAATTTATGGCAGGGACAATTCTGCCCCTTTGGCTTTTTGCTGGCCCTGAACAAAATCCTGGGGTTAGGCTCACAATATTTCTGGCAGACTCTTGATGGCATTTCCATATATATTATTAAAATTAATGTACAGGATATAATGGATTTCATGCTCTTAATTTTCTGAGTCCAACTGCTTGAATTGTTGCTCCCCCTGAAAGCGCCAGATCACCAAAACATCCTTTAAGGGTACAATTAAAAGTTGAATGACTTATTTTCTGCTAAGCCATATCTTTATCTTTATTTTTAAAAAATATATCTATCTGCATTTCCTCTGCCTTGTTGGTTGGGGCAATACATATGGATTATTGACTGCTAATGGTTTTTGATGTTGTACAAGAATATTGTTTGTTCAGGATGAAAGAAGTAGGTTGTTTTACTCTTACATTGTTACTACTTCTAATACTGGTAAGGAAACTAAGAAATTAAGTTTTAAAACATTGTCCTTTGACCTTTTTCTCACAATCGGAAAAAAATGACTTTCATGTGAACACACGAACTAGGAGCAGAAGTAGGCCACTCGACACCTCGAGCCTGCTCCACCATTCAATAAGATCATGGCTGATCTGATTGTAAACTTAGCTCCACGTTCCCACCGACAACGAAAACCTTTCACTACCTTGCTTATCAAGAATCTATCTACGTCTGCCTTAAAAATATTTAAAGATACTGCTTCCACTGCTTTTTGAGGAAGAGAATTCCAAAGACTCACGACACTCTGAGAGAAAAAAATTCTCCTCTCCTCATCTCTGTTGTCATAAATGCTTTAATCATAGAAAATGGTTCATCTTCAAGGCCTAAGAATATTCTGGAAGAATTTGTGTTTTTATAAGACACTGTCCCTTAAAGGGTTAATGCAAGGACTCTGGCTGCTGCTGTTCCTGGAAAAGTCAGCATTTTACAAGAAAAAGTAATTAAGCATTTTTAAAGCAGCTGTAAAACTCTTGATCCTGGTGGACTGTTTATAAAAGGGTCACATGGTGGTTTATGGCTTTGAAAAAGAAATGTTTTGGAAAACTGTGTTTAAATGCTGGTAGGCTGTTGTTTTGCTTTGGGGGGGAAACAAGAAGAATCAACTGCTTGGGTAAAGAAGACAACAACTCCAGAAGCTCCAGACCCGTCGAAAGCAAAAAGTGAATGAAAATTGCTCCAAAGTTTCTTTATGTTTTGAAGTCAACTGACTGCAAGTTTTCCTCGAAGTCCACTTGAAAAGTAGTGCAAGAGTCATTGATTGCTTCTCAGACCAGTGCTGAGAAACCAACTGTATAATCTGGACATCATTTCAAGGACTCCACCATCTATCCTTTTCCCTTGAACCACTGACTTTTAAACATTTGGCAGAATTCCTCTTTTTTGCGGTACGTGTGTGTCGGTTAAGGTATTTAGAAAGGGTAATTATTATACTTTCATATTTCAAGCTGTATGTTAATAAGCTTTGCATTTCCACTTGACAAGTCTGGTTTTATAATAAACTAATAATTTTGCTGTTTATTGAAGAAACCTAGGCATTGAGTTGTCATTCTGAGATTAATAGGTAAAGCACATATTTGGCCGTATAGCTAGCTGGAAAAATTATTTAAATATATGTTGGGACCCGTGGAGTAGTGGAACTAGAGACAGACAGTGCACTCCTCCCATCCCAGTTGCAACACTGTCTTAAATGGGCGATTCCTTATTTTTAAATAGTGACCCCTAATTCTAGATTCTCCCACAAGGGGAAACATCCTTTCCACATCCACCCAGTCAAGACTCCTCAGGATCTTATAGGTTTCAATCAAGTTGCTTCTTACTCTTCTAAACTCCAGCGAATACAAGCCTAGCCTATCCAACCTTCCCTCATAAGACAACCTGCCCATTCCAGGTATTAGTTTAGTAAACCTTCTCTGAACTGCTTTCAATGCAATTACACCCTTCCTTAAATAAGGAGACCAATACTGTACCCAGTACTTCAGATGTGGTCTCACCAATGCCCTGTATAACTGAAGCAAAACCTCCCTACTTTTGTATTCAATTCCCCTTGCAATAACTAGAACATTCTATTAGCTTTCCTAATTATTTATTGTACCTGCATACTAACCTTTTGCGATTCATGCACTAGATCACCCAAATCCCTCTGCATCTCAGAGCTCTGCAACCATTTGGACAATATGCTTCCTTTTTATTCTTCCTGCCAAAATGGACAATTTCAAATTTTCCCACATTATACTCCATTTTCGAGATCTTTGCCCACTCAACTTATCTATGGCTGGGATTTTCTGGCCCCGCCATGGTGGAACCCGCTGCGGGAAATTCAGTGGCCTACCAAAAGTCCATTGACTTTCAGCAGGACCGGACGATCCTGGCAACAGGCAGTGTTGGAAACTCCCACCCTATATCTCTTTGTAGCCTCCTTACATCCTCTTCACAACTTACTTTCCTATTTGTCTTTGCATCATCAGCAAATTTAGCAACCATACCTTCAGTCCCTTTATCAAAGCCATTTATATAAATTCTAAAAAGTTGACGCCCCAGCACTGATCCCTCTGGCATACCACTCATTACATCCTGCCAACCAGAAAATGACCCATTTATGCCTACTCTCTGTGTCCTGTTAGCTAACCAATCTTCTATCCATGCCTATATGTTATCCCCCACACAATGAGCTTTTATTTTCTGCAATAACCTTTGATGTGGCACCATATCAAATGCCTTATAAGCACAGTACATCCCCTGGTTCCCTTTTATCCACAGCGCTTGTTACTTCTTCAAAGAACTCCAATAGATTGGTTAAACATGATTTCCCTTTCACAAAACCATGTTGCACCTGCCTGATTACCTTGAAGTTTCTAAGTGCCTTGCTATAACGTCTTAAATAATAGTTTCCCACATTTTCCCTAAAACAGATGTTAAGTTAACTGGCCTGTAGTCTCCTGTCTCTCTCCCTCTTGTTGAACAAAGGAGTTATATTCACTATTTTCCAATCTACAAACATATGAAATAAGTGCAGAAGTAGGCCATTTGGCCCCTTGAACCTGTTCCACCATTCAATAAAATCATGGCTTATTCATTTGTGTTTCAAATTCCACATTCCCATCTACCCCAGCAACCTTTGATTCACTTGCCTAACAAGAATCTATCTACCGCTGCCTTAAAAAATATTCAATGACCTCGCCTGCACCGCATTCTGAGGTAGAGTGTTCCAAAGTCGCACTACCCTCAGAGAAAAAATTTCTCCTCATCTCTGTTCCAAAAGGGTAACCCCTAATTTTAAAATAATGCCCCCTATTTCTGGACTCACCCACAAGAGGAAACATCCTTTCTACATCTACCTTGTCAACACCATTCAGGATCTTACATACTTCAATCAAGTCACCCCTCACTCTTCTAAACTCCAGTGAAACCAAGCCCAGTCTGTAGAGCCTTTCCTCATAAGACAACCTGTTCATTCCAGGTATCAGTCGAGTAAACCTCCTCTGAACCACTTCCAATGTATTTACATCCTTCCTTAATTAAGCAGACCAAAACTACACACAGTATTCAAGATGTGGTCTCACCAATGCTCTGTATAAATGAACCATGACACCCTTACTTTTACTTCAATTCCTCTGGTAATAAAGGATAGCATTCCATTAGCCTTCTTAATTACTTACTGTACCTACATACTAACTTCTTGTGACTTATGCACTTGAATCTAGATCCCTCTGCACCTCAGAATTCTGCAGTCATTCTCCATTTAAGTAATACTCTGCTTTTTTATTCTTCCTGCCAAAGTGAACAACTTCACATTTTCGCATATTATACTCCATCTGCCAGATTTTTACCCACTCACTCAACCCATCCATCTGCAACCTCCATTTGTCCGCTTCACAACATACTTTCCTATCTAATCTAATTGAACCTTCCCTGAAGTATGATTGAAGTATGTAAGATCCTGAATGGTGTTGACAAGGTAGATGTGGAAAGGATGTTTCCTCTTGTGGATGAGTCCAGAACCCCGAATCTCCAAATTTTCCTCATTGTCAGTGAAAAAGGAAGTATGCTGCTCTAACTTGGCCTTCCTACTTTGCAGAAACAGTTTTAAATATTAATACACTGGTGTAAAACATCCTGTAATGCCAATGAATAAGTTAGATACGCGGAACTAAAGTAAAAAGATTCATTCTGAAAATGACTGTCATGGTTGTTTGCTTAATCTTCCACTGGACTATAGATACAAATCCATCTGGCTATATTTATCCACACCAATGACTTCAGAGTTTATCGATCAGACAATCTGTTTCTCCCTGGAGAAGGGCCGCTCTTACACTGATGGTTCTCAACCTGTAGCTCTGGCACTCCTGACAACCGGCCCAATTTATCTTTGGCTTGTCTCTTCAGGTCATCGCACTTCTTTGAAATATCCTCTACTATCCTTGAGTGTTGAGAACAAAACTGAGGTTTGAGCAGTTGCTGGATTATTTCCATTTGGGACAGCAAAACCAAGCCTGAGTTATGTAGTTTACAGAATTTGTATTCCAGTAGTCCTGCAATTATCTATTGGTCTCGGGATAAATGTTAATATCTTGTTATTGGTAGTTTACAATTTTAACTGCTAAACATTTTACTATGTTACTTTTAAAACTTAGCCTTCATAATGAGATTATAATATACCAATTTCAACACTAAATTTTCATTGCAGCTTTACACATCATAGGAACAGTCGTGGACAAGAGTGAACTATGTGTCACTAGGAATGGTTAAAGAGGCCTCATGTGGCCAAAATGAATGCTATTTCAGTTTGAGGGACAGAGATTTGCATTAATAAATGATTTCAATAAGTCCTGCACTGGGCTCTGGGCCAGCTGGGGCCAGTACACAACCTAAGTACCTACTCTTACTACATATGCAGAGGGAATTCTACATCCATCTGGGGTTCATTTTTATATACCAGTATCAGAAAAGGTTCTTTCATTTGCGATATTGTCCAAAATAAATTAGTTATAACATTTCTCCAAATATGTTATGCTGTATAAATGGTGAATGAAGTGGGATAAATTTGCTATATATATTCTAATATTAATTCATTTCTAACAATCTTCATTTTAAATAGTACAGTTTATGTCCTACTTGAAAGAGCTTCAAATTCTATTAATCAAACACACCAAGACATACATTAATGGTCAACAGCCATATATGATCACAATTCTTATGGCATTCCACCTCAATGGCATTTAATAATGTATAGCCTCAAGGGTGATCTAATTTGTGAATGAAAATTAGCTTTGAAAGTTTAGTTAATCTTTCAAGATACAGGAGAAAATATTTTCATTTTTTGTTGTTAAATTTGGAATAAACTGTCCTAATATATAGTGAAAGTCATTGGTTCAAACTCACATATGCTTAGCAAACTCATATTTTAACATGAAATTCCAATCATACATTTATTAAAGGCAGAAACCTGCAATCCAGTTGGCAGCACTAACTACAATTGAATTGATAAATGATTGCTTCAAATGTAGCAAACAGAGCAAATGGTTTTGCGATCATGTCATCTTCTAATAAGACAAACTGTGGGCACAAATTATGGATTTTTTGAAACGGCATCGCTAAAATAAAAACGCAGACCACTTGCTAGTACTCAAACTCAAGTAACAATGCAGAAAGTTGACAGTATTGGAGTTCTCCAATTTTACAAAGTACAGTTGAAAAAAAAATGTCCACTTTTAAAGTGTTTCCATCTGCATGCTCTCTTTCAGAGCAAGGAGTTTAGCATTCTCCTCCTAGGGCAGAATTTTTCAGTCGCCGTGTGGGGGAGGGCCCGACGTGCCAATGCGTAAAATAACGCGCAATGACGTCGGGTGTGTGTCCCGACGTCACCACGCGCCATTGCGATATTTCGGAAGGCGCGCGCGTGCGCGCGCGCGCTATGATTTCCAAGGCACCTGTCATTAATTAATGAGCCAGTTAAGGCCCATGAGGCAGCAATTGAATATGATTTTTCATTGCACGGGCGCAACGGGCAGGTGGGTAGGCCACATTTTTAAAAACCTTATCCACAGGCAGGATAAGAGGGGTGAGTCGGCTCGCTAATGCAAGTTGTTAGAATTTTAGTTTATTACTTACTGCTACCTGCTTGTGTGAACAGGACAACTTCATTTCGCTTCAGAACTGCTTTGACAGAAAGAACAGGCTTCAAATCAGGGCTCTAGAGGAATCATAACACTTGGCGCCCTCCAGGTATCAGACAGCCTTCCCTTACCCTGGGAATGGGGATTGTGGTCCCCACTGGAGGCACCTCCTCTGAGGAGGAAGAGAGGGCCAGAAGGGGGAGGAGGCTGGGAGTCCATATTCAGCCTCCAGGGGAGTGACCTGTGGGAGGACAGTCGCAGACACAAGGGGCGCAGGGACAACAGGAAGTCCAAGGTGGAAGGGGCCACAGAAAACACCACTATCCTGCTGCCAGGGTTTACTGGCAGCGATGCAGCTACCTCAATATGTCTGAGGCGCAGTACCGAAGGAGGCTCCGTCTCTCAAGGGAGACAGTGGCCTCCATCTGTCAGATGATCGGCCCTGAGATCAACTCCAACTGTGTGGGTGGACACCCATGCCAGTGGCACTGAAGTTCACGGTTGCCCTCAACCTCTATCTCTCTGGCTCTTTCCAGGGGTTGGCGGATGATCTTTATGGAGTCTCCCAATCAGCTGTCCACAGTTGTGTCAAGCTGGTGACAGATGCTCTGTTCAGGCGTGCATTGACTTTCATTCACTACCGCTTGGATGAGCGAGCCAGAGGCTTTGCCAGAACTGCTGGGATCCCCCATGTCCAGAGTGCAATCGACTGCACACATGTGGCCATCAAGGCGCCAGCGGGTGAGCTGGGAACCTTCGTCAACAGGAAGGGCTTCCACTCCATGGACGTGCAGATGGTGTGTGACCATAGGATGCAGATTCTGCAAGTCTGTGCAAGGTACCAAGGCAGCTCCTATGATGCATACATCCTGAGACACTCCCAGGTGCCGAGACTCTTCAGTACTCCAGCCCGGCTGGATGGATGGCTGCTGGGTGACAAGGGCTATGCTCTCAAAAGATGGCACATGATGCCCCTCCGCCATCCTAGAACAGAGGCCGAGCAGCAGTACAATAGGAGCCATGCCTCCATAAGGGCGGTGGTAGGGAGAACCATCGGTCTTCTCAAGATGCACTTCCTATGCTTGGACCGTTCAGGGGGCGCACTGCAATACCCCCCAGATTGTGTGGCACTGATAGTGGTTGCATGCTGCACTCTCCGCAATCCATCGCTAGAAAGGGGGGATGCGGTGGAGGAAGAAGATGTAGATGCAGCTGCTCTGGCAGCAGACAATGAATTCAGTAGTGAGTCTGAGGACACGCATGCTCAGGAGAACGCTGAGGGGATAGACGCCAACCTGGGCAACCTCCAGGGAGGCAGGGACACCTGGGAGGCTTTGATCCAACGCTCCTTCAGCTAGCCAACCAAAGATGAACCACCAACACATGCCAGTCTGCAAGCTCAATGCTCGATACCTGAGAGCAACATTTACTTGGTCAGCCATATGAACTATTTGCCATTTCAATAAAGCTCGATGACAAACAAGTCACTCATAACATCATGGGTTCCCCTTCGCCTGCAGAACTAATGAAGCACCCAGAGGCTTGTTGAGAACCAAAACATTTAATGATTGGCAACTTGGCATACAGAAAACAAAGTACATTAAAAGGTGTTGAACAATACACCAACTTAAAAGTAACTTAAAAGTGGGGCAGTAGAAAACCACTAGTGATAAGCCAGTGTTGTGCCTAAGGTGCTTTATGTTTACGCTTGCAGGTGCTATGTCTAGGTGCTCCCCACTCGTTGGCAGTGGCATTGGAGACAGCCTGCTCACTCTGCTGTCCTGATGTCATCCTCTGGCCTGTGGAACCTGTGCTGGTCCCGGCTGGTAGGGAGCAGCCAGTGGCATGGCTAACATCTCCCCAGTCGCAGCAGCCCCATCAGATGCCACGGTCACCGGCGGGGTGGGGGGGGGGGGTGCGCGGCGGGCTCGTGCGCCAACGTGAGGTCACTTTGGACCTCCCTGCTCACTATTGATGGATGCGTACCTTAGCTGGTATACTGGGTGCCCAATCCATCTCCCACACTGACACTGGCCACCTGAGGTCATTACCGCTGTGATGGCTTGCAGGTCCGAGCGCACCCCCAGGAAGCCCTGATTGGTCTCCTGGAGGAGCCTCTCCATGAGAGTCGCCACTCTCTCCATGGAGGAGGCAGTGCGCTCGGCCATGAGAGTCATTGCATTCCTCATGCTCCACATGGACTCTTCCATCATGGAGACCATGGCACGCAATCCTTCATATATCTCCGCCAGATCTTCCCGCACACCCTGTTGGACTTCCAGCATCTGCTGCCTCAGGGACGACTCCAGAGGCACATCATCAGCCACCGAATGAGCATATTCCTGGTCCCCAGCATTCCTCTGGCTGCCAGCACCCTGGGCACTCTCTGCCTCTGCCTGCACCTCAAGTGAGTGTGAAGTGCCCTCACCGCTGTGCACCGAGATACTAGCCGACAATCTTATTCCCACCGAGGTGCTGGTATCTGCGCTGGTGCCTGCTTAGCTGAGAGGGTATGACACTGGTGCGTTAATGTTTTCTGTGCCCTCAAGGGTCAGCGGCGGTCCCTCAGCCTCCTGAGTCCAGGCGTGCTGAAAGGAAGAACAAGGACATTTGATCAGCTGAAGTCGTTACACTGTTAATGTGCATGCCTGGCACCTGGGTCAGGATGCACTTCTCCTTCCATTATCAATGGGGATCCCTTGTTGGAGGCTGAAATTAATATACAGTCAACAGTGGAATGTTTGCACTGACAGACATTATAACCTCAGTGCACTGCACTCCTATCTCCCAGCGGGCACTCCAACCTCATCACGGCCATTTGATCTCCAGCATGGCGCCTCTCCAGCTCCAGTGCCTCCTGCTCATATCTGGTGATGATGAGAAGCTGGGGCTCCCCTCTGCCAGTCCGCAGCTGCTCTACATTATCGTGTGCTGTCTTCTCCTGAAAGGAGATAGGAGCATTGATTAGTCCACCCCGTACCTGCATTGCCATTGCAGCATTGCCACCCCCACCTGAGGAAAACCTTACAGGGCTCATCCGATTTGTGACCCTGGAGCCACAATGCATTCATTCCGAGCAGCCAGGGCTGACCCCCTTGCCCAGATGCTGCCTCCATCACATTTGCCACTCACACTGGAAGGAATTCCAAACCCATAAAAACTACCACCTAGAAGGACAAGGGCAGCAGATAGATGGCTATCCCACCACCTGGAAGATCCCCCCCAAGTCACTCAGCATCCTGACTTAGCAATGTTTCGCCGTTCCTTCACTGTCACTGGGTCCAAATCCAGGAACTCACCCCCTAACAGCACT
The DNA here is from genome assembly GCF_964194155.1 of Cetorhinus maximus. Classification (NCBI taxonomy): domain Eukaryota; kingdom Metazoa; phylum Chordata; class Chondrichthyes; order Lamniformes; family Cetorhinidae; genus Cetorhinus; species Cetorhinus maximus. The sequence continues at coordinate 58,047,101 of NC_135879.1, forward strand.
TTGGGTGTTCCTGCACCACATGCAGCGGTTCCAGAAGGCAGCGCACCACCACCTTTTCAAGGGCAACTAGGGATGGGCAATAAATGCTGGCCCAGCTAGCGAAGCCCATATCCCGTGAATGAATGAATACAAAAACAAAATTCTGAGGTGGGGTTGTGGGGGGCAACCTAACCGCTGTGCTAAGTGACCCATGTCAACACGGTACTCACCCTTCCCGATCGAAGGAGGTAATTAAACCGCTTTCGGCACTGCACCCAGGTGCGTCTCACCACATCGTGGGAGCTGACCCATGCTGCCACCTCCTCCCAGGCACATTTTGTTAGGTGGGGGGGGCCTCTTCCTCCCGTCCCTTGGCACCAGGATCTCGTGGCATGCTGCCACCTCCTTGAGGAGGGCAGCGAGGCACTCATCAGAAAACCTCGGGGCCAACTGCCCCGCCGACCTGCCCTCCCGCCTTGCCTGCTCTCCAAGGGCGTTCTCCCTCATGCTCCTGACCGAAATCAGTGGCAGCTTTAGGACAGCTGCCTGCACTGTTTTTGAATAGGCCGCTGGGTCGCTTTTGGACCCGGCGGATATTGGCCTCCTGCCGCCACCACCCCTTCCTGCTGATCTCAGTGGCCACGGTTTACGCTGGGCGGGCCTTAATTGGCCCACCCGCGTAAAATGGCACTGCGGAGCCGATCGCGGGTGGTGATCGGTTCCGTGCATGCCCCCGCCCGCTCCCGCTGAGCCTGTCCGCCATATGAAAAGTCCTGCCCCTAGTCTCCACTAATTCCACATCATATCCTATTGCCAAGAGCTATACAGGAGTGTCATATAAACTTTAACCACCCTCCTCTAAGTCAAATTACTGTACCTCTGCTGAACCTTTGTCTAGGAAGCTCTATCTAAAATTGGAAACCAACTGACTGGGCTGGGAGACGGTGGGGCTTGAAGTTGTGTACTATTATTGCACAGTACAGAGAAACAGTGCGAAAATGTTTATTGTCATTGGAACTACTAGATAATAATACAAGAAATGGAAAGTTAATAAATGTGTTCATGTTTCATCTACTACCAAAGTTACATTTGCCTTAAATGTTCAGGATTACATGGTGGGAGTCAAAGAAAAAGAGGGCTTTCAACTGCCGCCTGCCTGTTTCTCACCTGAAAAACAATCATCCAATAGTGGAAAATCGGGGGAGCACCATGGCTGCTCCAGGTGCATCTAATGCAATTTTCAGGTAGGTAAATAGGGTTCTACAAATGGCAGAGCATCCAGATTTCTGCTTCTGTTGTGTCAGTATAACAAACTAACATCTGTATTCTGCCAACATTTTTTAAATAATGAATGTGGTTAACAATATTATAACAACTAGATACTCTGTTTCTGTGACATTGCTTGAGGGACAAATATTGGCCAGGACACCAGAGATAAATTCCTTGCTCTTCTTTGAATTAGTGCCATGGAAATTTTTACATCCACTTGAACAGATAGAAGGGATCTCTGTTTAACATCTCATCCGAAAGACGGGGCCTCCAACAGTGCAGTGCTTCCTCAGTACTGCACCGGAGCATTAGCCTTGGTTTTTACATGCTCAAGCCCTGGAGTAGGACTTGAACCAAGGACCTTGTGGTTCAGAGGTGAGAGTGCAATCAACTGTTTCATTGTGTGTTCAGGGCCCAGATGAGGGTTCTTTGAGGCTTGTCTATTCTCCCAAAGTAAGCTGTTCTAGACTATAGTTTGTTAAAAACATCACTCTTTATTTACAGCTATTATATACATATTAGGACCTCTGCACGAGGTTGGAAATTCTGCTCTTTCCAGATCTCTGTTCCTCAATCATGTGATGTTGTGTCATCATTACACCAGCCTCGTGTGCTTCTGATGTTAACCCCTTATTTTACACCAACTGAGCCACAGCTGACATTTTTATACGTAAGTAGCCTCTACATGTTTTAGTTTAATATGCTGTGTGCCCATTAACAGGCCTACCCGTAAAACAGACTTCAGGCAGTTGTCAGAAGTACTCTATCAACCTCAAGCCCATTTTGGGCACAAGAAAGAGTTAACTTCTGCTAGTCTTAGTTGATAATAGAAATTATCATTAAATTTATGTATCATAGGCGTCAATGAGCATATGCTATCCAGCTAATTTGATAGCTACTAATTACAGAACTATCATACAGGAAATTATCAGAAATAAAGAGGTCTAAATCAAAACACCATATGCGAGGCAATTAAATTTCAATTTAACCTGAAACAGCTTTTTTGAGTGTACCTGCAAAATCTATTTATAACAGTTTGCACATTTTCTTGCTATGTAAGGACTGTATATTTATGACAAGTTTGTTTCAAAATGAGACATGCTTGCTTAAGGAGTGATTATTAGAATGACCCAAAAATTTTTCTTCTTCCTCTGTACTCTGCCCGAAGGCAGCTCCAATCCACAGCACCACGACTGCCACCAACAGGGCAAGAAGGCAAGTCTCAAATCCACACCAACTGGAATGGGGATCAAACCCCATGCTGTTGGCACCAATCTGATCCACACTGGCCATCCAGCCAACTGAGACAACTAGATCCCCAAGGAGTCTAAGTTGCTCTGGCAACATGCGCTTTTACGTGCATGTTGCAGTCCACAGTCATGAATAGTGATGGTAGAGCCTCCAATTTTCTTTCCATCACATGGCTGACCAGGAATCACTCTCATTCTTAACCCTGTCATTGGTGTACATTGGAAGGATTTAAAATTGATACTCAACCTGTTTGGCCATGTTATGAATGCACCTTCCCTGGTCATCAATCCTGGAGTGGGACTTGAATTGAGAGTTCTGGCTCAGAGGCAGAGATACCAAAAATTCTTACAGAATTTAAAAAAAGCTACAAATAAAAACACTTAAGAATATAAGGATCTCATTACAGATTTGGCTCCAAAAATGGGAGCAGGCCATGAATAAAAAAACTGCAAGTTTTAAAAGAATATATTGGTTATGTAGAAAGCAAGAAATAAGTGCCTTTTATAAGAATCTGAAAAAGCTAACGTTTGCAAATCTTAAATATCGTTAAACTGCAGCTTATAAAGGCACTGCAGGAAGTGTGACCAGGTGACAAGGAAGACACCCGGATCAATGAAACAAGTTGACAGAATAGGACCTGCATGTTCTCGTAATGGTGATACAGATTGGGTCTGAAAATCTGTTTGGAGGTGGGGAGGTAACAGTCACGCCACACAAGTGCCAGGCAATGACCACCTCCAACAAGAGAGAATATAACCATTGCCCCTTAACATTCAATGGCATTAACATCACTGAATCCCTGACTATCAATATCCTGGGGGGGGGTTACCATTGAACAGAAATTGAACTGGACCTGCCATATAAATACTATGGCTACAAGAGCAGGTCAGAGGCTAGGAATCCTGCGGCGAGTAACTCACCTCCTGACTCCCCAAAATCTGTCCACAAGGCACAAGTCAGGAGTGTGATGGAATACTCTCCACTTGCCTGGATGGGTGCAGCTCCAACAACACTCAAGAAGCTCAATACCATCCAAGACAAAGCAGCCCGCTTGACTGGCACCCCATCCACCACCGTAAACATTTACTACCCTCCACCACTGACGCATAGTGGCAACAGTGTGTATCATCTACAAGATGCACTGCAGCAACTCACCAAGCCTCCTTTGACAGTACCTTCCAAACCTGCAACCTCTACCACCTAGAAGGAGAAGGGCAGCAGATGCATGGGAATACCAAAACTTGCAAGTTCTCCTCCATGCCACACACCGTCCTGACTTGGAACTATATCACTGTTCCTTCACTGTTCTGGATCAAAATCCTGGAACTCCCTTCCTAACTACACTGTGGTACACTTACAACACATGGACAGCAGCAGTTCAAGAAGGTGGTCACCACCACCTCAATTATGGATGGGCAATAAATGCTGGCCAAGCCAGCAATGTCCACATCCTGTGAAAGAATAAATAAATAACAAATCTGGCTTATGCCCTAAATTACGTTCAACGCTAGAACAAGTTTTGCACTTGGATGAGATGATAAACTAAGGCCCTGTCTGCCCTCTCAGGTGGACATAAAAAATCCCATAACACTATTTGAATGGCAACGGGCTTCTCCCCAATGTCCCCTAAGCATTATTACTATAAATATTTTAACTGATCAATATCTCATTTCCATTTGAGAGCTTACAGTGGACAAAGCGTTTCCTGTACTCCGATAGTGGCTACATTTTAAAAGCCTTCCTTCCTTCCTCCCTTCCTTCCTTCCTCCCTTTCTTCCTACCTCCCTTCCTTTCTTTTTTCTTATCCTTCTTCATTATTAAGGTGATGATCTTAAGTTCAGCCTAAGTTCCACTGTTGATTTTGCCAAGGTTCATTGGAACAAAGGTGGACCTTGTGGAACCAACCATTGGAAGAATAGGGAAAGATGATGAGACTCCCCTTGCAGTCACCTGTGTCAGAGGACCATTTTAAACAAAGTTTTGCATACACTTATCCAGCCATGTAAATACTGTGGCTACAAGAGTAGGTCAGAGGCTGGGAATTCTGCAGTGAGTAACTCACCTCCTGACTCCCAAAGCTTGTCCACCATCTACAAGGCACAAGTCAGGAGTGTGGTGGAATACTCTCCACTTAATATAAAAGCAAAATAATGCGGATGCTGGAAATCTAAAACAAAAACAGAAAATGCTGGAAAAATTCAGCAGGTCTAACAGCATCTATGGAGAGAAAAAAAGCAGAGTTAACGTTTCAAGTGCGTATGACTCTTCTTCAGAGCTAAATAGAAGTAAAATGCGATGAAATTTATGCTGTTTCTGGGGGGGTGAAGCTGGATAGAAGGCTAGTGTTAGGTGGAGACAAAGGAGAGATTGCCAGAGATATCATGGACAAAAGGACAAAGGGGTGTTAATGATCGTGATACTAGCTAAAGGAGGTGCTGATGGTGGCATTAAGGTCAGAGAGCAGAATGTGATAATAGTAAGCACTCTGGAAAGAACAACATGAACAAGTGACAGATGGCCCCTGTGGGGGTGGGGTGGGGGGAGGGGACAGTGGTGGGGAAAAAAATTGAAAATAGGATAAAAGGTGGAGATAAAACAATGAATTGAGGTCAAGGATGATGGTTGTTATGTTGACAGTGATGGGGCAGGTCCAGTCTGCCAGGGGGTAGCTTGATGGTGATGGGGAAAGCTCTTGACGAAGGGTGATGCTGGGTGGCTCGAGGGTCACAGAAGGTGGGGCTAAGGTGGTGGAGGGAAGGTCAAGGGTGACTTAGGGAGGGTGCAGGATGATGGTTTGCAGCCCCAGTGTCAGAGTGGAGTGTCCAGGAACATAGCCGCAACAGTAGAATGAGGTGGCCAGAAATCAGGTTGAGAAGGGAGTTGGCACAGTTGGTGGAGGCCAGGGTGTGGTCAATGCATAGAAGTGGGCTCTCCATTGGTTCACAATCATCAAGTCAGGAAGGAGGGCCAAATAGACTATGCTGACCAGATCTTTGCCAGCCTTCAGTCTGCAGTTCATTTCAGGCAGACAGGATGGGCCTTGTGCTTTTTGATGCTGTGGTGGAGGAAGAAGGGAACAGGCAGAGGATGGCTCATGGCCAGGCACAACAACAGCCAGAAGGATAACAAGGGGTGGCAGCAGATGGTCAGGTTGCTCAGGATGCTGGCAACCAGGGGGCCAGTGCAACATCAAGGAATAGCACATAACCAAATATACCACAGGCGGAGTTACGACCTCCAAATGTCAGAGAGGCAATGTCAAAGATAGCTGAGGATGTCAATCACTGACCTCTGTCAGCTCCTGCAGGAAGACGTACTGTCCCTTGGAATGGGAGGCAATATTATGCCAGTAGCCTTAAATGTCACCACGCCTTGAATTTCTACCCCATTGGGTCATTCCACGGATCCATGGGGGACATGAGTGGCATCTCCCAGTCAGCCACACACAGATAAGGGAGTTCATCAATGCCAAATTCAAAAGGGCTGATGATTTTGTGCAATCCACCACAGACTCTGAGAGCCAGGCAGCCAGAGCTGTTGGATTTGGCTCTACAGCTGGATTTCCCCAAGTACAAAGGAAAATTGATTGCATAAATGTGGCGCTGAGAGCTCCCTGGGAACAACCAGCAGCATTCATAAACCAAAAGAGGTTTCAATCCATTAATGTGCAGCTGGTTTGTTACCAACAAAATTTAATTCTGTAGGTGTGTGCTCACTTCCCAGGGAGCTCCCATGACTCATACATTCTCAATCTATCTCAGGTGCCTCAGCTGTTTGCTCCCCTGTGCAACTGTAGTTGCTCCTCAGTGACAGGGGATATCCTTGGAAGGATTGGCATATGACATCTGTGAGGAACCCACAAACGCCAGCAGAGGAGAGGTACAATGCCCCCCATGCCTCATCAAGGGCAACAATAGAACATATCATTGGACTGCTGAAGATAAGGTGGAACTCTGAAGGATGCATCTCAGATCATTGTGGTCTGCTGCGCCCTACGTAACCTAGTGCAGCAAAGAGATGAGAATTGCCAGCCTGGGAGATGGAGGATAAAAGCAAAATACTGTGGATGCTGGAAATCTGAAACAAAAGCAAAAATAGCTGGAAAAACTCAGCAGGTCTGACAGCACCTGCGGAGAGGAAGACAGTTAACGTTTCGAGTCCATATGACTCTTCATCAGAAGATGGAGGAGCCAGATTCATTTTCAGGCGAGGATGAAGGGGAAGAATCAGAGGAGCCTGAGGTGATGCATGGTGCTGCTCCAGCTGCAGATGCCAGGTGATGGAGCAATGTGACAGAGGCCCACGAGACACTCATTGCATCCTGATTTCAGCCAGAGTGAAGCCTCTGCAGGATCTCTTGATTTCTGCCTCAAGAAATGTCACTGTGGAAATGCCAACAGATCTGGCAAATTCCCTCCAGACCAACCTACAAGCCTACGACCTTTAGCATCTAGAAGCGAAAAGGCTTCAGACCCTTGGTATGAACAAGCCATATACATGGTTCCCTCAAAGCCTCACAACACTTCTGACTTGGAAGGACATTACACATGACTCAGTCACACCTGCTCCAATCCTGGAAAGGCCTGGCTAAGAATTCTATGTATTCAACTGCAAAATATGGGTTGCCTCAGCTGCAGATGCTGCTGTGACAACAGCTTCTGGGGGGTGATAAGATGGTGAGCAATATATGCTGGCTTGCCAGCGAGGTTCCATTCTCCTGGCCTAACAAACGTCGACAAACATAGGGTGGAATCTTCTGCTCCCAACAGCGGCGGGAATTGTGGTAGGCGGGGCAGTTATTTTGGCGTGAATTAAAAACATTAGTTTCCCACCAGCAGAAAGTTAGTTTGGAAATTTGCTCTCCCGGCTTTCAAGGTGGATCAAAGGCAAGTCAAAATTCCCACTGAGCAATTTTGGAAACCACATTTGCATTTATTAGCATCTCATGAATGCTCATTAAAAGACCAACTTGCTGGAATCATACTCCCCCTCCAAATTAAGTTCCCTGCCATTGGCTAATTAGAATGTTCTGTTTTACAACTGTATATAAGAGCCACGTACCTTTGAACTTCACTTTATCAGTGACTTGGAGGTCAGTAGATGCTGCTTTCACCTTCCTTTCACACCATCACTGAAATATACCGGGTGCCTGTAGCACATGCTGCACTCGGGCTAGGCACAGGAAGCACAACCAGTAGGGAGGTGTGAGATGGAGGAAAGACTGGGGGGATGGCAGGCCAGAGGGGAAGAGTGAGACAGAGGTATGACTGGGGAAGTGGGGAGGGAAGGACCAGCAGGTGAGACAGAGGCAAGACAAGGGGTTGGAGAAGGACCAGAGGGGAAGGGTGAAAAACAGCCCGGGGGTGGGGGGGGTTAACTTTAACAGACTGTCCAGGGAAGGATGAAAGACTGTCCAGGGAGCATGTTTAAGGGACTGTCCGGGGAATGAGTCCACACTGTCGGGCCATGTTAGAGGGCTCTGCATGGCACGCATGTCCTGGTCCCAGTATTGGGCGGGGGAAGGTTTCTCAGGGCAGTGGCAGTCGTGCACAGAATGGTGTGTAGGGTGCGGTGAATCAACTAAGGCATTTGGTCATCAGGGTTTGAGGCATGGTATTGGGAAGTAGAAGGCATAGTTACATTCAGGATAGGCATCTACATTCGTTAAGTCAGTAATTCTAAAGTCATGGGGGGTTACTGGATGGGCTCATGGGGGGTCTCTTAAAATAAGGGTGCAGGTGGCCTTGAGTAGAGGTGGGGTCAAATCAATAAAGGACCTGGTGACATCAACATTGAAGGGAACGGAGTGGCAAACAAGAATATCCTTGTGAACAATGATGGGGTCAAGGGCATGGATAATACAGGAGAGATTGCCGTTAGGAGGCAGTGACTGTGGAGGAGAGTGGAGGAAATTGGTGGGTAACAGGGGGAGGTTGGAAGCAGTTGGTCGCACTCATAAAAGTGCGAAGCACCATCGTCGCCATTACTGAGTAATTTTTTTTTTAGCTTGTAAAATAATGTCTATTTATTAACAGTTCAACTCATGGATCCATACCTCATTTTTAAAAAAAGTCTTAAAAGACCCAAATAAGTCCCCTGAACACAGAACCCCACGTCTATTATGTACATTCAAAACAGGATTCAAAACGCTCACTGGTGCACTTTTTTTTTACAGAGAAAAATAATGCTGTTTAATCTCCCAGTTTCAATCTGCTAAAGAGCATAAAGCTTTCAAATGGATGAACTAAATCCAATCTGTCTCATCTCATCCAGATAAGGAGTGAATCCCAGTAGCCGTTCAATTGGTTTGCAGCGCCACTCATGTGCCTCCAACTCCTCAACCAAACTGGCCAGTTTCTCCATCCGGGAACATTGTTGCTCTTGTTTCACCTGTCTTAATGTGTGAGCCACCTGATAGCTGAAAACTGCTTCACAAAGGAACCTCTCAGTGGCATCTTCCAGCAGCTCGTCGGCTCCTTGGGCGAGGCAAAGGGCACTTTCCACAGCAGGGTCAGCTCGGACACCCCGAAACCGCTGCCCGCTGCCAAGGAGGACGAGGACGACGCCGAGGCGGCCATGATTGGAAAAAGAAGCTTGAAAAAATGATATGGGAGGGGTTTCAAGCCATGCGGTAGGAGTTCAGGGCTGCTATTTTGGGCCAATTGAAGGGGCACCCTATTAATTATTTGCTCAAGCCATGGAGAACCAGGCTCAGCTGAGTACTGTTTTCAAGGGTCAAATGCCCATTGAAGGAGCATTGCTCCTTTGCTAATCGTGTGTATTCATGCGAGAATCCATTAGGTTTTGGGGCCACATTTGAGTTGGTGTGTTGGCCATCTGTTGCAACACGTAAAAAGGGAAGGAGGATCAAACAGTCAAGGGCCACGGCTGCTGAACAGAAGCTACATGCACACTACAATCCTCAATATTCCCAGTTTAATGGTCAGGGCTTACAAGGTACAATGCATAAAGTCATGGGGGAGAACTTTCTTCCCGTCGGGCGGGCAGTTCGGAAGCAGATGCGGGCGGGGGCGTAACCGATCACTGCCCACGATTGGCTGCGCACTGCCATTTTGCATCTGCGGGCCAATTAAGGCTTAATTAATTAAGGATTTCACTTTCTGAATGTCCAAGTAACGTGTGATCACAGAAAGAAGATCCTGCATGTTTGTACTAGGTACCCAGGGAACTCTCACGACTCTTACATCTTGATGCATCTGGGGGTGCGACATATATTTGAGGGACCCTGGCACATACAGAGCAGGCTCCTTGAGGACAAGGAGTACACCCAGAAGATCTGGCTGATGATGCCCATTCACCGTCCACATAGTGCTGCTGAAGAGAGATACAATGCTGCACATTCTGCCACAAGGTCCTCAATAGAGCAAATATTTGGCCTCCTGAAGATACATTTCCGGTGTTTGAACTGGTCAGGTCGGACTCTCCAACACTCACCACAGAAAGTGTCCTGCATCATCGTTGTTTGCTGCACCCTGCACAACCTCGCGCTGCAAAGTGGGGATGTGTTGCCTGAGGGAGAAATAGAGGTGCGAGAAGTCTCCCCGTAAGAGGAAGACATTAAAGGGGATGGTTTCGAAGGGAGCAAGGATGTAGATGAGCCACGTGATGAGGCCAACGCATGGGAACGATGCAGAAGACATGCCCGTGATAATGAAGTGCTGACAAATTCTCACATTTGCTAGTTTCTTTAGCCTCCAGAGGGGCCTGGCGGCAGGGGCTGTGTCATCTGGAGGAGTTGGAGGAGTCCAATCTCGCTTTCTGCTCAGGAATGATCTCTCTCCTCTCCTGCAAGCTCTGCGGCCTGTTCCTCAAAACGTGAGGGACTACGGATGTCAGGGGTGCCACCTCCAGCCTTGTCACACTCTCTCTTGTTAAGGACAATTGTCCTGCAGGAAGACACAAGGGTTGACTTTGATCCCAATGGATGAATGATTAGTTCTAAAGCATGCATGCCTATAGTCTTTGCTGATCCCACCCCAGCAAGTGATTGAGAAGCCGTTTGTCCAGGAAATTACATGCATAAAGTGTACATAAAGTGACTGGCACACATTCAATGCTGATGCCTCATCTGCTGGTCATGTGTGACATCCCTGTGAACTCTAACCCTTAGGCTGATGCCCTTATGAGAATGTGAGTTTCCACTGAGTAGATGTTGCACTTACCTTGGCAGAGCGCAGCAGATCATTCATCCATTTCCTGCACTGCAGGGTGATCCTTTGTCGGGCCCCATGGGTGCTAACTTCCCCAATGACTTCCTCCAAGGTTGGTGTGGTCAGGTGGGAGGACCTTCTGCTCCCATCCCTATGAAAGAGGACTTCCCGTCTTTCCTGGATGGCCTGGAGAATAATCCCCAAGGAGGAGTCATTGAAACCTGGGGACAAAGGTTACCCCCGTTTGGGTACCATAATGATGACTTATCCGCAGCAACTGGCCTGCAGTGAGTGAGTGTCTGTCTGGGTGCCACTTAAATATGGTGCCAGGACCTTCGACCCCATGACATAATGGCGGGGTGGGCAGGAAGCACAAGATTCGCAGAACTCCTCACTGATGCATGATTAATGATCTGAAAAGTGGAAGGTTGTGTGTGATCAGCCGTCCCACCGACCAGCAGGGATCAGGTCAACTTCCCTGCACCCCCACCAGACTTAGGGCGAAATTTTCCACTCTGGAGACTAAGGGCGGAATCCTCCGGTCCCGTTGGCGGTGGATGTCATGGCGGGCATGAGCAGATAATATGGCGAGAAGGCTAAAAATCAGCTTCACGCCATCGTGAAACCAGTTTGCGATCATCCACCCCACCTGTCAATGGCGGGCCGCATTTCCTGCCACCACATGTTGGGAACCTAATTTCAATACTTTATTTTATATATTTGGATAAGGTACTGCACGTAAGGCTACTTAATAAGATAAGAGCCCATGGTATTGGGGGTAGTAGATTAGCATGGATAGAGAATTGGCTAACTAATAGAAGACAGGGAGTTGGGATAAGGGGGGCATTTTCAGAATGGCAACCTGTAACTAGTGAAGTGACACCGGGATCAGTGCTGGGGCCACAATTATTTACAATATATATTAATGACTTGGATGAGGGAAGTGAATGTACTAACGCCAAGTCTGTGGATGACACAAAAATAGGTGGGAAGACAAATGGTGAGGATAATACAAAGAGTCTTCTGAGGGATATAGACAGGTTACTGGCAAAAACTTGGCAGATAGAATATAACTTGGGAAAATGTGAGGTTATGCACTTTGGCAGGAAGAATAGAGGAGCTGAATATTATTTAAATGGAGAAAGACTGCAGAAAGCTGCAGCACAGAGGGATTTGGGGGTCCTCGTGCATGAATCACAAAAAGCTAGCATACAAGTTCAGCAGGTAATAGGGAAGACAAATGGAATGTTGGCCATTATTTCAAAGGGAAAGGAATATAAAAATAGGGAAGTCTTGCTAAAACTATGCAAGGCACTAGTTAGACTGCACTTAGAATACTGTGAACAGTTTTGGTCCTCTTATCTAAGGAAAGATATACTGGCATTGGAGGCAGTACAGAGAAGGCTCACTGGGTTGATCCCAGGTATGGAGAGATTTTCTTATGAGATGAGATTGAGTAGGTTGGGCCTGTACTCATTGGAGTTTAGAAGAATGAGAGGCGATCTTATTGAAACATATAAGATTCTTAGGGGGCTTGACAGGGCAGATGCTGAGAGGTTGTTTCCCCTTGTGAGAGGGTCTAGGACAAAAGGGCATAATCTCAGAGTAAGGAGTCGCCCATTTAAGGCAGAGGTGAGGAGGAATTTCTTCTCTCAGAGGGTGGTGAATTTGTGGAATTCTTTATTGCAGAAGGCTGTAGAGGCTGGCTCATTAAGTATATTCAAGGCTGAGATAGGCAGATTTTTAATCAGTAAGGGAATCAAGGGTTATGGGGAAAAGGCAGGAAAGTGGAGTTGAGAATTATCAGATCAGCCATGATCTCATTGAATAGCGCAGCAGACTTGATGGGCCAAATGGCCTACTTCTGCTCCTACGTCTTACGATCTTATAAGCCCTGTTTTCCGGAATCATCCCCCCATGCTGGATCATCTGGTCATCATGCTGACATATATTACAACTCTACATAAGCGACATGCGCTTGGTGAGCTGCACTTCGCTCAGGACTTTGAGGTTTGTTTGCCTACCGTGCTTTGGGCAGCACTCGCGGTTATCAGCACCAGGCTTCGCAGGCAGCACCACCTCACTTTTAGGGGGGCTCACGGGCAGGTCTCTACCTAGCAGACCAGACCTAAGGCAGGGGTGGCTTTTCAATGGCTGCAGGGCTAGGGCTTGCTTGGGGAAGGGGGAGAAATGGGCTCAGGCAAGGGAAGAGGCTGCAGGGTGAGGGTTGTACTGGGGAATGGGGGTATCCCAGGGTGTGTGCAGGGGCATATGTTAATCTCTGCAAGTGGCCTCAAGATGGTGAGGGCTGAGGCAGTCTCCAGACGAGATGAAGCCAGATGGAGATGTGAGGGTGTGCGTGAATGAGTGAGTGGTGATGTCCCATCAGCTGGCAGAGTGAAATGCCAGTGAATGTGTGATTGACTTGCGAGTGTGTGTGTTTAGAGCGATGAGATGGTTGACTTACCCTGGCAGGATGGATGAGATCAATCATTCGTTTTCTGCAATGGATAGCTGACCTCTTGTGTGCAGCATTGGCACTAACCACCTCTGCCGCCACCACCCAAGCCAGGGTTGTGAGACTGATGGGCCTCCTCAGGCCAGAGTGGGGGTAGAGGACATTGCGGTGGGCCTCCACGACATCCAGAAGGCAATCAAGGATGCCTCATTGAATCGGGGGCAGCACTCTCTTAGTTTTGGGGCCACGTCTTCACCGGAGCAGTCCTGGGCTGCAAGCATTGAGAACTGTGCGCATAGCTACAGTTTAAATGTGGCGTCCAGTGTCAGGAAGCAACGAAATAATGGCATGGTGGACAAATCGGAGGCTGCCTACCAGTGAGACTGCATGTTTCCTGTGGCTGCATAATTAATGAGGCAGCAAGGGGACGATAAGGCATGGAAACCCACCATTGTGACCAGTGGGTAAAACATCTTTTCTCAAGCCCGCTACTGCACTTATTGCAAATCTGGGACAATTCCGCCCTGGGAAAGGTGGCGCGGTTCCCGCCGGCCAGTGTGGTGGGTTTTCATGCCAGATCATCTAATTTTCAGCTCATTATGTACACATGAATGTGTAGCACACAATATCACGTGGTGGAGCGGGCTGAGATTCATCCGGCCTGCCATTATCTTATTGGCTCCTTATGTCCAGGTGCCATATTTGAACCGTACCCACGCACACAATCACTTTCTGTACACCAGGATTTGTTGTGGCAAACACCAGAATGGCCCTGAGAAGGAAGAAGCCCACAGCTCCGAAGCTTAGTGACAACGCGCTGGTGGCATTCCTCCAGGCAGTCAAGGGCTGGCGGGAGATACTTTTCTTCCATGACGGGAGCTGGAGGGCCACCAACCTCACCATAAAGCCCTGGCAGGAGTTCGCCAGTGCTGTCAGTGCCAACAAGGTCCAGAAGAGTAATGCCATCCAGTGCAGGAAGAGGATAAATGATCTCATCTGCTCTGCCAGGGTAAGTCGACCTTTTCTTCACTCTCAACTCACACTCTCACAAGTCCATCAAGTATTTAAAAATAAAAAATAAAAGCAAAAAACTGCGGATGCTGGAAATCCAAAACAAAAACAGAATTACCTGGAAAAACTCAGCAGGTCTGGCAGCATCGGCGGAGAAGAAAAGAGTTGACGTTTCGAGTCCTCATGACCCTTCAACAGAACAGTTCTGTTGAAGGGTCATGAGGACTCGAAACTTCAACTCTTTTCTTCTCCACCGATGCTGCCAGACCGGCTGAGTTTTTCCAGGTAATTCTGTTTTTGTTTTCCATCAAGTATTTGCAGTGTTATAGTCCACAGGATCTCACACCTTACCAGCACAGGGACATCACCACTGATTCTCTCACAGTTTTACATCTTCATCTCTTGTCAATTCTGTACAAGTCACGGCCTCAGCCCTTACACAGGTCCACTCAGGACACAAATAAGACAGAAGTGTTCTGATGAAGAGTCATACAGACTCGAAACGTTAACTCTTTCTTCCTCTCCACAGATGCTGTCAGACCTGCTGAGTTTTTCCAGCTATTTTTGTTTTTGTTTGACACAGAAGGCAGGCTTGCATACCATCTGCTTTGACATCTGTCCTGTTCTCAACATTTCCACCTGTCTTCTTGCAGGAAAAGATCGCCCACAACAGGGAGAGATCCCAGACCAGTCAGAGGTGCTGGTATTTTTTTTATTCATTCATGGGATGTGGGCATTGCTGAATAGGCCAGCATTTATTGCCCATCCCTAACTGCCCTTGAGAAGGTGGTGGTGAGCTGTCTTCTTGGACACCTGCAGTCCATGTGCTGTAGGCACACCCACAGTGCTGTTAGGGAGGGAGTTTCAGGATTTTGATCCAGCAACAGTGAAGGAACGGTGACACGTTTCCGAGTCAGGATAGTGTGTGGCTTGGAGGGGAACTTCCAGGTGGTGGTGTTCCCATGTGTCTGCTGTCCTTGTCCTGCTAGATGGTAGCAGTTGTGGGTTTGGAAAGTGCTGTCTGAGGAGCCTAGGTGAGTTCCTGCAGTTCATCTTTTGGATGGTACACACTGCTGTCACTGTGCATCAGTGGTGGAGGGAGTGAATGTTTGTGGATGTGGTGCCAATCAAACAGGCTGCTTCATCCTGGATGGTGTCAAACTTCTTGAGTGTTGTGGGAGCTGCACTCATCCAGGCAAGTGAGGAGTATTCCATCACACTCCTGACTTGTGCCTTGTAGATGGTGGACAGGCTTTGGGCAGTCAGGAGGTGAGTTACCCGCCTCAGGATTCCTAGTTTCTGACCTGCTCTTGTAGCCACAGTATTTAGATTGATAGTCCAGTTCAGTTTCTGGTAAATGGTAACCCCCAGAATGTTGATAATGAGGGATTCAGAGATAGTAATGCCATTGAATGTCATGGGGCAATAACCTGATTCTCTCTTGGTGGAGACGGTCATTGCCTGGCACTTGTGTGCTGTAAATCTTACTTGCCACTTGTCAGCTCAACCAGGTCTTGCTGCATTTGGACATGGACTGCTTCAGTGCCTGGGGATTCGCTAATGGTGCTGAACATTGTACAATCATCAGCAAACATCCCCACTTCTGACCTTATTATGGAAGGCCATTGGTGAAGCAGCTGAAGACGGTTGGGCCAAGGACACTAGCCTGAGGAGCTCCTGCAATGATGTCCTTGAACTGAGATGATTGACCTCCAACAACCATAACCATCTTCCTTTGTGCTAGGTATGACTCCAACCAGTGGAGAGTTTTCCCCCTGATTCCCATTGACTCCAGTTTTGCTAGGGCTCCTTGATGCCACACTCAGTCAAATGCTGCCTTGATGTCAAGGGCAGTCATTCTCACCTCACTTCTGGAGCTCATCTCTTTTGTCCACTTTTGAACAAAGGCTGTAATGAGGTCAGGAGCTGAGTGATCCTGGAGGAATCCAAACTGAGTGTCAGTGAGCAAGTTATTGCTAAGCGAGTGCCACTTGATAGCACTGTTGATGACCCCTTCCATCACTTTACTGATGATCAAGAATAGACTGATGGAGTGGTAATTGGCCAGGTTGGATTTGTCTTGCTTCTTGCACGCAAGACATACCTGGGCAATTTTCCACATTGCCAGGTAGATGTCAGTGTTGCAGCTGTGCTGGGACAGCTTGGCTAAGGGCACAGCAAGTTCTGAAGAACAAGTCTTTAGTACTATTGCCAATTGTCAGGGTCCATAGCCTTTGCAGTATCCAGTGGCTTTAGCCATTTCTTGGTATCACGTGGAATGAATTGAATTGGTTGAAGACTGACATCTGTGATGTTGGGGACCTCTGGAGGAGGCCGAGATAGATCAGCCACTCGGCACTTCTTGCTGAAGATTGTTGCAAATGTTTCCCTACAAGGAGCAGGCGGCAGAGCTGGCTGGTGAGGACAGCAACCGTGCAAGCACCAATAGAGAGTCTGGCATTCCCTAGCAAGCCAGTGAGGCCTCATCAACAACTCATCAATCACTCGTTGAAACTGAGTGCTTTTTCATGTTAGTCACTAAATATCTCCTCTCTCTATAACAGGCACCAGCAAGAAAAGGAAGAGGCCCAACCACAGCCAGTCCGTCAGTCCCAGTCCCTAGACCACCTTGGATGAGGGTCCTGGTGACCCATTAGATATAGAGCCGTCACAGCATTCACCCTCAACCTCCACCAGTGCAGTTACATATCTCGATGGGACCTAGTTTTAGAGCAGGCTTGGGGCCACCATCTGGTGAGCACAGCACAGATTCAGGTCCACAGCAGGCTGAGGCATTGACAGCCAAGGTCACCAACATTTGGAGGACTGCTGGAGGCCAGGCATCGGCTGAGTCCGAGTCCAATGATAAGCCTCTGGACTTGGCCCTTAGAGAGATGTTGAAGCTCCAAAGACAGACAGGGGCACATCAGGCAGGGTTGTCAGAGGCTGTCACCAGATTAGAACAGAAGATGCCGGAGTCTGTCCACATTCAGTCTGATGTCGTGGCACCGACATGCCAGTACATTGAGATCACCAGTGGAAGGGTGGCGGCTGCCATGGAGATCTTGGTCCAGCAGTTTGTTCCGGATATGCACAAGGAACTGCACACCAATGCTTCTGCCATGAGAACGTTCCAGCAATGACTAGGTGAGAGGGGGACGGGTCACCTTGTTCTCCCTCCAGGAACCCCTTCTCCTCAAAGAGCAGGGAAGGGCCCTCGGGTACCCACAGGGAGGAGCAGCGTCAGCTGGACACACTGGGGCCACCCACCCAGCACTCTCCTGGGCTGACCAGCAGCTTCAAGTCCCCTCAGCCTGTGACTCCAGCAACTCCAGCTGCTCAGGCCGAGGAGGGTGCAGCTGCCACCCAGCAGAAGACCCATAGCAGGCTGGGGCCCTCCAGAAGACACCCGCCAAGGTCATCACAGACAACATGGCATAGCAGTGAGTAGGCTGCCTCCACCTCTGCTGCGGGTGTTGGTGAAGCACCTAAATGTAGTGGTAGCGTAAAAAAAATCAAGAGAATTTGAAAGCACAAAGGTGACATGTGTGTTCACAAACTGTATATACGTTGCACATGTGCAAATATATTTTGTTTCTGTGAACGTCCCATTTAGTGAATGGCTCCTCTATCAGATGCAATGTTCCGAGGTCATACAAGTGTTATGGAGGCCGCTCCTCCTCACATATCTCCCATCGTTTCAGGTCCATGGTGTCTCGCACCATCTCATTACAGTGAGTTGCCTTTCTGTGCACAGCAGGGACATAAGCAAGGCCTCTGGTTACAGCAAAATGCTGGTTGGGCAATGCATGCATCCATAGATGAGGTTTCCTAAAAAACCCAAAGGCCGCCTGGTCAATTTGCCCACCCGCCAACCGTAACGTTGGACGGGAAGTGAAAAATACAGGTTGATTAATTGATTAATGCTCTTAATAGGCCTCTTAATTTTCGGTGGGCGCGTTGCCGATTCTCACACGCACCCGCCGACTGAAATATCGCGCGAGTGCATGATGACGTCGGGACGCTTGCCCGACATCATCACGTGCCATTTCACACTCGAGTGTGTTGGGCGTGTGCCCACACACCGAGCGGAAAATCCTGCCCCAGGTGTTTTCGTCCAATCCAAAGGATGAGATGAGGTGAGGGTGGATGGAGTGACTGGGCTTCTCATACTTCAACCCACAAGTTAATATGTAATTCATTTTGTAACCAATTAGTTTTTTTGCTAGACAAGATGCAATGGCCCAATAGGGGTTTATGGGCTAGTGTTTATTTTCATGAAGGTGCAATACAATAAAAGACATAATAAGATTAAATAAACAAATTCTAAGCTGTCAGTATTGCACAGCAGTGGCTCTAAACAATTATAGGTGCCTGCTGATGCGAATTTTCTGTTCCTTGAATTCCTCGGTCCTTCCACTAGAGTTTGGTCTGACAACAAATGCCAGACTTTATCTAATTCCGACCAGAAGGTGGTTCTAACTGCAAGCTTTTGCAGATGTTCATATCCAATAATCTATCCATAATTGATGAAACAGGGAGGTCAGATGTAATGGCTGCTACTATTCAGCAACAAATAAATGGTTATTGACAAAACACACCAGTGTGCTGCTGAATGTAGTGCAGTGACATACATGAAACAAACAGCGACACAAGTAATGGAAGTGGGTGTACAGCACTTAATTTGGAGATTCTTGAATGTACTTTTTTTGGCATGGAGGGCCACGATGACGTGGAGGAAAAGTGAGACCTAGGGAACATGAATGATGCAAGGAGTATTGCAGGAACAGGAGAAAATGAGAGAGCTGCAAAAGCACGAGACTGGTGAGCGCAAGTGCAGAAAACATTCAGAGCTGTCTTTTGAAAATAGTGCTCTGGTCCAGATGCCTGCCTTACTTTTATCTCATAGCTATGTCGACGGCAATATACCTGATTGTCAAGTTCCAGTATCCTCCCAAGACTCTGAAATCATAGTATATGCATGTTCATGCTTCAGCACCATAAAGTACCTACATCTAAGGCTCCATTGGTAAGCTGAACATTATCAAATACCTTTATTCTCACATATCAAAAATCTTTTTTTAATGCTGATAGAATTTTTCATGAGAAAGAATTGAAAAATCATTTTCTTTTGAGCACATTATATACTAGAATTAAATACCTAAGACATCTCCTGAAAACCTACTATGGTTGAAAAGCTTTCAAACATAAAATAGTTGGCAAATTATTTTTTAAAAACTTTATCAGGATACAACCAAAGTATTGCATAATAATTTATTTTGAAGCGTGTTCATTTATAATTATTACATTGAGTGAAATAATTAAAACATTTTCTGAATTGGGAAAACTTCACACAAGGCCAAAACAACTATTATCAATAAGATAGCAAAGAAAATCTCTTAAAATACCTTTTCTATTTCTGAAAATCTATAGCCAAATATTAAATATCATGATGTGTTACCTTTGCGACTAGCTAAACTATGGATTTATTATATTCAGCATTAAAAAGAAACAACAATTATATAAGTACATGCCATAGCAGAATTAAGCTTAATGGATATGCCATTTGTCTTAACAGCACATGTTACCACGATAGTTCTAATGATTTTTCAACATTTTTCCCTTTTTCCCAAATTTAATTTTATTGGTGTATTTTGTTCCCGCTGACATAGTTGACATTGTAAGGTTTTGAATGTTTGGTTTTCTCAACTTTTTCTGGTGAAATAATGTCCTTGTCAATTAGTGTAGCGAAAAGTCACATTTACCATAAAAAGCTCATTCCTTTGGGTGTTATAATAAGTTAAATAACTTCAGAAAAAATAATTAAATATTAGCTTATGTAACACAGCATTTGATCTACAACTAACATAAATTTACAATTGTTTAATCTTCCAAGTGCAATTCAATACAGTCTGTGCTATGCTATATCAGAATAGCAATAAAAGTTACTCAAATATTGAAATTAGGTACTACACGCTAAAGTTCAGGACAGAACAAAACTAAATTTAAAAGCTTAAATATTTTTATGTAACTGAAACTGTGAGATGTTTTCTGTCATCTTTAGTTTGACAGTTGCAAATGTTGGGGTTAATCAGAAACATTTTTCTATGTCAGGTAGGTTGGTCTGAATTGAATTAAATAATGGATTCAATAGCATAGGCTTATTGCTATCTGACTTAATGGTCTTGGCTACACATTAAAATATGGTTCATAACATAGAAATATTGCCATATTTAAAAACATACTATAAATTGCATACCATAATTTTAAGCAAACTATGAACTAAAGTACTGTAAGCATCCTGTTCGTAGGTATGTATTTTAAATAAATGTTCCTTCCCAGATGTCCAACAGTAGCCATAAGTTTATTTGTACTTGATTGAGCAAACACTAATGAGCTAACAGTGGGAGGAAATTGTTGTCTTTTACAGCAGCTGTTGCTGTTGGATCCCGGTTATAGTCTTCCGTAGAAAGAGAGCCCGAGGTGGCACACTACAACAGGATAAAGGAGATGAAAACTCTGATGGAAAAGCTGGGAAACAACCACTGAGACCCCAGAGCACAGACCCCAGGAGCCTTGAGCTGTGTGGCAGGACCTCTTTAGCATGTCTCTGAGGCTTGTCCTGGCAATGAACAGCATATTACCACAAGGCAAAGCAGAAAGCTAGCAAGCTCAGTATAATGATAAGCAGGCGTCCTAAGGGAGGGGGTAACTATGATCTGAGGCCTGTATACATCTGAGCTCCACTCAGATGGCAAGATGATTAATATAATGAAACATAAATGTAAATTGTATGCAATGATTCTTAAAAAGTAAAACAAGCATTAGCTTTTATTTATTTTTCCCATATTGATGGGTATCAGTTAGCTTTTATCTATGCTTTGATGATTTTAAAAAATGTACATGAGCAACTCTGGACAGTGCAATTATAGCAAGATTGGAATAAAATATCAAAATGGAGCATACTAATACTGACAGGTAAGTTCTTAGCTTTATCTTTCTGCTAAGAAAAAGTGATCAAAAATAATTGCACATAACACTATTTAAGGTGGAGGAAGTTTTCTTGCTCCATAATAGGTATACAATGCTACATCTTTAAGCTTTAAATTCTTTCTTTACTAATAAAACAGGTTTTTCCCATTGTTGAATTACTCACAATTAATTTTAATAGTGTTTTTTTTATAAATTAGGAACTATATAAAATGTGATTTAAGAAATTAAATTGATGTTAGTATTTACTACTGACTCTTTATTGAATGTGAAATTTTTAAAAAGCATGAAAATTTATTTTGATGTGGTAATTGACCCCTTACTATATTGTTCATAGACAAAAATAATAATATTGTGTTGTGTCTGTCTTCCTGAAACTTTCGCTGCTTTTCTTCCTCTCTAATTATTTCTGTCTCTCTCTCTGTTTTTCTATTTGTTTTCCATCATGTTTGTCTTTCTTTTTTGTATAGATTTGACTTTGTCTCTAATTCTTATTTCTTGTGCTTTAATTTTTGCCTTCACTCTTTCTGTAGATTTTCCCTTACCTCTGTCTCTTTTCTCTACTGTTTATTTCCCACACTCTATGTTTGTAACACATTCACATTCCTTTAATGATTTACTTGTTTTGTACCTTTATTAAAAAGCCAGGAAACGCAGCAAGATCATAACCATCATATATCAAGTTGGTGAAGGTACACGTTGGCAATTATACATTCATGTTTTCAAAGTAGCAAAACCAGTTCAGTAATTAAAGTGGTTATGCGTTGAATAAAAACAACATAGAAAAACCAAATGATTAAACATGAGCATCGTACTTACACCGATAGCTGTGTCTGGATCTCCAGCACTAAGGTAACCTAAAGCCACACGATACAGAGCTGCTAATTCCATCTTCTTATCGCCCCCTGGTGGAAACAAATGTCTTATTATATGTAAATACTTCAGTTAATAGTACAATTCTAAAAAATCTATATACACAGTTTGGTTTGCTTTGGAACCAAATGCATTTAAACAATGGATTTATGATAATTACTACAAATCTTCTGTGAAGAATAGGTGATATTTATTTTTGTTTTATTTCAGCAACAAATGGATGAAAATGTAAAGCACTGAAGCATCTATTTTATTCTAGTAGCAAGAGAAACCAGTTTATGCAACCAAATATATATTAATGAAGTCAACAGGTGGCAGGGCAGTACAGCATAATGAAGCATGAATGCATGCTGCCACAGCAATAAGAAAGGCATGTCAAAGTCTCAGAGTAGGTTCATGGCCTACCTACCTTATCCTTTGTCTGCAGGGTGCATATAGACAAAGGATTCCAAGGCACAGTGAGAAAGTACAAGGCTCTTAAGAAATCATAAAAATAAATCAGAATATCCAGCTAGTCTAACATGTTTCTGGTATGCTACTATACCAGAACTTCTTTGCAGCATCGATATGGAAAAAGCCTTGAATATACATTAAAATAGAGACAACTTATATCTTGGAATGAGCGCGGACAAGTGTAACTTTTAAGAACTATGGAAGCCTCTTTTGGCTTGGGACATCTAACATATTTGTGTAATATTGCAGGATCCACATTAGTACAAGCTGTACCCTTTGCCCACTTGCAGGACACTGCAAAATGAATGAAGCATGTCAAAAAAAGCACAGTGCAGAAATAGATTCAGTTCCTCAGCAGAACCATACTGATCGCCAACATGCTGATCTGAGTCAGTGGCACCTTCCAGTGGTGGGGGTTTAAAAACACTCTGTGGTGAAAATCATGCCTGGATGGCACCAGGTACTACCATGCAGTTGCCTATAGACTGCAATAGTGGAGATTTGGGATAATGCTGTTCACCACGCTCTAGGTGACACAGGTATCTGGCAAAGTGGATAGGAACAGGGTAAATTGTGGAGAGAAAGAAGAAATTTACCCTGTATACACATACAAAAATACTAATATAAAGCAGAGGCGCACTTGAACACTCAGCAACTTGTACATTCATTTATACCACTGGTTCTCTCACACTAGGAGGTGAAATTATTGTATTCATTAATTTTAATGAGAAACTACAAAGTAGTGAATCACCATATTATACTCATTTTTTTCTTCTAAAATTACAAAACCAGGATTTCTACCCCCAGTGGTTGAAGTTACAGTGTGTGGAAATATTACATGATGTTGTAAGTAACACTGACCTGAAGTTAAGTGAGCCAGAACAAATCATTAAGTCATTTTATTTCCGAGATTGTCAGTGAATATACAGGCAACAATTACCATTTAGTTCACATAATTCAATTAGTACAATTTGGCTTTGCACACTAATTCAAAATAATGAACATGCTGGCTAAATTTTTGAGGCCCCTTAAAGCTGGGAACGGAAACAGGGGGGTGGTTTGGGGGGACAAAAATAATGGCAATGAGAGGTGTGTCAATTTCAAGATGCCAATCCCAGCATCAGCAATAATCAGGGTGGGGCAAAAGCAGAACAGGAATCCTGCTTTTCTCCCATTAAAGTTAATTAACACTGTTGAAAGGCTTGATAAGAGCTTGGCCGGGGTTTAAGTTCAAGTTTTAAAGGGACCCGCAGGATACCCAGACCTTCAGAAACAGATCACCTAAAGGAAGGCAGGTACACATTGGGGGCCCAGCCATGGCTTCCCAAGGGTTTACAGCCTGGCTCCATATGAGAATCAGCGGGGCAAAGGGGGTATGGGCATTTGATAAGGAGGTGATTGTGGCATTGTAAAGGTGACAGGCAGAGTTGACACTCAGCACCAGGGCTTTGAATGGTGTTGGCACCCCCATTAGCATCACGGGGACAGCAGTGCAGGGAGAAAGGCTGCCAAGGACAATTGGGCAGCCACCTAGCCGGAAGGTAGACTCCATGGCCGCATGGCTGTCAGATTTTAGCTTCAGTGGAGATGAACAGCAATACCTTTTGCAAGAAGGGCAGCACCATGGGCATTAGGAGGGCATGGGAGAGAAACAAATGCCAAATCCTCAACACACAACCTTGAAGACAGAGCTACCTGGAGAATGACTGGTACCCAGTGCTGCAGGAGGCTGCATCTCTCCAGGCAGATGTGCCCTCGTTACCGAAGACCTTGCACCTTGCAGCACTAGTCACTGTGCCCTGCCAGTGGCCATCAAAGTCACTGTGGCCAAGAACTTCTTTCCTTCCAAGGATCACCTGCGGACCTTAGTACTGTCTCAAAAATGGCTGCACACCACTGCATCCCTCTGGTCACTGATGCCCTTTTTGCCAAAGTTGGAAGTACATTCATTTAATGACAGAGATGGCCTCACAGAAGTTTCTCTGCTGCCCTCTCTGCTACCCTCTCTGTTGGGGAGTTGTAAATAAATTTAGTTCAATAATGGCTGCCTGCAGCTGAGGGTGTGTTAGTCTTACTCAGTGCAATATGCAATAGTGCCCTCATGAGAACGAGGTATTGGAGGATGCAATTTGGCGACATGCTCCAGCGAGTACTGCAGTGCTCTCCTAAGAGATTCAGGTAGGGAAATCATTGTTTCATAATGCTGATAGTTTGTCTCATGACATTCTATGTGGCAGCATGACTATCATTGTTGGTACAGTGTCCCCATATGGTCTAGTGGTGGAGAGAAAACATGAGTCAGTTGTAGTGCAGGTAATACTTGTCACCGAGCAGCCAGCCTCTGGTTCATTGTGGTGGCTAAATATAGGGTTATATCACTGTTTCCTTCACTGTTGCTGGGTCAGAATCCTGGAACTCCCTTCCTAACAGCACTGTGGGTGTACTTACATCACATGGACTATAGTGTTTCAAGAAAGTGGCTCACCACCAACTTCTCAAGGGCAATTAGGGATGGGCAACAAGTGCTGGCCTAGCCAGCGGTGTCCATGCCCTGCGAAAGAATTTTTAAATAAGTGACTGATGCTGGATGAAAGCATTGTGGCTGCTGCCAGGACAGGTGACATTCTCTGACATGATGTTCTGTGTATGATCATACACCAACTGCACTTTAATGGAATGGTACACCTTGCTGTTGTGATACACATCCCCATAAATTTGTGGGACTTGCCTGCAGTTGATGGTTTCACTGCACCATTGGGAATCCAGCTAACCTTGTAAGGCTTGTTCCTTCTGCTGCTCTCTGGTGAGAGAGAAGACTTTGAAGTCCTCTCTCCTGGCACACAGGGTCTCTGTCACTTCCCTAATGAAGTGATGCACGATGAAATGCTTTGGCAACACCAACCTGCTCCCACATGGAAGGATCTGAGGTTGTAGAAATTGAGGGCCACAGTGATCTTTATGTTCACTGGCAGCGTTATCCTAGTCATGCTTTGCAATTGTGGGTGTGGTTGGAGGAGGTGAAATGCAGGCACCTCAGACACTACAGAGCCGAGGCTTGTGACCACAGTTTTTCAAATAAAACTGTTTGGACATTTGTTTCATTATCTCGCTTTACTACAGCAGCCCCTCCACCCCAAAACTCTGCCATTTTCGTTCCGTCCCATCTTTAAATGTTATTTCTGATAAACAATAGATGCCTGAAATGTGGAACTAATTTTCCAGCATTTTTGGTTTTTATTTCAATACTGCAGATTTTTTTTTTGGAGAAGGGAGGCAGATGTCACCTTTAATTTCTTCTGAAGGCAAAGGCCAGATCTTATCAAAGGGTAGGATGTCCTGCTGCTAAAACTGGCACAGCATTGGTGGGAAGCAGGACCCTAGGCAGCATTTTACTGGTGGTAGCCAATTAATACTGCTGTTCAATTGAGGATGGCGGCCTGTCTCCTGGAGCTACTGACCCAATTAAGGGGCTAGCAGCTCAGCAGGCTGAGCATAACTACTGAGAGAGGTGGGGGCTGCTGAGATTACAGGAAGAAGAGGGTGTCTCCATGTTGAGGTGCCCTTGAATGCAAGGTAGATTATTTGAATTATCATGTGGGAGCTAGGCAGGCAGGCAGGCAGGCCCTGTGATTGTAGGGGAGAACAATGTCCGGCCATAGAGGCAGCCATTGCAATGGAGTGGCCATCAAGGAGGCCCTCCCTGCTGGAAGCTGCAGCATTTACCTCTCAGTATGTGCACATAGCGATGGCTCCTCCCAATCCTGGTAAAATGGTGGCGGGGAGGAAAGTGGCCCTTAATTGGCTACTTAATTGGTTTAGTTGGCCACCTGCTTCCAGTTGGATGGTAGTATCCCGTGGTGGAGGGAAAATGTCAGGCTCCCTTCCCAATGCCTTCTGCCTTTTTATGAGGCTTCCAGCCTCTCAGCCTGTCTCCAAAGGGCTGGAAAAATCCAGCCCAAAATATCAAATGGTTTCAATGTGAATGTCCATCCCATATAGCAATGAAGAAACACGGATGGACTGTTGTTCTCTTAAAAATTATGACAAAAACAGGTCAAAAACTGCTCGTAAATAAACTAGATCTTTAATAAAAGATCCCTAAGCTTGCACCAGTAACAGTAAGTAACATGGAGGCCAGCTCAACAGGGTGCAGCTTTAACAGGATAATGAGATCAAGAATTTGCTGGTATAACTACAGGAAGTTTTTGCTCACACATGGAGTAAGTAGCACAGAAGCGAGATAGGTGGAATACAGTTTTGACAGGATTCAGGAATTTGGTGAGTGAGGGAATTTGGCACATTGATGGAAGAAGTTCTGGTCTTTTACAGAACAAGGAGTAGACTGAGAGAAGGAGTGGGACACAGAGAGATCTGAGAGCTGAAGTCGGAGACATTAATTAGATAAGTGGGTGATTGGTGGTGAGTTTTACAGTTTCTTTTTTTTCTCTAAACTGGAAAGTAGTTTAAACTAGTACTGGGAAGAGATAAGTACTGTATTACAATTATAGCTTAACTAGTTAAACTACTTAATAGAACTACAAATACTGTTGAGTAATATTTCTAAATTTGAAACCCTAATTAAACAAAATGTAATAAAGAGGGCAGGGCAGGTGATGTGTTGCAGCTATAGCATGTGGGAGTTGGTAGATGCCAATGTGACCAACAGCATTTACATCTGCAGTAAATGTCCGCAGCTCGAGGAACTTCAGCTCACAGCTGATGAGCTGAAATCTGAGCTTCAGACTCTGCGATGAATCAGGAGAGGAAAAATCACCCAGAGACTTTGTTCCAGGAGGCAGTCACACTGCTTAGGTTAGATACCTCAGACTTGTCCATGGTCAGGGTCGGGAGGGTGTGAGTACAAGTGATGTAGGTATGAGGATCCAGAAGGTAGCACTGGAGGAACCTCAGTCCTTGCACATGTCCAACAAGTTCAAGATTCATGCAGCCTGTATGGATGAGACCAGTGACTGCAGAGCACACAGTCCACATCTCCATGGTACAGAGGGCCACTCAAGCAGGGGAGTAAAAAGGAATGTAGTGGTAGTAGCAGAGGGCACTATCGTTAGGCTGATAGATGCTGCTGTCTGCTACTGAATCCTGAAAGCTGTGTTACTTGCCCAGTGCCAGGGTTAATGATATCTTGGAGATGGAGAGGAACTTGGAGTGGGAGGGAAAGGATCCAGTTGTTGTGCTCCACATGGGTACCAACGATATAGGTAGGACTAAAAAAAACCTGCCAAGGGAGTATGAGCAGCTAAGGGATATACAAAGGTAATAATCTCTGAATTACTACCTGAGCCATGAGCAAATTGACATAGTGTAACTAAGATAAGAGAGTTGAATTTGTGGCTCCAAGATTGGTGTGGGAGAAAGAGGTTTTGATTTGTGGGGCGCTGGCACCAGGACTGGGGAATGAAGGAGCTATACCATTGAGATGGCCTTCATTTGAACTGCGCTGGGACTTGTGCCATGGCAAATTGTATAACCAGGGCAGTAGGGAGGGCTTTAAACTAAACAGTTCGAGTAGGGGGAGGGGAGCGGTGGCATCAGGGTTCAAGGGAAGGGAGGCTTAAAAAGCTAATGAGAAGGGACAAGGCATGGTAGCAGTATGGGGAATAATAACTAGAATGTGATTGGAAGGGACAGAGCATATGAATATAAGAATGCACCAACGAATAGGGTCAGAGTTGAGAAAAATGTTAAAAAGACAGAATTAAAGGCTTTTTAACTGTATGTATGCAATATTCATAACAAGATTTCTGAATTGACAGCACAAATAAAAATAAGTACGTATGATATGACAGCGGTTACAGAGAAGTGTTTGCAAATGATCAGGGATGGGAACTGTATATTGACATTTAGGAAGGATAGCAAGAAAGTAAAAGGAGGTGAAGTGGCTCTGTTAATAAAGGATGAGATCAATACAATACTAATCTTGGCTCGCAAGATCAAGTTGTAGAATCAGTTTGGGTGGAGGTAAGAAATAGCAAGGGAAACATGTCACTGGTGGGTGTAGTTTATAGGTCCCTTAACAGTAGCTATATTGTAGGGTAGAGCACTTAAGAAATAATGAGGGCTTTTAATAAAAGTACGGCAAGAATTGTGGGTGATTTTAATCTTCATATAGATTGAACAAATCAAATTGTTAAAGATAGCCTTGAAGATGAGTTCATATAGTGTATTCGAGTTTCTTAGAATAGTAACATTTTGGAACCAACCAGGGAGTAGGCTATTTTAGATCTGGTAATGTGCAATGAGAGAGGATTAATTAATGATTTTTTAAAAATTCATTCATGGGATGTGGCCTTCACTGGCTGGGCTAGCATTTTTATTGCCCATCCCTAGTTGCCCTTGAGAAGGTGGTGGTGAGCTGCCTTCTTGAATTGCTGCAGTCCATGTAACGTAGGTACACCCACAGTGCTGTTAGGAAGGGAGTTCCAGGATTTTGATCCAGTGACAGTGAAGGAACGGCAATATATTTCCAAGTCAGGATGATGAGCGACTTGGAGGGGAACTTCCAGGTGGTGGTGTTCCCATCTATCTGCTGCCCTTGTCCTTCTAGGTGGTATTGTGTACAGTTTTGGATATCACACTTTAGGAAGGATGCGAACACATTGGAGACAGTGCAGAAGAGGTTTACAAAAATGTTTCCAGGGATGAGAACCTTCACTGATGACAGATTGGAGAGGTTGGGACTGTTCTCCTTGGAGAGAAGAAGGCTAAGAGGAGATTTGATTGAAATGTTCAAAATCATGCAGATGCTGGACAGAGTAGATGGGGAGAGGCTGTTCCTGCTTTTAAAAGGATCAAGAACGAGAAGACATAGATTTAAAGTGATTTGCAAAAGAAGCAAATGTTACGCGAGAAAAAGCTTTTTCACACGAGTGGCTCGGGTTTGAAATGCACTGCCTGGAAGTGTGGTGGAGGCAGGTTCAATCGAGGCATTCAAGAGATCATTAGATGCA
Organism: Cetorhinus maximus; assembly: GCF_964194155.1. NCBI lineage: Eukaryota > Metazoa > Chordata > Chondrichthyes > Lamniformes > Cetorhinidae > Cetorhinus > Cetorhinus maximus. The sequence goes on from NC_135879.1 coordinate 58,076,524, forward strand.
GGGGTACGGGAAAAAGGCATTTGAGAGATCATTAGATGCAGGGATACGGGGAAAAGGCAGGACAATGGCACTAGGTCATAATGCTCATATGAAGAGCCAGTACAGACATGATCAGCCAAATGGCCTCCTTCTGTGCCCTCCTGTATTAAAATTCTGAAGTGGCAAGTAATATTCAAGCCACACAAGTGCCAGGCAATTACCATCTCCAACAAGAGAGAATCTAGCCATTGCCCCTTGACATTCAATGGCATTACCATCGCTGAATCCCCCACTATCAACAATCTGGGGCAGGATTTTCCCATCAGCGAGCAGGGAGGGCTGGGGGGGGGCCCGTTCACCGATGTGTAAAATGATGTGCGGTGACGTCAGGCAGAACTCCCAACGTCACTGCACCCCATTTAAATTTTCAGGTAAGCGGGGGCTCAGCAAGATCAGCTGTGCGCCCGTCGATCTGTCAATGGCCAATTGAGGCCATTGACAGAGTCACTTAGGTAATTAATGGACCTGCCCGTCCAACCTTAAGGTTGGCAGGCAGGCCAGGAGCCCTGGTGGGCATTAGAAAAAGCATGAAGCCTCATCCACGAGTGAGATGAGGTTTCATGTCGGTATTTAAAAATTTAATTTAAGTTTTTAAAGAAGTTATGGACATGTCCCAACACATACCTACAGTGTCACATGAGGAGACATGTCAGGGATTTATTTTTTTCTATTTTTAATAATTTGTACAGTAGAGACAATCTCCCTAAGGCAGCACTTAGCGTCAGTTAGATGAGTGCGCACTTTCATGCGCATGCGCAAAAGAGCGCACTCTTGGGTTTAGGGATTCCCCCCCCCGCCCGCATAGGTAGCGCATAGCACTTTCGTGTGGACGTCACGCTGGGCGGGCCTTAATTGGCCCGCCACGTAAAATGGCGACGTGCCACCAATCGGGGGCGCCGATCGGAGGCACGCCTCCATGCGCCCGCACTTCAACTTGCCCCCCAACGGGGGGAAAATCCTGCCCCTGGGGGCTACCATTGACCAGAAACTGAACTGGACCAGCCATGTAAATACTGTTGCTACAAGAGCAGGTCAGAGGCTAGGAATCCTGTGGTGACTAACTCACTTCCTGACTCCCCAAAGCCTGTCTACCATCTACAAGGCACAAGTCAGAGGAGTGTGATGGAATACTTTCTGCTTGCCTGGATGAGTGCAGGTCTGACAAAACTCAAGAAGTTGAGTTGAAGTTGAAGAATTCATCAAGTACAAAGCAGCCTGTTTGATTGGCACCCCTTCCACAAACATTCACTCCCTCCACCACCGACACAGAGTGGCAGAGTGTGCACCATCTAGAAGGTGCATTGCAGAAACTCCCCAAGACATCTTTAGGCAGCATCTTCCAAACCCATGACAACTACCATCTAGAAAGACAAGGGCAGCAGGTGCATGGGAACACCTGTTATGGCACAGCCAATGGTGAATGCTGAGATGTTCAAATCCCAGAGGGAAACTTAAAACAGCTGCCACAACTATTTTTATAAAAACAAAAAACTACTGCGGATGCTGGAAATCCAAAACAAAAACAGAATTACCTGGAAAAACTCAGCAGGTCTGGCAGCATCAGCGGAGAAGAAAAGAGTTGACGTTTCGAGTCCTCATGACCCTTCAACAGAACTGAGTAAAATTAGGAGAGGGGTGAAATATAAGCTGGTTTAAGGTGGGGGTGGGGGGAGAGAAGTTTGGGGAGGGTGTGGTAGTAGGGACAAGCAAGCAGTGATAGGAGCAAATAATCAAAAGACGTCACAGACAAAGGAACAAAGACGTGTTAAAGGTGGTGATATTATCTAAGAGAATGTGCTAATTAAGAATGGATGGCAGGACACTCAAGGTACAGCTCTAGTGGGGGTGGGGTGGAAAGACTGACAGGGCATTACAGATATAGATTTAAAAATAATGGAAATAGGTGGGAAAAGAAGAATCTATATAAATTATTGGAAAAAACAAAAGGGAGGGGGAAGAAACGGGAAGGGGGTGGGGATGGAGGAGGGAGTTCAAGATCTAAAGTTGTTGAATTCAATATTCAGTCCGGAAGGCTGTAAAGTGCCTAGTCGGAAGACGAGGTGCTGTTCCTCCAGTTTGCGTTGGGCTTCACTGGAACAATGCAGCAAGCCAAGGACAGACATGTGGGCAAGAGAGCAGGGTGGAGTGTTAAAATGGCAAGCGACAGGGAGGTTCGGGTTTTTCTTGCGGACGGACCGCAGGTGTTCTGCAAAGCGGTCGCCCAGTTTACGTTTGGTCTCTCCAATGTAGAGGAGACTGCATTGGGAGCAACGAATGCAGTAGACTAAGTTAGGGGAAATGCAAGTGAAATGCTGCTTCACTTGAAAGGAATGTTTGGGCCCTTGGACGGTGAGGAGAGAGGAAGTGAAGGAGCAGGTGTTGCATCTTCTGCGTGGGCATGGGGAGGTGCCATAGGTGGGGGTTGAGGAGTAGGGGGTGATGGAGGAGTGGACCAGGGTGTCCCGGAGGGAACGATCCCTACAGAATGCCGCCGGGGGGGTGAAGGGAAGATGTGTTTGGTGGTGGCATCATGCTGAAGTTGGCGGAAATGGCGGAGTATGATCCTTTGAATGCGGAGGCTGGTGGGGTGATAAGTGAGGACAAGGGGGACCCTATCATGTTTCTGGGAGGGAGGAGAAGGTGTGAGGGCGGATGCGCGGGAGATGGGCCGGACACGGTTGAGGGCCCTGTCAATGAACGTGGGTGGAAAACCTCAGTTAAGGAAGAAGGAGGACATGTCAGAGGAACTGTTTTTGAAGGTAGCATCATCAGAACAGATGCGACGGAGGCGAAGGAACTGAGAGAATGGGATGGCGTCCTTACAGGAAGCGGGGTGTGAGGAGCTGTAGTCGAGGTAGCTGTGGGAGTCTGTAGGCTTGTAATGGATATTGGTGGACAGTCTATCACCAGAAATTGAGACAGAGAGGTTAAGGAAGGGGAGGGAAGTGTCAGAGATGGACTATGTGAAAATGATGGAGGGGTGGAGATTGGAAGCAAAATTAATAAATTTTTCCAGGTCCCGATGAGAGCATGAAGCAGCACCGAAGTAATCATCGATGTATTATTTTTTATTGTTATGTATTATTATATTTTATAATGAACTATTTTTTGCAATTTGTATGTTTTGAGATGTGGGCTTTGAATTCAGTAATAATAAAACCACCGAGCCTTATAGGTTTTTATAAAACTATATTAAACATTTATTAATAAGCAATGATTTTAAGCACATACAAATGACTACTATAATAACTTCTAAATCCCCTAATTAATCTGACTCCCAGTTATACCTCTGTTAAGGCAATAGTAAGACATATAGATTTTAAAAGACCCAGGCAAAGAAACATGATATCCTGAACAATCCAATTCAAAGTGACTTTCCTTAACTTTAGTTCTTTGTAGACAGCAGCTTGAGGCTTAAATGCTTAGATGTTTCACACTTGTTAGATCTTAAAATGCCTGCCCTTACACACAGCTTTCTCTCCTTTATACATATTTCCCCCTTTAAATGCAAATTCAAAGAACAAAGAACAAAGAAAAGTACAGCACAGAAACAGGCCCTTCGGCCCTCCAAGCCTGCGCCGATCATATTGCCCGTCAACGAAAACATTTTGCACTCCCGGGGTCCGTATCCCTCTATTGCCATCCTATTCATATATTTGTCAAGCTGCCTCTTAAACACCACTATCGTACCTGCTTCCACCACCTCCTCTGGCAGCGAATACCAGACACTCACTACCCTCTGCGTAAAAGACTTGCCCCGCACATCTCCTCTATAGTTTATTCCTCTCGCCTTAAATCTATGTCCCCTAGTAATTGACTCTTCCACCCTGGGAAAAAATTCCTATTATTTCACTATGTCTTTGGACTTTACTTCCCTGATCATAAAAATTTATCATGGTACCAATTTTACCAATAGTCTTCGGAAAAAATAAACACACTGGGCAGAATTTTGCCCTTGATGGGCGGGTGGGCCCCGCCGGCTCGGCAGCGGGCGTGCAGCCGATCGCCGCCGCCAAAACGGGCCCCGCCAACATTTTAAGTGGGCGGGCCAATTAATGGGAAGTGCTATGTGTTTCCTGTGCAGGGGGGCGGGCGGGGGATTCCCCAACTGTTAGAGCGCGCTCTTTTGCACATGTGTGCGAAAGAGCGCACATCTCCCTGAGGCAAAGTGCTGCCTCAGGGAGATCGCTGAAAGGCTGGCAAATATAAAAAATAGAACAATAAAAAATTCATTAACATGTCCCCCTCATGTGAAAATGTCACACAAGATGGGACATGTTAATGAAATAAACAAAAGCTTTATTAAACGTTTTTAAAACCACTATCAAACGTCATCCCACCACTGGATGAGGTTTGTAAAAAAAATCACCTACCCGCCTGCCCATTGGGCCCGTGCGCCGAGCCGAAGTTCACACGGGCCCCTCAAAATCATCGACGATTGGCAAGTTAAGGGTCTTAACGAGGCCTTTAATTAATGGCTGGTGCCCGCCGACTGAAATATCGCGATGCCACACGCTGATGTCAGCGCGTGACATTTTAAGCGCTGGCGTGTGGGCTTCGCCACCCGCACGCCAGCCAGAAGATTCTGCCCACTGTTTCTTAACTTCACCTGGCTAGGTGACATATTTCACCCTTCTTTTGAAAACAATCTAGTCTGGTTTATTTAAAAATGCAAATGTCCTTTTACACCTTACATTCTAAGCTTCCACCATGTTTACCTCCTTAACATTTTAAACCTAGCTTATCTTCTAATACATTAAAGCCTTCAGACCAGATGCTTTTAATCCAATTAAGTCTCACACATGCTCATATAGACACAGATACCACAATTTTACAATAAATTCCAATAGCATTATATCTTCCTGATATATCACCACCTGGAAGTTCCCCTCCAAGCCACTTACCATCCTGACTTGGAAGTATATTGCTGGTTCTTCACTGTCGTTGGGTCAAAATCCTGGAACTCCCTCCCCAACAGCACTCTGGGTGTACCTATACCACAGGGACTGCAGCGGTTCAAAAAGGCAGCTCACCGCCACCTTTGAGGGCTATCTGTAGTAGTGAAATTGATTTGTAGTGAAATGCAAATGCTTCCAGGCTACTTCATCAAGCTCGATTTCTATTGATGGGGTAAACAAGTAGTCATCACGTCCCTCAGGGAGATACCTTGTCAGTTAGGCAAGATAATGGTGCAAGTTTAAGTCCTAAAGATGTTCTTCTTGACAATGTAAACATTATAAATTATATATGTAAATATTAACCTGTACCTGAATCATTGTAATGACAAAAGAAAAGATCACAGCCTCCATCAAATCATCCAAGAGTACATCTTGTCTGCATTGTGAGTAAAGTTATTTTTTTTATAAGAGAGTATTTTCATCTATATATGTGTTGGTGGTTAAAGACAATTTCTAGTCAAATTGCTCAAATATGTTTTCTCAATGTACGTTTGCTCTGGAGGACAAAGTATTTTATGAACAACTTCAAATCAAAAGAGAAATCAGCAAAATCATGGAAAACGTTTGTATCTGACTATGCAAGAGTAACTGGATGGAATTTTCTAAATACTGGTAGCAACTATTAATGGCTACTGTAGTTGCTAGCGATTTAATTAATGGTTTTCTTCACTTATTAACTACTGTAAACTGGTATTTTTGAACCGACAAACCTTTGAATATCACTGAAAGCAACATCTGACGTACCAGGAAATGCAAAAGTACCATTAGGTAAATGCAGCTGGGCTCATTTTTAGACTCTACATCTAACAGCAATCTGATCTGGCCAGGATGCTGACTTTCCAGTTAGCTCATTATAAAGGAACAGAATACTACCCCTACCAAAGTATAGCTGAGTGATGAAAGTTAGCTGTGCCATCTTCACTTGATAGCTAAGAGAGCTCACCAAGTTACCCCAGTCCAATCAAGAATATCAACCATAGCAGGTGAACACCACCTGCACATGGAAATTTGTAGCTTTTTAAACATAATTAAGTATCAAATACATAAAATTTAAGGTGTAAAACTTGTATCTCACAAAATTTTCCTCTTGCAAGAATGTAAAGTGGTGGGCTAGTTTGGTGCATTAGACTAGGTATAAGTGTTCTGTTCGGCGGTGGCACGAGAGGAGTGGTGCAGATACCAGGACTAGACTACAGGTCTGAAGGGACAGATGAGCAGTATGAAGGCTTTAACTCAAAGTTGGCTCTCTGTTTCCTTGCCACTTTAGGTATCTATAACAACTCAAGCCCTCTCGCTTTAAGTCCTGGCCGTAAGTAGAGCAGAAAGAAAAAATACAGATTTGGATGTATGTGGACAAGGTGGTGAGGGTGCACCACCTGAATGCAGTGCTGTGCTTGGGACATTTCTGGCAACAAAACATCAGAAATAGGAGCAGGCTTTCGAGCCCAGTCTGCCATTCATTACTATCATGGCTGATCTTCGGTTTGAATTCCACTTTCCTGCCTACTCCCCATACCCCTTGATTCCTTGAGAGACCAAAAATCTGTTTATTTTAACCTAATGATGGAACATCGACAACTCTCTGAAGTAGAGAATTCCAAGGATTCACAACCCTTTGAGTGACAAAGTTTCTCCTCCTCTCAACCCTAAATAATCAGTCCCTTATCCTGAGTTTGCCCCTGTGTTCTAGATTCCTTAGCCAGGGGAAACAACCTCTCTGTATCTACCCTATCAAGCCCCTTTAGAATCTTGTATGTTTCAATGAGATCACTTCTCCTAAATTCCAGATGGTATAGGCTCAATTTACTCAGCCTCTTGTCATAGAACAGCCCTCTCATCCCAGGAACTAATCTAGTGAACCTTTACTGTACTGCTTTCAATGCAAGTATATCCTTCCTTAGATATGGAGACCAAAGCTACACTCAGTACTCCTGTTGTGGTTACAAAGCCCTGCACAGCTGTAACAAGACTGCTTCATTCTTATACTCTGATCACCATTCAATAAAGGCCAACATGCTACTCGCCTTCCTAATTGCTTGTTGTATCTGCATGCTAACTTTCTGTTCCTTGTACGAGTACACTCAAGTGTGCTGTACATCAATATTTACAAGTTCTATACCATTTAAGAACTATCCTGTTTTCTTCTATTCTCAAGACCAAAGTGAATAACCTCACGCTTCCCCACATCGTACTCCATCTGCCACCTTGTTATCCATTCGCTTAACTTGTCTATATCTCTATAGCCTCTGTCCTTCTCACAGCTTGCAGTGTTTTGCATAAGTTCTAGCATAACCTCCCTGCTCATATGCTCTAGGCCACGACCATTAAAGGAAAGTATCCCATCTGCCTTCTTGACCACCTTGTTTACCTGTCCTGCTACCATCAGGAAGTTATAAACATAAACTCCAAGGTCTCTTTGTTCCTCTACACTTTTCTGAATCCTACCATTTATTATGTATGCTCTTGTCTTGTCATCCCCAAAAGCATTACCTCATACTACTTTGGAATAAATTCCATTTGCCAATTTTCTGCCCAAAACAATTATGCAACAGAAAATAATTTTCTGCCATGCATGTTTAACTCCACACTAGAATCAGTATGCTGAAGTCAATATACAGCAGCAATGCAGTCGAAAATCAAGGAGAATATCAAAATTCACCAATTTACTTGAAAATTGCATCAAAACAAAAAAACACTGGGCCACTTTTTAAAAAGATCTCTGTAATCTTTCTGTTTTTAACAGAAGAAATACACAAGCATTTTATTGTCCATTCAAACACAACTAAAGTTTCACTGTTCAAAACAAAGAGATAACATAGAATGATTTACATTTAACTCTGTAATTTTAAACAGGGACTAAGAAAATATTCCAGTAATGAGGGGAAAACAGCTAAAATAAAATCCGTCAGGGATCATTAATTTGACTGTGGCTTACACTCTTGCTTTTTCTAAAATTATTGATATGCAACATGTCAGTGGAATTCCCAAGCCTCGTTGTGAAGAAGACACTGGGACTAGGATGCTTTGGTGGAGACTTTGTCGTTTACCACAGAGCTTACTTCTCTAGTCTAACCACAACCACAATCTCCCCCCTACCCCCCCCATTGGCTAACTCTTCTTTATATACGCATCTGAGTATAATTAACTAATCAATATCCAACACCTGTTCACCTTATTACCTTAAACTACCAGATAGTTAACATCCATCACCAGAACCTATTAGATACTAACAAATACTCCCTTTTCTTTAAATTGATATGCTAACAAAAACTATTCATAAGAAAAAATACAAAATGATAATACATGTTATCTTATTATACAATCAATCTTTAATATACTCCACTCCCCCATCTTGAACAAAACAAAAAAAAATATGGTTACAACATGAAAATGTCCATGTTCTCATAATGGTTTATAACACAAGGTGTCCCTCTTCGAAGATGTCCAACAATTTCTTTGGATGACCAGTTCTTATTATGAAACAAACCGACAGCTGGTGACTAGCGTTGACTCAATTTATTTTTGAAATCTCCTTCCTTTCCAACATTTCTTTTATACTCGCAAGATCAATCCTCAGCCTCTTTTCCATGACACACTTTGTGTACTGGACAATGCCCCCATAGCAAATGGTTATCTATAGCATTCTATAGGCACATATTTCCCCGGTTGCCCCCTATATTGGTGTTCCTTTAAGATACTCAATAAATACATAGCCATATCTGTCACTTCTCCACAGCTAAGGTGCTTTTAACTACTCTCTTTATTATCTTCGATTTCTATGATAATGGACAACATTTATCGTTTCTTCCCACCAAAATTATAACTAATCCTGCTGTACTTGAATAACCATTGCAAAGTTTATCGCGTGAGCATCACTAAAGGTGGCTAATTTCATCCCTTCTGGGTCACCCAGGTCTGGAAATCTGAGCGTACTGAACTAAACTGAATTTCTTCAATGTCTTATTTGCTTTTACCACTTCCCCAACTGTAGCATATTTCGGCATGGTGCTCAATTCTAATACATCATAGCACGCAACCGGTTTAGTTTGTGTGAATAAACAGTTTAATTGCCCAGTTAACCTTCTTAATTGATCTGCTTCTTCCTTTGTTGTACAGTCTTCCTTCTGTGAGGATCTAGCCTGATTTATCGGGATCCTAGCATTCTCAAAGTAAGACTGTTGAGTTAGGGTTATTCCCAACTTAGTCTGTCTAATGTCCAACCCAATATACTTAAAAGCTCCAGAAGCCTGACTTCCAATTTTGAATTTCTTTATAATTTTATCTTTCCTAGATTTCTCAAATGTTGCAGATTCCCACCTGCGCCCCCCACCAACCACTGCCAAAGGAAATCATCTACGTGTATTAAGAAAATGCCTGATAGTTTTTCTTCATTTAGCAATAAAACATTGCTGGACCTACTTTCAACTGAAGACAACCAGCTTTTAGTAGGATGGACGTAGCTGAAAAATACCATACTCTGGATGCACCATTTAGCCCGTACACACACTTACTTAGCTTCCATAGTTTCCTCTCTATATTTCCAGCTTCTTTGTGGAGGTTTTAAGAATACTTCTCTTTGAAATTGTTCCACTTGCAAAAATGCTGCTTTGACTTCAATGGATTTACATTCCTATGAGTATGTCGCTAAAAGTGCTAGGAACATCCTCAAACTTACATTTTCTGCTGTTAGGGAGTCTCCTCTAACTTCCTGGTTGCCCAGTTTTTCCTCAAATCTGAGCAACAAGTCTGACCTTAGCTTTGTAGTACCATCAGGAAGTACTTTCTCCATACATATCCATCTATGGGATAATGCTGGCTCCTCCGTGTAAACACCAAGCTATCCCAATTGTCAAGTTATTTTTGTTTGCCTCCTTTACCAATTTACCATCTAACTTATTAGTAGCCACTAGAGTTTCTCTATCATAGGGGCTCCTGCTTCTGTTGCTCCTCGCTTGTTCTTTGATCCTTACTCTTGTTAAACTACAACCCTTACTAGATCTCCTGTCCATCTGTGGACTACTATTACTCAACTTGTCCATACTGCAACTAGATTTCCTTTCACAAGGTCTTGATATTTCCCTTGGGCTGTGATCATCAGTAGGTCCACTGTCTGATTTTGCGTTTCCTGGCTTTCCACATTTTTACATCCTTCTGTCAATCCTAAAATCTGATATTCTGCCCCTTGCCTTGTACATTCAGCCAGTTTTTGTATTTCCCTGTTGCCTTTCCTGCCCTTCCTACTATGGTGGCTTCCCTCTACTCATTATCCCCTTCTGGCATATGTGCCACCCCAGCTCCAACTTTCAGTAGTTGATCTTTGTGTAAATGGCCCTAACCTGATCTTCACCATCACTTGGTCTACTCTCAGTTACCCTGGTATCTGCCACAATCTGTTGTTCACATAGGTCCGGCATATATGTGTGTGAAGTGCATGGTGCATCTTCAGTTTCCATTCCCTGTTCAGGTTCCATCAATATGTAATCAGTGCCAGTAAGCCATGTGGAATGTAATCTAATGGTTTGGTTGCCACATTGCAAGATTATTGTTTTGCCAATTGTGCCTATAACTTCGCTTGAGCCTCTCCGTTCTTTCTGCCCTTCTCTTTTATAGTACGCCATGTCCTCGGGCTTAAAATTCATTTCTGATGGCCTGATCTGACACCTCAAAGTTCTTCTGATTTTTTTCCTGAAATCTGCATCTTAATAAATGCTCTCCCCCCTGCATGCATGACATTCAAATGTTCTGCAAAAATTGAGCTAATAGTAGTCCCTTTCAAAGCCAGGGGATGGTCTCACATTATTGAAAGTATCTTCAGATTCCTTCCATAAACTAATTGACAGGGGCTGTAGCCCCCAACCATCTGGAACATGTTTTTTGCATGTATTGCCCATGTTAGAGCAGTTGTCAATTTATAATTCGGTTGGTCAACTAAAATTTTTCAGAGCATTTCATCAATCATGGCATGATTTCGCTCACATATCCCATTGCTAAAAGAACTTTCTGCTGCTAGGTGCATTGCTACAATATTAAAATTTTCACATATACACCTGAATTCATCATTGGCAAATTCTCTTCCATTGTCCATTAAGAATTTAGCTGGTACTCCCAACCCCATTCCTATCCATCTTTCCATTATTTTATTGATAATTACTTTTTTGTCTTTAGTAAAAATTGATGTTGACAGACTAAATCTAGTCACTACGTCTACAAAATGTAGAAGAAAAATATTTTTCTTTATTCCATATTTCGAGGTCCATGGCTACGGTTTCATTAAAATCTCTCACCAATGGAAGACTTACTACTGGTCGTGATGGCATTCTCCTGTACTTTTTACAAATATCACATTTTTCACTAATATGGACAAGTCTGGTGTATTCCTCATCCAGTACCCCTTCATCCTTTATAAGAATCTTCAAACTATGGCCAGAGGGATTGCAAATTGTCAGTGTAGTTTGGTGATAATTTGCTTTTTCTCCTTTAAATCCATACCCCCAGCTGTCATTAATTCTGTCTAGAGATGATAGACCTTAAAGGAATACAATAATGTCCTGGCTGTGTAAATGGCAAATCTACAGAACTACCAAAAACTATTGCTTTATCATGTTCCATTTCCAACTTCATTTGGGCCTTTTTCACTGAAGGCTTACTTAACAGTAAAGGTATTTCACTCGATACTACATCGGTAATGAAAGTGATTCACCCGTTTTTTTTACACGGAATTATTATTCTTTTTAGTGATTTCAACGTGATACCATCACTGAGCTTGAAACAAATAGAACTGCCGTATTCTTTGATTTTACTTTGGTCTTCCTTACTTAAAGAATCAGCCAGTCCACTCCACATACCATAGTGGGTGTACACCCTCTATTTAGAACTGCACAATTGAACAAATCTGCAACTAGGATACTCATTAGTGGACTGAAACTTCTGGTGACCAATACGATTCCTTCTGGTCAGTATTGTCCTCCTCACCATCTGTACCTTCCATATCATGTGTTGTCTCAAAAGCCCTGTTTTTCATTTTTGGGCAATTCAATGCATAATGATACTTAGAGTTGCATTTAAAGCACCTGTTGACCATCCCTTGATTATTCCTGGGGCTCATCCTCCTTCTATAATTGCCCAACTCCCACCACCTGTTATAGCTCCCAGTGTGTCTGTCCTCATAACTACTTGTTTGTAATTCTTTCATACAGACGTTTGGGCCCTATATTCAAACGGTCTTGAAATGCTGCTAGCATTGTATCCTCCATCTTTGGTGTCATTGCTGAAGAGCCCATTTGCATCATAAAAGTGGGTGGAAATGAATGCTTTCCCAAAAATTTTTTTAAGGCTTCAGACATTTGATCCAAAAGTGCATCTCTCTCTTCAAATCTAACTCCGGTTAAACCCAAAGACCTATCCATACTTAATATCCTAGCACAATCCAAAAATTTAAAGGCAAGTACGGATTTAGGAATTTCCAAGTGGAATCACTGCAATCTCAAACGTAGTCAGTTAAACCCCATGATGTATTCTTCTATGGAAGAATTTTCAATTTTTAAAAATTTGTCAATGTCTGACCAAGCTTCATAGGCATTCAGTAAGGCATCTTTCATATAAATTTTATCCATGAATCTCAAGAGAATGTCCAAACCTTCTTCATTGTCCAGTTCCTGAACATCTAGTTCCGAGAACACTGTGAAACTGATCTTGCTCCTGGTAGGAAGCAAAAGTGGCAGAGCCATCCCTTACTTTTCATTACAGATGTAACCCGTGTCCATACATCAACTTTAATTTTCCATTGATCATAAGGTTCCATTTCACAAAACAATGGTGTTAAATCATGTCCTGCCACCCTATACCTGGTTTTAGTTATCTTTCTTCAAAGAGTCTACAATTACAGTCTTCCAGTCTTCTCTCAAAAAAAATTAACTCCATTACTGGCCTTCTGTTTGGAAGTAAATGTTAGTCTCCAATCTTCACTTTCAGGCAACCATTCTCTGCTACGAAATCTCAGTGGAATTCCCAAACCTGGTTGTGAAGAAGACATTGAGACTAGGATGCTTTGGTGGAATGTCATGAAAATATAATAATTTTCATAATATTACTGTAATTTATTGTAAAGAAAGGCTAAAAGGTGGATAAGGTTAAGGTGGATTAGTTTCTGTGTGGGTTTTAATTGAATTACAGACAGCTGGTCTATGTGCTGAATACATAAGCATGGCCGAAGCTTTAGAACCTGAGGTGTGAAGAACATTTTCAATTTTTAGATAAACCAGAGTCCTGAATTTCAAAGAGATAGTAAGGCTAAGCCAAAAGGTGTGTTTATTTTTCCCAAAGATAACTGATAATGAGTGCTATGAAAGCTTTATATTATGGGCAAAGTAAAGTTGCAAAGACATATTGGGGCAATGGGATTTACATTAAAAAGGGAGAAACCTGTATGAAGGAGATGAGGTTATGTGTAAGAAGAAGGAATTCTAAGATCTAACAAGTGTGAATAGTCTCCAGCCTCTATGTACCAAGCTGTTGTCTCCAGGAACCGAAGCTGAGAAATCATTTTAAATATCACTGTCCAGGGTATTGTGTGCTTTGCCTAGGTCTGTTGAAATCTATGTTGTTTTACTGTTGCCTTAATGGAGGTGTAACTGGAAGTTAAATTAATTAGGTGAACTAGGAGTCATCATAGTAGTAATTTGTAGACTTATGTACGCGCTTAAAATCTTTTATTACAGAATCACAGAATCTTAACGGCACAGAAGGAGGCCATTCAGCCCATCGCATCTGTACCGGCTCTCCAATGAGCATTATGACCTAGTCCCATTGCCCTACCTTTTCCCCGTACCCCTGCACATTGTTTCTATTCAACTAATCACCTAATGGCCTCTTGAATGCCTCGATTGAACCTGCCTCCACCACACCTCCAGGCAGTGCATTCCAGACCCAAACCTCTCATTGTGTGGAAAAGGTTTTTCTCACGTCACATCTGCTTCTTTTGCAAATCACTTTAAATCTATGCCCTCTCATTCTTGATCCTTTTACGATTGGGAACAGCTTCTCCCTATCTACTCTGTCCAGCCCCCTCAGCTTTTGAAAACTTCTGTCAAGTCTCCTCTCAGCCTTCTCCTCTCCAAGGAAAACAGTCCCAACTTCTCCAATCTAGCCTCATAGCTGAAGTTTCTCATCCCTGGGACCACTCTTGTAAACCTCTTCTGCACTCTCACCAATGCGTTCACATCCTTCCTATAATATGGTGCCCAGAACTATACACAATATTCCAGCTGAGGTCTAACGAGGGTCTTATATAAATTCAGCATAACCTCCCTACTCTTGTACTCTATGCCCCTATTAATAAAGCCCAGGGTACTATATGTTTTATTAACTGCTCTCTCCACCTGTCCTGCCACCTTCAATGATCTATGTACATATACACCCAAGTCTTTCTGCTCCTACACTGCCTTCAAAATTCCACCTCTTATTTTATATTGTCTGAACATGTTCTTCCTACCAAAATGCATCACTTCACATTTCTCCACATTAAACTTCATCTGCCACCTATCTGTCCACTCCAGCAGCTTGTTTATGTCCTCTTGAAGTTCCACACCGTCCTCCTTACAGTTCACAACACCCCCAAGCTTTGTATCATCTGCAAACTTTGAAATTGTCCCCTGCACACCAAGATCTAGATCATTAACATATCTCAGGAAAAGCAAGTGTCCCAATACTGGCCCCTGGGTAACTCCAGTACAAACCTTCCACCAGCCTGAAAAACATCCATTATCCATTACATTCTGCTTCCTATTTTTCAGCCAATTTTGTATCCATGTTGCTACTGTTCCTTTTATTCCATGAGCTATAACTTTTCTCACAAGTCTGTGTCGCACTGTGTCAAATGCCTTTTCAAAGTCCATATACACCACACCAACAGCATTATCCTCATCGGTCTTTTCTGTTTCCTCTTCAAAAAAAACTCCAGCAAGCTAGTTAAACACAATTTCCCCTTTAGAAATCCATGCTGGCTCTTCCTTATCAACCCATATTTTTCCATGTGATTACTAATGCTAGCTATCCTGAATAATTGTTTCTAGAATCTTGTCCACCACTGAAGTTAAATTGGCTGGTCTGTAATTACTGGGCTTATCCTTACAGCTTTTTTGAACAAGGGTGTAATGTTTGCAACTCTCCAGTCCTCTGGCACCACCCCTGAGTCTAGTGAAGATTGAAAGATTATGGTGAGTGCCCCTGCAATTTCTACTCTCTCTTCCTTCAATATCCTTGGATGCATTCATCCGGTCCCGGTGCCTTGTCAACTTTAAGTACTGACAATCTATTCAATACTTCCTCCTTATCAATTTTGAACCCTTCTATTGACAGAGTTTCCTCGTCTGTCACCATGGCCTGGGTAGCATCTATTTCCTTGGTAAAGACGGATGCGAAGTGTTCATTTAATACCTCAGCCATGGCCCCTTTGTCCATGTGTAAATTCCCTTTTAGTTCCCTAATCGGCCCTACTCCTTTTACCATCGTTTTACTATTTATATGCCTATAGGAGACTTTGGGATTCCTCTTTATGTTGGCTGCCAGTCTTTTCTTATAATCCCTCTTTGCCTCTCTAATATGCTTTTTCACTTCCCCTCTGAACCTTCTGTATTCCTCTTGGTTCTCAATTATATTTTCTACCGGACACACTTTTTCTTCTTTATCTTAATTTCAATCTCCTTTTTCATCCAGGGTTTGCCCCACCTTTCCCTTTCGATGGAATATGCCTTGACTGTGCCTGAACCAATTCTTTTTTGAAGGTAGCCCATTGTACAGCTACAGTTTTCCTGCCAATCTTTCGTTCCAGTTTATCTGGCCCAGCTCCATTCTTGCCCCATCAAAGTCAGCTCTTGTCTAGTTAATTATTTTTACTCTGGGTTACCTTTCATCCTTTTCTAACATCATCCTAAAATGTACAATACAATGATCACTGTCTCTTAAATGTTCCCCCACTGACACTTGATCTACTTGGCCTACCTCATTTCCAAGAACCAGGTCCAATAGTGCATCTTTTCTTGTTGGATTGGACACATACTGCTGTAGAAAATTCTCCTGAACACAATCTAGGAATTTTTGTCCCTCTCCGCCCTTTACACTACCACTGTCCCAGTGGTAAATGTTTAATTTGTTTTGTAAAAAAGCTCTAAGACTTAGAGGTCTTATTACTACTAAATTCAAGGCATACGTCTCGAAATAAAAACACAAATTGCAAAAGAGTTGTGGCAGCTGCTTCAAGTTTCCCTCTGGGATTTGCGCAGCTCAGCATTTACCATCCGCTGTGCCATAACATGTAAAGTGTTCATTGCTTGCCAAAGGGTTTACTTCTCCACTCTAACATCTCCCCCACAGCACAACATCCCCCTGTTCTGGCTGACTCTTCTTTATATGATTGAAGACCCTGAACAGTACTGACAAGGTGGACGTGGAAAGGATGTTTCCTCATGTGGGTGAGTGCAGAACTAGGGCGCACAGTTTTAAAATTAGGGGTTGCCCTTTTAGGACAGAGATGAGGAGAATATTTTTCCCTCAGATGGTTGTGAAACTTTGAATCTCTTTCTCAGAAGGTGGTGAAGGTGGGGGTCATTGAATATTTTTAAGGCAGAGGTAGAGAGATTCTTGTTAGGCAAGGGAATCAAAGGTTATTGTGGGTGGATGGGAATGTGGAATTGGAAACACAAACAGATCAGCCATGATTTTATCGAATGGCGGAGCTGGCTCAAGGGGCCGAATGGCCTACTCCTGCTCCTATTTCATATATTTGTATGTTCGTATATACACATCGGAGTATAATTAACTAATCAAAACCCAAAACCTGTTCACCTTATTACCTTAAACTACTAGGTATTTAACATCCATGAACAGAACCCATTAGATAGTAAAACATTTTGTTTTAAAAGAAGAAAGGTTCAACACCGGTCTCTGTCTCATTCACACCCTGACCTCCATGATCTCTTCTGTGTGAGAATCTTGTGGATGAACCTCAAAGTGCTCAAGAGCCTACACAAGTGAACTCCGGCCCAGATGTCAAAGCACAATCAATTGAGTCCAGTAGGAGACCATGGTTTGACCCATTTTGCCTATTCATCTCTGGATTCAAAAAGTAGCTTACCTCACCAATCAGGCCACCAAGGAAAAACTTGCATTGCATTCACCATTAACCTTTCCGACTGCCAAATAAGTATAGGGAGAGAGATTTCAGCTACCCGCTATTATCAAACTCATTTATCAAAAGCAGTTTTATGATTTAGCTGCAAGTAGCCAATAGTGGAAATTATTTTTAAAAATTATTAGACTGGATGTGGGTGTCGCTGGCTAGACAAGCAATTTTGTTGTAATTGTCTAATTGTCCTTGAGAAGGTGGTGGTGAGCTACCTTCTTGAACCACTGCAGCCCATGTGGTATAGGTACACTCACAATAATGTTAGGAGGGAGTTCCAGGATTTTGACCCAGTGAAATTGAAGGAACGGCAATAAGGTTCCAAGTCAGGATGGTTTGTGGCTTGGAGGGGAACTTGCAGGTGGTGTTGTTCCTTGCATATGCTGCCCTTGTCCTTCTAGGTGGTAGACGTCATGGGTTTGGAAGAAGCGGTCGAAGGACCTTGGTGAGTTGCTGCAGCGCATCTTGTAGATCGTAAACACTGCTGCCATTATGTGTCGGTGGTGGAGGGAGTGAATGTTTGTGGATGGGATGCCAATCAAGTGGGTTGCTTTGTCCTGGACATTGTCAAGCTTCTTGAGTGTTGTGGGAGCTACACTCATCCAGGCAAGTGAATGAGAAAAGAGATTGTGTGTAAGGGAGAGGCATTTTAAGATCCAACAAGTGTGAGAAGCCTCCAGCCTGTGAACCTCAAGTCTGTCTGCAAGGACCCAGAGCTGAAAGAAACTCATTTCGAATGTGACTGTCTAGGGTGTGCTCTGCCAGATGTCTCTTTAAATCTATAAGATTTACTGAGAGTCAGATTAATTAGGGGGTTTTTTGTAGTTATTATAGTAGTAATTTTGTAGACATACGATTTTCTTGTATTCATAAATGTTTAATTTAGTTTTTTATATAACCCTCTTGAGAATCGGTGGTCTTATTACTACTGAATTCAAAGCCTGCATCTCACAACATACAAATTGCAAAAATGGGTTATGACAATTGTTTTCAAGTTTTACTCTGGGATTTGAACAACTTAGCCTTTACCAAAGGCTGTGTCATAATAATTGGGGGTTCGTCCGGGATATATTTGTAATTCCTTGATTTTTCTGGAATTGGTGAATCTTAATGTTACGAGTATGAGAAGCACTTTGAATTCAGGGGTTGGTGAGGGTTTTTTGAAGTAGTGAGACTGCAAAAATACCTGTATCCATGGCAAAGTCTCTTTTGGAAGTAAAGTATCCAAGAATAAGTTAACAGAGTTGGCAGATAAATTACAATTGGGGTTGCCTGCGGGGGCTAGGAAATGAGGCATAATTGAAGTGATAGCACAGCATTTGAAATTGGAAAGAATACCTGAGACAGAGTTCTCCAAGGGGTGGTTCATTGGAATGGGCTCAAATTCAGTTGCAAGTGAAAACTATTGAATTGGAATAAAAGGAAAGAGAAAGGGCATTCAAAAGGGAACAGACAGAAAGTCAGAAGAGAGAAAGGAAACAGGAAAGTGAGATAGAAATTGTGAAGATAGAGAAGAAGGAAAGAGAAAAAGAGAGGATTCCAACTGAAAATGTAGGCAGTTAAAAAAGAGATGTCAGGAGGTGAGGACAAACTTATATCCAGAATAGAACCCAGTGGGGTGATGTTTTAATTTGTACAAGCTCTTCCAAAGTTTGAGGAAAGGGATATTGAAGCATTCTTTATTTCATTTGAGAAGATAGCTAAACAGATAAAATGGCTACAGGAGAAGTGGACATTGTTGTTACAATCCAGGTTGGTGGGTAGAGCTCATGAGGTATATGCTTCGCTGTCTGAAGTATTGGTGAATTATGATATGGTGATAAAGGTTATTTTGAGTGCATATGAGTTGGTTCCTGAAGCATCCTGAAGAAACTTGGAAATATGAGAAAACAGCCTGGGCAAACTTATATTGAGTTTGAAACAGTAAAACAAAGTAATTTTGACAGGTGGATATGGGCATTAAAAATAGAGACAACTTTTGCAGCTTTTAGAAGTAATTCTTTTGGAAGAATTTAAAGACTCAATCCCTTTGGTAGTGAGAACTCATGTGGAAGAACAAAGGATTCAAATGGTAAGACAAGCAGCAGAGATAGCTGATGATTGAGCTAGTTCATAGAGCTAAGCCTTTTTCTCGTCACCCTTTTAAATCTTTCGCACATGCTGCCTCAGGGAGATCACTGACAGTTGTAAAAACATTGAAAAAAAATCCTTAACATGTATGAGATGAGACATGTTCATAAATTACACTAAAACTTTGTTAAGCTTTTTGAGTCCCGACATGAAACCTCATCCCGCCGGTGGATGAGGTTTCATGGGGCAGAATTTTCTGCCTGCCGGGTGGGCAGGCCCAACCCAATCTCTGGCGGGCAGGGAGCCAATCCCCGCCGGAGAAGCGGGCCCCGCTGCCATTTTAAGTGGGTGGGCCAATTAAGGCCCACCCAGCGAGATGTCCGCCGGGAAGTGCTATGCGCTTACTGTGCGAGCGGGGGGTCATTCCCCAAAAGCAAGAGTGCGCTTTTTCGTGCATGCGCACAAAAGAGCGCACATCTCCATGAGGCTAAGTGCTGCCTCAGGGAGATCGCTGACAGTTGTAAAAACATTAAAAATAGAAACAAAAATCCTGAACATGTCCCCCTCGTGTGGCAATGTCACATGAGATGGGACATGTTCATAAATTACACTAAAACTTTATTAAACTTTTAAAATCCCTACTGAAACCTCATCCCGCCGGTGGATGAGGTTTCATGTTTTTTCTAGTTCCCCCCGGGGCTCCTGGCCTGCCCGCTAACCTTAAGGTTGGACGGGCAGGTCCTTTAATTGTTTTAATGATCCTGTCAATGGCCTCATTTGGCCATTGACAGGTCAGCGGGCCCGCAGCTGATTTTGCTGCGGGCCTGCCTTCCTGAAAATTTAAATGGGGTGGGATGACATCGGGGGTTACCCCCAACGTCATCCCGCGTCATTTTACGCGTTGGTGAGCAGGCCCCGCCCCCTGCTCACTGACAGCAAAATTCAGCCCATTAAGTCTGTCTTTCTCTCCGCACTTGCTGCTAGGCCTGCTGAGCTTTGCCAGAATTTTCAGTTTTGTTTCAGATTTGCAGCATCCGCAGTATTTTGTTTTTATCTTAGTGTTTAATTCACTGCCACTTCTCTTCCAGGAATGCCTACCTTGAAGTACTGCTCTTCTCTTTGACAAGTTCTGAAGTTCTGGACGTAAAACATTAACTTTATCTTTCTCTCCACAAATGCTGTTAGACCTGCTGAGTTTTTCCAGCATTTTCTGTGACAGTGTTTGATAACATCTCTCAAAGAGACAGGAGAGAACAATTCAGCTGAAATCTTTAACTCAAGGCAGTTAATTGAGTTGTAGCAAAAGGATTTGCAATTAAAGCAGCTATATCAGACAGCTTACTCAGAAATAGAGGCAAAATGTATTCCAGAATGTTATTACCTTAAGGGTGATATTTTAATGAGAAAATGGAGGCTGAATCATGTTTCAGCAAATGAAAGCTGGAGGGAGACAGGTCAGATTGTCATGCCATTCAGGTATAGAAATGAGATTCTGAGGATTCCTCATGAAATTCCAATGGGGGGACATTTAGGAATTAGGAAGACACAGGCAAAAGTACAGAAACATTTTTTATTGGCCAGGATTGCATAGGGATGTAGTCAAATTTTGTAGAACCAATATGTCAGGTGATAGGGAAGCAGTGATTAAGCCGGCACATTTAGTCCCAATATCAGCATTTGAAGAACCTTTACTGGGGTCATGATTGATTGTGTAGGACCCCTCACTAAGACTTAAAGCTTTTTAAGTTCTTAAAAGTCTTAAAAAGTACTTACTGACAATAATAGATGTGTCTACCAAGTTTTCTGAGTGATACCTTTAAGAAATATTACAACTAAGAACATTGTGGAAGAGATAACTAAATTTTTTACAAGATATGGTTTACCTAAGGAAATACAATCAGATCAGGGTTCAAATTTTATGTCACAGCCACTTAAGGAAGTAATGAACAGTTTGGGGATAAAACAGTTTAAGTCAACAGTTTGTCATCCTGAGTCACAAGGGGCTTTGGAAAGATGGCATCAAACTTTAAAAGCTATGATGAGAGTGTACTGTTGGGATTATCCACAGGATTGGGATAGGGGAATTCCATTCTTATTATTTTCTATTAAAGACCCTCCTAATGCATTGACTCGTTTTAGTCCTTTTGAACTAGTTTATGGTCTTGCAGTAAGGGGAGCACTGAAATTGATTTATGAGGAATTGGTGGGTCAAAATCCAGAAACTACTCTCCTGGATTATGTTTCAAACTTCAGGGAGATTAGATAGAGCATGTGAGTTGGCTACGGAACACTTAAAGGTATCACAGCAAGTGATGAAAGTGATGGGAGACAGGAAAGCTACAGCTTGGAATTTTATTGCTGGAGAGAAAGTGCTAGTTCTGTTACCAGTACTGAGTGACTCATTAAAGGCAAGGTTTAGTGGGCCTTACAGGATTGAAAAGAAATTGAGTGAAGTAAATGTTTCAATAAATATTCCAGCTAGAAGCAAATGGTGTGTCAGGTAAATATGCTTAAAAAGTACTTTGACAGGGAAGAGGACCAAAGGAGGTGTTAGTGGTGGTAGATGATGAGAAAGAGGTAGAAGTGCAGAACTCTGAGATTGATTTATCCATGAGGGGGTACTTGAAAACTTAAATGTAATATTGAGTTACCTTCCAGACAAGTGTCAAAGTGATTTGGAAAGGCTATTGCAGCCACACTAACCTATTTGTGGGAATAAGTTGGGGAGGATAGATTTAGCTATACATGATGTCTCTGTAACAGTTTCATCTTTGGTAAGGCAACATCCTTATAAGTTAAATCCAGTAAAGCTATCAAAAGTACAGAAAGAAATTGATTTCATGCTTCAAAATGATATTGAGTCTAGTTGCAGTGACTGGAGTTCACCTATTGTCCTGGTACCAAAACCAGATGGAACACAAGGACTATGCAGACTATCGAAAGGTGAATGCGGTGACAAAAGTGGATTCATATCCTATATCACGGTTGGAGGATTGTATTTGAGAAAGTGAGACAATCAAAAGTTATCACAAAGATTGACTTGCTAAAAGCATATTGGCAAGTACTGTTATCGAAGAGAGCAAAGGAGATATCAGCTTTTGTGATGACAAATGGACTATATCAGTTTAAAGTCATGCCATTTAGTATGAAGGATACACCTCGGACATTTCAAAGGCTGAGAAACAAAGTAATTGCAGGCCTAAGCAATTGTGCTGTTTATACTAATGACTTAATAGGCTTCAGCCAGACATGGGATGAACATTTACAACATCTGGAAGAATTATTTATTTGATTACAAGAAGCTAATTTGGTGATAAACTTGGCTAAAAGTGAACTTGCAAGAGCACAGGTTATATATCTAGGCCATACCATTGGACATTGTAAGGTGGTTCCAAAAGATGTGAAAGTCAAAGCTACCATGGGTTTCCCAGTACCTACAACAAAATGATGTTTTGAGATTTCTGGGCATAAGTGGGTTTTGCCAGAAATCTGTACAAAATTTTATCAGTGTGGCTGCTCCACTGACTGAACTATTAAAAAAGAACAAGACGTTTCAATCGACACTGGAGTGTCAGAAAGCATTTGATAGTTTGAAAATTGTATTAACTACTATACCAATTTTCAGTACCCAATTATGCCAAGCAATTTAAGTTGGTCGTTGATGCAAGCAATATAGGCATTGGGCTCTACTGTTACAAGAAGATGACGCTGGAATTGAAAACACGATAGGGTATTTTTCACGGAAGTTGAATGCACAACAGAGATATATTCAGCAATTGAAAAGGAGACATTGGGTTTAGTGTTAGCATTTTGAAATCTATGGGCAGAATTTTCCGCTGAGCGGGTGGGCGCGTGTCCGACCCGCTTGAGCGTAAGATGATGTGCGATGACTTCGGGCGAGCTTCCCGACGTCATCGAACACTCATGTGATATTTCGCTCGGTGGGCACGCACGGGAGTCGGAGCCACAACTGCCATTAATTAACAGACCAGTTAAGGCCCTTGACAACCCAATTGATGGTGGTTCAACGTTGCTCTTGCAATTTTTCGGTCATTGCACAGGTAAGGCAGGCAGGCCACAATTTGTAAAATCTCATCCACAGGCAGGATAATAAGGGTCAGCAGCATTGTCAACGTGAGTAGCTTGGTGTTGGTGGCTTATTGGTACTTGTCAGCTTAATCTCTGATCAGGGCTTCATTCTTAGTATTTCCAGGCTTCATTTCTGGACTCATTGGTGTCTTCCAGGTCCCCTGAGGATTCGGACCATGTGGATCTTTCCAGGTATCAGACAGCATTCCCTTACCCTGGTAATGGAGATTGTGGTGTCTGCTGGAGGCACCTCCTCTGAGGAGGAACAGAGGGGCAGAAGGGAGAGGAGGCCACGTGTCCCAATGCAGCTTCCAGAGGAGAGACCTGTGGGAGGAGAGGCACAGGCACACGGGCGCAGGGCCAGCAGGAATTCTAAGGCAGGAGGGGTTGTAGAAGATGCCTCTATCCTGCTGCTAGGGTTTACAGGCAGCAATGCAGCTACCTTTATGTCTGAGGTGCAATGCCGAAGGAAGGTCCGCCTCTCAAGGGAGACTGTGACCTCCTTTTGTCGGATGATTAGGCCTGAGATCAGCGATGACTATGTGGGTAGACACCCCATGCCAGTGGCTCTGAAGGTCTCAGTGGCCCTCAACCTCTATGCCTCCAGCTCTTTCCAAGGCTCGGGGGGGATCTGTGTGGAGTCCACCAATCAGCTATCCACAGCTGCGACAAACTGATGACAGAATCTTCGTTCAGGTGGGTATTGACTTCCTTCATTTCCATATGGACGAGGCCAGCCAGGCTGAGCGAGCCAGAGGCTTTGCGGCTATTGCTGGGTTCCCCCTGTCCAGGGTGCAATCAACTGCACACATGTGGCCATCAAGATGCCAATGGGTCACACGGGTGTCTTTGTCAACAGGAAGGGATTCCACTCCATGAACGTGCATATAGTGTGCTTATTCTGCAAAGTACCCTGGCAGCTCCCATGACATGTACATCCTCAGACAGTCCCAGGTGCCGAGGCTCTTCAGTGCTCCAGCCCGATGGATGGATGGATAGATGGATGGCTTCTGGGTGACAAGGGCTATCCCTTAAAGGTGGCTGATGATGCCTCTCCACCACCCAAGAACAGAGGCAGAACAGTGATACAACAGGAGCAATGCTTCCACAAGGGCAGTGGTACAGAGGACCATAGGTCTTCTCAAGATGCGCTTCCGATGCTTGGACTGTTCAGGGGGCACACTACAATACCTCCCAGAACGGGTGTCACTGATTGTGGCGAGCACAGCATGCAACCACTATCTGGCACTGGCAAGAGAGACCCACTGGAGGAAGAGGATCTTGACGCAGCTGCCCAGACCACAGAGGATGAAACCAGTAGTGAGTCAGAAGAGGAGCATGATGAGGAGAACGCTAAGGGTGTGCAGCCTGACCTCGGTAACCTCCTGTCCTCTGCCAGCTTGCAACCTCTCAATATTGCTATGGAGTGTCTTCTCATGAAAGGACAGAGGAGCATTGATTAGTCCATTCTGTACCTGCAGTGCCATTGCTGCCTGGCCAACCCCAAGCGAGGAGCACCTTGCAGGGCACATCCACTCGAGCCGCAAGGCACTCCGTCAAAGCAGCCTGGGCTCAGTCCCTTGGCCAGCGCTGGCGTGATTGACAGTTGGCACTCAGACTCTAACACCTCTGACGGCCAGCCCAAAACAGTTGAACGCACTGACCCATGCCAACATGGTACTCACCCTTCCTGAACACAGCAGGTCATTGAAGCGCTTCCGAAACTACACTCAGGTGCACCGCACCACGTCGTGGCTGCTCATCCGGGCTACCACCTCCTCCCATGCCTTCTTTGTGAGGTGCAGTGGCCTCCTCTTTTCATCTCTCAGGACAAGGGTGTACCCCCTGGCAGCCACATCCAGGAGGGCAGTGAAGCACTCATCGGAAAAACGGGGGGGCCAAGTGCCCACCCGACCTGCCCTCCCACCTGACATTTGCTGCTGTACTAGAGTCCATCCTTGCAATGGCAGACAGACGTCCTTCCCTGGCAGCCTTTCTGGGGCTGTCTGTGCCGTTTTTTAAACAGGCTGCTGGGTCGCCATTGGACCCGGCGACCGACAGGCCCCTGACATTGCTCGGCCCTTCCTGGCCAGTGATGAGCCGTGTTTCACGCTGGACCGGCCTTAATTGGCCTGCCAATGTGAAATCGCAGTCGGGCCCCAATTGCGGGCGGCGGTTGGATTTCCCACTGCCCCTGCTGAGCCTGCCCAGCGAGAGCAAAATTCTGCCCTTTGTTGGAAACAATTTGTCAAACAATTATTTATATGGGCAACGATCCTTTAAAGTTTCTGGACAAATTTCAAGAGAAGTGCAAGGCTATTCAGATGAACTTTATTACTGCAGCCATTTAATGTACAGAAGACACATGTTGTTGGTAGAGAAAATCTGTTTGCAGATGCGTTATCAAGAGTTTGAAGCTTAAAGGGAAATTTGGACATTTTAAAACCTGGACACTGAACTGGAATGATTTCTGCTGATACCAAGGATTTGTATATGCATCGGGATTTGTATATATATCGGGTGAGTTTTTCTGCACCCGCCATCCACTGGGATCTTTCAGTGCTGCCGCAAGTCAATGGACTTCTGGCTGGGGCGCCGCCTCACCCATGGTGGGTCTCACAACAGGGCTGGGAAATCCCAGCCATTGTTATGTTAATGTACATACATACAGATACATATCTGGTATTGTAATAGTGTAAGTATATAGTTGGTATAGGAGATAATGTAAGATGGGTTAATTAAAAAAATGAAGCCGTCTTTTCGAATTATGACGGTTCATTTTTCGATAAGGAGGGGTATTAGAAGAGATATTAATGTCTATAATATTATTGGAAATTATCTTTTTTAAAGTAGAGTTCTAGTGGGGCCTGTGTCTATGTGTGTGTCTTAACTGGATTAAAGCCAGCTCGTCTGGGTGCTTTGGTGTTTAGTAGTTTTGAGATGTTTATTAGATAAATGTAAGGAGGGTAGAAGGTAAAGTATTAATTAGCATTTGTTAAAAGAAACCATTCAAGACTGAGGCAAAATCTTACACCTAGCTAGAAGATGCCAAGCAATGTGTTTATTTTTTAAAAGCTTACTAATAAAATTAGTGGGATGAAAGGACGATATTGTTAGAAGAGGTAAAGTTAAAAGCCTAGTGACAAACTGGAAAAATTATATTCAAAAGAGAAAGATATGTATAAAGGAGAAAGGAGGTTGTGTAAAGAAGAAGCATTTTAAGATCCAACAAGTGTGAGAAGCCTCCGGCCTGTAAGCCTCAAGTCTGACTGCAAGGACCCAGAGCTGAAGGAAACTCATTTTGAATGCAACTGTCCAGGGTGTGCTTTGCCAGAGGTCTGTTAAATCTGAATTTTACTGTTGCCTTAATGGGGGTGTAATTGAGAGTCAGGTTAATTAGGGGACTTTTGTGGTTATTATAGTAGTCATTTTGTGGATGTATGTATGTTTTTTCAATCTTTATTGTATTAATAAATGTTTCATTTAGCTTTACAAAAACGTCTTGAGATTCAGTGGTCTTATTACTACTGAATTCAAAGCCTGCATCTCGAAACATACAAATTGTGAAAATGGGTTATGACAGTTGTTTCAAGTTTCCCACTGGGATTTGAACAACTCAGCCTTTACCATCAGCTGTGTTATAATACCTCTTATTGATTCCCTCACCACCTGCCACGGACCCTGTATAGCAGCCACGTCCTTTAGGACTTGGCTAGTGGTGCTACTGAGCCACACTGGGTGATGGACATTGAAGTCCCCACCCAGAGTATATTCTGTGCCCTTGTCATCCTTAGTGTTTCCTCTTTAAGTGGTGTTCAACATGAAATAGTACTCCATCAGCAGTGTGGAGGGGCAGTAGGTGGTAATCAGCAGATTTCCTTGCTTACATTTAATCTGATCTCATGAGGCGTCATGGGGTCCAAAGTCAATGTTGGGGACACCCAGGGTAACTCCCTCCCGACTGTATACCACTGTGCCACCACCACTTGGGATAGGACATACACAAGGATGTTGATGGTGGTGTCTGGGACATTGTCTTTAATGTATGATTCTGTGAGTATGACGATGTCCAGCTGTGGCTTGACTAGTCAACAGATCAGCTCTCCCACTGTTGGCACAAGCACTCAGGAGTACTTTGCAGGGTTGGGTTTGCTGTTGTCCTTTTCAGTGATGTCGGGTGATCCGTCCGGTTTCATTCATTCCTTGTAGAGAGTAATTTGATACAACTGAATAACTTGCTAGGCCATTTCAGGGGGCATTTAAGAGTCAACCACATTGCTATGGGTCTGGAGTCATGTAGGCCAGACTAAGTAAGGAAGGCAGGTTTAGTAAACCGGATGGGCTTTCATGACAATCAACATTGTTTTCATGGTTGCTATTACCATGACTAGCTTTTAATTTCAGATTTATTAATTGAATTTAAGTTCCACCAGCTGTTGCAACGGGATTTGAACCCAGGCCCCCAGAACATTAGCTTGGGCCTCTGGATTACTAGTCCAGTGATATTACCATTACACAACCATCTCCCCCTAAAGAAGTTGACAGTTAAAAATTTTGGAGCTTTGTTGTTGAAGTTCAGTTTCTTTTAATATTCTTATGAATCATTAGCACCTATTGATTTCTGTACCTCTTCATGAAGTGCTGCTACATTATTACAAGTACCAAACTTACTTAGCATCATAAAGAGAGGAATTCATAAGGAAAAATTGTGTATTGTTCATTTAAAACATCAATAAACTTTATGTAACAAGGCTGCAAATGATTTTAATAACTAAGTTCTAAGAGTTCTTGAGGATCCTCAAGAACTAACAGCTATCACAGTAGTCACATGAAAAGAGAGCTGTTCCATGTGGTGTATAAAATGGCTACTGCCTTTTACATATTGATTTACATATAATGACATCAGAGGTCACATGAGTATGGTAAACCACGGTGTACAAAGGTACTTATCCAAACATCCTCCTTTTCATTAAAAGAAAAAACAATGCATTCACTATCATTTACAAGTTACTCCACATACATAATCCATAAAGAAAACTATCACGTGAATTTTATAGGATGTAATAAAAAGATTAGTTCTTTCCACTCTTTTCATCATCTGCATATCTTTACCTTTGATTCCTGCCGACCATTTAAGCAATTTTGATACGCAGTCATGACTAGAATGAATTCAAAACAACATTTCCGGTTTACACAGGTTCTGATGGTGCATACACTCTACACGTGCACAGTATGTTGTTTTGATAGCATCATGAATGCTTACTTTGTCTGTATTTTTGCATACAATGAAAAGGTTTGACCAGTTGTATTGGCAGAAATATTGGATTTATATAGTATTTAAAAATCCAAATTATTACTTTAGTCTGTGCTAGTGGTATACTCCCTAAAAATACATCTGAAATGATCAATCTTGCTGGTTCCAATTTATTTTTACATTGGAGTTAACATTGGATATGCTGGGGATATTTTCTTTGGAACAGAGGAGGCTGGGGGGAGATTTAATTAAGGTGTAAAACATTTTGAGGGAATAGAGAGAGAGTGGAAAGGAAGAACCTATTTCCCTCAGCTGAGAGGTCAATAACAAGGGGACATAGATTTAAAGTAATTGGCAGAAGGATTAGACTAGAATTGAGAAGAAAAGTTTTCAGAGGATGGTGGAGGTCTGAGCTCACTGCTTGAAATGGTGGTAGATACAAAACCCTTACTGCATTAAAAAAAATATTTGGAGATACACTTGAAGTGCCGCAACTTACAAGGCTAAAGACCAAGAGCTGCAATGTGGAATTAAGTTGGGTAGGTCTTTAATAGCTGGTACAGACAGTATAGCCCAAATTACCTTCTGTGCCATAAGTATTCTAAATAATTCCTTTTAAAATACATGCATTCAGAGACACCTTCTTAGTTTTTATATTGATATTTTGTTTGCTAAGATGCCATTTTTAATCAATGTTTAATAATTGGCTTATCAATTGTATCAATAAGTTTTCTGTTTTCTATTGATCAGGAGAAAGTCTGGTTGTAATCCCAGACTATTTCGTAGAGTTATGGGGGAGGATTTTTCTCTCGTCGGGCGGGCCTGGCAGGGGTGAGCGGGGGCAGTTGGGAAGCCGACCGTCGCCCGTGTTCGGGGCCAGACCGCGATTTCACGCTCGTGGGCCAATTAAGGCCCACCCAGTGTGAATCGCGCGTGGCAGCGCTCAGCGCTACCTCTGTGGGGGGTGGGGAGGAGGGCCAGAGCAAACTTCACGCATGTGGGCGGGCGCACGCTTGAAAAGCTCCCTGCTGCCTCAGGGAGATGAAGTATTTTGAAACTTAAAAATAAAGATTTCTAAAATTTTATAAAACATGTCCCCTGATGTGACTGTCACATGACTCTGTCGCATGAGCAGGGACATGTTATTAATTAAATTTTAAAACTTTCATTTTATTTTTATTTGCTGTTGGAAACCTCATCCCGCCCGTTGTTGAGGTTTCCTAAAAAAATGCAAAGACCGTTTGGCCCTTTTGCCTGCCTGCCAACCGCAAGGTTGGACGGGCAGCGAAAAATTTCATTCAATTGCCCTTTTAGTGGCCTTAATGGGCCTTTTAATTGTCGGCGGGCGCGCTGCCCACTCCAGCGCTTGCCTGCCGACCGAAATATCACGCGAGTGTGCGGTGACATCAGGACGTTCGTCCAGCGTCATCACGTGTCAGTTTACGCTCAGTCGGGTCGGGCGCGCCCAATGAGCAGAAAATTCTTCCCACAGAGTCATTTCAGCACAGAAAGTGGCCATTCAGCTTATTGAGTCAATTCTAACTCTCTGTAGATCAATCAAATCAGTCCCATTACCTCACTCCATTCCCGTAGCCTTGTAATTTTATTTCACTCAACTTTCCATTCAATTTCCTGTTGAAATCATTCATCATCCCTGCTTCCATCACCCTCATAGGCAGAGTTCCAGCTCATTACCATTCGTTGCACAAAAAAGTTCTTCCTCACATCCCCTTGCATTTCTTGGTCAAACCCTTAAATTTGTGTCTCCTGGTCCTTGTACCATCAGCAAATAGGAACAGCTTTCCTTTGTCTACTTTATCTAAACTTATCATAATCTTGTATACCTCTATCAAATTTCCCCTCATTCCTTTGTTCCAAGGAGAACAACCCCAGCTTTTCCAATCTAACGGTTACAGAGTTGATTTTCCAGGTAACTTTTCTTTGTGGAAACATTGAACTTTAGTTACAAGACAGCAGCAGCAGCTACATCTGTGCATCTAACTCTATAACTAAAGAACTCTCTCCTAGAGGTTCCCTGTGTTGCTAACTCATTGGTTTACACAGATCATGGAATCTTACAACACAGGATTATTCTTAAAGCTGCAATCCTACGTTTATCAAAACTATAATTTCTACTTTCCTCCCCCTTTAACTTCTCTGTACATTTTGTATTTATAAGGATATTTATCTCATGACATTATAATAGTTCAGTCTTTCAGGTGGTTTCCTGATCCATGTGGTATGTCGTAGCTCCACGATTTCCGATTCTTTGACTGGAACCACATTCTCAGGAACCGCATTAACACCAGGTGCCTCATTCGGCACAGGCAGTTCAGTGTCTTCCACTCTGACAGAGACATCGGGCATGTTTTTCCTTGGTTGAGCAACTTCAACAGGAACCACAGGTTCAGCAATGGTTACAGGTGGAACATCATTTTATTGGGGTATCTACCTTCTTCTTAAATGATCCACATGCTTACGGGTGGTCCGGCCCTCCACTTCCACATGGCACAACAATGGTCTGGTCACAGAGTTTACTTTACCAAATAACCACTTTGGTCCTCCACCAAAATTCCTTACAAATACGACAGTAAACTGTCGCTCATGGCTATGCAAATCACGAGTTGCTTTTTGGTTCCCTTGACTTTTCTCCACCTTCCCCTCCAAATTGGGAAATGTCAAGCTTAGTCTTGTTCAAAGGCGGCTCCTCATCAGTAATTCAGCAAGTGTTGCACCTGTCATAGTGTGGGGGATTGTTCTGTAGTGAAATAGGAAATGAACAAGTTTAGTTTCCAACAATTCATCTGTTAACATTCTCATTCCAACCTTGTATTTTCTTTTTGGATCCTTCTTTCTTTTTGTCTTCTTTCGACCACAGAATTTAGTCTCGGCCTTCTTTTTGACTTCACTGTCGGCCAGGCTTCTCTAAGGTGAAATCTTCACTTGTCTTAGTTCAGTAGTTGAGCTACCAATGATTTCATTATCTACTCAATCTTGGAAAGTTCTACGATGTTTGCTTTCAAAGTCTCTTTAGCTTCATTCAGCTGATTCTTCAGTTCTTCTGTCTCCTTTTTGTATCTGTTGGCTTCCTCCTGGAAACTTGAACATTGCTGCATCACCTCTGCCAACTGGTTCTTCAGTTTGTTCAGAGTGACATTAAATTCTTCCTATTTCTCTTCATAATTTTCCAGAGGCACAAACTTTGACTTGAGGGACCTTTGTAGTGTGTGAGGGTCTTTCAACATGTTTTCATTTTCTTTCTGAAGCTCACTCGCTTCATCTTGAATTCTGTCTCTTTGAGTTTCTTCTGCTGTTCTTCCATGTCTTTGTTTAAGACAGTCTTCATTTCTTCAGGTCGCTAAATGGCTACACATTCCTTTTTCATCCAGTTCCGGTCCTTGGACTCTCCAGGCTCTTTCTGAAGTACCTTGTCTTGTTCCTTTTCCAACTTAGGAACTCTTCCTGCTTCCTTTTGAAATCTCACTGGCCCATCAAGGTTAATTTCTCTCAACCAATTTCAACCTAGAAGGCTTGGTCCATCACCTTCTACCACCATCACCTGTAGTTGTGCTGTTTTGTGTCTATAATAAACAGGTACTCTGGTGATGCCTTTTATCTGGATTTCTTTGCCTGTGTACGTTTTCAACCTGGCAGAGGTTTGATCCAAAGCTAATTGTTGAGCACCTTTATTTAAATATCTGAAAGTGTGTTCTCCTACTACAGTGGTAGAAGCACCAGTGTCTACTTCCATTTTTAAGGGCTTACCATTCACTTGCAATGTGACAGTAATTGGCTGTGTCTTCCTAACTTTCATGTTGACAAGGGAT
Source organism: Cetorhinus maximus (assembly GCF_964194155.1). Lineage (NCBI taxonomy): Eukaryota > Metazoa > Chordata > Chondrichthyes > Lamniformes > Cetorhinidae > Cetorhinus > Cetorhinus maximus. The sequence continues at coordinate 58,108,939 of NC_135879.1, forward strand.
AAATGTCAGAATTGGTTGTTTCTGGCTCTTCCACCCTATATATTTCTTTGGACTTCGTTTGTTGCCTGGAAGCCTGTTTTAATCTCACTTTGCAATGTTTCAATATGAGCCCACTTTGTGACAAAAATAACACTCCACCTTTTCAAATTGCCAATCGTTAGGAGTATGATTGTTTTCATGTCAATAAAAATTAAGTTTTTGAATTTGCTGCTAAGCTGTTTCCTCTAAATTTTCGATGAGTGGGAACCATTTCCTGCTTCTTCAGCGGAGTCCTGGCTTTTCGCACTACTTTTGGCTGACCGCTCCCACCCTTCAAGGAAAATGGCACCATTTTGTGCACCTTGAATCACTTGTGAATCCCTTACAGTGCTTTCCATTGCAAGCGCTATTTCTAATGCTTTCTTAAAATCAAGATCCACTTCAGCCAGCAATCCTCGCTGAATAGCATCCTCTTGCACTCCATAGACCAAACTATCCCTGAGCATATCATTCAGGTTTTCACCTAAATCACAACATTCCATTAGTTGTTTTTAATTTTGCCACATAGGTAGCAATGGTCTCCCCCGGGTTCTATTCCTTGAATTGAATCTGAACCTCTGCATTATGACTGAGGGCTTGGTTTGAAATGTCGCTTAACAAGGCCTACTAATTCACTGAAGGCCTTCAAACCTGGGGCACTGGGGACCTTCAAGCTTCAATTTAAACTGTAGGATTTACTCCCACAAATACTCAGGAGAATTGCTTTCCTCTTTTCCTCCCCTGTAATTTCGTTGGCTGAAAAGTAGAACTCGAGACATTCTATAAATTGAGACCAGTCATCTGTGGCTGGTTCAAAAGGATCGATTCTGCCAAACTATGTCATCTCAGATGAGCACATTTTCCTTTCTTTTTAATTATCTTAGATAAGCACCGATCTGATCTATCCTCATTGCCAGTTTGTTATAGAGTTGGTTTTCCAGACAACCTTTCTTTGTGGAAACATTGACCTTTATTTACAAGGCAGCAGTAGCAGCTACAAGTGTGTATCTAACTATATAGCTAAAGAAGAACTCTCTCCTAGAGGTTCCCAGCGCTGCTAACTCATTGGTTTACGCAGATCATTTGATCTTACAACACAAGATTATTCTTGAAGCTACAGTCCTATGTTTATCAAGACTATAATTACTACATTAACCTTGTAACTAAATTCCCACATCTCTGGGATGCTGCTTTGAGCTGTATTTGAGTGCTTCAGTTGGAGTTTGATGATTGAGGGAGTTTTAAGGATTAATTTCAATCCACAGTCTAGCCTTTCCTTAATTAAACAATTAACTATAGGTTGCTCTTTGTGTTGGGGGAAGGTGAGTTTTGGTCCATCTTTAAAAGGGGCTCATTCAGGTTCTGCTTGCAGCTAGTTAATTAGTTAACTGGTTTAAACAGGTTTTCAGAAGCTAGATTCAGACAGCATAAAATCAAGCCATCTACAGTGCTGCTTTTGTCTGCACTGGAATGCTGCTTTGGGCTGCATTCAGGTGCTTCAGCTGGAGTTTGGAGAGTGAGGGAGTTTGGTGAAGAAGGAAGGAGGTGATCATTTTATTTTCTACTTTTCCTCAGAAAGAAGAGCAGCAGCCTTGGTAAGTAGGACTTGGTGAGTATTTCTACTTTCCTTAATATTCTCTAAACTAGGGAAAGTAAAAGTAATGGGAGTAGTTTAAGGGTAAGTCATGATAGGGCAGCTTGGTCATGTGGAATGCTCATCCTGTGCAATGTGGGAAGTCAGGGACACTTCCAGTGACCATGTGTGCAGGAAGTGTCTCCAGCTTCAGCTATTTGAAATCCGTGTTTCAGATCTGCAGCAGCGGCTGGAATCACTGTGGAGCATCCGCAGGGCTGAGATCTTCATGGGTAGCCCATACAGTGAGGTGGTCACCCTGCAGGTAAAGAATGCACAGGCAGAAAGGGAATGGATGGCCGCCAGACAGAGTAGAGACACTAGGCAGGTAGTGCAGGAGTCCCCTGGGTCCATCTCCATCTCTAACAGATTTTCCATTTTGGATACCATTGGGGAGATGGTTTCTCAGGGGAATGCAGCAAGCGTCAAGTCTGTGGCTCCATGAGTGGCTCAGCTGCATGGGTTGGGGTGGGTGGGAAACATGAATGGGAAAGAAATAGTGATAGTGGATTCTATCGTAAGGGGAACAGATAGGCGTTTTGGTGGCCACACATATGACACCAGGATGGTATGTTGCCTCCCTGGTGACAGGGTCCAGAATGTCACTGAGTGGCTGCAGGACATTCTGAAGGGGAAGGGTGAACAGCCAGAGGTCATGATATGTATCAGTACCAACAACATAGGTAAAAAGAGGGTTGAGGGCCTGCAAGCAGAATGTAGGGAGCTAGGAAATAAATTAAAAAGCAGGACCTCAAAGATAATAACCTCAGGATTACTTCTTGTGCCACCTGCTAGTGAGATCAGGAATAGGAGAATAGACTGGATGAATGGGTGGCTGGAGAGATGGTGTAGGAGGGAGGGATTTAGATTCTTGAGGCACTGGGACCAATTCTGGGGAAGATGGGACCTGTACAAGCTGGATAGGTTGCACCCCAGCAGGACTGGATCAATATCCTCGCAGGGATACTCGTTAGTACTGTGGGGCAGGGTTTAAACTAGAGTGGCAGGGGAATGGGAATCTGAGTGGGGAGACACAAGAGAGGGAAACAAAGATAGAAACAAAAGACAGAAAAGTAAAAAGCAAAAGTGGAAGGCAGAGGAAATGGGGGATGGCAGCAAATAGGGCCATAGTACAAAAAAAGATGCATTAAAAGGCAAGTCTGAAGGCACTATCCGAATGCATGGAGCATTCACAATAAAGTCAATGAATTAACAGCGCAAGTAGATATAAATGGGTACAATATGATTGCAATTACAGAGACATGGCTGAAGGGTGAGCAAGTCTGTGAACTGAATATCCAAGGATAATCGATATTTAGGAAGGACGGGCAAAAAGGAAAAGAAGGTGATGTGGCATTGTTAGTTAAACATGAAATCAGTGAGAGAGGATATTGGCTCAGAAAATCTAGATGTAGAATCAGTCTGGGTGGAGCTAAGATGCAACAAGGGGCGGAAAACAGTGTGAGTTGTATATAGGCCTTCAAACAGTAGTGGTAAGGTAGGGGACAGCATTAGGCAGGGAACTGGAGATGCATGTAACAAGGGTGCTACAGTAATCATGGGTGACTTTAATCTACATATAGACAGGGCAAACCAAATTTGCAATAATATTTTGGCGGATGAATTCCTGGAGTGTGTACAAGATGGTTTTTGAGACCAGTATGTTGAGTAACCAACTAGGGAATAGGCTATCCTTGATTTGGTTTTGTGCAATAAGAAGGGGTTAATTAATAATCTTGTGTGGGGTCCTTTAGTGAGCATAACATGATAGAATTCTTCCTCAGGATGGAAAGTGAAGTAGTCTGATCCAAAACTAGGGTCCTAAATCTAAACAAAGGAAGCTACAAATGTATGAGGCATGAGTCGGCTAAGATAGATTGGGGAACTTCATTAAAAGGCATGACAGTGGACAGGCAACAGCTAATATTTAAGGAACGAATGTATGCATTGCAACACTTATATATTCCTTTCTGGCACAAAAACACAATAGGAAAAGTGGCCCAACCATGGCTAACAAAAGAAACTAAGGATAGTATTAGATCCAAACAGGAGTCATATAAGTTGCTAGAAAAAGTAGCAAGCCTGAGGATTGGGAGCAGTTTAGAATTCAGCAAAGGAGGACCAAGAGATTGATTAAGAGGGGGAAAAAACAGTATGAGAGTAAACTTGCAAGGAACATAAAAGATGACTGTAAAAACTTATATAATTATGTAGAAAGAAAAACATTAGTGAAGACAAATGTAGGTCCCTTACAGTCTGAAACAGGAGAATTTATAATAGACAACAAGGACATGGCAGAGCAATTAAACAACTACCTTAGTTCTGTCTTCACAGAAGAAGACACAAATAACTTCCCAGAAATACTAGGGAACCAAAGTGAGAAGGAGAAATTGAAGGAAATTAGTATTACTAAAAAAAAAAGTGCTGGAAAAATTAATGGGACTGAAACCCAATAAACCCCCAAGACCTGATAATTTGCATCCCAGGCTACTAAAGGAGGTGGCCGTGGAAATAATGGATGCATTAGTTGTCATCTTCCAAAATTCTGCAGATTCTGGAACAGTCCCGGCAGATTGGAAGGTGGCAAGTATAACCCCATTATTTAAAAAAGGAGGGAGGGGAAAAATAGGGAATTACAGGCTAGTTAGCCTAACATCAGTGGTAGGGAAAATGCTAGAGTCTATTATAAAGAATGCAATAACAGGACACTTAGAAAATATCAACAGAATTAGACAAGGTCAACATGGATTTATGAAAGGGAAATCATTTTTGACAAACCTACTGGAGATTTTTGAGGGCATAACTAGCAGAATAGATAAGGGAGAACCAGTGGATGCGGTGTATTTGGCTTTACAGAAAGCTTTTGATAAAGTCCCACATAAGTGGTTAGTGTGCAAAATTAAAGCACATGGGATTGGGTAATATATTGGCATGGATTGAGAATTGGTTAGCAGACAGGAAACAGAGAGTAGGAATAAATGGGTCTTTTTCGGAATGGCAGGCAGTGACTAGTGGGGTACCATAGGGATCAGTGCTTGGTCTCCAGCTATTCACAATGTATATCAATGATTTGGATGAGGGAACCAAATGTAATATTTCCAAATTTGCTGACGACATAAAACTAGGTAGGAATATGAGTGGTCAGGAGGGTGTTAAGAGGCTTCAAAGCAATTTAGACAGGTTGCGTGAGTAGGCAAATACATGGCAGATGCAGTATAACGTGGATAAGTGTGAAGTTATCTGCTTTGATAGGAAAAACAGAATGGCAGAGTATTATTTAAATGGTGATAGATTGGGAAATGTTGATGTGCGAAGGGACCTGGGTGTCCTTGTACACCAATCACTGAAAGCAAGCAAGCAGGTGCAGCAAGCAGTTAAGAAGGCAAATGGTATGTTGGCCTTCGTGGCGAGAGGACTTGAGTACAGGAGCAAGGATATCTTACTGCAGCTATACAGGTCCTTGGTGAGACCACACCTGGAGTATTGTGTGCAATTTTGGTCTCCTTCCCCAAGAAAGGATATATTTGCCATAGAGGGAGTGCAGCGAAGGTTCACCAGACTGATTCCTGGGATGGCAGGATTGTCATATAAGGAGAGATTGGGCCAACTAGGCCTGTATTCACTGGAGTTTAGAAAATTGAAAGGGGATCTGATTGAAACATATAAAATTCTGACAAGGCTGGACAGAATGGATGATGTTTCCCCCGGCTGGGGGGTATAGAACAAGGGGTCACAATCTCAGGATATGGGGTTGGCCATTTTGGGCTGAGATGAGGAGAAACTCCTTCACTCACAGGGTGGTGAACCTGTGGGATTCTCTATCTCAGAGGGCTGTGGAGGCTAAGTCACTAAATACATTTAAGAAGGAAATAGATAGATTTCTAGACACTAAAGGCATCAAAGGGTATGGGGTGAGAGCGGGAGTATGGCTTTGAGGTAGAGGATCAGCCATGATCATACTGAATGGCGGAGCAGGCTTGAAGGGTCGAATGACCTACTCCTGCTTCTATTTTTTCTGTTTCTATGTTTCTATTATGGTAAATCTCTTCTGCACCCTCTCAAGGACCCTCACTCACATCCTTCCTGAAGTGTGATAATCAGACTTGGATGCAGCACTCTGGTTGTAGCCTAACAGAGCTGTATAAAGGTTCAACATAACCTCTCTGCTTTTGTACTCAATACCATTATTTATGAAGCCCAAGATCCAATATGCTTTGCTAACTGCTACCTTTAAAGATCTATGCAGATGCACCCCCAGATCCGTCTTTTTAGAACTATGCCATTTAGACTATATTGCTTCTCCATATTCTTTGGGACAAAGTGAATCACCTCACGCTTCTATGTATTAACTTCCATATGCCATTTATTCGCCCTTTTTCCTAGCCACTCTATGTCCTCCTGGCATCAATCGGTATCATCCTCACTCTCAGCCAAACTTCCAAGTTTGGAATCATAAGCAAATTTTGAAATTTTACTTTGCATTCCAACATCCAAGTCATTTATATACATAAAAAAGCAGTGTTCCCAGCATTGACCCCTGGGGAACACCAAGGTCTAGCATCATCCAGTCTGAAGAACAACCATGACACTCTGTTTTCTATCCTTAATTTTTATCTAAGCTGATACTGACCCTCTCATTTCATAAGCTTTGATTTTGTTAACCAGCCTTTTATGTGATACTTTGTCAAAGGCTTTCTTAAAACCCATCTGGACAACATCCATTGCTTTCCCTTCATCAACCTTCTCTGTTACTTCATCCAAAAAATTAAATTAGATTAGTCAAGCATGATCTGCCTTTTACAAATCTGTGCTGGCTCTCCTTAATTAACTCAAACCTTTCAAAGTGCATATTGATTTTTCCTCATTATTGGATGGAATCTTCCGTTCTGGAGTATAAGTTTGGTGGTGAGAACAGAACTGAGAGGGATTTCTGCTGGGGGGTTGGGACAGCTGGCCGTGTGTGATCTCACGCTATTCAGTTTATTACATATTCATGCGCAAGAAGCATGGCGAATCTCACAGTAGGCCAGGCAACAAGTTGCTGTCTCCGCCATTACCTTTGTGCGCGATCTTGTCCTGCATAAAGACAAAGAGGGTGTGAGCAAGGCGCATGCCAGGCCAAATGCGTGTGCACTGAGAGGAGCCTTGGACAAGATGAGGATGCAGTCTCCAGGGGGGATGAGGCCAGATGGAGATGCGAATGTGTGTGTGAGAGAGTGAGTGGGGATGTCCCTTGAGCTGGCAGTGAGCGAGATGCCAGTGAATGTGTGATGGCCTTGTGAGTGTGTGAGTTTAGAGTGAGGACATGGCTGACTTATCCTGGCAGCGTGGATGAGATCATTCATCCATTTTCTGCACTGGATGGCCGAGCTCTTGTGTGCAGCATTGGTACTGACCACCTCTGCCACCACCTCCTAAGCCAGAGTAGTGAGACTGACAGGCCTCCTGCGGCCAGAGCGGCGGTACAGGACATCGCGGCGGGCCTCCACAGCATCCAGGAGGCATCCCAGGGATGCATCACTGAATCAGGGGGCTGTAATCTTCCTGGATTTTAGGGCCATGTCTTCAGCGGAGCAGTCCTGGGCTGCAAGCATCGAGAACTGTGCCGCGCAGCTGCATTTTAAATATGGCACCCAGCATGAGGAAACGACAAGGTAATGTCGTGGCAAGCCAATAGAGGCCACCCGCCAACGATCCAGCCTGTTTCCCGTGACTGTATAATTTGAGGTGGGACAGGGATGATACGGCGCATAAACCCACCATTGCAGTCGGCGTGTAAAATGTCTTTTTTCATGCCCACTACCACACTTAGTGCAAATCTGGGATGATTTCACCCATTGTTTTCATAAGGGAGCCTGCTTATGTGTCCACCAAATCTTCATTTTTTCCATTCCAGGTACCAGCAAGAAAAGGGGGAATGTCATGAAGCTATTAATGTATATAATATTTTGGAAAATATTTTTCTTTTAAACTAGAGGCTTAGTCTGTGGGTGTGTCTTAATTGGATTAAAGCCAGCTATTCTGGGTGCTTTGATGTGTACAAGTTTTGATATGTAAGAGAGATAGTGTGGATTTGCATTTTTTGAATAGAGCATTCAAGAAGTAGGGTGAAAACAGACACTTATCTAGCAGCAACTAAGCAATATGTTTATATTACTAATAAAATTGGTACTATGAAGGGGGATTTATTGTTAGAGAGGTTTAGTTCAGAGGCTGTTGATATGATGAGAATTAACATTCAATGGGCAGTGATAAGTATAACAAGACAACCGTTTTAGGTGTGCAGAGCAGAGGCAACGTAAGATCAAAAGGCAGCTGTAAGCCTCCAACTGTCTGTCCACAGGAACCAAAGTGAAAAGAACCTCATTTTGAATTCGTAAGGTGAAAATGCTTTGCCTGGTGTTTGGTTAAGTCTATGGGTTGCTGTTGCCTTAATGGAGATTAGTTTGGAAATTAAAAGTTATGACAGTAGTAATTTGTAGTCATGTGTGTATATATTTTAACCTGTGTAAGTTAATAAAATGTTTCATTTAGTTTAATGTAAAACCTCGAGAACTGGTGGTTTGATTCCTGAATTTAGAGTCACATCTCAAGCATAACACTTAAAATTATAGGTTATGACAGTTGTTAAAAGTTTCCTTCTGGGATTTTTAAATAATTCCACTTTACCAACTGCGTCTGTCATAACAGGGAATCAAAAAAGGGAGACTACCCACAGAACCACCTCCAACCCATTCTGATGCCTCAGAATTCTCAGGGGATACACCATCACGGCATTCACCTGCACCCTCCACCAGCATGGAGGTATTCACTTTGGTGGGTGCACGTTCTAGAATAGGCTTGAATCACAATCTGGTGAGCCGCACTGATATGGGTCTACTGCTGATGGAGCAAGTGACAGCTGATGCTTCTGGCACTCAGAGAATTGCTGGAGACCAGGTCCCTGCTCAGCCCCATGCAGCTGACAAGCCTTTGGGCTCAGGCATAAGAGACCTGTTGGAGATGCAAAGACAGGCAGGGGAACATCAGGGAGCAGTGCCAGAGACTGTGCGCAAACTGTTCTGAAGACTGGAGGAGTCCCTCCATGTTCTGTTTGCTGTTCTGGCTCCAGCATGCGAGCATTTGCCTCAATCCATGGAAAGGGTGGCGCCTACCTTGGAGACCCAGGTCCAGCACAATACACAGTGGCTGCCGGATATGCACTCAGATCTGCACACAGTTGCTCTAGCCATATGTGCAGTGCAGCAGTGGCTAGGCGAAAGGGGAACAGGGCACCTTGATCTTCCTCCAGGTGCCCCTTCTCATCAAGGAGTCAGGGAGGAGCCATTGTCCACCCATAGAGAGGAGGAGTGCCAGAAAGACATCCTTGGGTCTTCATCCCAGGACACACTAAGGGTGCCCTGCCACTCAACCTCCCCTCTACCAATGACCCCATTGCCTCCAGAATGTCAGGCTGAGAAGGGTACACCTGCATCGGTGCAGGAGACCCTTAGCAGACCGGGGCCATCTAGGCCTCAAGTCACCAGAGGATGCCCACAATAAACAGGGCATAGCAGTCAACAGGCTGCCTCCTCCTCAACTGTGGATGTCAGGGCTGCGCCTAGATGGCTGTACAACCATTGTATATAATTTTGGCACTTGTAAACATCTGTTCATTTGCGCTGTTTGGAAGTTTCCTTGATACTCATCTTGCTCCTAGTTACTTTAATGCTCATAGGCATTTAAGGGTGTGGAATTTGGTCCCCCATCAGAGTCTAACAATAAACTCCTATAAAGTAATTTCTCTCCCATTATCAACATTGTGATTACTCAATAATCTCACACGTGCATGTTTAAGCACTGGCCATCATTTGTGAATGTGCAGACTAGGCACGCATCTCGCAATCCATGACTTGCAGCTCGCGACGTTCTGAGCTCTGAAAATGATGTCTGTGCAGTGTTCAGTGAGGTAATTTTTTCTCCTGCTGCTCTTGCCCCGATGTGAGATGTGGATGGATGCAGAGTACTCAAGGGAAGTTAAACAGGCTATGAGTGGCAAGGAACACTATGCAGTTTCAGGATTAAGAATGAAGCTCTACACTGTGTTCTTAATAATAGGAATCCAGAGGCTTCCCTACATGTTAGGAGTATGCTGTGGCGGGCACATCTTATTGTTACTGGCCGTGCTTGGTGATTTGTAATTTTGAGCTCACATGTAGGTGAAGGCTGCAAGTAAGGATGCAACGGGCAAGTTAGCCTTGACTGCAAGAGGGACTGTGTTTAAGATTAAAGAGGTGTGTGTGCAGTTGGCTGAAGCCTTTGTGAGACCTCACATGGAGAATTGTTTGGCTTGCTCATCTCCTTATCAAGCATAAGGGGATTGCAACCAAAGTGCATCGGACCTCATTGAAGGACTGGGCTATTACATCATGAGTTGAGAGAGAGAGTAGAATGGGACTCTGTGCTGGACTGTGCCGAGGGCTGAGGCTATCCATGTGAAGCATCAAGAGCTCTTTCAGGGCTCTGCAGGGTCCATGCAGTACAGTTGTTTAACTTGACTGGGGTGTCCAGAATGATGGATCACAGTCTCGCAGTATTACTAAGGCCATCTAGGATTGGGATTTGTAGAAATCTCTGCAATTGGAGGATCCGGAGTGGTTGCCACTCAACAACCCATAGTGCAGGTGAGGCACTGTCATTGAGTTGACTCCAAAGTAACCTCAAAACTTTTCGGGATGACAAAGGTGTCAAGGGATATGGGGTTACTGTGTGTGTGTTGGTGATTGGGGACCAGGAACACTAACTTCCCAGATCAATCTGCATGGAGGAACAATCTCGAGGGGCCAAATGGTGTTCTCATGCTGTTCTTCCCTGTGCACCCATATATCTAGTTCAGTCTGAAAGAGCTCTCTGCAAGGTCTGCCCCCCATTAGGGGCATGTTAAGGTGACATGAGTGCATCCCTGCCGAGATAAGATTTCATGTTGCTTTCAATGCGCCATGCATACGGACTTTGTGAGGGCCTGGGAAAAATCTTTCCTACTTATAGGTGCCTGACGTATGGGAGAAAGGAGTGCTGTTCAGGTTCTAATATGTGCATTTAGTGCCAGGTTTCTGTATATCAGCACAGTTTGGCGCATGCAAAAGATCAAACCACCAGCAGGGCAGACATTAAGTAGTGTAATTTAATTCACCTATCATAAATCAAGCTACATGAGAGCGAAGTATAATGTATGTTTCCAAAAAGGAACTGCAGCCCCAGCGCCAGCCAGCAGTTGATGGAAAACCAAATAGTAAAGGAAATGTATCGGTAGCTTATTCTGCCTGGAATCTGTTAGATATCAGATTGTCACGGGTCTGTCTGCCGGGTAGTACATTTGCAATGTCCTCTGCATATGCCTCTACGACATCTAGGTCCTCATCAGTACCACCCCCTTTACCGTCCTTATCGTTGGGGTAAACATCTTGGTCGTCCATGTCTCCCTCAGCCAAGAACATCCCCGCTTTGTAGCACAAGATTGTGCAGGGTGCAACAGACAACAATAATCCAGGGCACTGTTGGGAGTATTGGAGTGCCTCGCCACGCAGTCCAAACATCTGAACCTCATCTTTAGGAGGCATATCGTCTGCTCAATCGTGGCCCTTTTGGAAGCATGTGCAACATTGTAGCTCTCTTCAACAGTACTCTGCGGATGGTGAATTGGCATCTCAGCTCAGTCTTCTGGGGATATCCCTTGTCCCCAAGGAGTCAGCCCTGCAATCACTGAGATCCTTCAAAAACTTGTGGAACCTGGGAGTGGCTCAGAATGTAGGCATCATGAGAACTCTCTGGGAACAGAGCACAAACATGCAGGATTTGTCTTCTGTGATCGCATATCAGCTGCATGTTCAGAGTGGAAGCCTTTCCCATTGATGAATGTGACTGGCTGATGCCAGGGAACTCTCAAAGCACATGTGCGCAGTCAATAGCCCCTTGGACTTGTGGGAAACCAGTGAATGCAAAATCCAATGCTCTGGCAGCCTGGTTTTCAAGATCCAGGCAGAATTTGACAAGTTGGTGCATCTGAAGAGGGCATCTGTCGCTTCCCAGATGTGTCGCTGACTGGGAGGTGCCACACAGGTCCCCGGTGGAGCTTCCATATAGACTTGGCATCGCCAGCTGAGGGACAGGAGGACCACAGATGAGTGTTCCTCCCTTTCATACATGATATGTATGGAGACATTCCACATTGACTAGGATGATAACAGCCATGTGCAAGAGTCATCCCTCAGACCTATTCAGCTTGTCTCCATTACCCTCGAGACTCTATAGCGATACCATCATATAAAGACTTACCAAATGAGCCCTTGTTAGGCATGACCATTTACCAGGGAGGATGGAGGTTTGAGTCGGGTGTTTGCTGCCAAAAACCCTTCTAACATGCCCTAGGCAGTCTGGCTTCTTTTCCTGGACACCCTTCTAACATGCCCCGGATAGTCTGGCTTCCTTCCTTGGACACCCTTTTAACATGCCTGGGACAGTCTGGCTTCCTTCCCCAGACTCCCTTCTAACAAGCACCAGACAGTCTGGCTTCTTTTCCAGAATAGTCTCTTAGCATGCCCTGGATAGTCTGTCTTCCTTCCCCGGACAGTCTCCCACCATTCCCTGCTGGTCCTCCATTCCCTGTTGAGCCTTTGTGCAGCTTGAGACACCTTATCTCAATCAAGAGGCTGACATTTTCAAGTGATCCCAGGAAGGCCAAAACAGCAGCTACTCACTTCAAAGTCATGGAAGAAGTCAACCTCTCCCCAGGTGCATGCCACTTACATGCAGTCATAAATGAGAACGTTCTAATTTCTGACTGGCAGGGGATTAATTTGGAGGGGGAATTTAATTCTCCTGAGCTGGCCTTTTATTGAGCATGCATGACATGCTAATACATGCAAAAGGGCTTCCAGACATTGTTCGCCTTTGAAGTCTTGAGAATTTAATTGTCAAAGTTCATCCCGCCATCAGGAAACTGATTTTTGGCCTCCCACTGCAGGTGGGACCGGATGATTCCAGTCATTGTTTCTAAAACCATACACACCACTGATACTAACTTTGCTACTTTTAATTAATTTCTTAGAAATACAAATTTTTGAACTCAAAGTAAGAGATATTAGTGCTGGAGAATGGAACATATTCTATTTTCAAATATTTAGGGTCAGGTTTTCCTTTTAGCGATGAGAAACGGGAGGCAGCTTTGATTCTGTATTGTGAACCCGCCTGCCTTGGGAAACCAGCAGTGGGCATAGTATAGCTGGGGTTGGGGGCTTAATGAGCTTAGGGACAGGTCTGCCATCTGAGCAGGTAAACAGGAGGTGGGAACATAGGTGGGCTGAATCCAGAGCGGGCAGGATAAAAAGCCATCTTGGCAACTTCTGTTGTTGCTGCTGCTTAAAATTCTGCTTGAAATGTTGGAAAATGTGTAGAAGGCAGTTAAAAAAATTACTCTGCTGCCTCTCCTTGCGGCATTTTGTTACTAACACACTCTGGGAAGTCCCCTTTGTGGGCTAAGAATTCAAAGAAAAGGCCTTTGCAATGTGCATTGGTTTGAATCTTCATTTGCTTGCTCAAAGTTAGCTTCCTTTTAAGAATATATCATTTCATGATTCATAAGTTTTAGGAATATAACTTTTAGTGTGGGGGATTGAAAATTTTTTGAATGCAAGATAAACAAAAGCATTGGGTTTTATCTGATTGATTTCTCACAGAACGGCAGTTGAGGTTAGCCTGGGAGCAGCTTTGAGACAAGCAGAGAGGGAGGATCTGCCAGGAACTGTTGAACAGTAGCAGAGGTCTATCAGAAACCAAGGCTGTTTTCTGATGTGGAGTGCTGAAGCAAGAATGCAGTGAGGTCCATGCTGTACTGGGGAGCCCACAATCAGAAGTTGCTTAACCTCAGAGAAGAGCGGGAACACTGAAGAAAATCAAAGTGAATTCCAGGAAGCTGTAACACACCTTGGCTTGGTCCCAGGAAAAGTGAAGGAATTTACAAGTTCCTGTAAAATATCGGGGAACTCTTGGGCAGAAATAAAAGTAGAATGGGAAGTGATCGGTTGAGATTTTAGGGATAAAGAATGTGCTTTGTCACAAACGTCTAATTATGATATTACAGATTTTAACAACAACTGTTTTAAAGGCACATTTCTGTTTTCAAATCTTTACATTGAATTTAAAAGCCTTTTTCAAAATGAAGGTTTGGACAGACAACATAGCACCTTCCAGTGTTTATTCAAACCTTATCAGACTCATATCCCTAGTGCTGGCTACAAGGAGTCATTTAAAAAATGCAAAGACCCCTCCAGGGATGTCCATTAAATTCTAAAACGTATGATAACTTTTACTTCTGAGGAAACAGGAAGGAAGGGAATATAAATACAACATAATTAACTTCTTTGACTGGTGGAACAATACTTCATCAAAATTAACATAGCAGCCATCTTAAATTTTGATACTATATAAAATCTGTTTGAGAATAGCCATTTTGTGTGTAGAACCCCAGGAAGAACTGAGAAACAACTTCAGAGGGGACTCTTGGCTAAGGGAAGACAAAGGGGAAGGTATAAAGAAATCAACTGCTATTCTGCTAAAAGAGTCCAGATAATCTACAAAGTGTGGCAACCTCAGAGTTAGTGAGGAATAGGAAACATTCTCTCTCTGTCCCAAAAACCTACTGATCTGCTGAGTCCAGCTGAATAGACAAACCTCCGAATAGTCAACTGCAGGAGCCATCGCAGCTGCTAAACTAAATCTCAAGTTTCAACCCCTTCACTTCAGAAAGAAGGAATTTAAGCAATAGGCCTGCAATGATATCTCACAGAGACTGATTTGGAATCTCATCTTTTAATATCTTTATCTGCTATTAATCATTGTATCTGTATTTTAGTTAATACCTTTATCACTTTTGCCTTAGTAACTTGCAGAGTAGTTTTTGTAATAAACTAATGTTTATATTGTTTAAGTTTGTCTGCTGGGTTATTTTTAAATTGAACCACTCATAAACTAAAAAGGGGCCACATACACACATATAAATTCTTAGCTCACGGACCACTTTAAAAGAATACAAAATTTAATGGTAAGGCCCTGGGAAGTACCAAGGATCAGAGGGACCTTGGTGTGCATGCCCACCGGTCCCTTAAGGTATCGGGACAGGTAGATAAGGTGGTTAAGAAGGCATATGGGATACTTGCTTTTATTAGCCGAGGCAAAGAATATAGAAGCAGGGAAGTTATGTTGGAACTGTATAAAACGCTAGTTAGGCCACAGCTAGAGTATTGCATGCAGCTCTGGTATCCGCATTATAGGAAGGATGTGATTGCACTAGTGAGAGTGCAGAGGAGATTTACCAGGATGTTGTCTGGGCTGGAGAGTTTTAGTTATGAGGAGAGATTGGATAGACTGGGGTTATTTCCCCTGGATAAGAGAAGATTGAGGGAGGACATGATTGAGGTATATAAAATTATGAGGATAGACAGGAAGGAACTTTTCCCCTTGGTGGAGGGATCAATAACCAGGGGGCATAGATTTAAGGTAAGGGGCAGGAGGTTTAGAGGGGATATGAGGAAGAATTTTTTTCACCCAGAGGGTGGTGGGAATCTGAAATTTACTGCCTGAAAGGGTGGTAGAGGCAGATGCCCTCATAATTTTTAAGAAGTATTTGGATGTGCACTTGCGATGCCATGGCGTACAAGGCTATGGGCCTAGTACTGGAAAATGGGATTAGAATAGTTAGGTACTTGTTTGACCGGCACAGACTAGATGGGCTGAGGGGCCTTTTTCTGTGCTGTAGACCTCTATGACTCTATGAATCTCTATGTTAATGTTAAGTAATAGTGCTTGCTTTGTTTAACTCTTGCACAGTAAATGTTTTTGTTTAAAATACAAGATCTTGTGGTGTCATTATTTCAGTTAATAACTGAAAGTTTGAATTTCTTTTTAAACGTTACTGGTTTCTACCGAGATCATAACACTCCAAAGACTGTGCACGAATGATGGAGTACAGACCTTTGCTCTCTGTCTTCTCTCTAGCATGATGCATGATGACAGCAAAGTAGTGAAATTGAAGAAACCAGCCATTTTGAGGGAGGGTCTCTGGATATCTGATTCTGAATTAAATGGCTTTTCCTAACAACTTCATGTGGATATTTTAATTATTATAAGCCCCCGAATGAACAACGTCTTGGACCCAGCTAATTGCACACAATCTTTTGGGAGGAAAGATCAACTACTTATAAACATTGCCACACAGCAGGAAGCCATTCTATGATGGCCTGCACACATTAACAATGAGGCAACCACTTTTTACATATAAGACAACCATCACTTGTCAGTTATCTACAACTGATTAGCTTCTCACAACCCTACAATATTTCCTTGCTGGTGCATAAAACAGAAACATATTTGACTTTTGTAACATTTCCACTCCAATGCCGGGTGTTGCAGCAGACCAGCAGCCAGGAGAGCCAGGGTCAGGGCTATCACCAGGTTCTCAGATGCCAATCTCCAGG
Source organism: Cetorhinus maximus (assembly GCF_964194155.1). Taxonomy (NCBI): domain Eukaryota; kingdom Metazoa; phylum Chordata; class Chondrichthyes; order Lamniformes; family Cetorhinidae; genus Cetorhinus; species Cetorhinus maximus. Next base: position 58,125,100 of record NC_135879.1, read on the forward strand.
CACCCATGGATACAGTAAGGAAAAAGAGGGACATCCTCTTCCCATTTGGGAGAAAAATGCCACCAGACACAACCAAGAGAGTTTGGTTGGAAATTGCCAACCAACTCAGCGCCTCTGGAACAGTTCGGCGAATTTGGCTACAGTGCCTTAAGCACTTTAATGAGCGTATTTGGTCTGGAAAGGCGAGGGAAACCCCCCACTAAATGGGACAGGCCCTTGGGCATAGACCCTACAACATTCACAGCTGCTGAGGAGACACAGGGCGCATACTGCTACTCAACTTTGGAGGAATTTTTGCTCAGGACACTCACTCAGCTGATAGAGGAGCTCTGATGCATAGCAATACTGGGGACATGTGTCTACGGCAACATGTTGTCTCTACCATTCTGGTGGCGATGGCCTTCTCCATACAGGGTTGCAGTGCCTTATCTCCCTCTCTCACTTGTCCTAGCAGTAGAAATAGGTGTATAGCACCTGAATATAGCTAGAACTGGTGGAGGGACATCCATCATGATCTCTCTCAGTGCACCAGAGGAGGCAGCCATGAACTTCGCAAGGGTGCTGCAGTGATGGCGAGACTGTCATTGAAGAGGCCCATGCACGCATTGCTTGGTAAGGAGCAATGCACCAGTGTGCAGAAGGAGGTGCCTGAGGCAGAGAGGCAGGCTCCTTGAAGAATTCTTGTTCGGTAAATTTCTTCTTTTAGGGTTGGTCCATAAATTTGGTTATTTTGCTTTACAAACTGCTGAACACTGCAATCATCAGGAACATTCCCACTTCAGACCTTATGATGGAGGGAAGGGTATTAATGAAGCAGCTGAAAAAGGTTGGGTTTAGGACACTGTCCTGAGGAACTCCTACAGCGATGTCCCAGGGCTGAGGTGTTTGGCCTCTAACAACCACAACCATCTTCCTAGGTATGACACCAATCAATGGAGAGTTTTCCCCTGATTCTCATTGACTTCAATTTTGTTATGGCTCCTTGATGCCACACTCAGCCAAATACTGCTTTGATGTCAAGAACAGTCATTCTCACTCATCTCACCTCTGGAATTCAGTTCTTTTGTCCTTGTTGGACTAAAGCTGGTGGAACCAAGCTGAGCATCAGTGAGCAGGTTACTCAGTGAGCTGATTAACTGCCACTTGATAGCACTGTCAATGACACTTTCCATCACTTTGTTGATGACGGAGAGTGGACTGATAGGGTGCTAATTGGCTGGGTTCGATGTGTCCTGCTGTTTTTTGAACTGAATATACCTTGACAATTGTCCACATGGTCTGTTAGATGCCAGTGTTGTAGCTGGATTAGCTGGGTTCATCAACAGGGTGCCAATATTGTGAGCGGCTAGCACCAGTTAAAGCTAGCCTTCACCTCTTAAAGGGGAGGTACAATGTGGCTGAAACAGGTACTGAGTACCTTTGTGAGTTTATCTATATCTTACCATCTGTCATGAAGCTATTAATGTATATAATGTTCTTGGAAAATATTCTATTAAAATAGAGGTTTAGTCTGTGGGTGTGTCTTAATTGGATTAAAGCCAGCTGGTCTGGGTGCTTTGATATGTACTAATTTTGAGATGTAAGAGAGGTAGACTGCATGTGCATTTTTTTGAATAGAGCATTCAAGATGTGGGGTGAAATCTGGCACCTAGCAGAGATCAAGCAATATGTTTATATTACTAACAAAATTGGTACTATGAAAGGGGTTTTATTGTTAGAAGAGGCTGGAGATACAATGAAAATTTACATTCAATGAGCTGTGCTAGGTATAACTTCAGCAGTTTTCGTGTGCGCAGAGCAGAGGCAATGTAAGATCAAAGCAGCTGTAAACCTCCAACTGACTCCACAGGAACCAAAGTGAAAGGAACCTCATTTTGAATTTGTAAGATGGAAATGCTTTGCCTGGTGTCTGCTTAAAAATCTATGGGTTGCTGTTGCCTTAATGGGGATTAGTTTAGGAATTTGTTAAAAGTTATGACAGTAGTAATTTGTAGCTATGTATATGTATTTAACTTGTGTAAATTAATAAAATGTTTCATTTAGTTTAATTTAAAACCTCTCAAGAACTGATGGTTTGATTCCTGAATTTAGAGTTGCATCTCAGACATACCACTTAAAAATATAGGTTATGACAGTTGTTTAATGTTTCCCTCTGGGATTTTTAATTAACTCAGCTTTACCAAAAGGCTGTCTCATAACATCATCTGCATCACCGGGCTTAGACACTGCTCAATTTATCATACCCCTATCACTCGCCTACCAACAATCTCTATCAATCGGGGTTTATACCTAATATTCATATGATACATCACACTGTCACACACTTTGCTGCAAGTCTCACACCCTCATCTCACAGCTGGTACAAACTATTGTACACTGTTCAACCATGACAGCCAGATCAATGAAATAAATTGCATGAGCCTCACCAACACACTTCTCTCTCTCCTGCAGGACAAGGTACTGCACAACCAGAAGCAGCAGATTCTAACTGGCAGAGGACAAGTAGTCCTCTTTGCATGCCTTTCCTCCCATGAAGGAAACAATGCTGGCCATTATTTGGATGCCCATTGCAGAGGCCATTGCCAACAAAGTAGCTGAAGCCATCAAAAATTATGGTAACCACATATCTAATGCTGCTTCTCACATCCCACCTGCTTGTCATCCCACACTCTCTCCTGATTTGCAAAGTGCAGATGGTGTAAGCATGCACCTTTAGCTTTCTCCCCTTCTCCATATTTTATGCTTTTCTCCTTTCAGATACCCAAGAAGTGCTACCTGGCCTGGCTGTACAGGAACAACAAGAAGACAGTGATGATGAAGACACAACACCATTGCTTGGTTTCATACTCATAATCACCAATTCAGAGGCTCACACAGTGTTTAATTTCAAGGGCAACACAGAAGTGGGATCTGCATGTGGTGAAACACCAGTCCTAAACAGTTTCAATGAAATTTGACATAAGCTTGAGGAATAGCACCTCATTTTCTGATCAGGCATTTTACAGCCTTCCTGACATGAAGCAGACATTATGCTCAAATGAAACATCCTGTTGTCTGCTTCAGACATGGTTAAAGGATGCCTCATCTGTCCTTACGCAATATGGTGGGTTGTGCTCTTCCGGCCTGCTATTTGGTGCCATAGGAGGCCACGTAGCTCTAAACAATGTTGCTCTAATGTCCAAAAAGTCAGTTTTAGAAAAAAGTTTAATTTACATTCAGGAAATTTAAATCTTGACAAAATAGGGACTTTCAAAAACACTACAGCTGGTTCTGTGTTTGACATTATAAATGCAGGTACAAAATCATTTTCATCTGTCTTTAAAGTTTGCATAATCAGCCAGTTAAATTTTATTTTACTCCGAGAGTATTACCACATAAAACACAGGAACTGAGAATGTCATTTGCACTTACCTTCCTTAGCTATGTCATAAGCTTTTCTGAGACTTTTGTTTGCCTCTTTATACTGTTCATTTTCAAGCTGTTCATCTGCTAGCAATGTGTAAATCCTCCAGAGATTCGCACAGGCCTGTGCAAAGTGATAGCAGCCATTCTCATCCTGCCATGTCATTCCCACAGTGAGTTGATGGAATATCTCATAATGCTCAGCAGCTTTATCCAGCTGACCTGTAACATCCAAGTCATTCACAAATATTAAGTCAATCCAGTGACTGATTTTAGCTTTCAGAGATGTTTGCTTTCTGTATAATTCAGTTGAGCAAAATACAAATCAGAAAATACAGGCTTTTAAACAATATTTCAGTTTTCCTCAAAAGCTTACATTATACCTTGAAGATTTTAACTTATCCTTTAATTACATTTTTCAAATTTTTGGTGCTCAGTCCATATATTTTTCCATAAATATTTTACCAAAGCAATATCTTGTTCCAAAATATACTGCAGAACATACAAACATACAAATAAGGAGCAGGAGTAGGCCATTTGGCCCCTCGAGCCTGCTCCGCCATTTAATAAGATCATTGATCTGATAGTAACCTCAAATTTGCGTCCCACCCACCCCGGATAACCTATCACCCCCTTACTTACCAAGAATCTATCCACCTTTGCCTTAAAAATATTCAAAGACTCTGCTTCCACCGCCTTTTCAGGAAGAGAGTTCCAAAGACTCACGACCCTCAGAGAGAAAAAAAATTTGCCTCATCTTCGTTTTAAATGGCTGACCCCTTATTTTTAAAAAGTGACCCCTAGTTCTAGATTCTCCCACAAGAGGAAACATCCTCTCCACATTCACCCTGTCAAATCCCCTCAGGATTTTATATGTTTCAGTCAAGTCACTTCTTACTCTTCTAAACTCCAGCAGAAACAAGTCTAGCCTGTCTAACCTTTTCTTATAAGACAACCCGCCCACTCCTGGTATTAGTCTGGTAAACCTTCTCTGAACTGCTTCCAATGCATTTACATCCTTCCTTAAATAAGGTTAGCAATAATGTACACAGTACTCCAGATGTGGTCTCACTAGTGCTCTGTATAACTGAAGCATAACCTCCCTACTTTTGTATTCAATTCCTCTTGTAAAAAATAACAGTCTATCAGCTTTCATAATTACTTGCTGTACCTGCATACTAGCCTCTTGCAATTAACGCACTAAGACACCCAGATCCTTCTGCATCTCAGAGCTCAGCAATCTCTCACCATTTAGATAATATGCCTATCTTTTATTCTTCCTGCCAAAATGAACAATTCCACATTTTCCCACATTATATTCCATTTGCCAGATCTTTGCCCACTCACTTAACCTATCTATATCTTTTTGTAGCTTCCTTATGTCCGCTTCACAAATTACTTTCCTATCTTTGTGTCATCAGAAAATTTGGCAACCATCCCATCCCATCCCTTCATCTAAGTCATTTATAGAAATTGTAAACAGTTGAGGTCCCAGCACTGATCCCTGTGGCACACCACTCATTATATCTTGCTGACCTGAAAAAGATCCATTTATGCCGACTCTCTGCTTCCCGTCAGCCAGCCAATCTTCTATCCACGTCAGTATGTTACCTCCTATAACATGGGCTTTTATTTTCCGCAATAACCTTTGATGAGGGACTTTATCAAATGCCTTCTGGAAATCTAAGTGTAGTACATCCACCAGTTCCCCTTTAGCCACAGCATATGTTAATTCCTCAAGGAACACCAATAAGTTGGTTAAACATGATTTCCCTTTCAGAATACTATGTTGATTCTGCCTGATTACCTTGAACTTATCCAAGTGCCCTGCTATAGCTTCATTAATAATAGCTTCTAACGTTTTCCCTGTAACAGATGTTAAGCTAACTGGCCTGTAGTTTCCCACTTGTCTCCCTCCCTTTTTGAATAATGGAGTTACATTTGCTATCTTCCAATCTAATGGGACCTTCCCTGAATCTAGGGGGTTTCAGAAAATTAAATCCAATGCATCAACTATCTCACTAGCCAATCCTTTTAAGACCCTAGGATGAAGTCCATCAGGGCCTGGGCACTTGTCACCCCGCAGCTCCAACATTTACTCAGTACCAATTCTCTGGTGATTGTAATTTTCCTGAGGTCCTCCCTCCCTTCCATTTCCTGATTTATAGTTGCTTTTGGGATGTTATTTGTATCCTCTATAATGAAGACTAATGCAAAATACCTGTTCAATTCATCTGCCATTTCCTTTTTTTCCAAATCAATTCTCCAGAGTCACTTTCTATATGGCCAACGTTCACTTTGTTAACTCGTTTCTTTTTTGAATATTTATAGAAACTCTTACTATCTGTTTTTATATTTCTGGCTAGCTTTCTCTCATACTCTAATTTTTCCCCCCTAATTAATCTTTTAATAATTTGCTGTTCCTTATATTCTGTCCAATATTCTGGCCTTGCACAATTGTATACTTTTTCTTTAAGTTTGACACTATCTTTAACCTTTCTAGCTAAACACGGATAGTGTGTCCGCCCTTTGGACTTTTTCTTACTCAACACAAATTCAATAACAGTCTTCTCCCTAATTCATCCATGGCCTTTGATATAGTGAAATTGACGAGCAACTTCACCTGGACTTTATTTTTGTATTGTACATTTTTTGACAATTTTAAAATTTGTTATGAAAATTTTAAACAAAGTTTACTTAGTGGAAGGTGAATATACAGGCAGAATTCAATGTTTTGTATTTTAATGTGAATTTTCAGTCAACCAGCCTTTGCTGTTTTACCATGCCTTACTAAGTTTAAAATAAATCAATTGATACTGAATCAATGCAGTACTCTTTAATTTTTAGAAGGTATATTACCACTGAACCTAGATGATGATCTATAATTGCATCAAATAGTTTTAAACCTTATCATTAATGTAGGGTAAATTTTGGGCCAGTGAAACAAATATCAAAGGGAGGAAGTTTGAGGCCTTGGGTTTCCATATGGAGCCTGAAGGAGTAATCCTGTTATGGCCCACAAGGAAACCATTTTTTTCAAGTATTCAAATGACAGTGTAATCACATGCAGCAATGTCCCATAAATACAAACAAAATAAATGATCACAATCTGTTCCTGTGATTTGGAATAAATGTTGGCCTGGGAGAACCTATCTGCTCTTCTTCAAATAGTGTCATTAGGTCTTTTACATTCACTTGAAGGGCCTGAGTTTAATGTCTCATTAGAAAGCTGGCACCTCTGACAATGAAGCACTCCAGCACTGCACTGAGATGTCAGCAGAGACAATATATTCAAGCCTTTAGACTGGTCACGACTTTCTGACTGAGTGTTGAGAGTGCTACCACTGAGCCAAGGCTAACAACTGAGAAATACATTAATTTGTCCCAGTTTAAATATCATTCTGCCAATACCTTCTTGGAAGTATGTGGTTATAGCTGAGGGAAGCAGAGGTAAAAGAAAAATCATCTACTTTTCAATTGACCCTCAGACACTGAAAGAAAGCACCTTGCACCTGTTCTGTATCACCTTTTGACCGATCAACAAAATATGGGGCAGAATTTTGCCCTTGTCGGGCGGGCTCGGCAGTGGCGGGCGGGGGCGGACGGGAAGCCGACTGCTGCCCATGATCAGGGCTGGACAGCAATTTCATGCTGGTGGGCCAATTAAGGGTAGCTCAGCACTGCCTGTGTGGGCGGGGGAGGGGAGGGCAAGGACGAACTTCGCACATGCGCGCAAGTACGCACTTGGAAATCTCCCTGAGGCACAGAACTGCTTCAGGGAGATGAACAGTTTTCAAAATAAAGATATTAAAAATGTTATAAAACATGTCCCTACTCATGTGACTCTGTCACATGAGTAGGGACATGTTATAAATGAAATTTTTTTAAAATTATTTTATCTTTATTTGATGTTGAAAACCTCATCCCACCTGTGGACGAGGTTTCCAAAAAAACGGAAAGGCTGCTTGGCCTTTTCGCCTGCCCGCCAACCATAAGGTTGGACGTGCAGCAAAAAGTTTGTTTCAATTACTTTGTTAATGGCCTTAATAGGCCTTTTAATTGTTGGCAGGTGGACTGCCGACTCTGGCTCGCGACCACCGACCAAAATATCGCGCAGCTGTGCGTTGACGTCGGGGCGCTCATCCGACGTAAATGCACGTCATTTTACGCTCAAGTGGGTGTGGCGAGTGCCCGTCTGCCAAGCTAAAAATTCTGGTCATGAAAGTTTTCTTTGTGGGAAGTGATGATCATGAACATACCCTTTAAAACTCTAAGGGGCACTCAGTTTGTAATATACTAATAGCACATTCATTAGAAGTGGAGATTAAATAGATTTGACATTTCACTTTGATGGCAAATTTTACCTACAAAAGTTGTTGTGATAAATCTGTCAGCCAGCTAATAAAGGTTACTTTTGTTTCAAAAATGTTGTTACCATGTTGAATTTAAAGTTATTGGCCCTGAAATTCCACAGTCTGGTGAGGAATTCTCCATTTACTTCTGCAATTCTGGTGGGATATCAATAGAATCCCTAGAGAAACAGTGTAACAAGTTGTAAACAGCTGTTTACTGCATCTCCCAAGAGCAATCTTTACGAACAAGGGAAGCATCATGATTGCTTTATAGATAACGGCCTTTAGGGTACATTATGATGTTTCTATCGTCAACCACTATTGAACAGTAATCCAATGGAAACCCTCTTCAAAAAGGCCAGAGCTTGATAAGAAAATCCTGATGCCAACATCGGTATCATGTACAACTTTTTAAAGGTACACTGCCGTTCAGTGAAAGCAGTTGTCCTGTCCAGGCAAAGCATTCTTTCCACAGGAAAAGTAATGAAGTTGTTATCCAAGAATAGAAATTGTACCCTTTTGACACAGGTATGAATTGTAGACTGCTTGATGGGGAGATGTCTCCTGGGTAGCTTGAAAGAATGCAATAGCATGATAGTTTATTGCAGTGGTTACTTTCACTTCCAAGGAAAGAGTCATCTCTGTTCCAAATGTTGTGTGACAATCACTGGCAGCAGATGATAAAACCCTGTGGCAGTCTGTCTTGTGAAACCAAGAGAGCAAAGCAAACTCTGCACTGTGAAAATGCAAAATTTTCAATACTTCATACAATACTCAAACTGTAGTCAACAATATTCACTGTATACAAGCTCAGCAAATATATTTATTGTGAAATATCTTTATTAATACATGCACGTATTGCAAATTGCAAACAGCATTTAATATAAACTGTTGTTATAATAACTATACTTAGGTGTAATAGTGCTACATTACAAAAAGAAGCAGTTATTTGGAGCTGTTCAAATTGATTTAGTCAATTTATTAGGTTTTCTTTTATTTACAATCTGAAGAGCAGTGTAAATAGACATAGGTGGAAGTTCTATAAATTGATCTTTCCAGTGAGGAGCCTTGTATGATGGGGCATTTGTCATTTGAATAGAAAAATCTGGAAGTGTGTGCACACTGACCTCTATGAATAAATTCCTAATATGTGCTCCTAACACATCTATCACACAGGTTGGTAAAATAAATATAATTAAAGAGATGGTGCTTCAGTTTGAAGTGTCTTTCAAGAAACTTTATGAAGCGCAGAGAAAAATGATGGCATAGATGATGGTATGATAATATAACCATAGTCTCTTGTTGGTTTACAAATTTATTAAAGTGACCTTAAGTTTTAATAAAAATATGCAAACTGCACGGAAGAGTTTTTTTTAAGTGTGGCTTCTCTAATGGTTCACTGGGAAAAGGATCCACTCAATGTGCTGAGCTATTGGAGGTCAATTTCCCCTGAGCTTTTCCTGCTTCACGGTTGTAACTTTGGCAGAAGTTAAATGCAAACCTCATTTAAGTGGTCTGCTGAAGTTATGGCAGTGGAAAAGGAGAAGCCTGTTTTGAGTACAGGGGCAGAATTTTCTGCCTGTCAGGCGGGCGGGTCCAATCTAATCGCCGGTGGACGCGGAGCCGATCACCGCCAGCAAAGCGGGCTGCACCGCCATTTTACGTGGGCTCAAGTGGCCATTGAAAGGTCGGCAGGCCCGCAGCTGATTTTGCTGCGCCCCCTGAAAATTTAAATGTGGTGGGGTGACGTCGGGGGTTCCGCCCGACGTCATCCCATGTCATTTTACGCGCCGGCGAGCGGGCCCCGCCCTCTGCTCGCCGACGGCAAAATTCTGCCCCAGGAGTAATGTCTTTCTGCATTTGTACAGAGCATTGGTGAGAAATCACCTGGACTATTGTGTACAGTTTTGGTCCCCGTACCTAAGGGGGGATATACTTGCCATAGAGGGAGTGCAACAGAGGTCGACCAGATTAATCCCTGGGATGGCGATGTTTTATGAGGAGAGATTGAGGAATCTGGGCTGTATTCCCTAGAGTTTTGAAGAATGAAGGGTGACTCATTGAAACTTAGAAAACTCTTACAGGGCGTGGCAGGGTGGATGTAGATAAGATGTTTCCCCTAGCTGGTGAGACTAAAACCAGGGCACATAATCTCATAATAATAATCCTGTGTTCCTAAGCCCCATGCAAATTCATCACCACAGTAATCAAGGAAGTCCCCATTTCATTCTCCAGGTTGTGCTAAGTTATCAATTATTATTATTGGGATGATTGGAGGGCACCTTTAACTGGCTATTGAGGTGTCAGCTGTGGCTCAGTTCATAGCACCCTCGCCTTTGAATCAGAGGGTTGTGGGTTCATGTCCCACTCCCGGAAACCAAGAATTGTGATTGTACTCGAAAGAGTTGCAATCTGTGACTGTTGATAACTCCAAAGAATTTAACTAGCTATTATCCCTATGCTGGGGAAAGACAGGGTTAAAAAAAACCTAACATGTCTCAGCTGTTGATTGCTATCTGGTAGCTACAGATGGAAATTACACACGCAGAGGCATCAGGTCGGGACAGGATTTTGTTGTATATAATATTCCCCACATATCAAATACATATCAAATGAATTTTCTGTGGAGTTGTCAGGGTCAGGAGATGGCCAACGGAACCCATCAGGATTCAATGTTAATTTATTGCTAATTCTGGGATTCCTTGCCAATGCATCAATGGTGGCCAACACAACTAAGAACTTAATGTTGGGAATGTGCCATCTGCAATACTTTTCATCTTCAATGCCTTAGCAACACTGGCTGTTGCCTGGCATCCAGCATTGTTGAGGTGGCAGTAGGATGATTTAAGGTTTGAAAATGAAAGCATTGCCTTATTCAGTGCAATCAAAGCAGAAGATTAAGAAAATTTTCAATGCGTTATGCCACAGTCATATCTCTTCCTCAACCTGAGGTAGGTGATCTAATAGCTGTGTAAATGTATTGGGAACACACTAAGAACATTTAAGTGAATATAAGCCCAGAGGATCCACTCACTGGGACTCGTTGGGATTCCCACTTCATCAGAAAATTCATCCTTGAGTCTCTAGACTCAAAGGGCAGAATTTTGACCTCGGCAGGTGGGCTCGGCGGGGTGGGCAGTGGTGGTTGGGAAGATGACCGCTGCCCGTGATCGAAGCTGGAAGGTGATTTCATGCTGGCGGACCAATTAAGGTCAAACCAGCATGAAACGGGAGCAGCAGCGCTCATCACTGCCTATGTGAGGTGAGGGGGTGTGGGAGGAGGGCAAGCAGGGCAAGCGCAAACTTCACGTGTGCATGCGAGTGCGTGCTTGAGAATTTCCCTGAGGCGCAGAGCTCAGGGGGGAGTTTGGGAGGCAATCGGAGATTGGAGGGTGCCAGAGGTGGGGGGGGTTGTTCGGAGGTCAAGGGGGTCAGAGGTGGGGGGTGATTGGAGGTCGGGAGGGTCAGAGGTTGGGGGGTTATTGGAGATCAAGGGGAGGTCAGGGGGTTTGGAAATTGTGGGGGATCAGAAGTGGGGGGGACCAGAGGTGGGGGGCGGTGGTTCGGGAGGGGGGGTCAGAGATCGGGGTTGGGAGGATGGTCAGAGGCGATTCAGAGGGGAGGTCAGGAGGTCAGAGATTGGGGGGGAAGTCAGGGGGTTGGGGAGGAAGTCGAAGTTCGGGGTGGGTCGGAGGTGGGGGTGTTGGACGTGGGGGAAACTGGGGGTGGTGGGGGGAGGTGGTTGGAGGTTGGGGTGGTCAGGGGTCAGGGGATGTGGAGGTCAGGGGCCATGGTGGGGGTGTGGTTGGAGGTCAGGAGGAAGTTGGAGGTGGAGGGATCAGAGGCTGGGGGGAGGTCGGAAGGGATCAAAGGCTGGGAGGGTTGGAGGGGAGGGGCTGGTCGCAGACTGGGTGGAGTCCGGAGGTTGGGGGCAGAGGTCGGGGCGTTGAAGGTCAGGAGGGGTCAGAGGTCAGTGGGAGATCGGGAGGGTTGGAGATTCCGGGGAGAGGTCGGGGGGAAGTTTATGGGGGAATCGGAGATCAGGGAGGGTAGGAGGTGGGCGGTGGTTGGTCGGAGGTCGGGAGGGCTGGAGGTGGGGGGTTGGTCGGAGGTCGGGAGGTTCAGAAGTTGGGGGGTTGTTGGAGGTCAGGGGGAGGTCGGGGGGAGAGGTCAGGGGGGTCGGAGATCGTGGAGGATCAGAGGTGGGGAGGATCGCAGGGAAATCGGTGGTGGGGCGGTTGGGGGAGGTCAGAGATTGGGAAGGTCAAAGGTGAGACAGTTGGAGGTGGTGGGCACTTGGGGTGGTTAGAGATCGGGCGGGGGTTGGAGTTGGGTGGTTGATCGGAGGGTGTCCAGCATGGAGGTCAGGGAGACGTCAGGGATGGATGTAGGAGGGTGGGGTCTGGGGCCAGAGTTGGACATTTGGCAGGTTGGACATTTCTGGGGTCGGAGGGGTAGGTCAGAAGGGGTAGGTCGGGGTGGCTCGAAGGTTCGGGGGGCCGGAGGCAGGAGGGGTTGGTCAGAGGTTGGGGGTGCCGGAGGAGGGAGGGGTGATTCGAGATTGGGGAGGGCAGAGGTTGGGGCATGTCGGAGGTCGGGAGGAGCTTGAGATGCAGAGGTCATGGGATGTCGGAGGGCAGTGGGATCAAGGATGGGGGTGTCAGAAGTGGGGTGTTGGTTCAGGAGTGTCGTATATCGGGGGGGGTCGGAGGTGGGGGAGTGGTTGGAGGGGGTTCACAGGGAGGTCAGAGGGTCAGAGGTTGGGGGAGGTTGAGCGGGGTTAGGGTAGGTCAGAGATCGAGGCGGGTTGGAGATGGGGGGTTCGGGGGGGGGTAGGTCAGGTGGATAAGTTATGGGGGTGAGAGATCGGGGGGTCGGAGGCTGCGGGGGCGGTTCTGGCCTTGGGTTGGTTCGGGCCTGGAGCCTGTTCCTTTCTTTGATTTGGGATGCTGCTAACATGGAATATTTCTAATATTAACTTATATTGAGAAATGCCCAGGGCCGCGGGAGTCTATGGTTTCCTTCTGTTGGGCTGGGCTGGTCAAGCCTGGGGGTGTGGGGTTAGGGGTGAGAGTCGGGCCTGGTGTGGTGGGGCTGGGGGAGGAGGCAGGGTGAGGAGTTCCCGTGGGGGTGGGGGAATCCCATGGTTTGGAGTGTTCCTGTCAGGGGTTGTAGTCACTTGCGGGTGGGGGGAGTCCCGTTGGGTGTGTAGTCGGGTGGATGGGGGGAGACGGGGGCGTTGGGGGAGTCTGAGGGAGGGTAATCGGGTGAGGGGTGGGGTGGGGTGGGTCCCCTGGGTCTGTACAATAGTTACTCAGAAGTTAGAAGTGGTTCTAATCCTTCTAACCTTTTCTGAGTAACTATTGATGTAGCTCCAGTGGAACCATTCAAAGTTTGCGATTGCCCTGGGGAAATTTGCACTTCTGGGCAATTGCCGTGCAAACCTTACCTGGGAACCTCTGAAGGGGATTCCCCAGAAAATCTTTGGTGTATCTCCCCACCCTCCACCCACCCAATACAATGCCCTGAAGCTCGGAAGTTACGGCCCTAAAATAATTTAAAAATAACAGAAAACCTTGCACTGCAGCAAATAAGACTAACACAAAATTGATGTGGCGTCAAGCATGGTGGCTCAACAGTAATATCTTTCAGGCAGACTGTTCTGGATGCAGTCCATCTGAAGAATCTCTAATAGAATGAACTAATGCTTTCTTTGATTTGGGACACTGCTAACATGGAATATTTCTAATATTAACTTATATTGAGAAATGCCCAGGGCCGCAGGAGTCTATGGTTTCTTTCTGGGGCTGGGTAAAATCTGTAAAATCTGTAAAAACTGCAACAAAAACAACAACTTACATTTATTTGGTGCCTTTAACGTAATAAACCATCCCAAGGTACTCTACCTGAGCATCATAAAATAAATTATGGGCAGAATTTTTAGGTGGGCAGGCAGGCACAGTCGGCGGGACTGGGAGCAGCCAGGAAATGGCCTGCCACCCACAATCACTCCCCGACCATGATTTCACACTGTTGGGTCCAATGGCGACCCGGCGGCCGATTGAAAAATGGCCCATGCAGCCTCAAAAAGGCTTCCACAGGAGGATACCTGTTCTGTCTTGATGTAGTCGAGTGCGGCTGGAGACGCCAGGCAGGAGGGCAGGTCGGGTGGGCACTCAGCCCCCCACTTTTTGGATGACTGCCCCGCAATCCTGCTGAAGGAGGTGGCTGCCAGGAGGGACACCCTTGTCCCCAGAGATGGGAAGAGGAGGCCACCGCACCTCACAAAGAGGGCATGGGAGGAGGTGGCAGCGCTGGTGAGCAGCCAAGACATGGCGTAGCGCACATGGGTGCAGTGCCAGAAGCAGTTTAATTACCTGCTGCGCTCAGGAAGGGTGAGTACTGTGTTGGCATGGGTCAGTGTGCAGAAGTATTAAGGTCCTCAAGGGTGCTTGAGTCTGAGTGCCAACTGTCAATGACGACGGAGCTGGCCAAGGGGCAAGCCTTGGCTGCTTGGACTGAGTGCCTTGCGGCTCAAGGGACATGACTCGGATGTGCCCTGCGTTCTTCAGCTGGGGTTGGCCAGGCTGCAATGGCGCCGCAGGTACAGAGTGGACTTATCAATGCACCTCTGTCGTTTCAGGAGAAATCAAGCCATTACCAAACGAGACCAAGCATAACCAACCAGGTGTAGGCCTGCCCAACCTGCTACTGCTCAGAAGGTTTGTGCAGAGCGCCCTAGAGTTGGAGAGCTGGCACACTCCCCATGCAACCAGGCGTGGAGGGGTGGGGGTGCCAGACGAAGGTAACAACACACTGCACAGAATTGCGAGTTTCAGCCTTTCTGCCTGTTCCCTTTGAAATGCTCTTTCTTCTTTATTTTCTGCCGCCTCTAGCTCCACTTTTTTCATTTGCAACTGAATTTGAGCCCATTCCAAGCACCACTTCGAGAACTCGGTCTCTCAGGTATTCCATCCAATTTGAAATGCTGAGCTATCCCTTCAATTATGTCTGATTTCCTCACCTCTGCAGGTGATCCTAATTGTAACTTATCTGTCAATTCCATTAACTTAGCTTTCTTTACTTTTTGTAAACCAGCCAAAGTTATAACTTCAACTCCAAGACATGACTTAGCAATTGCCAAAGTCATGTTGCAGTCTCACAACTACAAAAAAAACCTCACAGCAACTCCTGAATTCAAAGTGCTTCTCGTACTCATAACTTTAAGATTCACCAACTCCAAACCAATCAAGGAATTTCAAATAGATCCCAGATGAGCCTCCAATTTTCGTTATGACACAGCAGATGGTAAATGCTGAGCTGTTCAAATCCCTGAGGGAAACTTGAAACAACTGTCACAACTAATTTTCAATTTGTATGTTTCGAGATGTGGGCTTTGAAGTCAGTAATAAGACCACCGAGTCTTGAGAGGATCTTATAAAACTAAATTAAACATTTATTAATAAGAGAAATGTTTTTAAATACATACATAGATCTACAAATTACTATTATTATAAGTTCTAAATCCCCTAATTAATTTAACTCCCAGTTACACTTTTGCTAAGGCAACAGAAAGACACATTGATTTTAAAAGATCCAGGCAAAGTAAACGATACCCTAAACAGTCAGATTCAAAGTGAGTTCTCTTCATTTCAGTCCCTGCAGGCAGCAGTTTGGGACATACAGGCTGCAGGCTTTTCACACTTTTTGGATCTTAAACTGCTTCCCTTACAAACAATCTTCTATCCTTCATTCACATTTCTCTCTTTGAATGCAAATTCCCATTGCTTCACTATGTCTTTTGAACTTTACCTCTCTACTAATAAAAAATCTATCCTAGTACCAATTCCACCATAATCTTTGGGAAAAATAAATAAGCACACTATTTCTTACTACTTTTGCTGGCTATGTATACATTATACCCACTCCTTTGAATTCAAGCCACTGCAGTTTGTTTAAAAAATACAAATGTTCCCTTTACACTTCACATTCTCAAACTTCCCATGGGCGGGATTTTCAGCACCTGCCCGCCGCCAGGATCTTCGAGTCCCACTGTAAGTCAATGGGCTTCTGGCTGGGGCGCCGGCTTGCCCGCGGCAAGCTGCCTCTAATTCAATTAAGTCTCACTCACATACAGGCACACACATAGACACATCCCACTATTACTCTTTTTTACAATAAATTCCAATAACATTATGGAAATCATTATATCTTCCTGACAGGGCACTTCACGCTTGCTTGAGGTCCAGGCAAAGGCAGAGAGTACCCAGGGCACCAGCAATTGGGAGGACTGCTGGGAACGAGGACAATGTTCAGTCGAATACAAATGATGAGCCCTTGGAGTCTCCCATTAGGCGGCAGATGCTGGATGTCCAGTGAGATGTGCGGGAGGATCTGGCAGAGATCTATGAGGGTCTGCATGCTATTGTCTCCATTGTGAAGGAGCCCATGTGGAGCATGAACACTGTGTTGACCCTCATGACCAAGCACACTGCCTCCTCCATTGAGAGAATGGCGACTTTCATGGAGAGGCAGCTCCAGGGACAGAATCAGGGGTTCCTGGGACTTGCAAGGCCTCACACAGGCAATGAACTCAGGTAGTGAACTCCCAGTGTGGGAGATAAAGCACCCAGTATCTCAGCTAGGTGCCCGTCCATCAATGGTGATCAGGGAAGTCCAGAGCGACCTCACATTGGCGCACGAGCTGCTTGTCGTCTCTGCGGGCTTCTCTCACGGCGCTCTGGATGAAGGCAGCAGCTTCTCCGCCCCTCTGCCAGTGACCGTCGCATCTGATGAACCTGCGATGACTGGGAAATGCCAGCCGTGGCACTGGCCCCTCCCTCCCAGGCAGGGCCAGCACAGGCTCCACTGGCCAGAGGGTGACCGCCAATGTCATCAAGGCCAACAAGACACCAGAGTCAGCAGGCTGCTTCCAATGCTGGTGGCAGTGAGGGACACACAGCACTCGCAAATGAACGTTTAAGGCACCGTGAGCACAGACAGTTCACGGGTGATTTTCTGTTCATTTATGTTTTGTTTATATGTCTGCTGGTGTGGATATCAACACCAGTAATTGTAATGTCATAATGATTTCAGTGTGACAATAACATTAAATTTGCTTTGGTTCTGATGGCCTGAGTATGCTTCACATTTTTTCTTTCTGGTGCAGGATACGCCAGTATGTAATGCTGAACGTGAGTGGCTGGATATTTCATTGCATAGGCATTAAGTGGACTTTGGGTGCAAATGAGAGGGTCATTTCAGACAACCAGGATGCAGGTGGCAGCCCTGGCATGAGGTTGAAGCTGATTTTTGGTAGCCTCGCTGAATGAGCGTTGGATCAAGGCGTTCCTGGTGTCCCTGCCTCCCTGGAGGTTACTGAGGTCTGCCTCCATGCCCTCAGTGTTCTCCTCACCATGCTCCTCTTCTGACTCATGACTGGACTCATCATATGTGCAGCTGTGTCAAGATCTTCTTCCTCCAGTGGGTCCCCCCTCACCAGAGCGCAGTGTGCAACCACTATCAGTGACACCCACTCTGGGGGTATTGTCATGCAGCCCCTGAACGGTCCAGGCATTAGAGGCGTGTCTTGAGAAGACCTATAGTCCTCTCTATCACTGCCCTTGCGGAGGCATGGCTCGTATTGTAACGCTGCTCTGCATCTGTTCTTGGGTGGCAGAGAGGCGTCAAGAGCCACCTTTTCAATCATCTGACAAATGGAGGTCATTGTCAACCTTGAGAGACGGAGCCTCCTTCAGCACTGCACCTCAGAATATTGAGATAGCTGCATCCCCTGGCAGCAGGATAGTGGCGGCTTCTGCAGCCCCTTCCACCTTGGACTTCCTGCTGGCCCTGCACCCCTTGTGCCTGTACCTCTCCTGTCATGGGTCCCTCCTCTGGATGCTGCATTGGGACACCTGACCTCCTCTCCCTTCTGCCCCTCTCTTCCTCCTCAGAAGAGGTGCCACCAGCGGAGACCACAATCCCCATTACCAGGATAACGGAAGGCTGTCTGACACCTGGAAGGGTCTGAATCCTATGGGGGCCTTGGAGGCATCAAGGAGACCTGAAATGAAGCCTGGAAATACAACAATGAAGCCCTGAACAGAGGTGAAGCTGCCAAGTACCAATAAGTCACTAGCAGCAAACTATGGGCAGGATTTTCCCCTCGGCGATTTGGGGGCGGGGCCCGCTCGCCGAGGGGAAAATGATGCGGGATGACATCGGGAGGAATCCCCGACGTCATCCTGGTCCCTTTAAATTTTTAGGAAGGCAGGCAGACAGCGAAATCAGCTGTCCGCCCGCCAACCTGTCAATGGTCAATTGAGGCCATTGACAAGCTCATTAAGATAATTAAAGACCTGCCCGTCCAAGCTTAAGGCTGGCGGGCAGGCCAGGAGCCCCAGCAGGCTTCTGATTATTCATGAAACTTCAGCCACTGACGGGATGAAGTTTCATGTCCGTTTTTTAAACATTTAGTAAATTTTATGTGTTTATTGTTAACATGTCCTATCTCGTGTGACATTGTCACATGAGGGGGACATGTTAATAATTTCAATAATTATCAATTTTTAGACTTTACTTGCCTGTCACGAATCTCCCTGAGACAGGACTTTGCCTCAGGGAGCAGTGCGCTTTTTGACAGATGGGGAATCCCTCCACCCCCCGCACAGGAAGTGCATAGCACTTCCTGTCGGGCAGGCCGCTGGGTGGGCCGTAATTGGCCCGCTCACTCAAAATGGCGGTGGGCCCCGTTTCGGTGGCGGAGGTTGGCTGTCCGCCCACCGCTGAGCCGGTGGGGCCCGCATGCCATCCGAGGTCAAAATTCTGCCCTATGTACCAAACTCCCCACTACTGACACTGGCAAAGCTGCTCACCCCATTTATCCCACCCGTGGATGAGGATTTTTGAAATTGTTGGCTGGCCCCCTGCCCATTTTGCCTGTGCGACGAGCGCAAAATCGCACGGGCAACGAAAAATCGGCGTCAATTGGCTTTTTAATGGCCTTAAGTGGCCTCTTAATTAATGGCAGACGTGGCTCTGGCACCCGCTCATGTCCGCCAACTGAAATATTGTGCGAGTGCGGGATGACGTCAGGACGCTCACCCGACATCATCGCATGCTATTTTACGCTCGAGCATGTAGGGCGCATGCCCGCACGCCGAGCGAAAAATTCTGTGCTATGACACCGAACCACCTAAGGAGACATTGGGCTGTATTTTATGTCTCCCCACCGGGTGTGTTTTGCGCAGGGGCAGCATGTAAAATAGGGTGGGTGCCCACCGCTGAGTTCACTGCCTTAATATGGGTGGTCGGCGGGTGCAAAAATCGACACCCACCCACCGTGTTCAAATAAGTAATCAAGGATCAATTAGACTTGTTACCAAGACAATTGACCCTGATAATATGCTGCCCACGCCATAAAACGTTTGGCGTGGGCAGCTGGGCAGGAGTGAGCAGCCCAATTCTTTTTAAAAATGACTTCAAAGGAAGCAGGTGTTCACTGTTTTGGGGGCTGCCCTTTGCTGATTGCAAGGCAGCCCCTCCTAAGGTAGAATCCCTGATTCCTTCCTACTCTCCCGCAGCCTTAAACTCGCCGCCCCTCTCCCTAACCTACCCAAACCTTCCCTGCCCAAGACCCTAGGCTTACCTGCTCCAAGGAATCCATGGGCCTTCTTCCTTCTTCCCCTGCATCCCGCCCTGTATTATTCAGTCCATTGTCAGATGACCAGAAGCTTGGTCAAAGAGATAGGTTTTAAGGAGTGTCATTAAGGTGGAAAACAAGATAGAGAAGCAGAGAGGTGCAGTCAAGGTATTCAGGAGCTTAGGGCCTAGGCAACTGAGGGCATGGCACCAATGATAGAGTGATTCAAATCAGGAATGTTCAAGAGGCTCAAGAAAGTTAGAGAAGTGCATACATTTTGGAGAAGGTTATCAGGATGGGGCAGGTTACAGAGATAAGAAAAACAAGCGTGGGAATTTAAAAATCAAGCTTGAACAATAGTCAACCTAGGTCAGTGAGCGCAGGGCTGATAGATGAATGGGACTTCATTCGAGTTAAGGCATGGGCAGCAGAGATATAGATGACCTCAAGTTTACGGAGGGTAGAATGTGGGTGACCAGCCAGGAGTACAGTCAAGCGTAGAGATAACAATAGCATGAATGAGGATTTCAGCAGCAAATGAGCTGAGACAGAGTGAAGTCAGGCGATGTTATAGAGGTGGAAATAGGTGGAATTAATTATGGCGGGAATATGGGCCAGAAATTTCCCCCTGTCGAAGGGGTTGTGCAGGGGCGGGCGCGAACCCAATCAGCGCCCCTGATCGGGGACACGCCGCCATTTTACGTGGGCATGCCAATTAAGGCCCGCCTAGCGTGATACTTGCCAGGAAGCGCTATGCGCTCCCTGTGCGGGGGGGGAGGGGGGGTTCCCTGAGAAGCTTCCTGCGCTCTTTCGCGCATGCACGCAAAAGAGCACAGAGGTCTCCCCGAGGCAATCTGCAATTGTGATATAGTCCCATTAATGTGCCAGATCTCTTGCTATTTCCTAGCTTAATCCAAAGGGCAACTTGTCTTTAAATTCTTGAATTCTAGGCCAGAATTTTCACGTCGTCGTGCAGGGACGGGTCCCGCACACTGACGCATAAAATGACACGCGGTGACGTCAGGCATATGTCCTGACGTCACCACGTATCATTCCGATCTTTCGGTCGGCAGGCACGCGCCAGAGGCGGCTGTGCACCCGTCGAGCTGTCAACGGCTTATTAAGGCCATTAATAAACCAATTAAAGTAATTCTCAAAGCTGCCTGTCTAACCTTAAGGTTGGCGGGCAGGCGAAGAGCCCCAACTCTCCCTCCTCCACCGACCCGCACAGTTAGTGCTGAGCACTACCGAGCGCGAGTCACGCTGCCAATTAAGGCCTGCCCATGTAAAATGGCGACGCACAGCCGATCCCGGGCAGCGATCGGTTCCACGCCCGCTCCCAACCAGCCCACCCGACAGGCAGAAAATTTTGCCCCTAGTGTTAGTGTATTTGCTCTAATTATTCCCACTATTACTCCTCTCTTTCTTCCAGGCTCTTATTTATCTTGAAAGATCTTTACCCAATACATGATTGATTGGAAAATACTTATAAGTTTCAGGCCCCAGGGCAGAACAGCTGAAGGCAAATCACTTGATATCACTCTTTAAGATTATTTTGCAACTATAACAAGGTATAATGTGTTGTGTGCTAGTGTCAAAACACAAACTAGATGCAGCAGCCTAGATTCTGCATTTGGATGAAAACACAAGCACAAAAATAAAGAGGGGGCAATTCTCCTCATTTCAACCTTTGTGTACCAGCTTTTTTGGTGCTACAGTGAGGAAAACAGGCTATGTCCTTGCCTTATTTGTACCTGTTGTGTTTTTCCAGTGGGATGGTATGTGAGAAAGATTATGCTTGAAATATTGGGGGGAAAGCATGGATAGTCCATGAAAATGGGCAGGGATCATGATGTGGGATTAACCCATAGCTGTTGCTTTCAGTGCACATAGCATGTCAACTTCATATTGCTAATTAACATAATTGTAGTGTGCAACCATGCTCACCACACTAATTGAGCAATAGCACCCCCCAGCAGTGGCTCAAAATCACCACAAGCCAGCATCAGTTAAAATCAGTCTGCACCTCTAGAAGAGGAGGTGCATTGCGGCTGGAGCAATTGCTGGAGATTTTTGATGAACCCATTCAGATCTGGATAATGGCACCATATGGAAGAGAGCAGGTTCCAATATTTTCTTTTGTTCAGTGGAGCCTTGGCCAAGGATGTGCAGAGGAGAGATGTGCCCTATTTAGGAGGCCAGGAGGTCCTCCAGACAACCTTTGCTAAGGCGGCGTGACCAAATAGCTGTGGCGGTCAATGCCAGGAGACTAGCCCTAAGGACCTGAATGTAGTGCCGCAAAAAGTTCAATGACCTCACACAAGTGGTCAAGGCAGTGAATGCATCTTCAAATAACATATGCCAGCAACTGTACCACTAGGGTCAGACACTGCTCAGCTCACCATAACTTTATCGCTCACCTACCAGCAATCCATCAATCAGGAATTATACTTAACATTCATAGCTTCACCTCACCCTCTGTTGGATCCTGGTCACCAGTTTTTTGGGACTTATGGATCTGGGTTACATGCTTATTTTGGGATGGCTGCAATAGACAGAGTTGATCAGCAGACAGTTCTTAGGTGAAACACATCCTGTTTATTTACAAAGGTACTCAGCAGCTACACTTGTGTGCTTTCAACTCAAACCCTGTTTCCATACTTTTGCTTACTAACTCAGACTACTAACGACAGAGGTAGCCCGCACGACTCCTCTATTGGTTACATAAGATTGTGTGATCTTCCTTTATAACATCCTTCTTAAAGGTATACTACACAATACATAAAACCATAATTACCACACCTTCACACTTAGCTCTGTTGCAAGCCTCACAGTGAAATCCCACAGTTTGCACACACTGCCAGCTTTCAACCATGACAGCCACCTCAGTCAAACAAATTGCACAACCCTGATGTACTGCCCTCTCTACTGCAGGACAAGATGTGCACAATGTCAGGCAACAGATGCTAACTGGCAGAAGATAGGCATGGCTGCATATCTTTACATACCCAAGAACTGTAACCTGGCCAGGCAGTGATGGCAGAGCAATAGGTGGAAGAGCAAGAAGACATAGATGACGAAGGAACTGTGGCTTGATTTCACATTTGCAGCCACTAGCTCAGATACTCTTTACATGTACTTTAGAGGATAGCTCAGAGGCAAGGTATGACCTGATGAGTCACCAGGCACAAGAGGTCTTCAGCCAGGGCAGGGGACAAGGGTAGCACAGGTGCCAACTCTCCTTGAGTAAGATAGAAAATTAGTTCTACTGCAGAGGGCTCAGATTAGTACTTCAATGGAGAAGTGAAATGCCGAGAGAAGAACCCCAAAACAAAGCTGGGCATCAATCGGCCTCCAACCTACAGGGCAGCTGCGCGCACTAACCAGGGATCAAC
The DNA here is from genome assembly GCF_964194155.1 of Cetorhinus maximus. Classification (NCBI taxonomy): domain Eukaryota; kingdom Metazoa; phylum Chordata; class Chondrichthyes; order Lamniformes; family Cetorhinidae; genus Cetorhinus; species Cetorhinus maximus. The sequence goes on from NC_135879.1 coordinate 58,147,893, forward strand.
CGGGTTTCAATAGTCCCAATGCATAGTTGGTAACTGGTCCAGTAACTTTTTTTCATTTTGGAGTTCTTTGGAATGGTGTACACACCTGCTGGAGTCAAGTCGAGTCCTGAAAAAGTCACAGCTATCTCTGAGATAGAAGCTAGAAGAGGCAATGAGAGCTGAGAAGTATCTTTGGCTTGATCCATGAGTTATTTCATACCTTACATGTCAGAACACACAGCAAACCTATGAGAGCTGATGAGAGAGGAAATGGAGTGTCAGTGGTCAGAGTTACATGAGAGGAGTTTCTGCAAACTCAAAGAAGTAGTATGCAAGGAGACAAGTCTGTCATACTATAACAGAAAGAAACCTGTGACTCTTCAAGTAATGCTTCTACCAAAGGACTAGTAGCAGCCCTGTTACAAGATGAAAAGCCAAAAGTGTTCGCATTCAAAGCTCAAACATCAGCTGGGACCAGGTATGTCAACATAGGAAGAGAGCTTGCAGCAGTCATATATAGATGTGAGAAATTCCATACGTATTTCTACAGGGGAAAGTTCATAGTTGGAGAAAGAGCATCATCCACTAGAGCAGTTCTAGAAGAAAAATCTGTGTAGAGCACCAGAAAGACTGCAGAGGTCATGCTTGAATCTTCAGAGTTGGGATTTCACTCTGAAATACAAGCCAGGAAGAGAAACGGTGCTAGCAAATGCCCTGACTCAGTTGGCACCATTTGAAAAACACCAGGTAAAATATCATGGTATAAAGATCCATCAATTAATAAACATGATACCACCAAAACTGAATTGAGTTAGAGATGAGACAGCAAAGATGAAAAGTTAAAGGTGCTATCTCAGCAAGAGATTGAGGGAGGGCCAGTAAGATACAGCAAACACAGCCAGCAATACAGCAGTATTGGTTTACCAGAGATGACATCTCACTGGACATGACATCTCATTAGGCCTCCTAATTGTAACTACACTGTAGGACAGAGTATAAAGGAAGAGATAATGGGAGCTTGTCAGAAAAATAACGCGACAACCATGGGGGGTTTTAATCTACATATAAACTGGAAAATTCAGGTGGACAAAGGTAGTGTAGATGAGGACTTCATGGAATGTTTTTTGGATAGTTTCTTAGAACAGCATATTCTGGGACCAACCAGAGGACAGGCTATACTAGAACTGGTATTGTGCAACAAGATAAGATTAATTGTTAACCTCATAGTGAAGGCACTCCTAGGTGGCAGCGATCATAATATGATTGAATTTTACATTCAATTTGAGGGAGAGAAGAGTGGGTCCAAGACTAGTATTTTAAACTTAAATAGGGGCATTTATAATGCCATGAAAGCAGAGCTAGCTAAAGTGAACCGGCAAATGAGGTTAAGGGATAGGTCTATAATGAGGCATTGGCAGACTTATAAAGGGATATTTCAAAATGCACAGAATAGGTACATTCCAATGAGAAAGAAGACTTCCAAGGGTGGTGGGGGGAACATACCAGCCGTGGTTGACTACAAAAGTTAAAGGCAGTATCAAACTTAAAGAAAAAGCATAAAATTATGCAAAGATGGGTGGCAGGTCAGAAGATTGGACAGAATTTAAGAACAGCAAGAATGACAAAAAGATTAATGAGGGAAAAATCAGAGTACGAGAGGAAGCTAACTAGAAATATAAAGATGGACAATAGAGTTTCTATAGATATTTAAATAAGAAAATATTTTTTAAAAGTGAGTATTGGTCCTATAGAAAGTGAGTCTGGAGAATTAATAGTGGAAAATAAGGAGATGATAGATGAACTGAACTGGTATTTTGCATAAGTCTTCACTATAAAGTATACAAAGTAACATCTCAGGAATAGCTGTAAATTAGGAAACAAAAGGGAGGGGGGAACTCAAGAAAACTACAATCACCAGAGAAGTGATATTGAGCAAATTATTGGAACTGCAGGCTGACAAATCCCTGGGTCATGATGGGCTTCATCCTAGGGTCTTGAAAGAAGTGGCTAGTGAGATAGTTGGTTTTAATTTTCCAAAACTCCCTGGATTTGGGGAAGGTTCCATTAGATTGGAAAATAACAAATGTAACTCATTTATTTAAAAAGGGGGGGAGAGACAGAAAGCAGGGGTGGGATTTTCCGGCCCCTCCCACCACCAAGATTGTCAGGTCCCACCATGATGGGGCTGGAAAATCCCAGCCCAGGAAACTACAGGCCAGTTAGCTTAACATCTGTCATAGGGAAAATGTTAGAAGCTATTATTAAAGATGTTATAGCAGGGCGCTTAGAAAAATTCAAGGCAATCAGGAAGAGTCAACATGGTTTTGTGAAAGGAAAATCACGTTTAACCAATTTATTGGAGTTGTTTGAAGGAGTCACATGTGCTGTGGATAAAGGGAAACTAGTGGATGCACTGTACTTAGATTTCCAGAAGGCATTTGATAAGGTACCACATCAAAGGTTACTGCGGACAATAAAAGCTCATGTGTAGGGGGTAATATATTAGCATGGATAGAAGATTGGCTAGCTAACAGGAAACAGAGGGCAGCCATAAATGGGTCTTTTACTGGTCGGCGGGATGTAATGAGTGGTGTGCCACAGGGGTCAGTGCTGGGGCATCAACTTATTACAGTTTATATAAATGACTTGGATGAAGCAACTGAAGGTATTGTTGCTAAATTTGTTGACAACACAAAGATAGGTAGGAAAGTAAGTTGTGAAGAGGACGTAAGGAGACTGAAAAGTGACATAGATAGGTTAAGTGAGTGGGCAAAGATCTGGCAAATGGAATCTACTGTGGAAAAATGTGAAATTGTCCATTTTGGAAGGCAGAATAAAAAAGAAGCTTATTATCTAAATGGTAAGAGATAGCAGAGCTCTGAGATTCAGAGGAACCTGGATGTCTTAGTGCAGAATCAAAAAAGGCTAGTATGTAGGTACAGCAAGTAATTAGGAAAGCAAATAGAATGTTATCATTTATTGTGAGGGGAGTTGATTACAAAAGTAGGGAGGTTATGCTTCAGTTACAGATGAGACCACATCTGGAGTATTATGTACCTTATTGGTATCCTTATTTAAGGAAAAATGTAAACACGTTAAAAGCAGTTCAGAGAAGACTAATACCAGCAATGGGCAGGCTGTCTTATGAGGAAAGATTGGACAGGTTAGGCTTGTATCCACTGGCGTATAGAAGAGTAAGAGGTGACTTGATTGAAACCTTTAAAATCCTGAGGGGTCTTGACAGGATGGATGCAGAGAGGATGTTTCCTTTTGTGGGAGAATCTAGAACTAGGGGTGACAGTTTAAAAATAAAAGGGGTCACTCATTCAAGACCGAGATGTGGAGAAATTCTTTCTCTCTAGGGTCGTGAGTCTTTGGAACTCTCCAGGCAGTGGAAGCAAAGTCTTTGGATATTTTTAAGGCAGAGCTGGGTAGATTCTTAATTAACAAGAGGATAAAAGGTTATCGGGGGTAGAAGGGTATGTGGAGTGGAGGTTATAATCAGATCCACCATGATCTTATTGAATGGCGGAACAGGCTCGAGGGGCTGAGTGGCCTGCTTCTGCTCCTAATTCATATATTCATATGTAGAATGTATGTGTTCTGCTGGCTGGATCCAGAATCATCAGGCGGAACTTTCCATTTATGAGACTAGGTGCGGTGTCGGCTGTTTCGGCGGCCCCCACCCTGCTGTTCAGAATGGCAGCAACTTGCACCTGATTCTGTGCTTGGAAGCTCATCAATTATGCACAGGTGACTATCGGGCCAAATGACCTAGTGGGTCAGGAGTTGATTCATCTGCCCTGCTGTCAGCTAGCGGGGTCAAAAGATTGGGTACCATATTTAAACGCCAGTTGAACACATACATCTCACTCTCTGCGGTTCATCTGTCTCCAGGAGACCATTACAGATGTCTTCTACATACAACAAGGATGCTGCACCCCACTTCAGACACAACACCCTCCAGACCTTGATCAGAGGGGTGCAGGCGCATAGGGATGTGCTCTATTCCAGGAAGAACACCAGCCTCACCTATCGAACCTGGAAGACCATCACCAAGGAGATCAGTGCGGCTGCTGGGTATGGCTCATGGGTATGATCTTATAGCCATTACGGAGACGTGGTTACAAAGAGATCAAAGCTGGGAACTAAATATTTAGGGGTATGTGACTTTTCAAAAGGACAGGCAAGAAGGAAAGAGTGGTGGGGTAGCTTTGTTAGTATGAGATGGAATAAGTATGGTAGCAAGAAAGGATCTTGGATCAGAAGATGTAGAATCCATATGGGTGGAGGTAAAAAATAACAAGGGGAAGAAGATACTGATGGGAATAGTCTATAGGCCCCCTGACAGTAGCTATACTGTAGGACAGAGAATAAATCAGGAGATAATGAGGGCATGTAAAAAAGGCAGTTCATTAATCATGGGTGATTTTAATCTTCATGTAGATTGGGAAAATCAAACTGGCAGACGTAGCCACGAGCAAGAATTCATAGAGTGTATTCAGGACAGTTTCTTAGAACAATATGTTGTGAATCCGACCAGGGATCAGGCTATTTTGGATCTGATAATGTGTAACGAGGCAGGCTTAATAAATGATCTCAGAGTAAAGAATCCCCGAGGAAACAGTGACCATAATATGGTAGAATTTAGCATTCAGTTTGAGAGTGAGAAACTTGGGTCAGAAACAACTGTGCTAAATTTAAATAAGGGTAATTACAATGGAATGAGGGCAGAGTTGGCTGGAGTGGACTGGGAAAGAAGTTTAGCAGAAAAGATGATTGATAAACAATGGCAGATGTTTAGGAAAATAGTTCATGGTTCTCAACAAAGATATATCCCAGTGAGGAAGAAAGATTCAAGGAAGGGGATAAACCAACCATGGTTAGCCAAGCAAGTTAAAGACAGTATCAAATTGAAATAAAAAACATACAATGTGGCAAAGATTAGTGGTAAGCCAGAGGATTGGGAAAGTTTTAGAAACCAACAAAAGATGACCAAAAAATAATAAAGAGGGAGAAAATAAACTTTGAGGGTAAGCTAGCAAGTAACATAAAAATGGACAGTAAGAGCTTCTTTAAACATATAAAAAGGAAGAGAGAGACCAAAGTGCACATGGGCTCCTTAGAGAATAAGGCAGGGCAAATTATAATAGGGAACCAGGAAATGGCAGAGGAGTTGAATAAATACTTTGCTTCAGTCTTCACAGTAGAAGATATTAACAGCATTCCAAAAATACTAAATAATCAAGGGGCAAAAGGTGGGGGAGGAAATAAATACAATAACTATCACTAGAGAAAAAGTACTAGGGAAATTAATGGGGCTAAAGGCCAATAAGTCCCCTGGGCCCAATGGGTTGCATCCTAGGATATTAAAGGAAGTAGTTACAGAGATAGTGGATGCACTGGTCGTAATCTTCCAAGAATCCTTACATTCTGGAAAAGTCCGAGAGGATTGGAGCATGGCCAATGTAGCACTCTTATTCAAAAAGGGAGGGAGACAAAAAACAGGTAACTATAGGCTAGTTATCTTAACATCTGTCATTGGGAAAATGTTGGAGTCTATTATGAAGGACGTAACAGCAGAGCATTTAGAAATACATAATCTAATCAAGCAGAGTCAGCATAGCTTCAGGAAGGGGAAATCATGCCTAACAATTTATTAGAATTCTTTGAGGAGGTAACAAGCAGGATAGATTAAGGGAAACTAGTAGATGTAATATATTTGGATTTCCAAAAGGCATTTGATAAGGTACCGCACATAAAGCTACTTAATAAGATAAGAGTCCATGGTGTCGGAGATAGTTTATTAGCATGGATAGAGGATTGGCTAACTAATAGAAGACAGAGTTGGGATAAGGGGGGCATTTTCGGGATGGCAATCTGTAACTAGTGGATCAGTGCTGGGGCCTCAATTATTTACAACATATATTAATGACTTAGATGAGGGAAGTGAATGCACTATCACCAAGTTTGCAGATGATACAAAAATAGGTGGGAAAGCAGGTGGTGAGGATGACACAAGGGCCAGGATTTTCTGGCCCTGTCAAGGGTAGGAGCCGCCATGGGTGAGGCGGCGCAGCAGCCAAAAGTCCATTGATTCGTGGTGTGACCGGACGATCCCAGCGGCGGGTGGGTGGGGGAAATCCCGCCCAAGGAGTCTACAAAGGGATACAGACAGGTTAGGTGAATGGACAAAAACTTGGCAGATAGAATATAACATGGGAAAATGTGAGGTTATGCACTTTAGCGGGAAGAATAGAGGAGCTGAATATTATTTAAATTGAGAAAGACTGCAGAAGGCTCCAGCACAGAGGGATTTGGGAGTCCTCGTGCATGAATCACAAAAAGCTAACGTACAAGTTCAACGGATAGTAGGGAAGGCAAATGGAATGTTGGCCTTTATTTCAAAGGGAATATAGTATAAAAATAGGGGAGTCTTGCTAAAACTATACAAGGCACTAGCTAGACCACACCTAGAAAACTGTGAACAATTTTGGTCCCCTTAACTAAGAAAAGATATACTGGCAGTGGAGGCAGTCCAGAGAAGGTTCACCAGGTTGATCCTGGGTATGGAGGGATTTTCCTATGAGGAGAGGTAGAGTAGGTTGGGCCTGTACTCATTGGAGTTTAGAAGAATGAGAGGCGACCTTATTGAAACATATAAGACTCTTAGAGGGCTTGACAGGGTAGATGCTGAGAGGTTGTTTCCCTTTGTGGGAGAGTCTAAGACCAGAGGGCATAATCTCAGAGTAAGGGGATGCCCATTTAAAGAAGAGTTAAGGAGGGATTTCTTCTCTCAGAGGGTAGTCAATCTGTGGAATTCTTTACCGCAGAGGGCTGTAGAGGCTGGGTCATTAAGTATATTCAAGGCTGAGATAGATAGCTTTTTTATCAGTAAGGGAATCAATGGTTATGGGGACAAGGCAAGAAAGTGGAGTTGAGGATTATCAGATCAGCCATGGTCTCGTTGAATGGCGGAGCAGGCTCAATGGGCCGAATGGCCTGCTTCTGCTCCTACGTCTTATGGTGTTATGGTCTGCCAGTTACACCTGGAACGAGATCCAGTGCAGGAAGAGGATGAATGATCTCATCCGCTTCCCCAGAGTAAGTCATTCTTCAACTCCCTCTAATATCAAATTCTCATCATGGCATCATGTGCTCAAATGGCTACTTTCTTCAGGGATCTCACTCAACCATTACCAGGGGATGCACATCACCATCACCCCATCTATCATGCTGTGCACTCTCCATCCTCAGGCCTGCTGGGGAGAGCTCACCACACACAGCAGGCGTGAACATTTGCTAACCTATCTCCAAACCTTCTCAGCACATGCCTTTCTTGTGCCTTCATCCAGGCCAAGCTTGTCCACAACAGGTGGGAAAGTTCCCTGACAGGGGTGGGACACGGCCGATATCATTGGCCTCACAGAGTTGGTGAAGGCTGCAGCCCAAATTGCTGGGGATGACAGTGGGGAAGGGGAGATCGGATTGTCTCACCAACCCAATACGGATCACTCCTCCATGAGTTCATCACATCCTGACAATCACAGTGAGTCACATTCAGTCTTATATTCCTCATGCTCATCTACTAAAACTCCATTCTCTATCTTATAGGCACCTGCAAGTTGAAGCCCACAAGGGACTCCATCAAACTCCCAGCTCACAGACCACGTCCAAGGAGGAAGATGATGAAGAACCGTCACAGTGCTCACCCACATCCTCCTACAGAGTATAGACACATGCCTCAGTGGAGCACATCTCTAGATGAGGCTAGGGTCACTTTCCGGAGGTCACTGCACAAGCACGTCCCCGCAGCAGTTGGAGGTAGGGACAGGCCAGGTCTCTAGCACTAGAAGGGCTGTTGGAGAACAGCCATCCACTCAGTCCGATGAGTTGATGAGCTTCTGGCCTTCCAACTCATGGTGGATAGTCAGCAAGAAGCGGGGGGACATCATGCAGTGGTGTTTGAAGCCCTCAAAGAGGACAACTGCTGAAGTCATCAAAGGGAAGAGGGCAAACAACTCTGCAGGCTGCCTCCACCCTGCTGCAGATGTGAGGACAGCACCTAGAAGGGATGGATGGCCTAGAAAAATCAAAAAATTTTGATCACAGTTTGTTGCACGGGTGAAGACAATAATTGTCACTAATTGAACATCTCCAAATATATTCACTTTCAATGCATATTGTCTACTGTTTTCTTTCAGCATCCTTCTAAAGGCTTTGCGAGCACCTCCCCGCCCCAGCCAAGCAGTTTTCCTGCACGTAGTCGGCTCCAATGACTGAACCTACAAGGAGAAGAATATGTGGCAGTGTCTCTCAGAGCCTCATGCAAGCACTCTCCTGCGCATGCAGAGCCTTTATCCATCAAACTCATTTTACTGGTCCCTAGAATATTTAATAATGCCTACTGGGGGTCCCTTTCTGTTGTCCAGCTGAGATGACCTGCATTTCTGTCCACACATTGACCCAACTCCCATGCAGCACCTGTGCTCGTCCAACAAAAGGCTCTGCTTACTTTCAATTTGAGAACTATGGTTGTAGTTTCTTTATGAGCTCCCTCACCATTTCCCATCCCCCGGTCAGCCATGTCCTTTCCACCATCACCATTGGCCCCCATGGCATCACCTAAGACCTCCCCACCGTCACCCTCCAGTCCAAATCCTTCTCCTTCCAGGATGTCTAGGTGAACGTGCATATTCCCTTTCTTCCAGAACGTCCCACCCTCACTCACAATGACCTCCTCGACCTCCTCCTTCCCACCCCCATATCTGTGTCTATCTCTGTGTCCCAACTAACAACCCTCACCGCCCCTTCACCCAAAATCATCAAACCCTTACCCTCCCATCCTACCAGTTCCTTCTGCCCCCTGTAACCTTAACCACCCCCTCCTATCACACCCACCCTATTTGAGGGCGACGTAATTTCCCGCTGGCGTGATGCAAGATTGGAAGGCGTGAGGAGATTTCAGCGAGTAGCTGTTTTAATCAGCTTTCATGAGATGTTAATGAATGCTAATGGCATTCATGCCACTAGTTGGTGGGATAACCGACCCACTATTGCCTTGCCATCGGGAGAACTGCAAATTGTCTTTACAACGGTGGGTTTCCGACTTTTTGGCTCCTGCTGGAATCTCTGCTCCTGCCTGCCTCGAAATCTGCTGCGGTAGGAATGGGAAAATTCTGCCCATTGTACCCAAAAACGTGCAGAGAGAACCTCTCCAGAAGATACATGATGACCACATGTAAATGGAGAAATGTAAACTCAGAGCCAGATCAGCTGTGTACTGGTTATGTATTTACAAAGACATCAAAAGATTGGTATCTCCATGCAGTGTATGCCAGAGGTCTATGAATACACAGCAGAAAGAGGAGATGGTAAGTACTTAAGTATGACCCAGACCATGGCATACTCTGATAGCCGATGTATTCACAATCAAGAATGGTATCTCATAGTTAAAGATAATTATTCAAAGTTCCTTTTATCAAAAAGGAAAAGGATTTGAGAGCTAAGCTACAACATTAAACTCAGCAGATATATGTGTTCTGTTTGCTCATGAAGGAGTATAATATCTGATAATGGAACCCAGTTCACCTCCAGAGAGTTTAAGGAATTTTCTGAACAGTGTGGGTTCAACATCATCATCTCATCGCCAAAATACTGAAGGGGACACAATTTATGGAAAGACATGTCCAGATGGTTAGAAGAACCTTCATGAAATGCCAAAAGACAAAGGAAGACCCAAAATTTGCCTATTGTCACTCCAGCCCACACCTTGCAGGGCTCACATGGAATCGCCTCAAGCTACTCAGTGGCAGAAAGTACTTGACAACTTTACCAAGCAGGATACTCTCTCCAAATGGCCAGGAGGAAGTAAGGCAACAACTCACTGACGCACAGGTAGAAGGCGGTCAACACTTCAACAAACTTGTTAAATCTCCCAGAACCATGGTAGGGTCCCCCTTGTCCTCACTTATCACCCCACCTGCCTCCGCATTCAAAGGATCATCCTCAGCCATTTCTGCCAACTCCAGCATGATGCCACCACCCAACACATCTTCCCTTCACCCCCACTGTCGGCATTCCATAGGGGCCATTCCCTCCGGGACACCCTGGTCCACTCCTCCATCACCCCCTACACTTCAACGCCCTCCCAAGGCACCTTCCCATGCAACCGCAGAAGGTGCAACACCTGCCCCTTTACTTCCCCCCTCCTCACCGTCCAAGGGCCCAAACACTCCTTTTAAGTGAAGCAGCACTTCACTTACACTTCCCTCAATTTAGTCTACTGCATTCGCTGCTCCCCACGCGGTCTCCTCTACATTGGAGAGACCAAATGCAGACTGGGTGACCGCTTTGTGGAATACCTTCAGTCTGTCCGCAAGCATGGCCCAGACCTTCCTGTCGCTTGCCATTTCAACACCCACCCTGCTCTCATGCCTACATGTCCGTCCTTGACCTGCTGCGATGTTCCAGTGAAGCTCAACACAAACTGAAGGAACAGCACCTCATCTTCTGATTAGGCGCTTTACAGGCTTCCGGACTTAACATTGAGTTCAACAACTTCAGATCATGAACTCTCTCCTCCATCCTCACCCCCTTTTTGATCCCCTTTTTTCTCATAATTATTATATTTTTTATATATATATATTTGTCTTTTCCCACCTAATTCTATTATTATTTTAAAAATATGTTTCCATCCATTGTTTTATCTCCACCTTTTAGCCTATTTTGATCCCTTCCCCCCACCCCACCCCCACTAGGGCCATCTGTCACTTGCTCATCCTGCTTTCTACCCTTAATGTCACCATTAGCACATCCTTTAGCTAATATCAACATTGTCAACACCCCTTTGACCTTTTGTTTATGACATCTTTGGCAATCTCTCCTTTGCCTCCACCTATCACTGGCCCTCTATCCAGCTCCACTTGTCCCACCCCGCCTTAAACAGCTTTTTTCACCACATTTCTATTTCTCTTTAGTTCTGATGAAGAGTCATACAGACTCGAAACGTTAACTCTGTCTTCCTCTCCACAGATGCTGTCAGACCTGCTGAGGTTTTCCAGCAATTTTTGTTTTTGTTTCAGATTTCCAGCATCCGCAATATTTTGCTTTTATCCTAATGTTAAATCAATGCCTGAGTTGTGCAAAGTGTACATGTACAGAATGGGATCCAGCAAAACTCATACTCCAAGATCATACATCATTGAGATTGAAACCGGTAAGCAAATGAGAAGGAACAGAGTCCATATTCAACACACACCTGAACTGGAAAAGCAGAAAAGGTCATCATCAACACCTACAACATCACTAACAAGTGAAACAACATCATCAGCATCACCAACATGCAGTGCAACATCAACAACAAGCAACACAACTCTTATAACACCAGGCACATCACCAGTACAGCATGTCAATTCATCACTGTTAGAGGTGAATGCCAAATCCACAAAATGGAGGCACAACATCCTACCAGTGATAAGTGATATCATGAATAATGTTTTTGAGAAAAGAAAACAAGTTATAAAAGACTCAAGGTGTTCAGTTTAATCAGACAAGTCGATTATTAATCTTCTTTAGTTTAGACATAATGGCCCAAATCTTCCGATATGGGGAGAGGCCTCCGACACAACTTTACGCCGTTGATGTGTGTTGGGAACCAGTGTGGGCACACCTGCGGTTCTTATGTGGGAAGTTTAAAATTCTGATTGCAGTTTTACCTGGCCCCGATTGCTTCGCGATCCTTACAATAGTGGGATAAGATGGCCAGAATCACAGAGGCTTGGGCTGTTTGTCCTATACTTACCCCTAGTTTTTACACGGATTTACTTGGAGCTTTCACAGCAGGCATAAGGCCAGCAAAGCTCTAAGTAAATCAGCTGGAAAGAATAATGGCAACCACAGCAATGTTTAGTCCCCTCCCAGCAATGCTCCCCCCCCTCCCGGCAATGTTCATCACCACCAAAAACGGTCGCCTCCCCCGACCTGGCATTTCACCCCTCCCATCCGGACAATGTTGACCTCCCTCCCGGCAAAGGTCACAACTCCACCCGGCAATGTTCACCCTCCCCTGACAATGAGGGGGAGAGAGTGGGGTAGTGCTAATGCCATTGGACCAGTAATCCAGAGGCCCAGGCTAATGCTCTATGGGCAAGGGTTCAAATCCCAATATGGCAGTTGGTGGAATTTAATGGGAGAAGGCAGGAGAATGGCACTACGTGCAATGCTCATTCGGACAGCTGGTGCAGACATGATGGGCTGAATGGCCTCCTTCTCCATGGGAATAATTCTGTGAATTAATAAAATTTGGAATTGAAAGCTAATCTCAGTAATAGTGACCATGAAACTATCAGCTAGTTCATCATTTAGGCCTACATGTGACTCCAGACATGATTGACTCTTAACTGCCCTCTGCAATGGCCTAAGCCACTCATTCAATGGCAATTAAAGATAGGCAATAAATACTGACCTTGCCAGCGAGACCCTCATCCCATGTAAGAAGAAAGAAAAAAATGTTCACCCCACCGCCCTCCCAGCAATGTCACCCCCACCCCGCAGAACACTGTTGGGGTTGACAGCTCCATTTTAAACAATGTAGGTCAATGAATTGAAGACAGACCTTAATGGGTCTGTCTTTCATTCATGATGAGAAAAGGGGGCATGGCTGCACCTGATTTATGCTCGACAATTGGCTACCCGACTCTGTACGTCCCTGCATCCCTGCGGAGATGGCATTGGAAGGCGCAAATGTTCTAGCATAAAATGGTAAGTGTACAGTTTAAATTGCAGTCAGCATTGGACGCATCCTCTCTGATGCTGACTAGAAGATCTGGGCCAATATATTTTTTAAAATTTAATGATTGGGACAGTTATATTTCAATATGGAGGCATGATTTTTTTTTAAAGAAAGAGGGATATCATATTGCTATATTATTTGTAAAGAGTTAGGAACAATGTTTACATTGTTATGATCTTTGGCCAGGTCCCCAAGTTGTTGGTAAGATCCAGTTCGGGACAAACAATGCTTAAGTAGACAAACTTTGAGAGTTGAGACACTTCCTCAGTGAGGAAAGGCACAATATTCCACGGGTTAGTCATAGAGGTCTACAGCACAGAAAAACGCCCTTTGGCCCATTGATTCTGCATCAGTCAAATAAATGCCTAACCATTCTAATCCCATTTTCCAGCTCTAGGCCCAAAGCCTTGTATGCCATGGCATCGCAAGTGCACATGCAAATACTTCTTAAATGTTATGAGGGCATCTGCCTCTACCACCCTTTCAGGCAGTGAGTTCCAGATTCCCACCACCCTCTGGGTGAAAAAATTCTTCCTCACATCCCCTCTAAACCCCCTGCCCCTTACCTTAAATCTATGCCCCCTGGTTATTGATCCCTCCATCAAGAGGAAAAGTTCCTTCCTGTCTACCCTATCTATGCCCTTCATAATTTTATACAACTCAATCATGTCCCCCCTCAATCTCCTCTGTTCCAGGGAAAATAACCCCAGTCTACCCAATCTCTCCTCATAACTAAAACTCTCCAGCCCAGGCAACATCCTGGTAAATCTCCTCTGCACTCTCTCTAGTGCAATCACATCCTTCCTATAATGCGGATTCCAGAACTGTATGCAATACTCTAGCAGTGGCCTAACCAGCGTTTTATACAGTTCCAGCATAACCTCCCTGCTCTTATATTCTATGCCTCGGCTAATAAAGGCAAGTATCCCACTTGCCTTCTTAACCACCTTATCTACCTGTCCGGCACCTTAAGGGACTGGTGGACATGCACACCAAGGACCCTCTGATCCTCTGTACTTCCCAGGGTCCGACTTTTCATCGTGTATTCCCGTGCCTTGCTTGTCGTGCCCAAGTGCATCACCTCACACTTCTCCGCATTAAATTCCATTTGCCACTGATCAGCCCATCTGACCAGCCCATCTAAATCCTCCTGTAATCTAAGGCTATCCTCGTCACTATTTATCACCCCACCAATTTTTGTGTCATCCGCGAACTTACTGATCAACCCTCCTACATTCAAATCTAAATCGTTTATATATACCACAAACAGCAAGGGACCCAACACTAATCCCTGTGGAACCCCATTGGACACAGGCACCCAGTCACAAAAACACCCCTCGACCATCACCCTCTGCTTCCTGTCACTCAGCCAATTCTGGATCCAATTTGCCAAATTGCCTTGGATCCCATGGGCTCTTACCTTCGTTATTAGTCTCCCATGCAGGATCTTATCAAAAGCCTTGCTGAAGTCCAAGTAGACTATGTCAAATGCATTGCCCTCATCTACACAACTGGTTACCTCTTTGAAAAATTCAATCAAATTGGTCAGACATGTCCTCCCCTTGATAAAAACATGCTGGCTGTCCTTGATTAATCCCTGCCTCTCCAAGTGTAGATTAATCCTGTCCCTCAGAATTGCGTACAATAGTTGCCCCACCACTGAGGTTAGACTGACTGGCTTGTAGTTCCCTGGTTTATCCCTTCCTCTCTTCTTGAATAACAGTACCACATTGGCTGTCCTCCAATCCTCTGGCACCTCTTTGTCACCAGAGAGGTATTGAAAATTATTGCCAGCGCCCCTGCTATCTCCTCCCTTGCCTCACTCAACAGCCTGGGATACATTTCATCCGGGCCTGGAGATTTATCTACTTTTAAGCCTGCCAGGCTACTTAGAACCTCCTCCCTTTCTATGCTAATTTCTTTAGTTATATCACAGTCCTTCTGCCTGATTTCCATATCCATGTCGTCCCGATCACTTGTGAACACCGACACAAAGTATTCATTTAGAACCCTACCTACATCTTCCGGCTACACACACAAATTACCACTATGGTCCTTAATGGGGCCTAATCTTTCCATAGTTATCCTCTTACTCTTAATGTACTTGTAAAATAACTTTGGATTTTCCTTTATTTTACCTGCCAATGTTTTCTCATGCCTCCTTTTTGCTCTCCTAATTTCCTTTTTAAGCTCCCCCCTACACATTCTATACACCTCTAGGGTTTCTACTGTTTTGAGCCCTCGGTATCTGCCATACGCCTCCCCTTTTCTCTTTATCTAATCCTGTATATCCCTCGACATCCAGGGTTCCCTGGATTTGTTGGTCCCACCCTTTATCTTTCCTGGAATATGTTGGCCCTGTACTCTCCCTATTTCCTTCTTGAATGAGTCCTACTGCTCTGATGCAGATTTACCTAAAAGTAGCTGCTCCCAGTCCATTCTGGCCAAATCATATCTGATCTCATTAAAATCGGCCTTCCCCCAATTTAGAACTCTGATTTCTGGCCCTCCTTGTCCTTTTCCATAACAGCCTTGAATCTAGCGGAGCTATGATCACTATCTGCAAAATGCTCTCCCACTGATACCTCTACCACTTGCCCGTCTTCATTCCCTAAAATTAAATCCAGGACCCGCCCCCTCTCTTGTAGGACTTTGTACGTATTGGCTTAAAAAGCTCTCCTGGATGCATTTTAAGAATTCCGCTCCCTCTAAACTTATCACACTATGACTAACCCAGTCAATGTTGGGGTAGCTGAAATCCCCCACTTTTACTCCCCTATTATTTTTATACTTCTCTGAAATGTTCCTACATATCTGCTCTTCTATTTCTCTCTGACTATTTGGGGGCCTATAGTACACTCCCAGCAACGTGATTGCTCCTTTTTTGTTTTTCAGTTCTACCCATATGGCTTCATTTGAGGAGCCTTCTAAGATGTCATCCCTCCTTACTGCTGTAATTGATTCCTTGATCAATATTGTGATACCCCCTCCTCTTTTACCTCCTTCCCTGTCTTGCCTGAAGACCCTATATCCTGGAATATTGAGCTGCCAATACTGCCCCTCTCTCAACCATGTCTCTGTGACAGCAACGACATCATACTTCCATGTGTTAATTTGTGCCCTTAACTCATCTGCCTTGTTCGTCAGACTTCTTGCATTAAAATAAATACCATCCAACCTTGCCAAGCTCCTTTGTGCCTTAACTGGCCTATAATTTCTATGCCTTCCAGACTCACTTGCTCTCTCTTCTAATTTTGGCTGTGTATCTCCCCCTGCTGAACCTCCTCTCAGGATCCCACACCCCTGCCAAGTTAGTTTAAACCATCCCCAACAGCACTAGCAAACCTCCCCGCAATGATGTTGGCCCCATTCCGGTTCAGGTGCAACCCGTCTGCCTTGTACAGGTCCCACCACCCCCAGAAACAGTCCCAGTGTCCCAGAAATCTAAAGTCCTCCCTCCTGCACCAACTCATCTGGGCTAACCTTTTTCTATACTTACTAGCGTGTGGCACTGGAAGTAATCCAGAGATTATACCTTTGAGGTCCTGTTTTTTAATCTGTTTCCTAGCTCCCTAAATTCTGCTTGCAGGACCTCATCCCTCTTTCTACCTATGTCGTTGGTACAAGTATGTACCACGATCTCTGTCTGTTTGCCCTCCCCCTTTAGAATGCCCTGCAGCCGTTCAGTGATATCCTTGACCCTGGCACCAAGGAGGCAACATACCTTGCTGGGGTCATGTCTATGGCCGCAGAAACGCCTGTCTGTTCCCCTTACTATCGAGTCTCCTACCACTATTGCTCTTCCCCTCTTTTTCCTCCCCTCCCTGTGCAGCTGAGCCACTCACAGTGCCATGAGCATGGCTGCACTCCCCAGAGGGACTGTCACTCTCACCGTTTTCCAACAGAGAAAAACGGTTCTCGAGCGAGATGCACCCTGAGGATTCCCTGACTACCTGCCTGATACCTTTCTTCTGACTGATGGTCACCCATTCCCTCTCTGTCTTCACTTCTGTAAGCTGTGGGGTGACCACGAAACTCTCAGCCTCGCAGATGTACCTCAGTGCCTCCAGTGGCCGCTCAAGCTCCGAAATTCGGAGCTCAAGAAGCTGCAGCTGCTGGCACTTCCTGCACACGTGGTCAGTCAGAGCGCAAGGAGCATCTAGGACTTCTCACATGTTGCAGGCGGTACATAACACAGGACTGAGCTGCCCTGCCATGCTTCTAGTTGAAAAAAAACCCTTACTTTAAGTTAAATACAGTAAAAAAACTTTAAATTATTTATGTACTTTAAATAAAATCTAGAACACTTACCTTTTCTTAGCTTAATCTATTTTAAACTGGAGGAAAAAAAATGGAGAAACTGAACACACAAAAATATACTTTACTATACAAGGTCAGAAAGATAAAACAATTTACAATATCTATCTTATACTCTAACATTCAGGGTTAATAATAGGTGCATATGAATTAACAGGCAAACTGTGGTCAAACACATCACACTGCACGATAAATGCCAAATGCGACCACGAGTTTCTACGGATTTCTCAACAATCCATCCAGACTTCGGTAACTCTATTACCGAACAGAGTCCTACCAGCCCACAGCATGGAGTTACAAACCTTCGACTGCCTTCTTCACTCAGAGTCTGCTACCAGCAACCCTTTTCCTGTTTGCAGCCTGTTTTTCTGCTCCTCTCTTTCTTAACTTAACTGTGACCTGTTTCTGTCCCCTGTCTCTGTCCCCTACCTCAGACTTCCTTTTTGCACTTCTCCCTGTATCCCTTCCCCTTTTTTTTGAACAAGAACAAGAACAAAGTAAAGTACAGCACAGGAACAGGCCCTTTGGCCCTCCAAGCCTGCGCCGATCATATTGCTCGTCAACTAAAACATTTTGCACTTCCGGGGTCCGTAACCCTCTATTTCCATCCTATTCATGTATTTATCAAGCTGCCTCTTAAACCCCACTATCGTACCTGCTTCCACCACCTCCTCTGGCAGCGAATTCCAAACACTCACTACCCTCTGTGTAAAAAACTTGCCCCGCACATCTCCTCTATAGTTTTCTCCTCTCACCTTAAATCTATGTCCCCTAGTAATTGACTCTTCCACCTTGGGAAAAAGCTTCTGACTATCTACTCTGTCCATGCCACTCATAATTTTGTAAACTTCTATCAAGTCGCCCCTCAATCTCCATCGTTCTAGTGAGAACAATCCAAGTTTCTCCAATCTCTCCTCATAGCTAATAACCTCCAGACCAGGCAGCATCCTGGTAAACCTCCTCTGCACCCTCTCCAACGCCTCCATATCCTTCTGGTAATGTGGCAACCAGAATTGCACGCAATATTCCAAGTGTGGCCTAACCAAGGTTCTATACAGCTGCAGCATGACTTCCCAGCTTTTATACTCAATACCCCTGCCAATGAAGGCAAGCATGCCATATGCCTTCCTGACTACCTTATCGACCTGCGTTGCCACTTTCAGTGACCTGTGGACCTGTACACCCAGATCCCTCTGCCCGTCAATGCACTTAAGGGTTCTGCCATTTACTGTATAATTCCTGCCTGTATTAGACCTTCCAAAATGCATTACCTTGCATTTGTCCGGATTAAACTCCATCTGCCATTTCTCCGCCCAAGTCTCCAATCGATCTATATCCTGTTGTATCCTTTGACAATCCTCTTCACTATCTGCAACTCCTCCAGCCTTAGTGTCGTCTGCAAACTTACTAATTAGCCCAGGGACCTCTCACTGTCCCCTCTTCCTGTCCCCTGCCTGGGACACTTGTCGGCAATGGGGTTCCACTTCCTGACCCGGGTTTTCGAGCCATTTACCTTTTTTTTCTCTCTTTCTGTGCAGATGCACCGGGTCAGTCCTGGGCCCAAAGAATGTAAAGATGCAGATCTGCTGAATTGCACATGTGTAACCTGCTCCGGGTCTGCGCATGTACGGGAAATCCAAGGTTTTTCGGGACTTGGATTTCTCGCCCTTCGCTCTCAGCTTTAAGGTAAGTTTAGGTTTCATGACAACATGTATATCCAGAATACTACATTTGTAACTACTGTAGTACAGTCAGATGCTGAGCAACAATGTATCAGTCCACAGTACATGGTGAGATCTGTGAAATATTTTCAAAGAAAGCTCCAGCATTTATGTCTAAAAGTTTGATTATTTCAAACTGCTGGGAACCACAAGACATAACACAGTTGCTTCAGCTTTCGAACTTTGGACCTCCATTAAAGGTACAGTGGGTCAATCATCAGAGATAACGGGGTAGTAAGGCAACAAATTCAATTTTTTGGCCCTTACTGTCCTATAGGCAGAATTTTTCCCCTAGTGTGATCCATTCACTTGATCTCGTCTACAACTGGATCTGTAACTAATGATGCAAGTAAGCTGAACCAGGAAATATAAGTGCTATTGACACATTACTGTTTAGATGGATTAACACCAGTTCTTAACCTTTTAGACATGACTTGAAGAAGAGGCTAATGTTTCTTAAATTTTCAAATAAGGTAGATGTTCTCCAAAAAAATGTAAAAGAATTCATTAATCGCTGAAAACTTGTGTTGCTGAAGCTTTTCATGGAACACTTGTCAGGAAAAATGCAAGAATGCCAAATTTCAAATGATCAGTACAATTTATACCATAGGTGAAAAGGGTGCTGATTGGTTGACAAGTCAACTCTGATTGGCCGAGAGATTGTCATGGAGAAAGCAGCAGGGAACTATTGGCTCCCAGTGCTTCTGGTGTAATTCAAAAAAGGAACATATTCCTTTTGTTTGCAGAGAACTGGTCCCTGCGCTGAATGCATGATGCTTCTAACGAGCATAAATAAGCCAAATTACAAGCTCGACTGATTATTAAAATTGGTTGTTCGTGTAGCTATTAGTGCACTCAGGATTGTTCAGCAAGTGCTGCGCAATTGCAGAATCACATCTAACAGTAGACATTTTGTTTTGGGTTTTGCAAGTGCAGGCTTGTTGAGTATGGTCTGTATTCTGCCTATTACAAACAGTCAGAAACATGGGAGCCTATGGTTCCCCATTGCTTTCTCCATGGCAACGCCTTGACCAATCAGAGTTGACTTGCCAACCAATCAGCACCTTTTTTCTTCTGTGGTATGAATTGTTGTGATCGTTTGAAATTTGGCATTCTTGTGTTTGTCCTGACAGGTGCAAGATGAAAAGCTTCGGCCAAAAGTCTCTCTCTTCTGCAATATTCATGTTCTATACTACCAAGTGACTTGAATGCATTTATTCTCAGATTCTCATACAATATATTAATTCTGTGCCACTCAACTTCTTTAAATATTTTGGACTATAAATTGGTCCACACTGTTTTTGTACACGGGGTTGAAGTTCACAGCCCACCTGCACCCAATTGCCTTGGAAGTCACAAGTTCCATGCTACCTCATCATTTCAATGATTGGACTATGCAGCCCAGTGTGACCCATTCTCCTGGTTGGCTGCAAGCTCAACAGGAGGCCTAACAGATAGAGGTTAGCATGTGTTTCAGCTAGCCTCCAGCTCTTTAAAGGTGTCTGTCTCTCTTAAAGGGAAGCTGCACTGAATAACAGAACATTGTTGCAGGTTGATATCAGGGAAAATCAGAGCAAGGAATATGGAGAAGCAGGCTAGGGAGAAGGCTCCTAGGTTCACAAATGGGGCAATGGAGGCATTAATAACTGAGCTGAACAGAAGAAGAGAGGACATGTTTCTGTGGGGTGGGGTGGGGTGGGGGGAGGTGGGGGGGCAGGATGTGCTGGACGAGGGGGCCCTCAAGGCAAACCCTTCTGAGGGAATAGGATCAGATGGTAAGGGAGGTCAATGTCCAGAGTTTGGTTCTGAGGACCTTGTAGCAGTACTGGAAAAAGTTTAATGACTGCATACACTGGTCCAGGCCAGTTAATGTATCTCCACATCACATCTCACACTCCCCAAACCTCCAGCTTCTCATGCTACTTAATGCACCACACTCCCTTCACTTACTCAGCAGCAGTCAATAGCACTCAGGATTCACCTAACAATCACATAATCCACCTCACCCCCACACACATTCCAATGATGCCAGCCTCACACACATCCACCTCTCGCTGCCTCCACATACCTCTAGCTATTCAGCCATGACAGGCACATCACCCAAACACAATGCAAAATAATCACTGATATTCTGCCTTTCTCTTGCAGGAAAAGATTGCCCATAAAAGGAAAGGCAAATCACAGAACCAACAGTGGGTCAGCACATCACCATCTACTGGGCCCGATGGTGTAGATGGTGCTGCAAATCATGGGGCCAGCTAGGATGGAGCCCATAGAGGCTGGGGTCACCAAGACCATCGATGATGATGGTAAGGTACTGCCTAACTCCTTCCTCACCTTCATCTGGATATCTGGCTTGAAGTGAAAATTGCAGATAATGTGACCATGAGCCTCCTGCTTTCCACCCTTACCCCAATCCCACCATCTGCTTTTATGGTGTCAGATATCAAAGCATTCCCACCTGGCTAAGTGCAGCATATCCAGGAGGAGGAGGGATAGCAACATCACACCAGTGATCAGGAAGCACTGTCGCTTGAAATGATATTTTTAGACCAGCTCAGATACTGGAAAAGCATGCACCTTAGAAGCTAGAATAGCGGGGGGATCTGTTCGCAGTAAATTACTGGGCACAAGCAGACTGCAGGCAGGCCAGGGGGAAAGGATAGTTTGCTTGCCAGTTCACTGGAGGGCAAGGTCACACACAAGTTCTGCTTCAAGAACGTCAGATGAGGGCTTCAATGAAGCAGAGTACAGGAGAATGTTGATGAGTACACACACTGAGATGCTGGGCACATTGGCAGACTGAAAAGCCTCCTGTCACTGATGAGGAGCATGGAGGAGTCCAGCTCCAATGTGGGACAAGGCGTTGTGCAGAGCTTGGGGCCCATTCTTTCCATCATGAAAGTGGTGGCTAACTCCAAAGCAATGCTAGCAGACCATACCATGAAGGGGTGCTGTGGTGATTGTTGCTTTAAGGCCAGCCTTACTGACTAAGTGTCACATGATCAGAACAGTCAAACACCGAGTGCGGGGAATCTCATAAGGGGGTGGAGTTTTCTTAGCCTGGTGTAGTGTATTATAGCCTTGCTGGAAGCAGGCAGCTAATCCAACAGCTCTGTAAATAAAGCTCATTGTTCAACTAAAGAAACCTCTTGGTAGTACATCTCTACATCTGGCGACAAGGATAAATGATACTGGTGCTACCTCTCAACCTACAACTGTGGGTATCTTGTTTTAAAGAAAGAAATAAAATATACTCACTGAGGTGCCTCTCTTTGGGAGGATTGACCCAATTGACTCCTCAATAGAGGACTGGAGTCAATACATCGAGCGCCTTGGATTTTATTTTCAGGCCAACGAAATAGGGGTGGGGGGGTGGGGGGGGGCGGGGGAGACAAAGCGCAAAGCAATTCTCTTGAGCGTCTGTGGGAGTCAAACCTACAACATTATTTGCAGTCTCACAGCTGCAAGTGTGCCCGACGCCAAATTGTTCAGTGAGCTCATGGATTTAGCAAAGGGACATTTTCAATCGAAACTATCGGTCATTATGCAAAGATTCAAATTTAATTCGAGGGTGAGGGCCCCAGACGAATTATTTGTGACTTGTATTGCTAAGTTAAAGCAATTGTCAGAGCATTGTGATTTCGGAGTGACTTTGAACGACATGCTACGGGATCGGTGAGTTTGTGATGTGCGCAGCAACGCCATTCAACGTTGATTGATTGCAGAAGTTGATATGACTTTTAAATGAGCATTGGAGATAGTGGAGGCCATGGAAGGCACTGAAAAAGATTTGCAGGAGCTCCAGAGCTTGCAAAATGGCGCAATTTACCAATTAGGGAGGGAACCTGCAGACAGGCATGATGCTAAAACCACTAAAGCAGCCGCAAAGCGGGAATCATTCCCAATCACCCAGAAATCAAAAAAATATACCGGAGGCAACCTGACAGTGATCCTGAAGTTGAAATGTTACCGATGTGGGGCACACTGCACTCCTGAAACATGTAAATTTAAGGAGGCTAAGTGCTTCTACCATCGCAAAAGAGGACATTTGATAAAGCAATGCAGAGCTAAGTCCAGACTGCCAAGTAACCAGCCAGCAAAGATGTTAGAAATACATAACGTGAAAGAGCCTGAAGTAACTAATTTTGACATTCACTCTTTTTTCAATCTTAAAGCAGCCAAGGCAGACTCTATTACTGTCACACTTCACATGAACAGGAAGACTCTAGTTATGGAGGTGGATACAGGGGCATCAGCCACAGTGATGGGTAAGTGCACATTTTAGTTCGTGAGAGAAGGTACCCAACCCTTGAGCCTGGAGAGAACTTCTGCCCAGTTGAAAACTTACACGGAAGAAGCAGTAAAAGTAAAAGGCACCGTCATGGTACCTGTGAGCTATGGGCAGCAGTCAGCCAAGCTCCCAAGTGACTGGGAAAGGACCAAGCCTTCTGGACCATGATTGGCTAAAAGAAATCAGGTTAATTTGGTCTGAGATTTTTCAAGTGCAGGCAGGAGGACTGCTAGATTTATTAAAAAAATACGACAACTTTTTTCACAACGAGTTAGGAAAAATCAAAGTCTTGCAAGCCAAGATTTATGTTGATCCAAAGGTAGCTCCCCAACTTTTTAAGGCAAGAACAGTACCAGTTGCCTTAAGAGAAAAAGTGGATGCTGAGTTAAATAGTTTGGAGGAACTAGGCATCATACAGCCAGTTCAATTTTCGGATTGGACAGCATCTATCATCTCCATACTGAAACCGGATAAGACTGTCTGCATTTGCGACGATGAGAGCTAACAGTTTATCAGGCTGCCAAGTTGGATAAATATCCAGTTTGATCCAGCAAGAATTGAAGACTTGTACGCAAAGCTGGCAGGAGGTCAATCCTACTCTAAGTTGGATATGAGCCACGTGTACCAGCAACTTGAGTTAGATAACACATCCCAGGGGCTATGTCACAATAAACACACACAAAGGCTTATTCCAATATACGCGCCTCCCTTTTGATGTGTCTTCGGCATGTGCAATATTTCAAAGGACGATGGAGGGTCTGCTACAGGGACTGCCACGGGTTGTAGTATACCTTGACAATGTCCTCATAACTGGATGGACAGAGGCTGAGCATTTAGCAAACTTAGAGAAGGTATTAAAAAGATTTCTGGAAACGGGAGTTTGCCTAACAAAGGAGAAATGCACTTTCCAAGCCACTGAGGTTACCTATCTGAGGCACCATGTAGACGCACAAGGATTACACCCCGTGGAAGAAAAGGTTAAGGCAATAAAGGAAGCGCCTTCCCCTACAAATATCACTGAACTCAAATCATTTTTAAGGATGGTAAACTACTACGGGCGATTTTTACCCAACTTATCAACTGTACTGTCCCCCTTGCACACACTGCTGAAGAAACACCATTGTTGGTCCTGGAAGGTTCCACAGGAGGCAGCCTTCAAAAGACTAAAACAAATGCTGCATTCCTCAACCTTGTTAGTGCATTTCGACCTATCTAAAGAATTGAAATTGACCTGCGACGCCTCTCCATATGGTGTTAGTGCAGCATTGGCTCATGAAATGGACAATAGCTCTGAGAGGCCAGGAGTTTACATTTCAAGAACCCTCTCAGCGGCTGAAAAAGGTTATTCACAGATTGAGAAGGAAGGATTGTCAATAGTCTTCAGAGTTAGAAAATTCCACCAGTACTTACATGGCAGGTACTTTACTATTGTCTCCAATCATCAACCGTTTTTGGGCCTTTTGAAAGAAGACAAGGCTATCCCGCCGATAGCCTCAGCAAGAATTCAGGGATGGGCATTAATTCTGTCTGTCTACGAATACACTTTCAAGCACCGACCTGGGATACACATAGCAAAAGCTCTTATCCACCTACCCTTGCAAGAAAGCATCATGTGTACTCCTGTACCCCAAGAAATCATCCTTGCATTGAATTTCTTAGACACATCGCCCGTCTGCTTGAAGCAGGTCAGGAACTGGACCAATCGAGTTCCGTTTTTGTCTGAAGTGAGAGACCAGATACTTACAGGAAGGTTAAATGAGCCAGTCTCCGAGGAAATGAAACCATTTTTTACCATCATACTCTGGGGAGCACGAGTAGTCATTCCTGTACCAGGCAGAGAACTGCTCCTAACCGTATTACACAGCGCTCATCGTGGCATTTCTACGATGAAAATGCTCGCCTGGAGTTATGTGTGGTGGCCTGGTATAGATGCAGCTATCAAGAAGATAGTCAAACATTGTCAACAGTGCCAACTGCTGCAAAAGTTGGCAGCCACAGCCCTCTACACCCTTGGAAATGGCCTGGCCTCCGTGGGTCGATACCTAGGCACAATGTTTTTGCTCATAATCGACGCACACTCAAAATGAATAGAGATTTCTGAGGTGAAATCACTTATGTTGCATGCTACCATCGAAAGGTTAAGCCAATGCTTTTCGACTCATGAATTGCCCTAAGTTATTGTATCAGACAGTGGAGCTGTATTTACAAGTGCTGAATTTCAGAACTGCACCTGTCTAAATAACATTAAACACATCCGACCGGTGCCTTACCACCCAGGATCAAACTGACTAGCTGAGAAGGCCATCCAAACTTTCAAGTCAGGACTTTAAAAAATTGTCAGGAGGAACCTTGGAAACCAAAATCTCAGGCTTCCTTCTTAGCTACCGCACAACTCCGCATGCAACAATGGGAGTTCCACCAGCAGAACTGCTTATTAAGCATCGTCTCAGAACAAGACTGTGCCTCGTACTTCCAAATTTGCCAGGGAGGGTAGAGAAGAATCAGAAAATAAGCCACAATTTGCATAGTAGAGTCCAAAAATTTATGTTAGATGAAGCCGTTTATGTGAGGAACTTCGGTGGTAGTCCAAGTTGGATAGCAGGATTATTGTCTCTGAGGCTGGACTCCTTTCGTACCAAGTAGACATGGAAGGCTGGATCATTCGTAAACACGTGGATCACCTGAAGAGCAGGGAGACACTTCCACGGTCAGTATTGCCACCCAAGGAATGTTATCAAACCCATAAGCACCGGAGTGCCTAATTGACCTGTTATAGACTTTGCTGATGTCTCCGTTGAATCAAATAGTGCCTGTGCCAAAAGAGGTACCTGTTATCACAATTCCTTTAATGCCAATCCTGTAGGAGAGCCTCAGGTTATAGAGTTACACCGATCTACCCGCAACAACTTGATTTGTAATTGCTGGGCCTCTGTATATAAGAGTATAATCTGAATTCATGACAAAGTGAAAGGGTGATTATTTCTAAGATTTTTGATATTGTTTTTTATTCACCTGTATAAAGTAATTTGTGTAAGGAATGTAAAACAAGGGATGTGGTGATTGTTGCTTTAAGGGCAGGCTTACTGACTAAGGGTCATGTGGTCAGAACAGCCAATCAACACTGAGCATGGGGAATCTCATAAGTGGGTGGAGTTTTTCCAGCCTTGGGGAGAGTATTGTAGCCTTGCTAGAAGCAGGCAGCTAATCGAACAGTTCTGTAAATAAAGTTTGTTGTTCAACTAAAGAAGCCTCTTGGGAGTACACCTCTACAGGTGCCTGTGGGTCACTGTCTCAGCTTCTACCGCAGCACAGGTGGAAGTCCACTGACATCTCATTGTTGCAATGAAAGCTTAGACAGAAGCCATGAGATCTGTGCTTGCTGCCATGGAGGCTCAGACTACTGTCATCATGGTTGCGGATCTCAGTGCTCACGGAGGCATGCAGGCAGTCCAGTAAATCTGTGGAAGAATTGTGGAAGCGTTGCTCTGTGGGAGCGACAGTGGCAACGTGAAGCATGAACCTGTTGCCCTCTCTCACGATGACAGCATTTGCTCTCACCATTGCCTGTCTGCCAAATGCCTTTACTGCTCCCTGTCAGCCAGACAGTAGAGACTACTACCGCCCATGCCAAGATGGTGCAGTCTCAATCAGGACCCTCATGGTCCAGCGCTGCTTCAAGGCATTCTGCAAGGTCATTTCTCCCTCTAAAAGTCAGCAGCCTTCCACCAGTCATGCTGCAGCCACAGCAGTAGCACTGTGTAGAAGCACCATGACAAAGAGGCCCATAGGACAAGCACGAAGAGATTAGACACTGGTGAATAATTCATTTCTGTTTTTGTAAATTTGGATGTGTTGTTGGATAAAGATGCTAATAAGGGTTTTGTGGGGGACTTTTATTATTGGATGGTGGCTAAGGATGACAAGTGCGAATGTTGGGTCCATGGTGGTCACTGGAAGTAGTTTCATAGAAAACGGAGTCTGATTGTTCTGTGTCTTGCTCTTCTGGTTATAAGGGTTCCAGGTGCTTTCAACTCTGCCCCCAACTGTTCATCCTCCTTCTCCCTGGATGGCCTCCAGATGCCTGGAGGCAATGGCTGCACTCTCGTAATAGGGATGTTGTGGAAGACGCAGCAAACAATCACAAACTTTGAGATCTGCTCTGGCTTCTACTGTAGGGCTCCCTCCAAGCAGTCAAGGCAGTGGAGCTATTATTTCAGCAGGCCAGTTGCCTGTTGATAATGTTTTGTGTGGTACAATGACTTTCATTTGATGTGCACTCTCCTTGCGCAGTGGGATTGTGGGGGTCAGAGTCATTAGCCACGTGTAGAGAAGGTAGCCCTTGTCCCTGAGCAGCCAGTCTTTGGCTCCTCTAGGATGGCCAACTGGTGCAGAATGATTGCATCATGACTGCTGCCAGGATAGTGGGCATTCACTGGTATGATGTTCTTGGCATGGTCGCAGACCAACTGCATGTTTATGAGTTGGAATTCCTTATCATCCCTATACCTCTCCCAGTTGTCATGGGGGTGCCTACAGAACCAAGTGTGTGCAGGCTATGGGGCCTGCATGATTGGGCATCCCATTATCCTGTCAAAGCCATATGCCTTTTCATTCTGCTTATTCTTCCTAAGCAAGAAGATAATGTACTGTCCTCACCTGTAGTAGGTGGCCTCCGTGACCTCCTGGATGCTCTGAATAGCATGCTAGGGAATGTTGGAGGTGCACCCCACTTCAGCCTGGTAGGACATGGACAGTTAAAAATTTAAGGCAATGGTGACCTTCAAAGCCGCTGGCAGGTCCGTCCTGCCCTGGTGCAAGGATCCAGGTTGGGATGTAGGAGGTGGCAACAAAAATGTTCCACAATTTTTTCACCACCGCCTTGTTGAACCTGAGTCGCCTCAGGCAATGTTCCTGGGTCAGGTACAGATAGGGGAAGTGCTCCTGAAAAACCCTTAGTGGATACAGCTTTCCGTATCGACCCATCCTCCTTCTCCCTTTTTGCTGTGCTTCATGTCTCTGCAGTGTCTGCTTCATCTCATACTTATATTGCAGACCAAGAGGTACTGCAAACACAGCCCTCATACATTGGGCATCAATTCCTGTGTCTGCCCTAATTTGAAGAACCATCTCTCAAAAAGCACCTTCAAAAATACACTACAGTTCTTTCACAAACAGCCTACACAGAAGTGAGTCAAAAGCACCTCATCTGCAAGTTGCTGCCTGGGCCTTTAAATAACACTTGTGTTAGGTGCCTTTTGTATTTGAATGCATGTTCCTTGGTGAGTGACAAGCGAATATATTGAATGGGCCTGTGATCCAAGTTTGCAAATACAAAATCAAATCAGTCTGTAGAGCTGAGTGATGTCATGACAGCACCAGTTCAGAGGCTTATGGCACAAGCAGGGAACACTTGCGTGAGCTCCCTTCCTAGTCCAAAAAGACTGGAGGTGAAGTGCACTCCATTCAAAGGCTTCTGGCTTCAGTAGCAGTTGT
The DNA here is from genome assembly GCF_964194155.1 of Cetorhinus maximus. Lineage (NCBI taxonomy): Eukaryota > Metazoa > Chordata > Chondrichthyes > Lamniformes > Cetorhinidae > Cetorhinus > Cetorhinus maximus. The sequence continues at coordinate 58,176,490 of NC_135879.1, forward strand.
TCAACAGTCTCCAGATCCACATTTTGCACCCATTATATTTCACTCTACATTTTTCCCAAAGGGTCAAACTTCTTATATTTTTAACTATTTCATTTTCTTTGAGGATCTTATTGTATGGCCTTTGCCAGTTTTATATTAATATATGATCTCTGCCATGTTGCATTTTTAGCTTCTTCAGTGTGGTTTCACTTTGCCATTCTTATTGAAGTTATTGCACTTTATTCTTCATAGCTCTTACTGAAGTATTCTTTCTTCTAAAGATTCTTTCCCTTTCTGCATGATTTTATTCTTTTGAAAATATCCTACAGAAGCACAGTTTAGCTTACAGCTCACACAATTGTTCTATATTTAACATATTGTATTCAAAGCTGAAATAATGTTGTACTTTTTAAGCCATGAATACATTTATATGACTGCAAACACTAGCTTATGCTTAAGAACGCCAGTAAGTTTTGCCCAATTATCCAGACTTTGTAGTGACTTTGTCTTCTCAGTTGATGGATCCTTTTTATTAATTTTGTGGAGTTATGAATCATTCTGATGTATGCTCAGGCCTAGGCCAGAATTTTCCAGCCTCTCACGTCGACCAATATGAACGGAGATTTCAATGGCTTGCCAGCCCCGCCATAGGGAAACCCACCACGGTGTGGTTGGGGGGGGGGGGGGGGAGGGGTGCGAATTCCAGCCCTAGTGATCTACTTGGATTATTTTCCATTGCAGCACAGTGGATGAGCTGGCATCTTGCTTTCAGGGTACTATCAATGTCACTCTTCAGGTGGCCAATAGGAAATGTTATAATTGTAGGAGATTTAAATTATTTAAAAGTAGACTGAGGTAAGGAAATGTTTGTGGTGTGAAGAACTCTCTTTTTGTATTGAGGACTGTTTTCTCAGTCAATATGTTACCACTCCAAGAGGAAGGAAGCACTCACTACTTGATCTAGTTCTTGTAATGAAGCACAGCTGGTAGGTGATCTAAAATCATAGGAACATAGGAACAGGAGTGGGCCATTCAGTCTGTCGAGCCTGCTCAGCCATTCAATTAGGTCATGGCTGATCATCTACCTCAACACCACTTTCCCGCGCTATCTCCGTATCCCTTGATGTCATTCGTCTCTGGAAATCAATAGATTTCTGTTTTGAACATGCTCAATGATTGAACATCTACAGCCCTCTAGGGTAGAGAACTCCAAAAATTCACCACCCTCTGAATGAAGAGATTCCTCCTCATCTCAGTCTTAAATGGCCTACCACTTATCCTGAGATTATATCCCCTGGTTTTAGACTCACCAGCCAGGGGAAACATCGTATCTACATCCACCCTGTCATGCCCTGTAAGAATTTTGTAAATTTCAATGAGGTCACCTCTCATTCTTTGAAACTCTAGGGAAGACAGACCCACTCTCCCCAGTCTCTCCTCATAAAACATTCCCGCCATCCCAGGGATTAATCTGGTGAACCTCCATTGTACTCCCTCTATGGCAAGTATACCCCTCCTTAGATAAGGGGACCAAAACTGTACACAAGAATTCAGGTAAGATCTTACCAAGGCGCTATGCAATTGCAGCAAGACATCTTTATTCCTGTACCCAAATCCCCTTGCAATGAAGGCCAACATACCATGTGCCTTCCTAATTGCTTGCTGCACCTGCATGCTAACTTTTAGTGACTCATGAACCAGGATACCCTTTGAACACCCGCACTTTACAACCTCTCACCATTTAAGAAATATTCTGCCTTTCTGTTTTTTCTCCCAAAGTGAATAACATCACACTTACATTATATTCCATCTGCCATTTTCTAGCCCATTCACTTAGCCTGTTCAAGTCCTCTTGAAGCCTTCTTGCATCCTCCTCACAACTTACATTCCCACAAAGTTTGGTGTCATCAGCAAATTTGGAAATAATACATTTGGTCCCCACATCCAAATCATTTATATAGATTGTGAACAGCTGTGACCTAGCACTGATCTTTGCAGTACCCCACTAATAACAGCCTGCCATCCTGAAAATTATCCGTTTATTCCTACTCTCTGCTTTCTGTTTGTTAACCAATTCTCAATCCATACTAGTATATTTCCCCAAATCCCATGCGCCCTAATTTTATTTACCAATCCCCTGTGTGGGACCTTATCAAAAACCTTATGAAAATCCAAATTTACCACATCTACTAGTTCTCCTTTATCAATGCTACAGGTAATATCCTCAAAAAACTCCAACAGATTTGTCAAACACGATTTTCCTTTCATAAATCCATTATGACTCTGACCTATTTTACCATTCTTTTCTAAATGTCCAGTTATCATGTCTTATAATCGATTCTAACATTTTCCTTACTACAAAAGCCAAACTAACAGGTCTGTAGTTCTCTATTTTCCCTCTTCCTCCTTTCTTAAATAGTGGGGTTACCTTCCAGTTGACAGGAACCTTTCCAGAATATGTAGAATTTTGAAAGATAACCACCAATGCATTCACTATCTCTCTACCCACCTCCTTCAACACTCTTTGATGAAGATCATCTGGTCCAGGAGGTTTATCAACCTTCAATTCAGTTAACTTTTCAAGTACCACCTCTTTACTAATACTAATCTCTTTTAGTTTCTCAGCTTCACAAATCCTACAAGATCTAATATCCCTAGGAGATTTTCTGTATTTTCTTCAATGAAGTCAGATGCAAAGTAACTGTTTCATTTCTCTGCCATTTCCCTGTTCTCCACTATAAATTCACCTGTCCCCACTTGTAACGGGCCTAAATTTGTCCTAGCTAATCTTTTCCTTTTCACATACCTAAAGAAGTTTTTACAATCTGCCTTTATGTTCCTCGCTAGTTTCCATTCATATTCTCTTTTCCTTTTCTTAATCAGTTTCTTGGTCCTCCTTTGCTGGGTTCTAAATTGCTCCCAATCCTCAAGTTTACCACTTTTTCTGGCATTCTTATAAGCCACTTCTTTGATCTAATGCAATCTTTAACTTCTTTCATTGACCATGGTTGATTTACCTTTCTCTTTGGGTGTTTGTGCCTTAGAGGAATGTATATCTGTTGTAGACCTTGTGGTATTTCTTTAAATATTAGCCATTGCATGTCCACCATCAAATCTTTTAGAGTATTTTCCCAATCAACCATAGCCAACTTGCTCCTCATACCTTAATAATTTCCTTTCTTCAGATTTAAGACCCAAGTTTCAGAATGAACTATATCACATTCAAACTTCATGCAAAATTCCTTCATATTAAGTTCACTATTTTCCAAAGGCTCCTTTACACAAGCTTATTACTTAGGCCTTTCTCATTACACAACACTAAATCCAAAATAGCCCGATCACTAGTTGGATCCTCAACATACTGCTCCAGAGATTCATTTCGTACACACTCCAGGAATTCCTCCTCCAGAACATTAGTGCCGATTTGGTTAACTCAGTCTATGTGTAAATTGAAGTTACCCATTATTATTGTATTACCCATGTTACATGCATCTCTAATTTCCTGATTTATACCGTGCCCAACATTACCACGACAGTTTGGTGCTCTGTAAACAACTCCCACCAATGTTTGCTGCCCCTTGGTGTTTCTTAGCTCCACCCAAACTGATCCTACATCTTGATCCTTCAAACTAAGACCCTCTCTTACTAATATGCTGATCTCGTCCCTTTTTTTATTTCCGTTTATTAAGTTTTAACAACAATCATAATGAGTAACAGTACAAAAATATAGTTTACAGTTCAGTAATAATATTTACATTTACATTTGGAAGAGAAAGAAAAGGGAAAGGAAAAGAGAAGTAGGAGGAAAAAGAAAAGGAAAGAAAAAGCCCTCCCCAGCCCCCCAAAAAATAAATAATAAGAAAATCAACAACAATCACAGGTCAGATATATTTTCACATGATATAATACATACAACCTAATTAGGGTCAGTTATATGAAAGTAGAGAGCTGTAGTTCCTCAAAATAATCTAAGATTAGAATTACAATAGCTGCAGATTGAAAGATATGTCCACTGGAACAGGATGAGAGATATATACATTGTCGCAGTCCTGGAACACAGTATGCCATGAAAGACAGGATGGTTCCAGAAAGGAGTCCTGGACAAAGGGAGCTGTCTGATGACAGCATTTCAATTCGCTCCTAACCAGATGACCATGGTTTGTGTGAAGAGCAGAGCAGCTGAATGCTCCTAGCCTGAAAGGAACAAGACCTAAGACCTCTTTCTCCTGTGTGTGGAAGATTCCAGTCATTCCACAATAATAGCTAGCTGGCTTTTCTTTTCATATCTCTATAACCTGCGCTCTCTCTGAAAATCCCTATCAAGAGACAAAGGGGAAAATCACTGTCAGAGACATTGAAAGGCAAGTGCTCAACCAGTGAACTAAATACTGAAAGTGCTGGAAGACCATCTCGTGTCATCAACAAGAACTGAAAGGAATTTGGAAGACATCGATCCAAATTAACCCATCGAATCCAGTACTTTGGAATTGGTGCTATTGAACTGTTTTATCCCACCCTTAAAATCCATGTTTTTGTGTGTCTTATGTGTCATGTGTGTGTGTAAAGGGAATTAAGAAGGGGGTAGAGTTTAAGTTATAGTGTTAGAAATTAGCAATTCATATTTCTTTCTTTTGCCATTGGTTAAAAACAATTTGTTCAATAAACAGTTATTTAGTTATTAAGTTTACAAACCTGGTGCTCTTATTCTGTTAACCTAAATTAAACAGTTAGGTAAAATTGGGGCAATCTGGTGGTTTGATCAAACTTTTTCACATTTGTCACAGCTCAAGGAACAATTGATACTACACCGCACTATCTCCAGTGAGTCATGACAATACAAAGAAATTGGTTTAACCAACAAAACTTATCGTGTAACAGAATCATTATGCATAGTTACCTAATTAAGCATTGAGTACCGTTTTCTTCTGGGTGAAGTCACAATATGACTTATTAAGAGAAGGTACAATTGTGTCCTTGAAAAAGGCCGAAGCTTCTTGCGGCGTGTTGAAAATCTTCTTCACTCCATCGAAAGTTACACACAGGTGAGCAGGTGGAGAAGGCCATATTTAAGCCTGGCTTCACGAAGTTGGGCTTCAATAGATTTGTATTCTCCATGACGCCGGGCTAGATCCACGCTGAGGTAAGGGAAGATGAATATCTTGCTTCCACAAAAGTATAGTTGACCCTTTTCTCTAGACAGGTGCATAATTTGCTCCTTAACTCTAAAGTGATGCAGTCTTAGCATTATTAGCCTTGGGGGCTCGCCATGCTGCGGGTGTGGCGCCAAATAGCAATGGGCTTGATCCACTACCAGCAGTGAATTGAAACTCTCAAGCTTCCTTAAAACCTCCAAAAGAAGTGCCCCAGTAAAAGCAGGGTTTCTCTGTTCCGCACAATGAGCACTAAGAGAATCTTTAAATTTTGTCTTGTGCTGCGATTCTCCAGGTCATCCGCCTTCATCAGTAATTTAGTATTTTGGGCTTCCAACTGGGTGCAGCGGGTCTCCAAAGCTGCAGTTCTGTAACTCAAGTGAGTAGCTGATTGCCCAACATCCTGAAGCCTTTGATTGGAGGAGGCAACAAGGGCTGCTAGAGTAGCAACAGAGGAAGGCAGTTCCGAATGGAGTTCAGCAAATTCAACGAGAATAGTGCTCTGTAAATCAGCAAGTGTGCTGACAGAATCAAATTCAGTGTGGAAAACTCCCATGTTGTTACCAGCTGTAGTATCAGACTCTGCAGTCGATAAAGCACCAGGTTTCATTCTAATTGCGTTTGCCTCTGAGTTCAGACATTTCGAACGTATGTTGAGCATCAGAATAAACCCCAAAACACTGATAGTCAAAAAGCTGAACCTTTTAACCAAATATCAGTAATTTTTGTACGGATAAATTAGAGAAATCATGGTGTTGTGGCCATGTCTTATTCCATTCTCATCACATGACCTCCCTCGATCTCTTCGCATGCGCGCGAAAGAGTGCTTTAATCTCCCTGAGGCACGAAGCTGCCTCAGGGAGATTGAATCGATATTGAAATAATTACATGAATGGAGAAAACATTTAATTAAACATATCCCTCATGTGACTGTGTCACATGAGATGGGACATGTTTTTATATCTTGGAAAATTTTAAAATTTATTTAATAAAAGCTTTAGGAAACATCAACCCGCTTGTGGATGAGGTTTTCTACAAAATGTGAACGCCGCTTGGCCTTTTCGCCTGCCCACCAACCTTAAGGTTGGACGGGCACGGTTAACAATTACATTAATTACTTCCTTAATGGCTTTAATAGGCCGTTTAAATATCAGCAGGTGCGCAGCCGACTCTGGCATGTGCGCACCAATATCGCACGAGTGCACGATGACATCAGGATGCATGCCCAACGTCATCGCACATCATTTTACACGTTGGTGTGTCGGGTTCACCCCTGCACGCCGACTGAAAAATCCTGCCCATAGACTGGAAAAATTAGATGTGCAAAGGTCGGGTAGATGAGGAGTTCATAGAATGTTTTTGGGATAGTTTCTTAGAACAGCACATTCTGGAGCAAAGCAGAGAGCAGGCTATCCTAGACCTGGTATTGAGCGATGAAATAGGATTAATTCATAACCTCATAGGGCAGGATTTTCCCTTCCTGCCAATTAGGGCCCCCCCAGCATGAAACGCGGCTTCGCACTGGCCGCTGGGTCCAATGGCGACCTGGCGGCCAGTTTAAAAGCAGCCCAGGCAGCCCCTGGAAGGCTCCTGAATTCTCGCTATGGATTCGAGTGCGGTTTGACACGGCAGGCGGGAGGGCAGGTCAGGTGGGCCCTCAACCCCTCGCTTCTCTGATGCATTCCTCACTATCCTCCTGGCGGAGGCGACTGCCAGCAGGGACAGCCTTGTCACCAGGGATGGGAGGAGGAGGCCACTGCACCTCACCATGAGGACATGGGTGGAGGTGGCAGCGCTGGTCAGCAGCCGTGACATGGAGAAGTGCTCCTGGGTGTAGTGTCAGAAGCACTTCAATGACCTGCTGCGCTCAGGAAGGGTGAGTACCATGTTGGCATGAGTCAGTGTGCAGATGTGTTAAGGTCTGGCCTGTGGACCTCAGGAGTGCTAGAGTCTGAGTGTCAACTGTCATTCACTGCGGAGTTGGCCAAGGGGGCAAGCCCTTGCTGCTTGGATTGAGTGCCTTGTGGCTTGAGGGCCATGACTTCAATGTGCCCTGCCAGGTGCTTCTCAGCTGGGGTTGGCCAGTCTGCAATGGCGCTGCATGTACAGAGTGGACTAATCAATGCTCCTCTTGTTGTTTCAGGAGAAGACAGCCAACAGCTTCGGTCTGTCCGCAAGCATGACCCAGACCTTCCTGTCGCTTGCCATTTCAACACACCACACTGCTCTCATGCCCACATGTCTGTCCTTGGCCTACTGCAATGTTCTAGTGAAGCTCAACGCAAACTGGAGGAACAGCACCTCATCTTTTGACTAGGCACATTACAGCCTTCCGGACTTAATGTTGAGTTCAACAATTTCAGATCATGAACTCTCTCCTCCATCCCTACCCCCTTTCTGATCCCCTTTTTCCAATAATTTATTAAAAAAATATATTTTCTTTTCCCACCTATTTTTAAATTTATTTCGATCTATTGTTTTATCTCCACCTTTCAGCCCATTTTGATCCCTTCCCCCCACCCCACCCCCACTAGGGCCATCTGCCACTTGCTTGTCCTGCTTGCTACCCTTAATGTCTCCATTAGCACATTCCTTAGATAATATCACCACCGTCAACACCCCTTTGTTCTTTTGTCTATGACATCTTTGGCAATCTCTTCTTTGCCTCTACCTATCACTGGCCCCCTATCCAGCTCTACCTGTCCCACCCCCCTCTACCAGCTTATATTTCACCTCATTTCTCTATTTCCTTAATTCTGATGAAGAGTCATACGGACTCGAAACGTCAACTGTATTCCTCTCCGCAGATGCTGTCAGACCTGCTGAGTTTTCCCAGGTATTTCTGTTTTTGTTTCAGATTTCCAGCGTCTGCAGTATTTTGCTTTTAGCAGAATCAACAGGCTGTCTCCAATGCTGGTGCCAGCGAGGGAGGATCACCTGGACGTAGCATGCGCAAACATAAGTTAAAAGCACCGTGAGCACAAGAGGAACAGGTGATTTTATGTTCATTTTTGTTTACTTTATGTATACTGGTCTGATGTTGAATACCAGAAACTTTTCTGTTAAGATTATGAACTGTCAGAATGACATAAATTGTGTTTTTGTCATCATGAGCTCAGTATGCTTCACCTTTTTATTTCATTCGTGCGGGGAACGCCAGTATGTAATGCTGGACGGAGGTGGCTCTGAACTTTATTGCACAGGCACTGAGTGTTCTTGGGCTCAAATGAAAGGGTTCTTTCAGACATCCGGGATGGAGGCGGCAGTGCTGACATGCATTTGCAGCTGATCTTTGGTAGCCTAGATGAAGGAGCATTGGATCAAGACATCCCTGCCTCCCTGCAGGTTGACGAGGTTTGACTCCATGCCCTCAGCATTCTCCTCACTGTGATCCTCTTCAGAATCACTACTGGATTCATCATCTGTAGCCTGTGGAGCTGTGTCAAGATCCTCTTCCTTGGTGGGTACCCCCTTCCAAGTGCCAGATTGTGGAGAGTGCAACATGCAACCACGATCAGTGACACCTGCTCTAGGGGGTATTATAGTGCACCCCCTGAATGGTCCAGGCATCGGAAGCGTATCTTAAGAAGACTTATGGTCCTCTACCACTGCCCTTGTGGAGGCATGACTCGTATTGTAATGCTTCTCTGCCTCTGTTCTTGGGTGCCGGAGAGGTGTCATGAGTCACCTCTTCAATGGATAGCCCTTGTCACCCAGCAGCCATCCATCCAGTTGGGCTCGAGCATTAAAGAGCTTCAGCACCTGGGAATGTCTCAGGATGTACGCGTCAAGGGAGCTGCCAGGGTACCTTGCACAGACTTATAGAATCTGCATCCTGTGGTCACACAGTATCTGCACATTCATGAAGTGGAATTCCTTCCTGTTGACGAAGGGACCCAGCTGACCCGCTGGCACCTTGATGGCCACATGTGTGCAGTCAATTGCACCCTAGACACGGGGAACCCAGAAATCACTGCAAAGCCTCTGTCTCTCAGCCTGACTGGTCTCTTCTGTATGGTAAAGAATAAAGGCCAGTACCCACCTGAAAAGAGCTTCTGTCTCCAGCTTGACGCAACTGTAAACAGCTGATTGGGAGACTCCACACAGGTCAACCACTGAGCCCTGGAAAGAGCCAGAGGCATAGAAGTTGAGGGCCACTGTGACTTTCAGATCTACTGGCATGGGGTTTCCACCCACACAGTCAGAGATGATCTCAGGCCCAATCTTCTGGCAAATGGAGGTCAAGCTCTCCTTTGAGAGGCGGAGTCTCCTTCGGCATTGCACCTCATATATATTGAGGTAGCTGCATCGCTGCTGCAAACTCTGGCAGCAGGATAGTGGCGTCTTCTGTGGCCCCTTCCACCTTGGACTACCTGCTGGTCCTGCGCCCCTTGTGCCTGAGCTTCTCCTCCCACAGGTCCCTCCCCTGGAAGCTGCATAGGGGCATGTGGCCTCCTTTCCCTTCTGCCCCTCTCTTCCTCAGAGGAGGAGGTGCCTCCAGCAGAGACCACAATCCCCATTACCAAGGTAAGAGAAGGCTGTCTGATACCTGGAAGGTCCACACGGTCTGAATCCTCCAGGGGCCTGGCAGACAGCAATGAGTCCTGAAGTGAAGCCTGGAAATGCTAAGAATGAAGCTGTTAAGTACCAATAAGCAACCAGCTGCATACTATCTCCAAAACTCCTCACTACTCACGCTGGCAATGATGCTGACCCTTTTTATCCCACCCTTGGATGAGGTTTGTTAAAATGTCAGCTGGCCACCTGCCCATTTTGCCCATGTGACGAGCAGAAAATCACACGGGTAAGGAACAATCACAGTCAATTGGACTGTTAAGGGCCTTAAGTGGCCACTTAATTAATGGTGGGCGCTGCTCCAGCACCCACGCGTGTCCACTCAGTGAAATATCATGCAAGTGAGCCATGACGTCGGTATGCTCGCCTGATATCATTGTGCACTATTTTACTCCCGACTGGGTCAGGCGCAAGCTGCCCGGGGGACGAAAAATTCTGTCCATAGTGAACGCACCCCTAGGTAGCAACAATCACAGTATGATTCAATTTTACATTCATTTTGAGAGAGAAACAAGCGTGTCCAAGACTAGTTTTATAAAACTTAATAAGGGCATGAAAGCAGAGCTAGCTAAAGTGAACTGGCAAATGAGGTTAAAGGATAGGTCAATATAGGTTCAGTGGCAGATATTTAAAAGGATATTTCAAAATACGCAGAATAGATACATTCCAATGAGAAAGAAAAATTCCAAAGGGAGGACCCATGCTCCCTAACTAAAAAGTTAAAGACAGTATCAAACTTAAAGAAAAAGCATATAATCACGCAAAAACAGGCGGCAGGTCAGAAGATTGAAAAGAATATAAAGAACAGCAAAGAATGACACAAGGATTAATAAGAAGGGAAAAATTAGAGTACGAGAGGAAGCTAGCTAGTAATATAAAGATGGATAGTAAGAATTTCTATAGATATTTAAATAAGAAAACAGTTAGCAAAGTGAGCATTGGTCCTATAGAAAGTGCATCTGGGGAATTGATAATGGAAAGTAGGGAGATGGAGGATGAATTAAACAGGTATTTTGCTTCAGTCTTCACTATAGAGGACACAAGTAACATCCCAGAGATAGCTGTAAATCAGGAAATGGGAGGGAGGGAGGAACTCAGGATAATTACAATCACCAGGGAAGTGGTATTAAGCAAATTGTTGGGGCTGTGGGCTGACAAATCCCCAGGTCCTGATAGACTGCACCCTAAGGTCTTAAAAGAAGTGTCTAGTGAGATAGTTGATACATGGTTTTAATTTTCCAAAATTCCCTAGATTCAGCAAGGTTCCATTAAATTGGAAAATACCAAATGTCACTCCTTTATTCAAAAAGGGAGGGAGACAGAAAGCAGGAAACTACAGGCTATTTAGCCTAACATCTGTCATAGGGAAAATGTTAGAAGCTATTATTAAATATGTTCTGGAAGGGCATTTAGAAAAGTTCAAGGCAATCAGGCAGGGTCAACATGGTGTTGTGAAAGGGAAATCATATTTAACCAATTTATTGGAGTTCTTTGAAGAAGTCACATGGTCACATGTGCTGTGGATAAAGAGGAACTGGTGGATGTACAGTACTTAGATTTCCAGAAGGCATTTGATAAAGTGCCACATCAAAAGTTATTGCAGAAAATAAAAGCTCAGTGTATAGGGGGTAACAAAAGGGGGATAGAAGAATGGCTAGCTAACAGGAAGCAGAGAGCTGGCATAAATGGGTCTTTTTCTGGTTAGCAGGATGTGACGAGTGGTGTGCCACAGGGATCAGTGCTAGGGCTTCAATTTTTTACAATTTATATAAATGACTTGGATGAAGGGACTGAAGGAATGGGTTGCTAAATTTGTTGACAACACAAAGATAGGTAGGAACATAGGTTGTAAAGAGGATGTAAGGAGGCTGCAAAGTGACATAGATAGGTTAAGTGAGTGGGCAAAGATCTGGCAAATGGAGTATAATGTGGGAAAATGTGGAAGTGTCCATTTTGACAGGAAGAGTGAAAAAGCAGCTTATTATCTGAATGGTGAGAGATTGCAGAGATCTGAGATTCACAGGGATCTGTATGTCCTAGTGCATAGAAACATAGAAAATAGAAGCAGGAGGAGATCATTCAACCCTTCAAGCCTGCTCCACCAATTCAATATGATCATGGCTGATCTTCTATCTCAATGCCATACTCCCACTCTCTCCCCATATCCCTTGATGCCTTTAGAGTCTAGATATCTATATCTCTTTCCTTTCTAAATATAATCAGTGGCTTGGCCTTCACATTCGTGGTAGAGAATTCCACGGGTTCATTACCTGAATGAAGAGGTTTCTCCTCATCTCAGTCCTAAATCACCTACCCTGTACCCTGAGATTGTGACCCCTTGTTCTAGAACCCCAGCCAGAGGAAACATCATCCCTCCATCTAGTCTGACCAGCCCTGTCAGCGTTTTACATGTTTCAATGAGATTCCCTCTCATTCTTCTAAACTCCGGTGAATACGGGCCTAGTCGGCCCAATCTCTCCTCATACGACAATCCTGCCATCCCAGGAATCACTCTGGTGAGCCTTCGCTGCACTTCCTCTATGGCAAGTATATCCTTACTTAGGTAAGGAGACCAAAACTGCACACACTACTCCAGGTGTGGTCTCACCAAGGCCCTGCACAGCCGCATAAAGACATCCTTGCTCCTATACTCAAGTCCTCTTGTAATGAAAGCCAACATACCATTTGCCTTCTTAACTGCTTGCTGCACCTGCATGCTTGCTTTGTGATTGGTGTACAAGGACACCCAGGTCCTTTTGGACATCAACATTTCCCAATCAATCACCATTTAAATAATACACAGCCATTCTGTTTTTCCTACCAAAGTGGATAACTTCACACTTATCCATGTTATACTGCATCCGCCATGTATTTGCCCACTTACTCAATTTGCCTAAATCACTTTGAAGCCTTTTAACATTCTCTCCACCACTCACGTTCTCACCAAGTTTCGTGTCATCAGCAAACTTGGAAATATTACATTTTGTTCCCTCATCCAAATCATTGATATATATTGTGAATAGCTGGGGCCCAAGCACTGATCTCTGTGGTACCTAACTGGTCCCCACCTGCCATTCTGAAAAAGACCCATTTATTCCTACTCTCTGTTTCCTGTCTGCTAACCAATTCTCAACCCATGCCAATATATTACCCCAATCCCCTATGCTTTCATTTTGCACACTAACTTATTATGTGGGACGTTATCAAAAGCTTTGTGAAAATCCAAATACACTACATCCACTGGTTCTCCCTTACCTATTCTGATAGTTATGTCCTCAAAAAACTCCAATAGGTCTGTCAAACATGACTTCCCTTTCATAAATCCATGTTGACTTTGTCTAATCCCGTTGATACTTTCTAAGTGTCCTGTTATCACATCCTTTATAATACTCTAGCATTTTCCCTAAGACTGATGTTAGGCTAACCAGTGTGTAATCCCCTGTTTTTACTCTCCATCCTTTTTTAAGTAGTGGGGTTACATCTACCACCCTCCAATCTGCCGGGACTGTTCCAGAATCTACAGAAGTTTGGAAGGTGACAACCAATGCATCCACTATTTCCATGGCCACCTCCTTTAGACCCTGGAATGTAGATTATCAGGCCCTGGGGATTTATCGGCTTTTAGTCCCATTAATTTCTCCAGCACTGTTTTTTTAGTAATACTAATTTCCTTCAGTTCCTCCTTCTCACTAGATCCTCAATTCCCTTGCATTTCTGGGAAGTTATTTGTGTCTTCCTCTGTGAAAACAGAACTAAAGTAGTTGTTTAATTGCTCTGCCATTTCCTTGTTCTCTATTATAAATTCTCCCATGTTTGTGCCACTTTTCCTGTTGTGTTTTTGCGCCAGAAAAGAATATATAGCTGTTGCAACGCATGCATTCGTTCCTTAAATATTAGCCATTGCCTATCCACCATCATGCCTTTTAATGAAGTTCCCCAGTCTATCTTGGCCAACTCACACCTCATAACTTCGTAGTTTCCTTTGTTTAGATTTAGGTTAGATTGGACTACTTTACTTTCCAACCTAAGGAAGAATTCTGTCATGTTATGCTCACTGTACCCTTAGGCACAACAAGATTATTAATTAACCCCTTCTCATTGCACAAAACCAAATCTAGGATAGCCTGTTCCCTAGTCAGTTCCTCGACGTACTGGTCTGAAAAAACATCTCGTACACACTCCAGGAATGCGTCCATCACAGTATTACTGCTAATTTGGTTTGCCCAATATGTATATGTAGATTAAAGTCAACCATGATTACTGTAGCACCCTTGTTATGTGCATGTCTAATTTCCTGTTTAATACCATCCCCTACCTTATCACTACTGTTTAGAGGCCTGTAAACAACTCCCACTAATGTTTTCCTCCCCTTGTTGCTTCTTAGCTCCAACCAGACTTATTCTACATCTAGATTTTCGGAGCCAATATCCTCTCTCACTATTGCAATGATTTCATCCTTAACTAACAATGCCACGCCATCTCCTTTTCCTTTTTGCCTGTCCATCCTAAATATTGATTACCCTTGGATATTCAGTTCCCAGCCTTGATTGCCTGCACCCATGTCTCTATAATCGCAATCATATCGTATCCGTTTACATCCATTTTCACTGTTAATTCATCAACCTTATTGTGAATGGCCCATGCATTCAGATACAGAGCCTTTAGACTTCTCTTTTTACACAATTTTTTTTGACCTATGGCCCTATTTGCTGCTAGCCACTGTTTCCTCTGCCTTCCACTTTTGCTTTTTACTTTTCTGTCTTTCATTTCTGGTTTTGTTTCCATCTCTTGTGTCTTCCCACTCGGGTTCTCATCATCCTGCCACTCTAGTTTAAACCCTCCCGCACAGTACTAGTGAATACCCAGTGAGGGTTTTGGTCCTGGTCCTGCTGGGGTGCACCCCGTCCAGCTTGTACAGATCCCATCTTCCCCAAAATCGGTCCCAATGCTTCAGCAATCTAAATCCCTCCCTCCTACACCATCTTTCTTTTTTTTTGCAAAAATATACTTTATTCATAAAACATCTTCAACAACATTCCAAACCATTTCAAAATCACCATAACAAAAGTACAATCAGGTTCAACTTTTACCACATGTATCACAAGGTGCATCAGTACAAATAATGAATATTACAATCATTTTCAGACATTCATTTTGAGCTGAACATCCCGAGGGGCTCTACACAGTTCCCAGTCCCTCGGTGCACTGTGGCAGAAAGGTCTTAGACAGCGACCCTTCCCCATTGCGCCTTTGCGGCAGCTGCCCCAAGCTTTAGTGCGTCCTTCAGCACGTAGTCCTGGACTTTGGAATGTGCCAGTCTGCAACACTCGGTCGGGGACAACTCTTTGCGCTGGAAGACCAACAAGTTTCGGGCAGACCAGAGAGCGTCTTTCACCGAGCTGATGATCCTCCAGCTGCAGTTAATGTTTGTCTCGGTGTGTGTCCCTGGGAACAGCCCGTAGAGCACAGAGTCCTGTGTCACAGAACTGCTTGGGATGAACCTCGACAGAAACCACTGCATCTCTCTCCAGATCTTCTTTGCAAAGGCACAATCCACAAGGAGGTGAACAACAGTCTCTTCCCCACCACAGCCACCTCGAGGGCAACGTGCCGAGGGGGTGAGACTCCTGGCGTGTAGGAAGGATCTGACGGGGAGGGCCTTTCTTACCACCAGCCAAGCTACATCTTGGTGCTTGTTGGAAAGTTCTGGCGATGAGGCATTCTGCCAAATGACTTTGACAGTCTGCTCGGGGAACCATCCCACCGGATCCACCCTCTCCTTTTCCCTCAGGGCCTCTAAGACATTACATGCCGACCACTGCCTGATGGACTTGTGGTCAAAGGTGTTTCTCTGCATAAATTTTCCCACGAGAGACAGGTGGTACGGCACGGTCCAACTACTTGGAGCGTTCCGCGGCAGCGTGGCCAGACCCATCCTTCGCAATACCGGGGACAGGTAGAACCTCAACATGTAGTGACACTTGGTGTTTGCATAATTGAGCGTCTACGCACCGCTTGATGCAGCCACACACAAAGGTGGCCATCAGTATGAGGGCGATGTTGAGCACGTTTTTTCCCCCTTTATCTAGAGGCTTGTACATCGTGTCCCTGCGGACATGATCCATTTTCGACCTCCAGATAAAGCGGAAGATGGCTCGGGTGATCGCCACCACGCAGGAGTGTGAATAGGCCAGACCTGTGCCACGTACAGCAACAGCGAAAGTGCCTCACACCTGATGACCAGGTTCTTATCCGCAATGGAGAGGGAGCGTCGCTCCCACATGCCCAGTTTCCTTTTCACCATAGACACTCGCTCCTTCCAGTTTCTAACGCATGCCCTGGTCCCTCCGAACCATATCCCCAGCACCTTCATGCCGTCAGCCCTGACAGTGAAGGGGACAAAGGATCGGTCAGCCCAATTCCCGAAAAACATGGCCTCGCTCTTCCCACGATTTATCTTGGCTCCCGAGGCCAGTTCGAACTGGTCGCAGATGTGGATCAGTCTGCGCACCGACAGCGGATCCGAGCATAAGACGGCGACATCGTCCATGTACAGGGAGGTTTTGATCTGGGTGCCTCCACTGCCTGGGATCATCACTCCTCTTATGCCCGGATCCTTCCTGATGGACTCAGCAAAGGGTTCTATGTAACACACGAAAAGAACAGGCAAGAGAGGACAGCCCTGCCTGACTCCAGATTTAATCGGAAAGCTATCTGATTCCCACCCATTGATTGAGACTGCGCTACTGATGTTAGTGTAGAGCAGTTGGATCCAATTGCGAATTCCCTCCCCAAACCCCATTTTGGAGAGCACATCCACCATGTAGGTGTGCGATATTCTGTCAAAGGCCTTCTCCTGATCCAGGCTGATGAGGCAGGTATCCACACCCCTGTCCTGTACATAGGCAATCGTATCTCTGAGCAGCGTGAGGCTGTCAGAAATCTTCCTGCCCGGCACAGTGCAGGTCTGGTCAGGGTGGATCACCAATTCCAGAGCAGATTTGACCCGATTGGCGATGACCTTGGACAGAATCTTATAGTCCACATTCAACAGTGAAATGGGTCGCCAATTTCTAATTTCCTCCCTTCCCCCCTTGTGCTTGTAAATGAGGGTGATAATGCCTTTCCTCATGGATTCTGATATACTGCCAGCCAGGAGCATACTCTCGTACACTTCTAGTAGGTCTGGGCCGATCCAGTCCCACAGAGCCGAATACAACTCCGCCGGCAAGCCGTCGCTTCTGGGAGTTTTACTCTTCTCAAAGGACTCAAGGGCCTTGGTCAGTTCTTCAGGGGTTAGCTTCCTACACCATCTCTCCTGCCACACATTCATCCTGTCTATTCTCCTATTCCTGATCTCGCTAGCTCTTGGCACTGGGAGTAATCCTGAGATTACTACCTTTAAGGTCATGATTTTTAATTTATTTCCTAGCTCCCAATATTCTGCTTGCAGGACATTATCCCTCTTTTTACCTATGTCGTTGGTACCAATATGGGCCACGACCTCTGGCTGTTCACCCTTCCTCTTCAGAATGTCCTGCAGCCGCTCAGTGACATCCTTACTGAATCATAAAAAGCTAGTATGCAGATACAGCAATTAATTCCGAAAGCTAATAGAATGTTATCATTTATTGTGAGGGGCATTGATTACAAAAGTAGGGAGTTTATGGGCAGGACTTTTAGGTTGGCGGGTGGGCGCGATCGGCAGGCCGGAGAATGGACTGCCGATCGTGATCGGCCCCTTACCGCGATTTCACACTGGCTAGCCAATTAATAGCCAGCCAGTGTGAAGCACACACTGAAATGCTCAGTGCTGCCGGGGTAGGGGCAGGAGGAGGGCGTGTACTGACGTAAGCGCAGGCACGGGCGAGCGCTGAATGAGAGCTCCCTGAAGGCAGAGAGCTGCCTCAGGGAGCTGAAGACTTTAAAACCAATAAATAAAGTTTGTAAAATCAGGAAAAAAATATCCATGCATCACAATCCCCTGAACATATACATGATAAAAATGTTGTCCACAGATTTTTATTTACTTTTTATTTAATAACGGAAACCTCATCCCGCCCTTGGATGAGGTTTCATGAAAAATGCAAAGTCCGTCTGGCCGATTCGCCCGTCTGCCAACTGTATGGTTGGACCACAAAAAATCAGAGACAATTACAACTTTAATGATCCTAATAGGCCTTTTAATTGTTGGTGGGCACGCTTCCAACTTTTGCACGCACCTGCCGACTGAAATATCGCGCGAGCGCGGAATTACATTGGGACGCTTGCCCAACGTCATCCAGCAATTTTACATCTGATCAGGTTGGGCACGCACCCACACACCGACCTAAAAATTCTGCCCTATGCTTCAGTTATACAGGGCACTGGTCAGACCACATCTGGAGTATTGTGTACAGTACTGGCCTACTTATTTAAGGAAAGATGTAAATGCGTTAGAAGCAGTTCAGAGAAGGTTTACTAGACTAATACCCAGGAATGGGTAGATTGTCTTATGAGGAAAGGTTGGACAGGTTAGGCTTGTATCCACTGGAGTTTAAAAGAGTAAGAGGCAACTTGATTGAAACCTTTAAGATCCTGAGGCATCTTGATAGGGTGGATGTGAAGAGAATGTTTCCTCTTGCGGGAGAATCTTGAACTAGGGGTCACTGTTTAAAAATAAGGGGTCACTCATTTAATATAGAGATGAAGAGAATTTTTTTCTCTCAGAGGGTCGCGAGTCTTTGGAACTCTCTTCCTCAAAAGGCAGTGGAAGCAGAGTCTTTGAATATTTTTAAGGCAGGGCTAGATATATTTTTGATTAACAAGGGGGTGAAAGGTTATCGGGGGTAGGTAGGAATGTGGGGTTGAGGTTACAATTAGGTCAGCCATGATCTTATTGAATGGCGGAGCAGGCTTGAGGGGCCGAGTGGCCTACTCCTGCTCCAAATTCATATGTTTCTATGTTCATATGTAAGAATGTATTAGAAAATGAGGGAATAGCGAAGATACTAAATAAGTAAAACAAACAGAAAATGCTGGAAATATTCAGCAGGTCTGGCAGCATCTGTGGAGAGAAAACCAGAGTTGCTTTTCAGGTTGATGACATTTCATTAAAACTGGAAAAAGTTAAAGACATAACAGGTGAGCAAGCACAGGAGCAGGAAAAGGAGTGGGGGGTGGGGTGGGGAAGAACAAAAGGGAAGTACTATGATAGATTGGAAGGCAGACAAGGTTAAATGACAAATGGGATGATGGTACAAGGCAAAGGAGACAATAATGAGGCAAGAAAAGAAATAAAAGATAGATCTAGAGGAGATGTTAGGTGGAAAAAGCAGAATCATCATCAACAGCTGCGACATTGAAACAGTGTAGGAGGCTGAACACACTTCTGTTCTCACCCTTCACCCCTCCCAAAACCATGAAAGGGTTCCCCTTGTCTTCAACCTCCCCCCCATCAGCCTTCAACAGATTGTCTCCTACCATTTTTGACATATCACCACAAAACACATTGTCGCCTCCCCTCCCCTTTCAGCATTTTTAAGGCACCATTCCTTCTATGGCACCCTGGTCCACTCCCCAATCACTAGCAATTCCCTCTCCTCTTCTCACAGCACTTTCCCTTGCAAGTTCAGGACATGCAATCACTGCCCTTTTACCTCCTCATGTCTCACTGCCCAAGGCTACAAACAGTCCTATCAGGTGAAACAGCAGTTTGCTTGTACTTCTTTCAATTTAGTATATTGTATTCACTGCTCACAAGGCAGTCTCTTCTACACTGGGGAGATCATATGCAGATTGGGTGACTGCTTTGTGAAACACCTCCATTCAGTCCACAAGCATCACACAAAGCTTCCAGTTGCCTGTCATTTTAATACCCACTCGCTTCAACTCTGATCTCTCTATCCTCAGCCTCCAACACTATTCCAATGAAGTTCAATGTATGGTCAAGGAACAGCACCTAAGAACATAAGAAATAAGAACAGGAGTAGGCCATACGGCCCCTCGAGCCTGCTCCACCATTCAATAAGATTGTGGCTGACCGTTTAACCTTAATTCCACTTTCCTGATCAATTACCATATTCCTTGATTCCTCTAAAATCCAAAAATCTATCAACCTCAGCCTTGAAATTACTCAATGACTGAGCATCCACCACCCTCAGGGATAGAGAATTCCAAAGATTCACTACCCTCTGAGTGAAGAAATTCCTCCTTTTCTCAATTGTAAATCCTGAGACTAAGCCTCTTAGCTCTAGAATCTCCACCCAAGAAAAATAACATCTTAGCATCCACCTTGTCAAACCCTGTCAGTGTCATAAAAATTTCAATGAGATCACCTCTTATTCTTCTAAATATCAGTGACAATAGGCCCAATTTATTCAACTTCTAATCATAGGAAAACCCTCCTACTTAGGAATCAAAGTAATGAACCTTCACAGCACTGACTTCAAGGCAAGTATATTCTTCCTTAGATAAGCAGAACTAAACTGTGCATAGTACTCCAGGTCGGGTCTCACTAAAGCCCTGCACAATTGTAGCAAAATGTCCTTACTCCTGTACTCCACCCCCCTTGCAATAAAGATGATTATGCCATTTAGCTTCATGATTGCTTGCTGAATTTCCATGCAAACTTACAGTGTTGCTTGTATGAGGGCATCCAAATCTCTCTGAAAATCAATATTTAAACGTTTCTCACCGTTTAAAATGTTCTCCTTTTCTATTATACTTACCAAAGTGAATAACCTCATATTTCCCCATATTATACTCCATCTCCACTATTGCCCATTCACTTCACCTGTCCATATCCCTTTGCAGCCTGTAGTGTCCTTCCCACAGCTTTGCCTGTTGTAATATGCCTTTAGACCATAAGACATAGGAGCAGAAATTAGGCCATTCGGCCCATCGAGTCTGGTCTGCCATTCAATCATGGCTGATAAGTTTCTCAACCCCATTCTCCCACCTTCTCCCCATAACCTTTGATCCACTTACCAATCAACAACCTATCTATCTCGGTCTTAAATACACTCAATGACCTGGCCTCCACAGCCTTCTGTGGCAATGAATTCCATAGATTCACCACTCTCTGGCTAAAGAAGTTTCTCCTCATCTCTGTTCTAAAAGATCTTCCCTTTACTCTGAGGCTGTGCCCTCGGGTCCTAGTCTCTCCTACTAATGGAAACATCTTCCCCACGTCCACTCTATCCAGGCCTTTCAGTATTCTGTAAGTTTCAATCAGATCCCCCCTCATCCTTCTAAACTCCATCGAGTATAGACCCAGAGTCCTCAAACATTCCTCATATGTTAAGCCTTTCATTCCTGGGATCGTTCTCGTGAACCTCCTCTGGACCCTCTCCAGGGCCAGAACATCCTTCCTGAGATACGGGGCCCAAAATTGCTCACAATATTCTAAATGTGGTCTGACCAGAGCCTTATAAAGCCTCAGCAGCACATCCCTGCTTTTATATTCTAGTCCTCTCGAAATAAATGCCAACATTGCATTTGCCTTTCTAACTACCGACTCGACCTGCAAGTTAACCTTAAGAGAATCCTGGACTAGGACTCCCAAGTCCCTTTGCATTCCAGATTTCTGAATTCTCTCCCCATTTAGAAAATAGTCTATGCCTCTATTCTTCCTACCAAAGTGTATGACAGCACACTTCCCCACGTTGTATTCCATCTGCCACTTCTTTGCCCATTCTCCTAACCTGTCAAATCCTTCTGCAGCCTCCCCGCATCCTCAATACTACCTCTCCCTCCACCTATCTTTGTATCATCTGCAAAGTTAGCCAGGATGCCCTCAGTTCCTTCATCTAGATCATGAATGTATAAACTGTAAAGTTGTGGTCCCAACACTGACCCCTGCGGAACTCCACTAGTCACCGGCCGCCATCCTGAGAAGGACCCCCTTATCCCCATTCTCTGCCTCCTGCCAGACAGCCAATCTTCTATCCATGCTAGTACCTTGCCTCTAACACCATGGGCTCTTATCTTACTGAGCAACCTCCTGTACGGCACCTTGTCAAAGGCCTTCTGGAAGTCCAAGTAGATAACATCCATTGGCTCTCCTTTGTCTAACCTACTCGTTACCTCCTCAAAGAATTCTAACAGATTTGTCAGGCATGACCTCCCCTTGATGAAACCATGCTGACTTTGCCCTATTTTACCATGCACTTGCAAGTATTTTGAAATCTCATCCTTAATAGATCAATAACCAGGGGGCATAGATTTAAGGTAAGGGGCAGGAGATTAGAGGGGATGTGAGGAAGAATTTTTTCACCCAGAAGGTGATGGGAATCTGGAACTCACTGCCCGAAAGGGTGGTAGAGGCAGAAACCCTCATAACATTTAAGAAATATTTGGATGTGCACTTGCGATGCCATGGCATTCAAGGCTATGGGCCTAGTGCTGGAAAATGGGATTAGAATACTTAGGTACTTGTTTGACCAGCGCAGACTCGATGGGCCAAAGGGCCTTTCCTGTGCTGTAGACCTCTATGACTCTATAATGGACTCTAAAATCTTACCAACGACCGAGATCAGGCTAATCGGCCTGTAATTTCCCGTCTTTTGTCTCACTCCCTTCTTAAACAGGGGGGTTACATTAGCGATTTTCCAGTCCTCTGGGACCCTGCCTGGCTCCAGTGATTCCTGAAAGATCACCACTAACCCCTCCACTATCTCTTCAGCTATCTCCTTCAGAACTCTGGGGTGTAATCCATCTGGTCCAGGTGATTTATCCACCTTCAGACCTTTCAGTTTTCCTAGCACCTTCTCCTTGGTATTGGCCACCATACTTACCTCTGTCCCCCCGACTCTCTTGAACTTTGGGGATGTTACTCTTGTCTTCCACTGTGAAGACTGACACAAAGTACTTATTTAGTTCCTCCGCCATTTCTTTGTTTCCCACTACTACTTCTCCAGCGTCATTTTCCAGCGGCCCAATGTCCACTTTTGCCTCTCTCTTATCCTATATATCTCTAAAAAAACTCTTGTAATCTTCTTTTATATTACTGGCTAGTTTACCCTCATATTTAATCTTCTCCCTCCTTATTTCTTTTTTAGTTGTCCTCTGTTGGTCTTTGTAGACTTCCCAATCCCCTGGTTTCCCACTGCTCTTCGCCGCATTGTATGCTTTCGCTTTAGCTTTCCTGACTTCCCTTGTCAACCATGATTGCCTTGTCCTTCCTTTAGTATGCTTCTTCTTCCTAGGGATGAATTTTTGCTGTGTCTCCCAAATTACTCCCAGAAACTCCTGCCATTGCTGTTCCACTGTCTTTCCTGCTAGGCTCATCTCCCAGTCAATTCTGGCCAGCTCCTCCCTCATGCCTCTGTAGTTGCCTTTATTCAACTGTAATAACGTTACATCTGATTACAGCTTTTTCCTCTCAAATTGCAGGGTAAATTCTATCATATTATGGTCACTTCCTCCTAAGGGTTCCTTCACCTTAAGCTCCCTTATCAAATCTGCCTCATTACACATCACTAAATCTAGAATTGCCTGTTCCCTAATGGGCTCCACCACAAGCTGCTCCAAAAAGCCATCTTGTAGACATTCCACAAATTCCTTTTCTTGGGATCCACTACCAACCTGATTTTCCCAGTCTACCTGCATATTGAAATCCCCCATGATCACTGTAACCTTGCCTTTCTTACACGCTTTTTCTATCTCCTGGTGTATCTTGTGCCCCACATCCTGACTACTGTTCGGAGGCCTGTACATAACCCCCATTATGGTTTTTTCACCTTTGCGGTTCCTCAACTCTACCTACACAGATTCTACATCATCTGACCCTACGTCATTTTTTGCTATCGATTTAATTTCATTTATTACTAACAAAGCAACCCCACCCCCTCTGCCAACCTGCCTATCTTTTCGATAGGATGTATATCCTTGGATATTTAGCTCCCAGTCCTGATCCCCTTGCAGCCATGTCTCCATGATGCCCACCACATCATACCTGCCAATTTCAATCTGCGCCACAATCTCATTTACCTTATTTCGTATACAGCGTGCATTCAGACACAACACTTTCAGTCCTGTATTTCCCATCCCCCTTCTCATTGTCGTCCCTTTATCTGATGTGCTTGAAGTTAGATTCCTAGCCCTTTCCAAACATTCTGTCCTATTTTGTGTTCTGGAGACTTTAATAGCCTCTCCTGGGCTCTCCTTTCTTTTCAGTTTTTTCATAATTTTCCATGAAGTTGAATCCACCCCCCAACATGCTAACCTGCTGCTTTGTTTTCCATTAGTCATACTTCTTGGAGTTTTACCCTTCCCTTCACCCCCACTTTCTAGTTTAAAGTCCTGTTGACCACCCTATTTACCCTTTTCGCTAGAACATTGGTCCCAGATCAGTTTACAGGATATCAGCATGACATCACTGGAAGGGAAATGTGTCATGTGATAAGTCTTAGTTTCACTTTTGCTTTGAGCAGAGCACACACTCATATCTCCTAATGTCTCCAAGCTATTAAACTATGTAAAGCTGTTCTCATGTGCCTAGTCTTAATAAATAAACCCACACTGTGTTTACCAAATCCCTTATGAGTGATTGTTACCTTGTGTCTTATACAACAAATAAGCTCAAGGACTTATATCATTATAAGAACACGACATGGTGATCAGCGATGGTCAGACAGGTGGCAGCAAGATTAAAAATAGGTATGATATGGTGAACAGCCTTAGATTATGCCACATAGCATGAGACGACCCTAGACATTTTGGACAGACTGCAACAAAGTTGCAGCATCAGAAAGTGTTGAGAATGCAGCATTGTGACTGTGAAAATCTTTGGAGACACAGTGCCAAGTTAGTGCTCAAATAAAGAGCATTAAATAGTAGGCAGGCGGATGCCTCGAGGTGAGATTGCAGCACATAGTCTGTCAGTTCCATGAGTCAGACAGCACGTCAAGACGACCAGTACCAGGTTAGCTCAGTCAGGAAAGGGAAATGGCCAGGGTGTCGGCCGGATAGTGAGCAAGGGAGAGTCAAACAAAAACAAAAACTGTAATAAAAATAGGGCCAGAGCAGGTTGCAATTATAACTGGTGTCTTAGGAATTTCTAAACAATAAATTGAATAAAAAGCAAAGGCAGCATTACTCGTGGTGCATTCCCACCACAAATCGTCTTCATAGGTGGAGCTGTGGAAAAGTGCACAAAAATGGCTACAGCAACACTCATCTCAAGTACTACAGGAGAAGGAAGGTCAAAGGGGAATTGTCAGAATGTCCATAAGATTTCCCAGTTTGAATTGGGATGCAGCTAATCTGCTATCGACATTTAAAATGTTTAAACAACACACAGCTATGGTTTCTTACTTCACATGTGTCTGAACTGGACAAGCAAGCCATAAAAATTCACCTAGAAACTAGGAATGAAGGTCTGCTCGGGCTCAACATGTCAGAATTAACAGAAGAAGAGCTAAAGGATCCTGAAAATATATGGACTACATTGGAAGACTGGTTCAGAATCAGGTTAAACTTCCGCATTCATCGACTAGAGTTCATGTTATTTCAACAACAACCGACAGAATCCATAGACCACTTTGTCAGCAGATGCAAAGAAAAGGATACTGTGATTTTTCAAACACAGAGTTAGCAGAAAGAATTGTTGAGCTGGTGATCGCATCCACTCCCATGGAAACATTCCAGAAAGATCTGCTAGACATGCCCAAAACGTAAAGCATTGAAGAGCTACTCAAGGATGGAGGTAAATATGAAACAACCCTCGCATCTCTACAAAGCTTACAAGTCCTAAGCACAACCCCAATTTTTGACTCACTCACTAGAACACCCAAACCTAGCAAGACATGTGGAAGGCGTGGTCTTCTACATGCACCAAGGGCATGCTCAGCTTTTCATCAATTCTGCAATGCTT
The DNA here is from genome assembly GCF_964194155.1 of Cetorhinus maximus. Lineage (NCBI taxonomy): Eukaryota > Metazoa > Chordata > Chondrichthyes > Lamniformes > Cetorhinidae > Cetorhinus > Cetorhinus maximus. The sequence goes on from NC_135879.1 coordinate 58,202,050, forward strand.
GTGGCAGACAGGGCTATTGGCAGCAGCAGGCACCAGAACAAAGGCTGGTGCAGCTACAAAGAGCCGTGCACTGATCCAAACAGACCATACACAACAGGTTCGTTCAAGCAATAAAAATGGCCGTCAGTATCCCATCAGAAACATAAACATGAGGTGATTAACAAACCAGAAAATGACGATGTGCACAATGAGACGAAGAGCGGTGAACACATGTTTCACACCCTCAATCTCATAGAAAACATTGATGCCGTCATACCATCTGAAGTGTTTGCCAAGATTCAAATTATCTGTCCTCAGAAAGTTGGTAACTATTCGTTATTGACCAAGATTGACACAGTGGCAAGCGTCAACATACTACCTCTGCAAATTCTAAAAGACATGTATCCACAGACGTGGAATGCCATGATGAAAGCTACTGCTGTGAAACTTTCAGCGGAAAATGGTTCACTAATTCCACGTACAGGATCCATGGTCCTGGAGTGCAAGAACAATCAATCCTCCTGGGTGGCACAGATATTCTACATCATGGAAACTAAAGGCCCAGCAATTGCAGATCTCCCGGCATGCTGTGGCCTTACACTAGTAACAATCCATAGAATCAGTCAGACATCACAAGGCAGATCAACTTCAGCAATTACTCCTTTTTACTCAGTTCCAAATTTGACTTTGGAATATCCAGAATGTTTCGAGAAAATTGAGAGTTTCAAGGGAGCTGCAACATTACACCTGCAGCAGAATGCAAGTCCGTCAATTCATCCACTCTGGTAAGTGCATCATCCACATACAAGAAGGTCAAACTAGACAAAATAGAGAGACAGAATCATGAGAAGAGTATAAGAGCACACAGATTGGTGGAGCTCAATCACATGTGTCATAAAGAAGGACGGATCATTGGAGTATGCCTCGATCCACAACTTTTAAACACAGCTTTGAAACATGGTCACTACAAAATACCCACATTAGAAGAGTTAAATATGAGATTTGCAGGTGCAAAATTATTCTTGAAGCTTGATGCCAAGTATGGTTACTAGTCAGTACATCTCGTGGAGAAGTCCCAAGGGTTTACTACATTTCATACCCATTTGGATGAAACTGTTTTCAATGACTTCCTTTTGGGCTATCTGTTAGCCAGGATCTCTTTCAAGCTCACATAGAGCACATTACCTGCACTGTACCAGGATACATCTGTATCGCAGATGATGTAGCTAGTGTGGGAAGGACCAAACAAGAGCATGACCGCAATCTGCACTTGTTGATGCAAGTTAATGAAGGTTTGGTGTTCAACAGTCTGAAATGTGACATTACTGTGTAGCAAATCAATTTATTCGGTTCGACCTGTGCTGGCATATGTCCTGCTATAAGTAAAATTCCAACTCCTCATCTTCAAAGATGTCTAGATCTCTTTAATTTCTTGCCTTCATACATTCCCAATTTTGCTCAAAAGTCTTCATTGCTAAGGGAATTGTTGAGAAAAAATGTTCTTTACCTGTGGGATGAAGACCACCAATATCTCTTCAAAGCACTGAAACAGTCATTATCAGAAGCATTGACATTGCAATTTTATGATCCTAAGGACGCAACTACCCTGGAGATAGATGCCTCACAGAAAGATTTGGGTGTATGCATACTACAAAAAGGAAAACCGATTTCATTTGCTTCAAAACCTCTGTCCGTAATGCAATCTAATTATTCCAACATCGAGCAGGAAACATTAGCTTCAGTGTTTGGAATCATGCGTTTTCATACCTATCTATTTGGCAAAAGGTTTGTGGTGGAGACCGACCACAAGCCACTGGAGATGATTTGGTGAAAACCATTGACCAGTGCATTGTCAAGATTGCAATGGGCGGAATCGTCCCAGATTTTCACTAAGTGCGGTAGTGGGCAAGTAAAACGACATTTTACCCGGTGGCCGTAATGGCAGCTTCTCACGCCTTATCATCCCAAACCCACTGCGTTAATATTGCACTCCCAGGAAACATGCCATTTCGATGGCAGGCGGGCTTTCATTCGCACGTCACAGCATCACCTCGCTGCTTCATCTCGCCTGGCGTGGTAAAGTGCAGCCATGCGCACACCTCTTAGTCCTTCCAGCCCATGACTGCTACACAGAAGACAGGATGATCCTGAAAGGCAAAAAAGACTGCAGCCACCCCCCCACCGCTTCAGTGTTGCGTCCCTTGAGCGCCTTTTGAATACCATGGAGGCCCACCGTGGTGTCCTCTACCCCCACTTTGACCACAGGATGGGCAGCTGCATCACCAATCCAGCATGGGAGCCGGTGGCAGCAGTGGTCATCACCAATGCCCTGCAAAAGAGAACAGCCACCCAGTGCCTCAGCAGGGTGAATGGTCTCATCCGTTCCGCCAGGGTAACTCACTATTCTCATCACTCTCAACTCACACACTCACAAACCCATCACACATCCACAGGGATCTCACACCTCAAGGGACAACACCACTAACTCTCACACATTTTTAGGTATGCCTGGTACTGCTCCTGGCATACCCTCCTGCGCTCTTCATTGAACCAGGGTTGATCCCCTGGCTTGATGGTAATGGTAGAGTGGGGGATATGCTGGGCCATGAGGCTAAAAAATTGTGTTCGAGTACAATTCTGCTGTTGCTGATGGCCCACAGCACCTCATGGATGCCCAGTCTTGAGTTGCAGAAACCCTCATAACATTTCAGAAGTATTTGGATGTGCACTTGCGATGCCATGGCATACAAGGCTATGGGCCTAGTGCTGGAAAATGGGGTTAGAATAGTTAGGTACTTGTTTGACTGGTGCAGACTTGATGGGCTGAAGGGCCTTTTTCTGTGCTGTAGACCTCTATGACTCTATGATTCTAAGTTTCTCAGTCTCAAACTGAATGCTAAATTCTACTACGTTACGGTCACTGTTTCCTAGGAGATCTTCTACTCTGAGACCATTTATTAAACCTGCCTCATTACACATTACCAGATTCAGAATAGCTTGATCGCTGGTTGGATTCACAACATATTGTTCTAGGAACTGTCCCAAATATACTCTATGAATTCTTGCTCATGGCTACCTCTGCCAATTTTATTTTCCCAATCTACATGAAGATTAAAGTCACCCATGATTAATGTACTACCTTTTTTACATGCCCTCATTATCTCCTGATTTATTCTCAGCCCTACAGTACAGCTAATGTCAGGGGGCCTATAGGCTACTCCCACCAGTGTCTTCTTCCATTTGTTATTTCTCACCTCCACCCATATGGATTCTACATCTTTCAATCCAAGATCATTTCTTGCTATTGTACTTTCCATCTCATACTAACAAAGCTACCCCACCACCCTTTGCTTCCTGCTTGTCCTTTCGAAAAGTCACATACCCCTGAATATTTAGTTCCCAGCTTAGATCTCCTTGTAACCATGTCTTCGTAATGGCTATAAGATCATACTCATTAACTTCTATTTGTGTTGTTAATTCATTTATTTTGTTCTGAAAACTATGTACATTCAAGTAAGGAGCCATTAATTTTGCCTTTTTACCATATTTTCCCCCTTTGACCCTATTCGCTGCTGTTTTTTAATGTTTGTACATTCTTTTCCTTCCTGTCACACTCTGAGTATCATTACCTCAATAGCTGCCCTGCAATGTTGCCATATCTTTTCACTTTGTAAGCCTACGTATCCCCTCTCCAGAACGCATGCCTCCCGACCCCCACTGCCTCCCTCTACAGCCCTAGTTATTCGTTTCGCCAGGACACTGGCCCCAGGATCCAGTTTCAGCTGCTTCTTAATTAAACTACTCTTTCACTGGAACCCTTGAAAAAATCCTGCTTAAGGCTGGCAACTACAGAATTTAAACTGTAGACTTCAGTTTAATGCCAACTGCAAACTGCAAACTAAATTAGGTTTGTACAAAATAAAAATTTAGACTTTCTTACCCAACAACTGCACATACTCAGTCCTAGGTTAAACTGAATTTGCTAGCTCAATTTATATCATAGCTGCATAAAAGAGGTCACAGATACCCTTTACAGCAAGGCACATCACTATGTGAGGTTTGCTCCAGATGAAGATAGCAAGGCTGTGAGATTCACTGGTTTCTCAGCTATCTCAGGATTCCCAAGAGTACTGGGTGCAATCGACTGTACCATGTGGCTTTAAGGGCTCCATGACAGCAGCCCCTACTGTTTATAAACTGCAAAGGCTATTATTCCATCAACATTCAACTGGTGTGTGATCATCGGTGAAATAAAGTAGGATGACAGGTCTTTGGAGGATGAAGATCAGGAGGCCCAGGTACCTGAAGAGGGTGATGGGGTCAGTTTGAAGGCAACGACGCCATTGAGGAAGCAAGACTTGGAGGACATGCCCGTGATACTTTAATCGCTGCCAGATTCTAGGAGGAGTGAAGTGAAGGCAAGAGGAAATGGCCACAGCTCTCCTGGCCCTCAATGCCATTGCATTTCATCTCAAGGGATGTCCAACCAGTCACATCGAGAACCAGTCCGGCATTCACACTTGCACCTTCTAGCCTCATGATTCGCCAGGCCATGATCTCTAAGAAGGTCAGTGGAGTCCTCTGTATGTGCTCACTCTGGGAAATGAGAGTCAACAATGAGAAATTACTTGAAGCAGTTGCCGGCACATAAATAAAAAAGTACAGCAGCCAGTGAGATGAGGGCATGGTTAGGCATCTCCTCCTCCTATCCATGTCTTGTCCTTTGGCACTACCACTGAGGAGACACAACTGCCACTAATCACTCAAGGCTGTTGAGCTGCCCTCACACAGTGGTCTTTCATGAGGAAGAAGGGTTACAAGCGCATAAATCATGCACTTCCAATAAGGATATAAACACATCTCTCTGACATCACACAAGGGTGCAGAAACTATCTTCAGTGAGGCTGACATCACCTGAATGTAAATCCCACAGAGAGACACTATCACTGAGTGGGAGAATGGCTAAACGTCGAAATAAGAGGATTCAAATGTAAATGCCTTTAGTTGATCAAGGCATTGACATGAACATCAAATGTATTTACCAAAGTGCAACATTTTCACAGTGGTGGTACACCCATGACCCAAAAGTGAATTCAATATTTCTTAACTTTCCTAACCCTACCACTACGTCTGAGCGCAGCCCCGACATCCGCAGCAGAGGGGGATGCAGCCTGCTGACTGCCACGTCCTGATGTCTGTGGGGACCTTGGTGGACGTCCTCTGGTGGCCCGAGGCCTGGAGGGCCCTGGTCTGATAAGGGTCTCGTGCTCAGGGGCAGATGCACCCTCTTCGGCCTGAGCAGCTGGATTGGATGGGGGTCACAGGCAGAGGGGATTCTGAGTGGCTGGACACCCTTGGAGGTCCCCGGGGTGTCTGCTTGGCTCATCCTCCCTGTGGGTGCCTGAGGGCCCCTCCCTGACTCCTTGAGGAGACAGTGCACCTGGAGGGAGGTCAAGGTGCCTCATCCCCCTGTCGCCTACATCTTGATGGTGCCAATCAGGGTGTGTGGCCATGGAATCCAGTGCCGAGTGCAAATCGGGCAAAACTTGCTGGACAAAAATGTCCATGGTGGTCACCAACCTTCCCATTGTGACCTTGAAGTACTCACATATCGGAGCCTCGACATTAGAGAGATCGCAGACAGACTCCTCCACCCTTCACTATAGTCTGCTGAGTGACTGCTAAATCCCTGCCTGATGTTCCACCGCTGCCTGTTGTTGCATCTACAGCACTGAGTTGGCGGCTGCTCACAGAGGCTCACTATCTGACTGAGATTGAGTGGGCGGCTGGTCTCCAGCAGCCCTCCTAGTACCGGAGACCTGGGTTTTCTCTGCCTCTGACTGCTGCAGGGAGGAGTCAGTGAAGTATTCCCCAGTAGGTGAACCCAAGCCTAACCCCGAGCTATGCCCCACCAAGGTTTGTGTCTCTGCGCTGGTGGAGGGTGCAGGTAAGCGTAGTGATGGTTCTTCCTCAGCTTCCTCTTCTGACGTGGTCTGGGCATTCAACCTATGGTGGGCTGCCTTGTGGGCCTTGGTCTGCTGGTGTCCATAAGATAGAGAATAGAGTTTTAGGTGATGAGCAAGAGGATTATAAGACTGCATGTCACTCACTATGATCATCAGGATGTGATGAACTGATGGAGGTGTGATCCGCATTAGGTTGCTGAGACAATCCAATCTCCCCTTCCCCACAGGAGCGATCCCTGCCCTTCCCAGCGATCTCAGCTGCAGCCTCCTCAAATTCACTGAGGGAAATTAAGTTGGCTGTGTCTCCAGCTGTCCGCCCTCTTTCCCTCCTGTTGTGGGCAAGCTTGCCCGGAAGAAGATGAAAGAAGTCATGTGATGAGAAGGAATGGAGCATTGGTTGGGAAAATGCATGCCCCCTGTGTGTGGTGCGCCCTCTCTAGCAGGTCTCAGAATGCAGAGTGCGCAGCATGATAGATGGGATGGTGGTTACGTAAAGTTTCTGTGAGACAATCAGTGGTGATATGTGTCTCCCACTAATGATTGTGTGAGATCCCTGAAGAGAGTAGCCCATTGAGTACATGATGCCATTATGAGAGTTTGATATTGGAGGGAGTTGAAGGACGACTTATCCTGGAGGAGCGGATGAAATCATTCATCCTCTTTCTGCACTAGACGATGTTAGGGATGCAGTTGCCAGCCACACTGAGGTCCTCTGCAATGGCCTCCCAGGCTGGAGAGATGAGGCTGATATGCTGTCTGGAACCATCCCTGGGACATCAGATATTCCTATGTGCCCGCACTCTTCTGATCAAGGCCTCGAGGGCCTGGTGGCTGAAGCAGGGTGCTGCCTTCTTCTTGAGGCTTGCAGCCTTCTTCTTTTGGCTCAACGATATCTCTGTGGGTCTCCAGGAGACAGCTGGGCTGGAGAGGATGAGATGTGTGTGTTCTAAATATGGCACCCAGACCTTTGACCCCAGGGTAACGTTGGGGCGGACAAATCAGCTTCCAACCCACCTGGTGATTCGGAGAGTTACTCGCTTCTGCATAATTAATGAGCTTCCAAGCGCGGAATCGGGTGCAATTTCCCGCCATACTGTGCAGCAGGATACACGCCGTCAAACCCGCTTAATCCCTCTTAAATGGGAGACTTCTTACTGTGAATCTGTGTCCCCTTGTTCTAGACTCCTCCACATAGGGAAACATCCTTGTTCTAGACTCCTCCATGTAGGGAAATATGAATGCTGCACCTGTGGTGGCAGACTTGGCACATACCTCTCCCATGACATGGATGATTATATATCCAAGGCTGTCATGTAGGTTCACAAAGTTATGGGTTGAAATGTGCATGGCCACTGTGATCAACTGCCACATTAAGAACTTTGTCCCCGTGGCACAAAGAATATGCTAACTGCACTCTGTACGTTGTATTTGCAGGACCAGGCTCCTGACTCCCCAAAACCTATCCACCATGTACAAGGCACAAGTCAGGAGTGTGATGGAATATTCTCCACTTGCCTGGATAGTGCAGCTCCAATAACACTCAAAAAGCTCAACACTATCCAGGACAAAGCAGCCCACTTGTTTGGCACCCATCTACCACCTTCAACGTCCACTTCCTCTACCACTGATGCACAGTGGCAGCAGTGTGTACCATCTACAAAATGCACTGCAGCAACTCACCAATTCTCTCCTTGAAAGCACTTTCCAAACCTGCAAACTCTACCACCCAGAATGATAAGGCAGCAGATGTGTGGGAATACCACTGCCTGCAAGTTCTCCTCCCATTGGAGTTTAGAAGAATGAGAGGTGATCTTACTGAAACAAATAAGATTCTGAGGGATGCTTGACAGGATGGATGCTGTGAGGATGTTTCCCTATGTGGAGGAGTCTAGAACAAGGGGACACAGATTCATAGTAAGAAGTCTCCCATTTAAGAGGGAGATGAGGAGGAATTTCTTCACTTAGAGGGTTGTTAGCCTGTGGAATTCTCCTACCAAAGAGCAGTGGAGGCTGGGTTATTGAATATATTCAAGGCTAGGCTAGAAAGATTTTTGATCAACAAGGGAGTCAAGCGTTATGAGGTTGAAGGACGGGGGTGGGGGGAACAGCAGGAAAATGGAGTTGAGGCCACAATCAGATCAGCCACGATCTTATCAAATGGCGGGGCAGGCTCGATGGACCGAATGGCCTACTCCTGCTCCTATTTCTTATGATGTTATGATATTCCTTCACTGTTCCTTACACAAAGGAACATTATGTTCCTTCACTGTCATTGGGTCGAAACCCTGAAACTCCCTCTCTAACAACACTGTGGGCGTACCTACACTACATGGGCTGCAACAGTTCAGGAATGTGCCTCACCACCACCTTCTCAAGTGAAATTAAGGATCGGCAATAAAAATGCTGGCCTAGCCAATGATGCCCACATCCCGTGAAAGAATAAAAAAAGAGAGGGCCCACAATGCCAGGAAGATGGCCCAGACTGGGGAGGGCCTGGGGGACTACAGACAAATTATAATGCTGAGGAGGCAACCATGGAGGTAGCATGGTGGGGATGTAGAATCGCCCATAGCACGTGTCAAAAATGATGTTATAGGCATTTTGGAACATGTTTTTAATGGTGGAGATGATCCTGTTAGTGCACTAAGTGTAAGTGGTTGTTTCAGAATGTCAAGGGCTAACTTTAAGTACTCCTTCTGTGTCATCCATCACAAGGATCTCTGTGTGCTTCTGCTGAACAACTCACCTTTTCAAGCACAACAGGTTGTGGAACTTCATTGGGTCCAAGATCTCTCATGGTCCCTTGCTGCGCTAATGGTGGAGGCAATCTTCTGCCATGCTCGCTTTGTAACAGTGAGCGGGTTCCGCCGTCCACTAGGGTAAATGTTTTCCCTCCACCTCTGGACCTCCTCCACCAGGACCTCCAGGTCCAGCTTCAATTCACTGCCCCACATAACCTATGTCTGCTTATATGAAGAAACCATATTCTCTCGTTCAGCAATTCCTGGTTGGGGGGAAGTGGGGTGGGAGATGCGTTCATGAATGCAGAGATGCCTGGTATCTGTTCCTATCACACAAAGATGGCATGTCGTGCTCCTGAGTGCAATCTATCCTGCTGGCCTGCTCTCTCTGAGTCACACTCATCTGCCATGACAGTGTGCTGCTGTGAGGGTCATGGGAAAGGTACAATTGCATGACCACACTCTGATAGATAAATGGAAAAGGGTAGGTGGAAGAGGAATTATTCTGCATTTGGTGTCCAACAAGCATCCCGTGAGACACTGTGATAATCTAAGTCAATGCAAGAGTGTCAGAAGCTGCTAATGCTGCCAAAATGCTGCCATCTCATGGCTGTGTCTTGTGAAGCTTTGCCAGCCTTAACATTCTAGAGTGTGGTCCTTCATTACAGATGAATAGACAGCAGTAATCTTTACATTTTCCTCTGGAAAGCCCGCGATGGGCCATCTCTTCCAGTATCGGCAACCAGTCGGCAACTATTACATTTACTGCTGATCTGACTGCTGATGGATGAATCCTCCCACCCAACAACATTTCCATGAACTTCCTGCCTCACAGTAGGGACTGCTTACAGGTTGACCTTTTATAGTCTGCCCAAGGCATATTCCCCATACAGGGCCCACCTTTGCATCTCTACTGTTTCTGGGGGCGGTGGACCCTACTCCACCCCGCACTCTCACCCCTTGGAATGAAGTTCCTGCCATTTGGGGGAATTTCTTCCAAGGTAGGTGCAGCAAACCTGGAAATTTCCCGACTTGCACTACCCACTGTGGGAGTGAAACTCCGGGCCAATATCTTAGAAACAGGCAAAGTTAGCAACTGAAGATTACAATCAAATTCCAGATCCATAATGCCTGAGTAACACCATAGGAGATCAGCTAGTAAATATGTATATATCAATAACAATTTTAAATTTAGTACACCTTTAAATGTCACACAGCAAGTATCACACTTGGTTACAGATACTAATCTTTCCCACAAGGAATAGTTCAGAAATAACCTTAAAGTTAGCACTTAAACATCATAACCATGCTCCACACCACAGACTACCAGTAAGGAATACCATTACAGATCTGTCAATAATATTTTAATTATGAAATTCAGACTTTCATAAATCAAAAATCTTCAGGGTCACTATTGAATTTGTCATGTAAATTGAGTACAACCTTCTGGATGTTAAAGCAAGTGGCTTTGAAATGAGATCAGGGCAGGAAATAGTGCCATAGGTGATTGAGCAAAACCATACTTAATCGGTTGACATCCTCTTTAATTTTACGTACACCAGGAATTAGTAGGTTCCTAGCATGCATGCCTGGGGAAAACCACTCATTACATTCTCCCGATGAAACCTTTAATGAAAAGACTTTGCTTCTTTCCCTGTAGTCAATTACTAACTCAAGTCCATGCCTGACTCTTGATGCCCACTGTTTAACTTGTGAAAGAATTTCTCATCTGGTACTTCATCAAAAACCAAAGTACGTTATGGTCAAATGACTCTATGTTGTCACCTCCTCAAACAACCAAACAACATTCTAAGGCATATTGTTAGGAACCAGAGATAGTTTAAGTAAGTTATGTTTGTATTTGTGGGTGTTAGGAATGAGTTTTAGCTTTAAACTTAAGTTTAATTTGTATTCCTGTATTTGTGTGTTAAGAAAGGGGGGGACTTGAGTTTTAGATGCATTTTAAAAGATGTCTAGATTTAATGAGGTTTTACGACTCTTGAGGGGACCTTAAAACAAACACAAGGTAGAAAAACTATGCTGTTGCCTAGCAACAGGGTCCAGAGAGATGGACCCACAGAGACAGAGTAAAACAAAAAAAGTAGTTTCAGTTCAGCTTAGCTAAAAGGAGTTGCCAGCAGAAGCAGCATAGGAGAGGGACAGATTGCAAGTGTCAAACTAAAGAAGCCAAAACCAGGGAGTGGAACAGGAGAAAGGTCACAAGAAGACATTCTAGTCCAAGGAGGAGCAGGAATCTGGAAAAGGTCCTGTTAAGTGAAATTAAGAGTGAGGAGCAAAGGAAGGTTCTAAGCTTAAAGGGAGAAAACTGCAGGATGCAGACTTAAGCAAAATAGGCTTATGCGAAGCCAGAAGATCCAAGGAGACAGCCAAAGGTTTGTGACTCCTTACCATGGGCATGTGAAGCAGTGGTGTTCTGTTGGCACAGCTGAATATCTCAGGGAGAGTACGTGGAAGGCAAAGCTTGAATTGAAGGCGATTCAGGGGAGAGGAACATTGGAAGGAGGGTTCGAAACCCTGGAGGTGGACCCTTGTGGAAGGCATCCAAGAGAAAGCGTTGTTTGGGAGAAAATTCCAAAGGGGGTTCTTCGAGAATGGAGATTGGAAACCTCGTGTGAAAGATGGAGTTCAGTGAGACCGGTTGGCTTACGGTGTGACAAGCTTCTGGGAGGAGTTGATGAGGGATCTATAATATCTGTTTAGGGTGGCATCTGTCACTTGGTTTCAGAGTGTGATGTGCCTGACCACAGGTCACCAGTTGGTTTACATGGACTGTGAACACCAGAGAATAAGATAGCTTTTGTAACTTGTGTGATCCTTACAAATCTGTATTATCTGTAAAGGTATGGTTGTGGGTAAAGGAGTATTGTAATATAGTTCATTTTTCTTGTTTAATAAGTGTTTTATTCTTTTGTTAAAAGTTCATCAGCTGACTCCTGTGCCGCTGTTTAGTAACCGCCCTCCACATTTCTAAACAAAAAATAAAAGTTAGGATCTATCAAGCCGGGTTCCACCCTGGGATCTGGCTTGCCCAGTAGTAATATCAGCTGGGATCATAACAATATACACTGTCACTTATTGCTTATTTTGTTTCAATAGTCAGGGGACAGAGAGGCGCTTCGGCTACTGTTGACATGAGACCCACATGGCATGTAGTCTCCCCAGAGCCAAGGTAAAGGACATAATGGCAAAGGTGCAGAATGTTCTGTGGCAGGGAAGGGGAAGATCCAGAAGTTCTGGTCCATGTTGAAACCAACATAGGTAGGAAGAGGGCTCCAATCCTGCAGTCTGGGTTTAAGAGGCTAGGTAGGAAGTTAAAAAGCAGGACCTTAAAGGTACTAATCTCTGGATTACTTCTAGTACCATGCGCTAGTGAGATTAGAAATAGAAAGATATGACAGATTTATGTGTGGCTAGAGACATAGGGCAGAGTTTTCCAGCCCTGCCATGGCCGTGGTGGTAGGACCAGGATATGAGGCGAGCCAACCAAAAATCCATTGACTTTGACAGGACCAGATATCCCACCAGTGGGCAGGATTGGAAAATTCAGGCCATGGTGAAAGGAGGGAGGGTTTCATATTCTGGGGACATAGGGACCAGTCCTGTGGCAGGGACAGATGGTTTGCATCTGAACAGAGCTATGACTAATATCCTCATGGCCAGGTTAACTAGTGCTGTCAGGAGGGTTTAAATTAATTTAGTGGGGGATTGAGCACCAAAGTGTAGTATTAAAAAGTAGAAGCAAAAGGAGAAAGATTACTAGAATTAGAAATAATACAGAATTGGGTGGAATCATAGAAAATACCAAGTGAAGAGTGTAAATTTGTGTGTCTAAAAGCACAAAGTTTGATTCATAAGGGCGGTAAATTGCAGGTGCAAATAGCCATATGGGAATATGATGTAGTGGTGATAACTAACAACTGGATCAGAAAATGAGAGGAAACATGTCTAATATTTTTAGGTGCAAGGTAATCAGGAAGGATAAGAAAGAAAGAGGAGGGTCTCGGTTTTTAGTAAATAATAGTGTTAGAACGAAAATGTTCTTGAGGGGTCAAAGGCACAGGGCGGAATTTTCCGAGCCCGCTGGTGGCAGGCATGATAGGTGGCGTGCGTGGAAAATATGGTGGGACCCACTTCATGAGGGGGTGAAAGCAGGTCGTGATCTTCTGCTCAGCCCACCGATGGCGGCCCATGTTTCCCGCCATAGGTTGGCGGGGAGCTAATTGTAACACATTGGCATATAATTAAAAGGCCATCCTGCCAGGTTTTTGGAACTCTGCCGTATTGTACGTCCACGTCGGCGGGAAAGCACACTGACATGTTTCATAACAGCACGCAGGTGACGTGCACTTGGCGGTCTTCACTTTGGGGGAACTGAGGTGAGTGAGTAGCAGCATTCTCCACAGCTCACCCATTGTTAACTGGCCTCAGGGGTGCCGGGGGATGGGGGGAACTGATGCCTTGCCCTGCAGGCAATGGCTGAGGGGTGGGGAGTGTCTGGGGGCAAGTGCTGGATAGCCTAGGAGCCAATTGCTGAGTGGGGGGGGGAGGTGTCTGGAGGCAACTGCTGGCCAGCCTCGGAGGCAACTGCCGAGGAGTGGGGGGGGGGGGTTGTCTGGGGACAGGTTCTGGCCAGCCTCGGAGGCAACTGCTGAGGGGGGTCATGCCTGGAGGCAAGTACTGGCCAGCCATGGAAGCGACTGTTGAGGTGTGGGGTGTCTGGAGGCAAGTGCTGGCCAGCCTCGCAGGCGACTGCAGAGGTGGGTGTCTGGGGGTAAGTGCTGGCCAGCCTGGGAGGTGACTACTGGTTGGGGGGTGCGGGGTGGGGGGGTGGTGGTCAATTGCTGCCCTGGCGCTGTATCCCGCGCACAGGCAATCAAGGCTGGGGGGCAGGGTAAGCGAGGGAAATGGCCATGCATTAGGGACAGATCAGGTACAGCCACAGTGACATGATTGGGGTCAGGCTCCTAGGCTGCCCGCCTATGCAAGAATCGTGGAGGCGCCAAAGACCCATCAAGCGCTCCATACCTTACACCACCCCTGCTCCCACATCCCCCCACACCATCCTGACACAGACTTCGAGTCCGCCACCATTTTATTGGACTGCGGAGCAGTTGGACTGCATATATTGTACAATCTCCTCACCAACACTGGCCATGTAGCAGTCACTGCTGGAGGCACTCATAGCCCCATGTAATCTCAGCATCCTGGTTTGGACCAGTGTCCCCCATGTCGCAGGTTGACAGGGCAGCCATGCAATGTACTCCTGTGGCCAACTGAGGGGTGATCAGCTCTCTCCAGGAAGAATTAAAGGGCAGTCACACAGGGCCAGGAAAGGTGCTAAGTGCAGCCATGATAACCACGTCTCTCTCTCTTTCATGTTGCAGGAGGGCCACATCAGGATCATGGATCCTGGTGACCTAGCTGTATGCCTGATGGCCTACAGAGACCGTAGAAGACGGAGGACAGAGCGACTGAGGCACCTGGCTGCGCAAAGGCAGGAGCAGCAACCTCATGAAGAAGGGGCAGCAGGGGCTCCCGCACACGCTGCCCAGGAGCAACAGTAATCTGTGGCTGGTCGGCGCTTAGCAACACCCAGGGTCTATAGACGCTGCCTGCCATTCCTGCAGATGACTGAGAACCAGTGTCGCCGATGACTGCGCATGTGTAGGGACCTAGTGGCTCACAACTGCCACTTACTGCAGGACTTGGCGCCAAGAGGACATGGAGGGCGTCCACTGCCAGTGGCTGTGAAAGTGACTGCAGTACTCAATATCTATGCCAGTGGCTCCTTTCAGAGCTCCACAGGTGGCCTCTGTGGGATTTCACAATCCGCCACTCACAAATGCATCCATGAGGTCACAGATGCCATCTTCTCCATGGCACACAACTTTGTGCATTTCACCCGGGACCAGGGCAGCCAGGATGCAAGAGCCATTAGATTCGCCCTGATCTCAGGATTCTCACAGGTGCAGGGTGTGATTGACTTCAGTCATGTGGCGCTCAGGTCTCCATCGCTACACTCAGTGGACTTCATCAACTGCAAGGGCTTCCACTCACTGAACGTGCAGCTAGTATGCGACCACCAGAAACGCATCCTGCAGGTATGCGCACGGTTTCCAGGGAGTGTGCATGATGCCTACATCCTGAGTCGCTTGCAGATCCCTGCAGTCTTCCAGGGTCCACAGAGGCTGCAGGGTTGGCTCCTTGGAGTCAAGGGCCACCCGCAGAGGCCATGGCTAATGACACCCGTGCGGCGGCGTCAGACTGCAGCAGAGTGGCGCTATATTGAAGCTCATGCAGCAGATCGCAACTTGGTGGACCAGACCACCGGGATGCTGAAGATGAGGTTCCAGTGCCTGGACAGGTCTGGTGGAGCCAATACAGTCTGCAGAGTGTGTCACGCATCGTTGTCGTTTGCTGCACCCTTTACAACCTGGAGCTGCAACGTGGTGAGGAGTTGGCTGAGGAGGAGATTGAGGAGCTGCACGTCTCCTTCGATGAGGAGGACACCAACGGTGAGGGGGCCCTCAGTGGTGACGACGACGGGGATGAGGCTCTTGCACTGACTAGATGAGGCAGGCGCACTCAGAAGCCCTCAAAGTCGCCAGATTTGTGAAGGATGACAACGACATGCAGTGAGCTGTCCCCGTAGATCCTCACATCACAGTTGTGAATGTTTGACTGTGAGAATGCTCTTGTCATGGAGATGCAGTGGAGGCTCAATCGCAAGAGGATTATGATAACATGCAGTGAGGACACTCCATAGATCTTCACATAGCCTCTGAGAATGTCTGACTCCTGTCTGGCTGAGAGCAACTCGCTTGCGCTCCATGATCAGGGCCATCTCAGAGACACAGCCAGGAAACTTTAGACGCATCTGATGCTGTCTGCCTTCAGCATCTCAGCCCTTCAGGAGCTGGTGCACAGCATCACTGGTCACAGATGCTGATGTGATCAGGGCCAGCCCCATCTTAAAGGGGCTGAGAGCACACATAGAGTATGAGAGAACTTCTGTGGTGCCTGCCCACTACAGTCTGGCAGCAATGACCAGCACTGCCGAGGTGCAGGCATCAGTGATGTTTCCAGGGAAGCTGGACCATCACGGTGGTCTGAAGGCTGCACAGAGCACAGGGCAAAGGCTCTGGACTAAGACACTTGCCTTTTATCTTGTGCAGGAAGGTTTCACATCTGAGTGATGAGAACACTGCTCATCAGGACAAGCAGCCACAGGCAGGGTGACATTCTTAGGAGTTTATTGACAATAGTGAGCAGTTTGTACAAGTGATCAACACCCGTTGCTAGGCTGTGCAACTAATTTTACCTAACTTTCCTAACCTTGCCACAACGTCTTGGTGCTCCCCGGACATCTACAGCAGAGGTGGAGGCAGCCTGCTGACTGTGACGTCCTGTCTGTGATGACTTGGCGGGTGTACTCTGGAGGGCTGAGACTTGGAGGGCCCCGGCCTGCTTTCAGGGTCCTGCTGTGTGGCAGTGGCACCCTCCTCGGCCTGTGAAGCTGGATATGCAGAGGTCACAGGAAGAGGGGAGTCAGATGGGCTGGTCACTGCCAGAGTCACCTGGGTGGATGGCCCCGGAGCGTGCACCTGCTGATCCTCCTCCCTATGGGTGCCCAAGGGCCCCTTGCTGACTCTGTGAGCGGAAGGGGTAGCTGGAGTTAGATTGAGCTGCACAGCACCCCTCTCGCATATACACTGTTGGAGGCTAACTATGACATCAACGATGAAGTTAAGCCCACGCAGCAGTGACGTCCTGGACCAAGGTCTCCATGGCGTCCACCATCCTGCCAGTATTGACCTTGGTGTGTTGCAATGCTGGCGCTATTGCCTCAGCTTGAAGATGGACAGACTCCTCCATCATGCCTTGCAATCTGAGGAGAGCAGCGGACATCCCTTCGTGTTGTTGCCTAGCTTGCCTTTGCAATTCCAGCAACTGTGACATGACCAAGTCCAGAGGCTTGTCATCTAACTCGGGCTCAGCAACGTTCTGGCCTCCAGCAGTCCTCCAAGTGACGGGGACCTGGGAAGTCCCTGCCTCCGCCTGCAGTGGATCAGAAAGTGCGATGTGCTCATCTGATTGTGATCCCGAGGCTACTCTAAAGCTAGGTCCCACCGAGGTTGTGTCTCTGCGCTGGTGGAGGGTGTGGGTGAACACTGTGATGGGACTTCAGGGAGGGTGCCTTCAGATTCCTCTTCAGAGGTTTCTTCTGAGCTTGATTGGAGGCCTTGGGTCATGGTCTCTGTCAGCTGTTTGACAGATGTGCCTGTGAAAGCAAGGGGAGATAATTAGTGCATGGCTGTGGCCTGTGAAAGAGGACACATCACTCACGGCATGGTTGTCTGATGGATGGTGCACTTTTGGATCCTCATTTGGTAGAGCAGCGCCGACCTCACCGTCAGCACAGGGCTGGTCCCGGTCATTACCGGCCAGCTGGATGGCTCTGTTTTCGAATTCTGTCAGAACTTTGATTTCCGGCAGCCCTCCACCTGTTTGCGACCTTTCCCTCCTGTTGTAAGCCAGTTTGTTCTGCATGGATAGAGATGGGGAGAGTGTATCAAGACGCCTGCCGGGCCAGATGATAAGTATGTCTGGCCTGTGTGGGTGGTGAGTGGTCCCATGGAGGGGATGAGGACAATGACGGTGTGTGTGAAAGAATGAATGGTGAAGTCCCTTGCACTGGCAGTGAGTGAGGGCCCTGTGGATGTGTGATGGGTTTGAGAGTGTGTGAGCTGGGAGTGATGAAAAATGTGATTAACCCTGGTGGAACGGAGGAGATGGTTCATCCTTTTGCGGCACTGGGTGGCTGTCCTCCCCTGTAGGGTGCTCGCGCTGACCACCACTGCCACTGCCTCCCAAGCCAGGTTGGTGACATTGCTACCCATTCTGCGGCCAGAGTGGGGGTAGCGCACATCCCAGCGGGCCTCCACGGCATCCAGCAGGCGCTCAAGGAACCCGTCGTTGAAGCAGGGGGCTGCAGTCTTTTTGCCTTTGCTGGCCATGTCGCCCAGACAGCGGTGGTGAGCTGATGGTGATGAGCGCTTTGCTGGCAGCTGCCTTTTAAAGATGGCAGCCGGCGTGATGCAACAGTGGGGTGATGGCGAGCGGGCGAATGAGAGCCCACCCACCATGGAAATGGCGTGTTTCGCGGGAGTGAATATGTAACGAGGCGGGCTGGGGAAGATAAGGCGTGAAAACCCACCATTTTCATCAGCGGGTAGGTCTCCATTTTACCTGCCCGTTACCATACTTAGTGCAATTCTGGGAAAATTCCACTCACAATCTTTTTGGTTGAAATTAAGAAAGAATAAAAGAGCTATCATGCTGCTTTCTGTATTTTATAGACCAACAAATTGAGAGAAGGAGATAGAGGACCAAATTTGTAAGGAAATTACTGAGGGGCACAAGAGTTCTAGAGTAATGATAGTGAGAAACTTTAACTATCCCAATATCCCAATATTGAATGACATAGTGGTTATGTTAAGGGCAGAGAAAGGAAGAAATTTATGAAGTGTGTTCAAGAGAATTTTCTTGATCAGCAGTTTTTCTGCCAATGAGGAAGGAGATGTTTCTGGATCTAGTCCTGGGGAATGAAATTTGTCAAGTGGAGAATTTCACAGTGAGGAAGCATTTAGAAAATAGGATTATAATATCATGAGGAATAGATGAGTTATGGAGAAGGACAAGGAGCAATCTAGAATAAAAAATCTTTAACTGGAGAAAGACTAACTTCAGTGAATTAAGGAGGATCTGTCCCAGGTAAATTGGAGGAAAAGGCTGTCAGACAGAAATGTAATGGAGCAATTGCTGGCCTTTAAAGAGATGGCCCAGGTTCAATCCACTGACATTTCCACAGAGGGAAATCGAGGATGATGGAATTAGAGAGTAACATGAAGTAGGAAAGTGTGTGTGGGAGATACCAGTTTGGTAATACAAAGAAATAAATTAAATAAAACAAGTACGGGGGAGAAATGAAAAAATATTGGTCTGGGTGAACAGACAGTACAATAATGTAGATTGGTGGCTGTGTAATTCTGTCCTTTGGAGACAGAACCATCAGAGTTCAATAGATGATGAATTCAATATAGGCAGGCTGAATAAGACGGAGGCTGAATCCAGAAGCTGAGAATAAGCAAAGATGTGGGGCAGAAATTTTCGTTCGGTGAGTGGATGCGCGCCCGACCCGCTTGAGTGTGAAGTGTGAAATGACATGCGTTGACGTCGGCCGAGCGTGCCGACACCAACGTGCAGTTGCACGATAGTTCGGTTGGCGCGCGCTGGAGCCGACAGTGAGCCTGCCGACAATTTAAAGGCCTGTTAAGGCCATTAAGTTATTAGTTGACGTAAACTTTTCTCTGCCCGTCCAACCAAAAGGCCTTTGCATTTTTTTGGAAACCTCATCCACGGGCAGGGTGAGGTTTCCAAAAGCAAATGAAAATAAAATTAAAACTTTAATTTTTCATTAATAGCATGTGACAGACATGTTTTATTACATTTTTTTTTGTATCTCTTCATCGCCCTGAGGCAGCCCCGTACCTCAGGGAGATTATGCAGCGCTCACTTGCGCGCATGTGCGAAGTTCATGCTCAGCCGTCTTGCACTCCCCCCCCCCCACATGGACGGTGCTCAGTGCTGCTGCTCGCATTTCACGCTGGGCGGGCCTTAATTGGCCCTCCAGTGTGAAATCACAGTTTGGTCCCGATCGTGGGCGGCAGTCGGCTTCCTGACTGCCCCTGCCCATCCCTGCCAAGCCTGCCCGCCAAGGGCAAAATTCTGCCCATAGTTGCTGTAGCTGTTTCTGTTACTTGAAGGCAACATTGGTGGACCTACATCATCCAGACCATTGTAAGCAGCGTTGAGAAGGTTCTGCAGACGTATGCCATTTTGGTGAAAATCGTGCCTGTGGATTTTGGGTTGGTTGTGCGCTGCAGTCAACTGAGGATCAAGTTAAATTCTAGAAGAAGAGGAGCTGAAGTTTTTCAAAAGGAAGATAGAGTTTTGAAAGACTTTCTGACCTAAATGCTGAGTAGTCTGCTGAGCCAATTTGTAAGATCTGTCTTAGTTGTATCTGCAAATTAATGTGTAATTTATAGTTTATAATCAATTACAATTTGCTGATTAATTCATGTTTAACTAACATAGACTTTGGAGTTTAGAATATAGGTGGTTAATTAAGGTAATATTTAGTGTTTGTGTTCTTTGACTCTTGTATAGTAAATGTTCTGTTTCAAACCGCAGAATCTTATGGTTTCATTCTTTTGGTAAATAACTGGGATTTCAGATTTCTTCTACTTTAAGAAAAAAGTTACTGGTCTCTGCCGGGATCATAACATTTATTAAGGGCAAATTGAGTTTTTTGATGAGGCACTAGAGAGGGTGGCTGAGGGCAGTGCAGTTGATGTTGTTTATATGGACTTTCAAAGGACTTTGATAAAGTATATATTAGGCTTGGTAGCAAATCTGAAGCCCATAGGGTAAAGGGGAGTGTAGCAGCATGGATACAAAATTAGAAAACAGAAAGTTGTGGTGAGTAGCTGCTTTTTCAAACTGGAGGGAGGTATACAGTGGTATTGCCCAGGATTCAGTGCTGCTGTTTAGATCACTGGTGTTACATCAATCTGGATTTGGGGATACAGGGAAACATTTTGAAATTTGCAGATGACACAAAATCTGGAAGTGTTTTCAATGGTAAAAATGATATTAGTAGACTTCAAAAGGGCACAGACAGGCAGATGGAACTGGCGGACACAAGGCATGACAGATGAAATTCAAAACAGAAAAGTGTGAGGTGATATATTTTGATAGGATGAATGAGGAGTTGCAAGCAAAACAGTATGATTTTAAAGAGGTGCATGAATAGAGGGGCCTGGGGTGTTTGTGAATAAATCTTTGAAGATGGTAGGACAGGTTAACAAAGCAGTTAATAAAGCATATGGGCTTTATAAATAGAGGTATAGAGTACAAAAGCCAGGAAGTTATGTTACATCTATATAAAACACGAGGAATGCACTGTATGTTCGGGTGGTAGATGCAGGTTCAATAGCTCCCAAGAGGAATTAGATAAATACTCGGGCCAGGATTTTCTGTTTGGCGGGGGGAGGGAGCGGGAGCGGGCATGGACCCGTCTGCTCCTTCATTTTACGTGGGCGGGCCAATTAAGGCCCGCCCAGCATATTTGCCAACTCTCATAGATAACGGGAGTGTGCAGGCGGCGGCGGGCGTGCACAGACCGCTGGCAGTCTGTTTAAAAGGCCTGGCACCCTTTTATAGGCTGCTCACAATGGCCAGTTCCAGGCCGCAGCAGAGGGGTTTGGTTGAGCAGGCCAGGCTGCAGGGTACGCCAGAGGAGCAGGGCAGGCTGCAGGGTAGGCCAGAGGCGCAGGGCAGGGTGCAGGATAGGACACCGGGGGTTTAATGCACCCCTTGTTTTCTGATGACTGCCTTGTTGCCCTCCTCGGGGAGGTGGCAGCACGGCGGGAGGTGTTGGTCGCCCCAGATGGGTGGAGGAGGCCCCCCCACATGACCAAATGTGCCTGGGAGGAGGTGGCGGAGGTGGTGAGCTTCTGTGGCGTGGTGCGGCGCATCTGGATCCAGTGCCACAAGCGCTTCAACGATTTGTTGCGCTCTGGCAGGGTGAGTACCATGTTGGCATTGGACATTTAACCCAGCAGGTAGCTTTACCCTCTGAGCCCCCCCCCACCCAAGTCTTACTGTTGTGACTGCATTGAATCATTTAGGGCATTTTTCCTTTGCTGGGTGGGCAAGCAGATAGTGCCCATGCTGAGGTCAGCCTGAGTGGGTCATGAGGAGGTGAGTTCTCCTCCACACCATGTGTTGATGTTAGTCCCACATGACTGGTTTTGGGGGCAACCTGGAGGAGCTGCACCTAGGCACATACTCAGAGCTCCAGGACATGTCCTATTCAGAGTGACGAGATGGTAGAAGAGGAGCCGCAAGGTGTCGTGGCAACGAACCATCTGCTGCCCTGTACACTGCACGTGATTGCGCCTCCTTGCTTTGGGAGGAAATACTGTGTGGTTCCTAATGTGGTGTAGGCAACATGTGTCCAAGGGGACATTGGGGGGTGGGGAGCAGGCCTAGCATTTTTGTCTGAGTTATCAGTAGCAGCGGGGAGAGGAGGCACTGGAGGCCTGATATGTCCCACTCTGGTTGGGTGGCACGCAAGCAGAATCCATGTGCAATTTGCCCTAATCAATGGTCTCTCTTTTTCAGGAGAAAAATGCACATAACGCGGTCATGCGTGTGAGGACTGGAGGCGGCCAGGCACAGCTCTCCATATTAAGCCGCTTCGAGCAGGAGGCCCTTTAGCTGGAGAGGCGCCATGCACCCAGGTCTACTGGTATCGGTGAGGCAGGGGTGGTACGGCCAGGTATTTAAAGCCAACAGTGAGGTCCGCATTGTCCTCCCAACAGCCATAGCACTGATGATTGTTAAATTAGTTATTGTTGCAACATTGCTGAGCAATTGGTTATGGAAGGTTGAGCACATAATGAGCCAGGGGAACAGAGATGAAGTTTGTCAATGTGTGCACGCTAACTGATCCACTGTCCTTGTTCTTCCTTTCAGCATCATCAGGGAACAGCCGGGAGGAGGAGCAGCAGATGCCCCCTCTCAGACCTGAGGGCCCTGAAGTCGCACCAGCTTCACATCATTTCTGCGAGGCAGGCACCAGCGCAGATACTAGCACCTTGGTGGGAATTCGAACATCAACTAGTGTCCCGGGGCACAGTGATGAGGGCACTTCACAGTCGCTGGGGGAGCTGGCAGAGACAGACAGTGCCCATGATGCCAGCAGTCAGAGGGCTGCAGGGGGCCAGGCACATGCTCAGTCAGTGCCTGATGATGTGCCTCTGGAGTTCTCTGCGACGTAGCACGTGCAGGAAATGCGGCCGGGTGTGCGCATCTGGGGGAAATACATGAGGCTATGCTTGGCTGGGACTCCATGGTGGAGGAGTCTTTGCGGACGATCACCGAAGCAATGAGCCACATGTCTGAGCCCCATGCGTCCTCCATGGAGAGAGTGGCGACTCTCATGGAGGACCTACTCCAGGAGACCCGCCAGGGCTTCCTGGGGATGCGCTCTGACCAGCAAGCACTCACATCGGCAATGACCTCAGCTGGTCACTGCCAGTGTGGGAGATGGTCTGGGCATCAAGCTTCCGAGCTCGTTGCACATCCATGCACAGTGAGCAGGGAGGTCCAATGCAACTTCAGGTCGGCGCAGCAGCTGTCTATCGTCTCTGTAGGCTCCTCTCAAGGCACTCCAGTGAGGGCACCAGCTCCTCCGCCCCTCTCCCAGTGACCATATCATCCAGTGAGGCTGCAACGACTCTCCCAGGCAAGGCCAGCACAGGCTTCACGGGCCAGAGGACGACCGCCAAGGTCATCAAGGCCAACAGGACAGCAGAGTCAGCAGGTTGTCTCAGGTGCCACTCCAAGCGATGGGGCAGCACTAAGACGTAGCACCCGTCTTAGGCATAAGGCACATTAGGCACACAATGGGTTTCTCACTAGTGGTTTTGTGTTGGCCCAAGATTAGATCCTTATGATTTCTTTTTGATTGTTTACACTATTGTTTAATATTTGTGATAGCTTCTGATTCACACATTAAATGCTAGATGTGTCATCAATGCTGAGGGTGCCTCATTTCTTCTGCATGTTTATGTTTAAGAAAAGTGTCATGAGTGCTTTTTTGGACACCTTTATGTACAAGGCCCTTAGATAGTGCTGATGACCTGGCAGATTTTGCACTTGGGTGTCGAGTATCGAGGTGGCAGCCCAGGCTTATCCTGGTGATCCATGTGTTGTGCTAGCTGAAGATTCGTTGGATTAAAGCATCCCAGGTGTCCCTGCCACCTTGGAGTGGTCCCAGGTCAACATCTAACCCCTCAGCATTTCCATGTGCATGCTCATCCTTGGAATCACTACAGCACTCATCGTGTGCAGCTGCAGACACTGCGTCAACGTCTTCAGCGTCCACTGCATTCCCCCTTTCCAGCACAAGATTGCAGAGCGCAGCATGCAACCACTGTCACTGAGACACGATCTGGGGGGTACTGGAGCCGCCCCCTGAACAGTCCAGCATCAGAAGCGCATCTTGAGAAGACCGATGACTCTCTCCACCACAGCACTTGTGGAAGAGTGGCTCCTATTGTAGCATTGCTCAGCTTCTGCTCTTGGATGGCGGAGAGGCGTCATGAGCCATCTTCTGAGGGTATTGCCCTTGTTACCCAGCAGCCATCCATCAAGCCGGGTCGGAGCACTGAAGAAATCCGGCACCTGGGAGTGTCTGTGGATATAGGCGTCGTGGGAGCTGCCTGGGTGCCTTGCACAGACTAGTAGAATCAGCATCCTGTGATCACACACTATCTGCATGTTTATGGAGTGGAAGCCCTTCCTGTTGACGAAGGCACCGTGCTCATCCGCTGGCACCTTGATGGCCACATGTGTGCAGTCTATTGCACCCTGGATGCGGGGGAAGCCAGCAATCGCCACGAAGCCTGTGGCTCAATGTGTCTGGCTTGCCTGGTCCCAACGGAAGTGGATGAAGGTCAATGCATGCCTGAACAGAGCGTCTGTGACCTGCTTGACACAAGTGTGTACAGCCGATTGGTAGCCACTGCAAAGATCACCCACCGGGCCCTGGAAGGAGCCATAGGCATAGAAGTTAACAGCAGCTGTGCCCTTCAGAGCCACTGGCATGGGGTGTTCGCCCACACAGTTAGGGGAGATGTCAGGGCCAATCATCTGACAGATATAGTTCACTGTCCCCCTTGATAGTCAGATCCTCTTTCGGCACGTCACCTCAGACATATTGAGGTAACTGCTTTGCCGCTTGTATACTCTGGCAGCAAGATAGTGGCGTCTTCTGTGGCTCCTTCCAACTTGGACTACCTCTTGGCCCTGCGCCCCTTGTGCCTGCGCCTGTACTCCCAAAGGTGGCTCCCCTGGAAGCTGAATGTACACTCCTAGCCTCCTCTTCCTTCTAGCCCCCACTTCCTCCTCAGAGAAGCTGCCTCCAGTGGACAGATCAGATCCCATACCCAGGCTAAGGGAAGGCTTCCTGAAACCTGTAGGTCCGGAAAAGATTCCTCACTGCAGAGTGTTGGCCTGAAGGTTAAGAGTCCAGAAAAAGCTGCTAGGATCCGTTCAGATCACACAAGCAAGTTTTAAAAACTTTCTCCAATAAATACTTCACAGAGCAGATTCACGACCCCACTGAGCCCTCTTATCCCACCCGTGGATGAGGTTAATAGAAATGTCTCCTACCCACCTGCCTGTTTACCTGCACACCAACTCGACGATCACATGGGCGCGGAAAGATCGGCGACGATTAAAGACTAAAGGGTCTTAAGTGGCCCGTTAATTAATGGCTGGTGCATGTAGGACTTCATCGCGTGCCCGCCCAGCAAAATATCGCGATGGCGCGTGGTGACGTCCGGACGCTCGCCTGACGTCACCGCGCATCATTTTACACGTGGACATGCGGGGCCCGCTCCCCCCGCACGTCAAACAAAAAATTCTGCCCTTGAAGGAGAGAGAAAAAAAATTAGATAAAAACAAAAAACTGCGGATGCTGGAAATCCAAAACAAAAACAGAATTACCTGGAAAAACTCAGCAGGTCTGGCAGCGTCGGCGGAGAAGAACAAAGTTGACGTTTCGAGTCCTCATGACCCTTCAACAGAACTAAGTAAAAATAGGAGAGGGTTGAAATATAAGCTTATATTTCACCCCTCTCCTATTTTTACTTAGTTCTGTTGAAGGGTCATGAGGACTCAAAACGTCAACTTTGTTCTTCTCCGCCGACGCTGCCAGACCTGCTGAGTTTTTCCAGGTAATTCTGTTTTTGTTTTGAAAAAAAATTAGGGTTGTAGGGAAAGAGCAGTGGAGTGGAACTAACTGAATTGTTCTTTGAAAGAGCAAAGGCAGGTTTAATGGACTGAATGATCTCCTGTGCTGCAATATTCTATAAATTTGGGAAGGAAGTCTCCAGGCATTTTCAACATATTGGCATGCAATGGCAGGAATTCTTACAGGCAGGGAAAATCAGGTGAATGGCACGTGTTACACCCAATTTCTTACATTAAAACCTTGTCCTGGTTCCCCCGTACTTATTAGACCTCCAGCAATTGGCTTGCCGAGCCCTGACTCACATCAGATGCTTATGTCAAAATTACAGCTCATGGTGCAGCAGACAAGATCAACTTATAAAGATAGAAGTGAAATGATTTTGAGTCTGAAGAGCCTGCAGATTTTGAATAGGAATTTCAGTTGCTGGAAAATAAAATTTTGTGAGTGTTTTTGGCATTCTGCTTAGACACCCACATCTGCTTTTCAGAAAGAGTTAGACCACCACTGGGTTTTTAACATCCTCAAACCTCCTACCCGTAATGAAGACTTCTCCAGAGCAGCTATACTATTCCTTATGAGCATACTCTTGTATGCCATTATAATGAAGGAGAAGAAGAAGCAAAACAGAATAGGGCACAGGAGTATCAGGCAGCATTTATGGATGTTTCAACCTATGAAATATTATTCCCCAACGGAACATACAGGCTAAAAGCAAAATACTGCGGATGCTGAAAATCTGAAACAAAAACAGAAAACGTTGGAAAAACTCAGCAGATCTGACAGCATCTGTGGAGAGAGAAAAACAAAGTTAACGTTTTGAGTCCGTATGAAGGGATATACAGACTCAAACCGTTAACTTTGTTTTTCTCTCTCCACAGATGCTGTCAGACCTGCTGAGTTTTTCCAGCATTTTTTGTTTTTGTTTCAAAATATACAGGCTGTTCAAGTTATCTTGAGTTGTGCATAAGTAGAATGCTTTGCCAAAGAGGCAATAGGATAGTCGTGTCACCTTCTGCAGATGGACCTGCAATTACACTCATCTCCCCAGATTATGTTCATTATGACTATTAAGTGACTACTACCCTCCACTTTTATGGCACTCACTTAATTGACACAACTATGGCTAAGCTGTCTAATATCAGACAGTGGTATGGGCATATATTTATCAAGTTACTGACATTCCTTATAAGATTTTATTGCTTTTTTATCACAAGACAGCAGTGAGATAAAGCATCCAATTTTACAGGGCTGCTGATTTCCTCAAGGTCCAGATATAGTTGATAGCATGCATTGCAAGTTCTTTGCATGCTCCCACAGAACACCCCCTAAACTATTCAACAGGAAGGGATTCCATTCCCTCAATATGCAGACTGTTTGTGACTGCCTGCCTTTTTGTGGGATATATATGGAACATTAATTGTTCCAGTTCTATTTAGGCTTCCTCCCTCACCTCTTTTTCTGGTACATTGATGACTATTAGTGCCATTTCCTGCTCTTATCCTGAACTGGAAAATTTTATAAATTTTGCTTCCAATTTACACCATTCTCCCACCTTCACATGGCCCATCTTCCTTTCCCTTCCTCAATCTCTCGGTCTCTATTTCTGGGGATGGGCTATCAACAAATATTCACTATAAGACCACTGACTCCCACAACTACCTTGACTATACTTCCTCACAACCAGATTTCTGTAGGGACTCCATTCCATTCTGCCAGTTTCTCCATCTCCATCACGCCTGTTCTGGTGGTGCAACCTTCCACTTTTGATGCGTCTTCTTTTTTCCTAAACTAAGCATTCCTCTGACCATGGTGGATAAGGCCCTCGACCATGTCCATCCACTTTCCTGTATCTCTGCTTCACACCTTCCTCTCCCTCCCAGAACCATGTTGGTGGTCTTCTTGTCCTCAACTTACACCTCACTGGCCTCTGTATTCAATGGATTGTCCTCAACCATTTCTGCTCCCTCCAGCCTGACGCTACCACCAAGCACATCTTCCCTTCCCCTCCTCTTTGAGCATGCCAAAGGGACAGACCCTCCACACCTCAATCACAACTAAAACCCTCCCCTACCACAGCACCTTACCATGCAAGCACAGGAGATGCAACACCTGCCCCTCTGTCTCCTACCTTCTCACCATCCAAGGCCCCAAACACTCCTTAGACGAAACAGTGATTTACAAGTACTTATTTCAAATTAGTATGCTGTATTTGCTGTTCACAATGCAGTTTTCACGACATTAGGGAAAGCA
Organism: Cetorhinus maximus; assembly: GCF_964194155.1. Lineage (NCBI taxonomy): Eukaryota > Metazoa > Chordata > Chondrichthyes > Lamniformes > Cetorhinidae > Cetorhinus > Cetorhinus maximus. The sequence goes on from NC_135879.1 coordinate 58,229,895, forward strand.
AATGCAAATTTGGTGACCACTTTGCAGAACACATCCATTCAGTCTGGAAGTGTGACTGCAACCATCTGGTTGCCTGACATTTTAATTCTTCACCTTGCTTGCACACTGACCTTTCTGTCCTCACCTTCTGCAGCGTTACAGTGAAGATCAATAGAAGCTTGAGGAACAGCATTTCATCTTTGGATCAGGCACTTTACAGCCTTCTAGACTTAATATTGAGTTCAGCTATTTCAGACTCTAGTCTTTGAACCCCATTTTGTTTCCTTTTTCTTTGCTAGTTTTGGTTTTACTCTCTTGATTTTCTCTCTTTTTTGTTTTCGGATGACAGCTGTTCGTCATTCTGGCATTCACCCCTCCTCTAGAGAAATCCTTGTTTCTTTATTTGTCCCATTACCAGTTCTTTTTATCCTTGCACAACCAATCCTTTTGTCATTTAGTATCTTCCACCCTTTTGCAGACCTTCCCTTAAGTTCTTTATCCCCTCACCCCTTTCAGTTGATTAAACCTATTACACCTAACATTTCCCAGTACTGTTGAAAGCTCATCCAGTTGAAACGTAGGCAGAATTTAATATCACTGGCACGGGCCCCAGCAGGGGACCTGGAAATGGACAGCATTTTTGCTTAGTCCTGATACAACCAGCTGAATATGATAATGTGGTGACTATCTAGTTAACGAGGTAGAGTTGCAGGGCCCATCCAATTGTATCGGATGCGGCAGAAAGGCAGCAATCCTGGCGTCAGGTGATGACAGTATAGGTTTTGTGGTTGCTGCTGAGAGGACCCACCATACACCACAGAACACAAGCCTTCTGTTGTAAGCAAGAAAACATGAACAGCAAGGTATAAATCCCTCACTGGACACAACAACATTCTGCATCTCCAGTGTCTGCAGTCTTCAGTGAAGAAAGTGAAGCAAGAGGCTGTTAACAGGGGAATGGCGAAGGGCAGACAAAAGATGGTCCCACGGTTCAGTGACGCCTCCCTGGTATGCGAACAGCGGGAAGTGTTCCCAAGGGATGAAAGAGACCTCCCACCTGACTAAGGTAGCATATAGGGAGATGGCAAAGGAGGTTAGCAGCCATGGGGTCCAGCAGTGCAACTGGGTTCAATGTCAGAAGTGGGTCAATGACCTCCTCTGTACTGTCAGGGTGAGTCTGAATGAATGATGTGCGTACCGTAGCTGCCAGTGATCAACATGTGATGGGTCTCAACATAGGGAGGAGCAGTCGAGTGGGTGAAAGAGAAATAGGCCCCAGCAGCAGCTGTCTCATGACGAATGATTGCATGTGGGTAACAGGCATTTCCCTCTTGGTGCCAACATCCTCCAAGCCCCATGAGAATGCACATAGAAGGGAGGCATTTGGGAGGTTTTTTGGATGGTAGTGTTTCCCATGCTGCCACCTGTAGAATTGGCGGGGTTACCTGCTGCCCTGCAGCCATTTAACACTCAGCATTAATTGGCTCAGGGCAAGACTTCTGCCCCCATATGGGGAGGAAGTCCCACCTTAGAGAGCTGCTAATACGATTGAGCAGTAGCTGTGTAGTCCCGGCAGGTAATTCTGAGGTATTGGCGGGGCCCAGCAAGGGAATTGGGGGACCAGGTTTGAAAGGCTGGAGTGGGAGGGTTAAAGAAGGGTATGGCCATGGGGGCTGCCCCTGATGAACAAAGGGGACCTCAAAGTAGGTACCCCCCACCCAACCCCACTAGCCTGATACCAGCCTATGCAGCTAAAACTGCCGGATTACCCATTTGGCATGAGCCTGCCCCTAGCATAAATGAAATATCAGTGGGGATGGGATGAGGCATGTGTGGCCATTAACTGGCCACTTAAGGGCCTCAACTGGCCTGAGGGCAGGCAGGCTGCCCATTGCTTATCCATTCCCTGTAAAATGATAGATGAGTCAGGAGTGGGCAAGCCTCGTGCTGCATTTTTTGAGCCCCACACCTTCAAAAATGCCGACAGTGACTTTAAAATTCCACACCTGGTGTCAGCCCACTGAATCTGCTGGAATTGCAGCATAGAACAGAGAGACAGCTGGCAGAACTGCCAGAGGCTATATGCAGCCATGGCCATAAGATGGAGGAGTCCATCCAGCCCTTGAGTTCTAACATGTCCCAGGTGTGTGAAAGTATGACTTCCTCCATGGAGAGGTTGGAGATTGTCATGGACAGCCAGGTCCACCACACCACTCAGTGGCTGTTGATTATATGAGCAGACCTGCATATCAATGAGCTTGAGGTTGTAGTGACCAGGCAAGAGGGGAACAGGGCACCTGGAGCAGTCTCCAGGTGCCCTTCCATCTTCAATTGACAAAGAGATGCCATTGTGCACAGAGAGGGAGGAGATGCTGCAGCCTGCCACATATTGGGGCTCCTCTTGAGGCGCGCAGAGGATGGACAGGCAGTCCTCATGCCCTCGGCATGCTGGGGCCCTCCAGACCTCAGCAGTGCCAAGGAGGGAAATAATGGGCCCTGGATCTTTCCCTTTTTCTGGGCCCCTCATTTCTCACACCTCCACCACCACCACACACCCCACTAACCCCTCCCCCGCCAAAATAATGCATGATATCTTCCCCCTTTCCAGATTCACCAATCAGTTCACCAATCACAGAAAGATAACAGTAAAATGATGACGGCCCTTGTTGGCATCTGGTTACAAATATTGTCCGATATATATGCAGCTTGTGTCATTAATATTAAGACCAGCAATGATATAATGCAGTGTTAGTTCAAGAACGCCCTATAGGTGATCCCACTGTTACTATTAAACAAACCAGAAAGTACAAATTTTACTTTAACAGTATCATGCAATGTTGTTAACTTGACAGTATTTATAACACTGTGCAGACAATAACACTGATTTCGGTGACTGCCTCAGCCCTCATTAACATGTTCTGCACATTGTACCATGTGAACATGGTGACAGTAAATTCATATTTGGGGGGAAGATTCAATACCTGCAACCCAGATAAACTGCACAAGATCTCTTCCATTCTGTAGAAGAATTAGAAAACTTTCTCCTGTCTGGGTGCATGATGTTATTCGATATAATTATTTCATACAAGGGGCGTAATTGGATTCTATTTTATCGGCAATGCCACAGGGTAGAAAGATTAAATGATTCCTGTGCAATAAAGTGGAATGACTGAACAACATAAGTCTTCACTGTCAGTGAGAAGCATTGGAGTTCTCAGGTGTCTCTGTGGAGACACAACTTTTAAGAGGCCAGAAGGCAAAGACTGAATAGTTCACAATTGTATCTGTGTTTTCTTTATCAGCAAGCCTGAAGACTCTGCTGATTGTTGGTTTTCACTGCAATATATTTTCAATATCTACTCTGCAATATAACTTTATCACAATATCTCGAAAATCTCACAAAAGCACCAAATAGAGTGGGATAATAGGTAAGTAGACATAAGGACAAGATTGAAATCAATGGAAAAGACTCTTGAGAATCATGTACAGGTTTTACTGATTCACTATGCCCCCAATACACACTCGTGTCCTGGCAATTTCATCCCACAAAGCCTGTTCAGTAAACTCCCATTAGCAACAAAATAAACAGAACTCCAGCAATTATTCCACCCTCTGTTCACAAGATAATTATGGATGACAAAAGCCATCTAACCCAGCTCATCTTATCCATCCAGAATGACATTCAAACTGGAGCAGGAGTAAGCCATTTGGCCCCTCAAGCCTGTTCTGCCATTGGATAACACTGCATACATTATACCGGTGACTACAACTCAAAAGTATTTAATTGGCTGTAAAGTGATTTGGGACATCGCGAAAGGTGCTATATAAATGTAGGTTTTGTCTTTTGTTCATTATACCTGCATGCAGTAGGCAGAGTGGCTGCAACAATGGCGAAAATGGAGGCCCAATGCTGATTCTCAAAGGATAATTAATCACAAAGCAATCAACTGATGTTAAGACAGTGGCTACAAAGAAATCACTATATTTACAAAACAATTCAACCCTGTAGTGAATACAACCTTGACATTCTGACTTCTCTGGCACCAATCCACAATATACCATAGATGGCATCTATTCCTTTTATGTTTAATGGTACTATCCCCGGCATTTGCCAATCAGACATCTACCAGCAACTTAGGAAAAATGTATAGTAGATCAAATTGCTGATCTGAATTATTCAGAAAAGAATGATACAAGGTACATAAATTCAGCAAGGCCTTAAATCAACAACTGGATTGTCTCTCCTTCCTCCAGGAACTGTCATACAAATTGTGTTGTACACTCTGAATTTACAGCCGAAAATTAAAAAATATAATTAGTAAATAAGAAACTCTAACAGCAAAATGTGACACCCACCACCCCATGCCACACCAACACTGCAATCTCCCCACCCATCCCATCCACTCACCCCTCCAACAGCCTACATTCTGCTTCCATCCCTCCAACACCCGTAAATTTATCCCCCCACCCGTCCAACACCCACCAATCTTCCCACCCCTCCAACAACCCCCCCAACTCCCACCAGCCCTCCAACAGCCCCAACGTACCCCTACCCCTCCAACACCCCAATTTAATCCCATTCCTCCAACAACCCTCAACTTAAACCCCATCCCTCCAACACCCCCAAACCTACCCCCACCTCTCCAACACCCCCACCTCTCCAACACCCCCAACCCCTCTAACGTCCTCCAACTCAACCCCCACCCCATCCAACAGCCCCTCAACCTATCCAAACCCCTCCAACAGGCCCCCAAACTCCCCTAACCCTCAAACCCACCATCCCTCCAACACCCCCTAAACCTTCCCCCCAGCATCCCCCCTCACTCCTCCAACACCCCCTAACCTATTCCCCTCCAACTGTCCCCAGGCCTCTCCCCACGCCTACAAACCCCAACCTTGCCCCACCCCTCCAGCAGCCCCTACCTACCCCACACCCGTCCAACACACCCCAACCTCTCACCACCCCTCCAACAGTCCCCTGGCCACCCCCTGACCCCTTACACCCCCAACTACACCTTACCCCACCAATATGCCCAATCTACCCTCACCCCTTCAACAACCCTCCAACTTATCCCCCACCTCTCCAACACTCCCAACCTTGCCCCCACCCCTCCAAGAGCCCCTAACCTACCCCGCACATCTCCAACACCTCCCACTGCCCCTCCAACAGTTCTTGACTATCCCCCAGCTCTCCAACAACCCCCAACTTAAACCTCACTCCTCCAATGCCCCCAACCTACCCCCATCACTCCAACACCCCCAACCTGCCCCCACCCCATCAACTGTCCCCCAACCTCCCTCACCCCTCCAACTGACCCCCGACCTCCTCAACCCTCCAACATCCCCTTAGCTCCACCCGTCCAACACCCTGCAACCTCCTCCCCAACTCTTCCAATACCCACTAACCTACCCCCATCCCTCTAACACCCCCAATCTCCCCTGGCTTTCTCCCCTACCCCTGCATCCAATTGGCTCTAAAATAGCGATTTCATTTACAATTTTTCAAGCAAGAACACTCCCAGTTGTTAAGCTGCTATTGACCTTGGGGCAGCTTTGTGATTTTCTGGCAGGCTTTCTAAAAGAAATCAGACAGCCACCCAGGTGATCTCAGGCCAGAGGCCATTGTGTTCAGCAGCCTGCCCTGTTTACCTCAGCTGCAGATGCCAGGGCTGCACTTCAGTGGAGCACTCAGAAACGCATCACCAAGAGCGCTTAGACGCAACCAGGGTGGCACGGGTGTTTAAACCTTTGATGTTGGTTAATGATTGCTGTGTTTCATTAAATTGCATTTGTGCATGTATTCCTGCATTTTTTATTCAGTGTCTGATGGTTTCTGAATGGATCTGTCAACACTCAGACCTTATCTGCCTGCTTGATGGAGTGAAAGTGGAGTCTTGCCATCTTCGTGTGACGGCCACTGGGATTGGACAGACTTGTTGATGGACAGTGGGATGTAATACATCTGATAAGATTTTGGGAGACATGATCTGTTGGTGGTGTGTGGCAGATCAGGGAACTCATGCCTGCTGGAAGCAGCTGTGAACTAGGTTTTCACAAGCCTCCCTAGCATGGATCTCCAAGGCTCTGGACTCTGGTGCAGATAGCTGATGTTGCTGTCACATGAGCAAAAGACACAAGAAATAGGAGCAGGAGTAGACCATATGGCTCATCGAGCCTACTCCACCATTCAATATGATCATAGCTGATTTTAGACTTCAACTCCACATCCTTACTTAGGTAAGGAGACCAAGACTGCACACAACACTCCAGGTGTGGTCTCATCAAGGCCCTGCACAGCTGCAGTAAGGCATCTTTGCTCTTGTACTCAAGTCTTCTCCCAATGAAGGTCAACAAACCATTTGCCTTCTTAACTGCATGCTTGCTTTCAGTGTTTGGTGTACAAGGACACCCAGCTCCCTTTGTACATCAACATTTCCCAATCTATCACCATTTAAATAATACTCTGCCATTCTGCTTTTCCTAGCAAAGTGGATAACTTCATACTTATCCACGTTATACTGCATCTGCCATGTATTTGTTCACTCACTCAACCTGTCTAAATCACCTTGAAGCCTCTTAACATCCTCCTCGCCACTCACATTCCCACCTAGTCTTGTGTCGTCAGCAAACTTGGAAATGTTACATTTGGTTCCTTCATCCAAATCATTGATATATATTGTGAATAGCTGGGGCCCAAGCACTGATCCCTGTGGTACCCCACTAGTCACTGCCTGCCATTCTGAAAAACACTCATTTATTCCTACTCTGTTTCCTGTCTGCTAACCAATTCTCAATCCATGCCAATATATTACCCCCAATCCTAAGTGCTTTAATTTTGCACACTAACTTCTTATGTGGGACTTTATCAAAAGCTTTCTGAAAATCCAAATACACCATGTCCACTGGTTTTCCCTTATCTATTCTGCTGGTTTCATCCTCAAAAAACTAGGTTTGACAAACATGATTTCCCTTTCATAAATCCATGTTGACTTTGTATAATCCTGTTGATATTTTGTAAGTGTCCTGTTATCACATCCTTTATAATAGCCTCTGGCATTTTCCCTACCACTGATGTTAGGCTAACTGGTCTGTAATTTCCTGTTTTTTCCCTCCGTCCTTTTTTAAATAGCAGGGTTACATTTGTCACCTTCCAATCTGCCGAGACTGTTCCAGAATCTACATAATTTGGAAGATGACAACCAACACACCCACTATTTCCATGGCCACTTCCTTTAGTAGCCTGGGATGTAGATTATCAGGCCCTGGGGATTTATTGACTTTCAGCCCATTAATTTCTCCAGCACTGTTTTTTCAGTAATACTAATTTCCTTCAATTCCTCCTTCTCACTAAACCTTTGGCTCCCTAGTATTTCTGGGAAGTTATTTGTGTCTTCCCCTGAACATAGAATTGAATTTGTTGTTTAATTGCTCTGCTATATCCTTGGTTCTCTTTTATAAATTCTCCCATTTCGGACTTTAAGGGACCTACGTTTGTCTTCACTTATCTTTTTCTTCTTACAAAATTTTAGAAGCTTTTACAGTCCGCTTTTATGTTCCTTGCAAGTTTACTCTCACACTCTATTTTTCCCCTCTTTATCAATCTCTTGGCCCTCCTTTGCTGAATTCTAAACTGCTCCCAATCCTCAGGCTTGCTCCTTTTTCTAGAAACTCTATATGACTCCTCTTTGGATCTAATACTATCCTTAATTTCTTTTTTTAGTCATGGTTGGGCCACTTTTCCTGTTGTGTTTTTGTGCCAGAAAGGAATATATAACTGTTGCAATGCATACATTCATTCCTTAATTATTAGCCATTGCCTATCCACTGTCATGCCTTTTAATGAAGTTCCCCAATCTATCTTAGCCAACTCAAGCCTCATACCTTCGCAGTTTCCTTTGTTTAGATTCAGGACCCTAGCTTACTTTTCATCCGCAAACTTAGATACATTACTCTCTGTCCCTTCATCTAAGTCATTAATATAAATTGTAAATAGCTGAGGCACTAGCACTGACCCTTGTGGTACACCACTATTCACTACCAGTCAACTTGAAAAAGTCCCATTTATGCCCACTCTCTGCTTCCTATCTGTTAACCAATCCTCTATCCATGCTAATATATTTCCTTCAACTCCATGCGCACTTATCTTGCCCATTAATTTTTTGAGTGGCACCTTATCAAAAGCCTTTTGGAAATCCAGGTAATCAACCATACTAGTTACATCCTCAAAAAATGCCAATAAATTTGTTAAACAAGATTCCCCTTTAATAAAACCAAGTTGAATTTCTCTAATCATACCAATCTTTTCTAAGTGTATTGTTAAGACTTCCTTGATAATAGATTCCCACATTTTCCCAACAACTGATGTTAGGCTAACTGGCTTGTAGTTCCCTGTTTTCTCTCCATTTTTTCTTGAAAAGTGGAGTAACATTTGCCAACTTCTAATCCGATGGGACCATTCCCAAATCCAATGAATTCTGGAAAATCATAGCCAGTGTATCCACTATCTCTGCAGCTATCTGCTTTAGAACCTTTAGGTGCAGGCCATCAGACCTCGGGGATTTGTCACATTTTAGTCCCTTAAGTTTCTCGAAAACCCTTTCTCTGTTGATATTAACTTCCCTAATTTCATCATTCTATTGAGCCCCTAGTTTACCATCTGTCTCTGGAATGAAACTTGTGTCCGCTATGTGAAGACAGTTACAAAATATTTCCTCAATGCCTCTGTCATTTCCTCATTCCCCATGATAATTTCTCTTGTCTCTGATTCTAACAGACTAATGTTAACTTTAGCTTCTCTCTTCCTTCTTATATAATTTTAAAAGCTCTTACAGTCTGTTTTTATATTACTAGCAAGTTTACTCTCATATTCTATTTCTTTCCTTTTCATCAATTTTTTGGTTGCTCTTTGATGGTTTCTAAAACACTCCCAATCCTCAGACTTTTTATATTTTCTTGCAATATTGTCAGACTCTTCTTTTAATCTAATACTATCCCTAACTTCCTGAGTAAGCCGTGGATGGGTCTTCATTGCTGAGCTTTTGTTTTTCCATGGAATGTGCTTATGTTGCACAATTTGAATTGTTTCTTTAAATACGAACATATGAATTAGGAGCAGGAGTAGGCCACTTCGGCCCGTCGAACCGCACTGTCATTCAATAAGATCATGGCTGATCTGAATGTAACCTCAGCCTCACATTCCCAATAACCTTTCACCCCCTTGTTAATCAAGAATCCATCCAGCTCTGCCTTAAAAATATTCAAAGACTCTCCTTCCAAAGCCTTTGGAGGAAAAGAGTTCCAAAGACTCACAACCCTCCGAGAGAAAAAAATTTCTCCTCATCTCTGTCTTAAATGAGTGACCCCTTATTTTTAAACAGTGGCCCCTAGTTCTAGATTCTCCCACAAGAGGAAACATCCTCTCTACATCTCCCCTGTCAAGACCCCTCAGGATCTTAAAGATTTCAATTAAGTCGCCTCTTACTCTTCTAAATTCCAGTGGATACAAGCCTAACCTGTTCAGCCTTTCCTCATAAGACAACCTGCCCATTCCTGGGTATTAGTCTAGTAAACCTTCTCTGAACTGCTTCTAATGCATTTACACCTTTCCTCAAATAAGGAGGTCAGTACCGTACTCAATACTCCAGATGCGGTTTCACCAATGCCCTATACAACTAAAGCATAACCTCCCTACATTTGTAATCAATTCCCCACAGAATAAATGATAACATTCTATTAGCTTTCCTAATTACCTGCTGTACCTGCATACTAACTTTTGTGATTCATGCACAAGGACACCCAGATCCCTCTGAATCTCAGAATTCTGCAATCTCTCAACATTTAGATAATAAGTTTCTTTTTAATTCTTCCTGCCAAAATGAACAATTTCACATTTTCCCACATTATACTCCATTTGCCAGATCTTTGCCCACTCACTTAAATCTATCTATGTATGTCACTTTATAGCCTTCTTACGTCCTTTTCACAGTTTACTTTCCTACTTATCTTTGTGTTGTCAGCAAAGTTGGCAACCATTCCTTCAGTCCCTTCATCCAAGTCATTCATATAAATTGTTAGAAGTTGAGGCTCCAGGACTCACTGTGACTCACTGTGGCACATGACTCATCACATCCTGACAACCAGAAACAGACCCATTTATGCCAACTCTCTGCTTCCTGTTAGCTAGCCAGTCTTCTATCCATGCCAATATGTTAGCCCTACACCATGAACTTTTATTTTCTAAAGTAACCTTTGAGTTGGCACTTTATTAAATATCTTCTAAAAATCTAAGTACAGTACATCCACCAGTTCTCCTTTATCCACAGCACATGTGACTCTTTCAAAGAACCTAAATAAATTGGTTAAACACAATTTTCCTTTTATAAAACCATGTTGACTCTGCCTGATTGCCTTGAATTTTTCTAAGTGCCCTGCTATAACATCTTTAATAATAGCTTCTACCATTTTCCCTATGACAGATGTTAGGCTAATCGGCCTTTAGTTTCCTGCTTTCTGCCTCCCTCCCTTTTTGAATGAAAGGGTCACATTTGCTATTTTCCAATCAAATGAAACCTTCCTGAATTTAGGGAATTTTGGAAAATTAAAACCAATGCATCAACTATCTCACTAACCACTTCTTTCAAGACCTTAGGGTGAAGTCTATCAGGACCTGGGATTTGTCAGCCCGCAGCCTCAACAAGTTGCTCAATGACACATGTCTAGTGATTGAAATTTTCCTGAGTTCCTCCCTCCCTTCCATTTCCTGATTTACAGCCATTGCTGGGATGTTACTTATGTCCTCTATAGTGAAGATCGAAGCAAAATACCTGTTTAATTCATCTACCATCTCCCTACTTTCCATTATCAATTCCCCAGATGCACTTTCTACTGGACCAACGCTCACTTTGTTAACTCTTTTCTTATTTAAATATCTATAGAACCTCTTACTATCCATCTTCATATTACTAGCTAGCTTTCTCTTATACTTTAATTTTTCCCTCCGTATTAATCTTTTTGTCACCCTTTGCTGTTCTTTATATTCTTTCCAATCTGCTGACCTGCCACCCGTCTTTGTGTAATTTTATGATTTTTCTCTAAGTTAAATACTGTCTTTAACTTTTTAAGTTAACCATGGATGGTGCGCCCTCCCCTTGGAAATTTTCTTTCTCATGGGAATGTATATATTCTGTGTATTCTGAAATATCCCTTTAAATGTCTGCTACTGAACCTCTATTGACCGATCCCTTAACCTCATTTGCCAGTTCACTTTAGATAGCTCTGCTTTCAAGTGCTTGTAATTGCCCTTACTTAAGTTTAAAATACTAGCTTTGGACGCATTCATTTTTCCCTCGAAATAGATGTAGAATTCAATCATATTATGATCGCTGCTGCCTAGGGGTGCCTTCACTATAAGGTTATAAATTAATCTTATCTTGTTGCTCAATACTAGGCCTAGTACAGCTTGCTCTCTGGTTAGCTCCAGAATATGCTGTTTTAAAAAAATCCCGAAAACATTCTATGAACTCCTCATCTACGCTACCTTTGCCCATCTGATTTTTCCAGTCTATGGGCTGAATTTTCCATTCGGCGGGCAGAGCTGAACCAATCGCGGGCGGCCGCGGACCCGATCGTTGCTGGCGATCGGGGCCACGGCGACATTTTGCGCCCGCCCAGCGAATTTCACACTCCTGTGGAGATCGGGACTTTTAAAATTGCGGCGGGCATGTACAGACCGCCGGTTGAAATGGAGAACCGGCAGTCTGTATAAAAAAAGGCCAGGCAGCCTCCTTTAGGCTTATCACCATGGCCAGCTCCAGGTTGCACTGCAGGGGGTCTGCACAGCGGGCTCCGGAGGAGGCCAGGCCAGAGGAGGAGGGCAGGCTGCAGGGTAGGCTAGCGGGGGGCCAATGTGCCCCTCGCTTCTCTGATGACTGCCTTGCTGCCCTTGTTGAGGAGGTGGCAGCACCGCGAGAGGTCCTGTTTCCCCAGGATGGGGGGAGGAGGGCCCCCCATGTGACGAAGCAGGCCTGGCAGGAGACGGCGGAGGTGGTCAGTTCCAGGGATGTTGTGCGGTGAACATGGATCCAGTGCCGCAAGAGCTTCAATGATTTGTTGCGCTCTGGAAGGGTGAGTACCATGTTGGCCTTGGCCATTTAACCTAGCAGGTAGCCTTAGCCTTTGAGGCATCCCCCCCCATCCCACGTCTTAGTGTCATTACTGCATTGGGCATTTGGCGTACGGTTGGTGATCAAGCAGATAGTGACCATGCTTACGTCAGCCTTAGTGGCTGATGAGAAGATGGGTTCTCCCCGCACCATGTGTTGGTCTTTGTCGCACTTGATTAGTCTGGTGGCAACCTGCAGGAGAGGCAGCTAGGCACATACTCATAACTCCAACACATGTCTTATTGACGGTGATGAGATGGTGTTGGGGAGCCTCAAGGTGTTGTGGCCAAGGGGATTCTGGTGGCCTCAGCGCCGTACCTAGTTGTGCCTCCTTGCCATGGGAACTAAAACCTGTCTGTTATTGAAAGTGATGGATGCCGAATGTGTCCAAGGTGGCTGTTGGGGGAGGGGGTTGGGAGCAGCCGTACTATTTTTTGGTGACCGATCACCAGTAGTGTGGACAGGAGCCGCTGGAGGCCTCAGATGGGCCACTGTGGTTGGGGTGCGGCATGCGTGTGCAGAGTACATGAGTGATCAGCCCCAATAAATGGTGTTCTCTGTTCTGCAGGAGAAAAATGCACACAACATCTATGGGCGTTCGCGCACTGGTGGCGGCCAGCCCGTGCTTCTCATCCTCAGCCGATTTGAAGAACAGGCCGTGGAGTTGGAAAGGCGAGGTCGACAGGTGTCGGTGAGGCTGGGCTGCAACGGCCAGGTATTTGAGGCCCACAGTCCCATCCAGTCTGTCTTCCCACCATCCAAAACACTGATGATTGCTACAATCGTTAATGCAGCAACACTGCTCATTCACAGACTGATACAGTCAGACAAGTGGGTCATACACAAAGGTCCCTCGGCCCTTTGAGGATGCATGTCTCTAGCACCTTCCAAAGTCGCCTTATCCCATTTCTGACCACTATCCCCATGGCCTAACATGGCATCGCTGCCACAGATCCAAATACTTTTTGCATCTTAGGAGGGTTTGTACCTCCACCACCCTTTCAGCCAATGCGTCCCACATTACTCTGTACAAAAGGTCCTCAGCACCTCACCTGTCAACCTCATGGCACTCAACTTAAATAAATGCCACCAGGTTAGTCATCCCTCCACCAAGGGGAAATGTTGCTTTCTGTCCACCTGGTCTCTGCCCCTCAACGGTATGAAGGTCAATAATGTGACCTGTCAATCTCCTGTGCTCCACGGCAAATGTTACAAGTTTATGCAATGTTTCCTCATAACTCTAACTCTCCAGACCTGCATGCATCCTGGTCAGGAACCTCTGCACTCTCTCCACTCCAATGCCATCCCTCCCATGAAGCGTAGATCACAACTGAACGCAAAAGTGTAGCTGTGGCCTCGACAGCATTTTCTGCACTTGCAACATGACCTCCCTTTTCCTACATTCTATTCCTCGGCTAATAAAGGCAAGTCTGGCTTTTACCTTGTTAAACGCCTGATGTTTCTGTTCTGCTACATTAACAGGCCTTCCCAGCACGGTCCCTGTAATCATCCTTACTTTCCATGGTCCTACCATTTCTCCTGTATTCCCCTGCCTTGTTTGTCTTGCCCAAGTGCATAACCTCACACTTATCCACATAACATTCCATGTGGCATTCCTTAGGCCATCTGACCAGCCTGTCTGTATGTGCCTGTAATGTTTGGGCCTCCTCTTGACTATTTACCACCCCACCAATGTTCGTCTTCTTAGGTTCTTGAAGGTTGAGCGCATTATGAGCCTGGGGAGGAAAGGGATGAATTGTGTTACTGACTGAACGCTAACTGATCCACTGTGCTTGTTGTTAATTTCAGCATCATCACAGCATGGCTGCAATGAGGACATCCAGAGTACCCCTTCCACACCTGAGGGGCGTCAATTGTCAGGAGCGTCACACCATTTCAGCGAGCCAGGCACCAGCGCAGTGACTACCGCATCGGTGGGGGATGTAACGTCGGCTAGTGTACCGGGGCACACTGGAGAGGGCACTTCACAATCGCTGGAGGAGATGGCACAGACAGAGAATGCCGATGGAGGACTGCAGGGAACCAGGCACATGCTGAGTTGGGCCGTGATGATGTGCCTCTGGAGATGCCCGCCATGCAGCAGCTGCAGGAAAAGTGGCCGGGTGCGCGGGAGCATCGTGCAGTGTTGCATGAGACTATGCTTCACTTGGTCTCTGTGGTGGAGGAATCCAGGCAAAGTGTTAATGATGGCATGAACCTCATGTCAGAGCATCAGGCTTCTTCCATGGACAGATTGGCGACTGTCATGGAGAGGGGCTTCGAACAGATTTTTCAGCTTCTGATGGGGTTACGCTCGGACCTGCAAGCCCTCACAGTGCTACTGGCTACAGGTGGTCATTGGCAATGTGGGAGATGTTCTGGGCACCAAGTGTCCCAGCTCAGTGCCCATCCATCTGCGGTAAGCAGGGAGGTCCAAAGTGACCTCACGTCGGCGCAGCAGCTGCCTGTCGTCTCTGCGAGCTCCTCTCAGGGCACTCTGCTAGTGACTGCTGCATCCGTTGAAGCTGCGACAACTGGGGAGGTGCCAGCTGTGGAACTGGCCACTCCCTCCCAGGAGGGGTCAGCACAGGCTCCACGGGCCAGGGAATGTCCGCCAAGGTCATCGAGGCCAACAGGACAGCAGAGTCAGCAGGCTGTCTTACAAGCCACTCCGAGCGATGGGGCGGCACCAAGACGAGGCACCCGCAAACGTAAGCATAAGGCACGTTAGGCACTCCACGGATTTCTCACTGGTGATTTTGTGTTGGCCCTAGATTAGGGAATTTATATTTTTCAATGTTGGACCAACGTTTTGTTTTGATTTTTGCGGCACCATCTGATGAATGGATGGAAATAAAGTCCATATTTGTTACCATGGCTGAGGGTGTCTCCTTTGTGCTGCATGTGTATGTTTCACAAACATATTATGAGTGTTTGAGTGGACATTGATGTTTATGTACTAAGCCCTTAGTTGCAGCTGATGAAGTGGAAGATGTAGCACTTAAGTGCCGCGTATGGATGCGCCAGGCAATGCTGGTCCTGCAGATCCATTTGTGTGGAGCTAGCTGAAGGTTTGTTGGATTAAAGTCTGCCTCCTTGGTGCCCCTCATCATTGCCCTGTGCTTCCTCATCCTCTGAACCAATGCTGGAGTCATCATGTGCAGCTGCATCCACTGCATCAAGGTCTTTATCGTCCACTCCATCCCCCCTTTCTAGCGCAAGATTGTGCAGAGTGCAGCATGCTACCACTATCACAGAGATGTGATCTGGGGGGTACTGGAGTGCGCCCCCTGACCGGTCCAGGTATCGGAAGCGCATCTTAAGAAGACCGATGGCTCTCTCCACCACAGCCCTTGTGGAGCAGTGGCTCCTATTGTCGCGCTCCTCAGCTTCTGTTCTTGGATAGCGGAGAGGCATCACGAGCCAACTTCTGAGAGGATAGCCCTTGTCACCCACCAGCCATCCATCCAGCCAAGCTGGAGCACTGAAGAGCTCCGGCACCTGGGAGTGTCTGAGGATGTAGGTGTCATGGGAGCAGCCAGGGTAGCTTGCACAAACTTGCAGAATCTGCATCCTGTGATCATACACTATCTGCACGTTCATGGAGTGGAAGCCCTTCCTGTTGACAAAGGCACCTGGCTCACCTGCTGGCGCCTTGATGGCCGCATGTGTGCAGTCTATAGCACCCTGGACACGGGGGAAGCCAGCAATGGCCGCAAAGCCTCTGGCTCGCTGTGCCTGACTTGCCTGGTCGCAGCGGAAGTGGATGAAGGTCAATGCACGTCTGAACAGAGCGTCTGTAACCTGCTTGATACAAGTGTGGACAGCTGTTTGGGAGACACTGCAAAGATCACCCATCCCTGGAAGGAGCCAGGTGCATAGAAGTTGAGGGCAACTGTGACCTTCAGAGCTGCTGGCATGGGGTGTTTGCCCACACAGTTAGGAGAGATCTCTGGGCCAATCATCTGACAGATGTAGTTGACTGTTTCCTGTGACAGTTGGAGCCTCCTTCAGCACTGTACCTCAGTCATACTGAGGTAGCTACTTCGCCGTCTGTGTATCCTGGCAGCAGGATCGTGGCATCTTCTGTGGCCCCTTCCACCTTGGACTACCTCTTGGCCCTGCGCCCCTTGTGCCTGCGCCTGGCCTCCCAAAGGTGGCTCCCCTGGAGGCTGATTGTCCACTCCTGGCCTCCTCCTTATTCTAGCCCTCCCTTCCTCCTCAGAGGAGCTGCCTCCATTGGAGATGTCAGAACCCATACCCAGGCTAAATGGAGGCCTCCGGGAAGCTGCAGGCCCGATAAAGATTCCTGACTGCAGAGTGCTGAGCTGAAGCTTCAAAGTACAGAGAAAGCTGCTGGAATTCATTCTGAACTGCTGCAGGTCACACAGGCAAGTTTAAAATACTTGCTGCAATAAATACTTCACATAAAACATTGACAACCCCACTGAGCCCACATATCCCGCCCGTGGATGAGTTTTGTTAAAAAGTCACTTACCCACCTGTGCGCCGAGCTGAAGATTGCACGGGCGCCTCAAAATCGGCATTGATTGCCAAGTTAAGGGCCTTAACAAGCCCTTTAATTATTGGCGGGCGCGCGTCGCACTTCATCGCGCACCCACCCAGCTAAATATCGTGATGGCACGTGGTGACGTCAGGATGCTTGCCTGACGTCACCGCACGCCATTTTAAGTGCTGACATGCGGGGCCTGGCACCCCCGCATGTCACCCAGAAAATTCTGCCCCATATGTAGATTAAAATCCCTCATGATTATCGCTGTACCTTCCTGGCAAGATCCCATTGTCTCTTCTTTTATACTCTGTCCTACCATGTAGTTACAATTAGGGGGTCTGTGCACAGCCCCTGCAAGTGACTTCTTGCCTTTATCATTCCTCATCACAACCCAAGCCACTTCTACATCCTGGTTTCCTGAACTTAGGTCATCCCTCTCTAATGTGCTAATACCATCATTAATTAACAGAGCCACCCCTCCACCTTTTTCTAATTTCCTGTCCTTCCTACATGTCAGATACCCTTCAATATTCAGGTCCCAATCTATGTCATCCTGTAGCCATGTCTCTGTAATGGCTATCAGATCGTATTTATTTATTTCTATTTGCGCTACCAGTTTATCTGTTTTGTTTTGAATGCTACGTGCATTTAGATACAGAGCCTTTACTTTTGTCCTTTTATTATTTTTGTAGCGTCTAACCTTATCTGCTGAGTTACTCTTAGAATTATACTCTCTGTCCCTTCCTGTCACAGTCTGTTTATCATTTCCCATATTAATGCCTTTCTCTCTTGCCTTGCCTCTGTGCTTTGGTTTATCACATCATTAAATGTTTTCCACTGTTTATTTACAGCTATAACTTTTAGTCTATTTACCCAGTTTACCTTAGCCAATTCTCCCTTCATACCTATGTAATTGGCTTTGTTTAAGTTCAAGATTCTTGTTTGTTATTGGAGTATGTCGCTTTCAAATTTAACCTGGAATTCAATGGTATTATTATCACTATTTCGCAGTGGGTTCTTTACAACAAAATTACCTGCTTAACCCTGCTTCATTGCACAATACTAGATCTAAGATGGCTTCAGCCATAGTTGGTTTCAAAACGTACTGGTCCAAGAAACTGTCACGAAAACATTCAACAAAGTCATTTGCTAGGCCACTCTTGCCAATTTGATTATCCCAGTCTATATGAAGATTAAAGTCGCCCACAATTATTAGACTGCCTTTGTTACAAGCTTCAATGATTTCTTGTTTAGTGTTATATTCCATGGTATAGCTATTGTTAGGAGGCCTATAAATTACTCCTGCTAGTATTTTTTGACTCTTGCAATTTCTAATTTCTACCCATACTGATTCTAGTTCATAATCTTCTGAGGCTAGATCCCTTCTCTCTAAAGGCCTTCGGTCATCCTTTACTATCAGGGCTCTCCCTCCACATTTGCCATTTTGTCTGTCTTTCTGAAATATTGTGTACCCTAGAATATTTATTTCCCAACCTTGATTATGTTGTAACCATGGGTGGAATTTTCCATTTATGAGGCTAAGTGCGGTGGTGGGCGGTTTCGGCAGTGCCCACCCTGCTGGCCGGAATGGCGGGAACACGTGCCTGATTCCGTGCTTGGAGGGTCATTAATTATGTACAGGTGATTATTGGGCCAAATCACCTGGTGGGTTGGGAGCTGATTCGCCTGCCCGCTGTCGGCTGGTGGGGTCGAAGGTCCAGGTGCCATATTTAAAAGCCAGCCCAACACATAATCTCACTCTTTCCAGCCCACGTCTTCTGGGCACATGCAGAGATGTCTTGCATCTCTCAGAAGAAGGCCAAGAGCCTCGAGAAGAGGGCATCACCCCACTTCAACCCTTAAGCCCTCCAGACCTTAATCAGAGGAGCGCAGGTGCACAGGAAAGTCCTGTATCCCAGGGGTGGCTGCAGGAAGTGCAGCAGCCTCACCTCTCCAGCCTGGGAAGCCATCGCAGAGCAGGTCAGCATTGCTGGCAACCGCACCCGAAATGCCATCCAGTGCAGGAAGAGAATGAATGATCTCATCCACTCCGCCAGGGTACATCATCCTTCAGCTCCCTCCAATATCAAACCCTGATCATGGCACCAAGCACTCAAATAGCTACTCTCTTCAGGGATCTCATACAACCATTAGCAGGGGACACATATCAACACATTCTCTCACTGAGACTTCACATCACCACCATCCCATCTATCATGTTGCTCACATTCCATCCTCTGGCCCTTCTAGGGAGGGTTCACCACACACAGGGAACATGCATCTCACCCAACCTCTGCTCCATCCCTTCTCATCACATGCCTTTCTTTCTTCTTCATACAGCCCACCTGGCACACAACAGGCACGAGAGATTGCAGGCCAGGGGAGGGACGGCCGACATCATTGCCCTCATTGAGTTTGACGAGGCTGCAGCCGAGCTGGTTGGGGAGGACAGGGATGGCTCCTGTTGGGAAGGGGAGATTGGCCTCTCCTAGCAACCAAGTATTGATCTCAGCTCCATCAGCTCATCAAATCCTGACAATCACAGTGAGTCACATGCAATCTTATATAGCTCATGCTCATTAACTGAAACTCTATTTGCTATTTTCTAAGTACCAGCAGATCGAGGCCCCCAAGCCTGTCCAACACCAGTGTGAGTCCCCAGACCACTTCTGAAGAGGAAGCCCTGGAAGAACTGTCATGGTGCTCACCTGCACCCTGCACCAGCTCAGACACACACAAGTCGGTGGGGTACAGCTGTGGATTAGGCTCGGGGTCACTTTCTGGCTAACACCTCATTGATATATCCCCGCAGCAGCCGGAGGCAGGAACAGCCCAGATCTCCAGCACTTGGAGGGTTGCTGGAGACCAGTTACCCGCTCAGTCCAAGTCAGATGATGAGCCTCTGGAAACAACCGCCAACTCAATGCTGGAGATGCAACGACCAAAACTCCATACAACTCTATTAAGACTTCTTTATTCCTGTACTCCAATCCCCTTGCATTAAAGGCCAACATGCCATTTGCCTTCCTAATTGTTTGCTATACCAGTATGTTAACTTTTCGCGTTCCTTTTACGAGCACACCCAAGTCTGTTTGAACATCAACACTTACAAGTTTCTCACCTTTTAAAAAATATTCAGCTCTTCTATTCTTTTGGCCAAAGTGAATCTTCACACTTCCCTACATTATAATCCATTTGCCAACTTGTTGCCCACTCACTTAACCTGTCTATATCACTTTGCAGCCTCTCAATATCCTCCCCACAGCTTAGAAACATAGGCCAGAATATTATCGGATGGACGTGCGCCCGACCCGAGCGATTGTAAAATGACACGTGATGACGTCGGGCGAGCATCCCGACGTCATCGTGCACTCATGCAATACTTCAGTCAGCGGGCAGGCAAAAAGGCCAAGCAACCTTTGCACTTTTTAGGAAACCTCATCCACAGGCAGGATGAGGTTTCCAACAGCAATTAAAAATAAAATAAAAATTTAACATTTCACTAAGAACATGTCTTATCAGAGATTCAACAGTCACTCAGCAGACTAGAGCAAACAATGGTGGGGTCCGTCTACATTCTATCTGATTGTCATGGCTCCGACATGCAAGCATTTCAAGGTCACCACGGGAAGGTTCATAACCACCATAGAACCTTGGTCCAGCAGGTCCTGACAGATTTGCACTCGGCCCTGCACTCCATGGCCACACACCCTGGTGAGCACCATCAAGAGGTAGGCGACATGGGGATGAGGCACCTTGACCTCCCTCCAGGTGCACCATCTCCTGCAGCAGTCAGGGGAGGGCCCTCAGGCACCCACAGGGAGGATGAGCATCAGCCGGACACCACAGGGGCCTCCTCTCAGGGCACTCCAAGGTTGTGAAGCTGTTCATAGCCCCTCTGCCTGTGACCCTATCCACTCTAGCTTCTCAGGCCCCTGAGGGCACTTCTGCCCCTGAGCAGGTGATCCTTATCAAGCTGGGGCCCTCCAGGCCTTGGGCCACCAGAGGACGTCCGCCAAGGTCATCGCAGACATCAGGACTTGGCTGTCAGCAGCCTGCCTCCACCTCTGCTGTGGATGTCGTGGCTGAACCCTGGCGTAGCAGTAGGGTTTGGAAAGTTAAAAAAAATTTATGTCACTTTTGGGTCACGGGTGTGTTAAAGAAATTGCACTTTTGTGAATACATTTGATGGTTATGTGAATGTTTTCGGCAACTGACGGCATTGTGAGTTTGTTCTTTGGAATCCTCTTATTTCGAGTTTTAAGCACCCTCCCACTCAGTGATACTGTCCGTCTGTGAGATTAACATTCCTGTGATGTCAACCTCAGTTGAAATAGTCTCCGCACCCTTGTGTGACGTCAGGGACCTGTGTTTAAATCTTTATTTGAGGTGTGCGATGTAAGTATTTCTAACCCTGCTTCCTCAAGGAACACCATTGAGTGAGGGCAGCTCATCAGTATTGATATTCCAGCGGCATTTATGTCTCCTCAGTGGTAGTGGCAGAAGAAAAGACATGCGTGGAGGAGGAGATCCCTCGGCATGTCCACATCTCAGTGGCAGCAGTATTTGCATCATTAGATAGCGGCGAAAGCTCAAGTCTTCTTTTGCATCGATCTTATTCCTAAGTGGACTCTCAGTTCTCAGAGTGAGCTCACTTACAGCGCCCCATGGACCAAAGCAAAGATCATGGCCTGGCGATCCCTGAGGCCAGAACGCACAAGTCTGAATGCAGGACTTGTTCTTGCTGCAAGTGGGTGGACATTCCATGAGATGAAAGTAAATGGCGTTGAGGGCTAGAAGAGCTGTGGCAATACGCCCTCACTTAACTTTACTCTTCCTGGAACCTTTCAGCAATTAATGTATCACGGGCACATCTCCCACATCTTCCTTCATCCATGGCATGATCGTGCTCATACAGACGGTCAGCAGCCTCCTGAGGTTCCTGGGCCTATGGATCTTCATCCTCCAATGACCTCTTCCAATTCTCTGGCAGGGGTTCACCTCTTTGCATTGTCAGATTGTGAAGGGCACAACACACTGCGGTGATGCAGGAAACCCTGTCAGAAGTGTATTGTAGTGAGCCACCTGAACGGTGCAAATATCTGAAACGCACCCTCAGAAGTCCTCAGATGGTCTGCTCTATAAGGGAGCGTGTAGAGCTGTGAGCAGTGTTGCCCCTCTCCTCGGAAGGACTCTGAGGGTGATGCACCAGTGTCATCAGCCAGCATTTCAGTGGATACCCCATACTCCAAGCAGCCAACCCTGCAGACGTAATGGCTCCTCGAAAATCTCAGACACCTGGGAGTGACTCAGGATGTAGAAGTCATGGCAACTCCCAGGTACGGTGCACAAATGTGCAGTATGTGCTTCCGGTATCACAGGCTAGTTGTACATTAATGGAATGATGGCCCTTGCGGTTGATAAACATCAGGGGTTGCTGCCATGGAGCCCGTATAGCCACATGGGTGTAATCTATTGCACCATGTACTCTTGGGAAGCCTAAGATGGCGGTGAAGCCAGTGAATCTTGCAGCTTGGCTACCTTCGTCCAAAGCAAACCTGACATAATGATGGGTCTTCCAGTTAAGGACATCTGTGACCTCCTTTATGTATCAATATGTTGTGTACTGAGAGGTCCCTTCATGATCCTTGGAAAAGAACCAGAGGCAAAGAAATTTAAAGCTGTGGTCACCTTCAAAGCCACTGGCAGGAGATACCCTCCAAGTCCACATGGTGTCAGGTTTTCATGAAGAATGTGGCATAAGTGGTGTACCAAAGCTTGGGACAAACGCAGACATGCACGACATTGCCTCTCACTCATTCATAAATAGGAAACCTTCTACGGTAAACCCTAGGTCTGGTGAGTCTCTCCTCCTGACCCTTCTGTTCATGCTCTGGCTCCGCTTGACCATGTCCCTCCTGCTGGAGCTAGCGTGGAGTCATCTCTCCCTCCTTCGCCTCCCCCATTGCATTAGGACCCTGAAAAAGGCAGCATTGAGCCCTGGATCCATATGTGCTTTTGCCTTCTCTCTGAAAGGAAACACTGAAGACATGAATGATTCAAGGGCAAGAATTTGAAGCTCAGAAGATGAAACATATGGAAACTGTAAGGGTCCATAGTTTTTCCTGCCCTACGTGCATAGTGGCTGATGCCGCCTTGTCCCTGAGACACTAGCACACACATCGAGGTGACCAAAATGGCATCGCAGATGTGTAAAGTCATGAGCCCTGCGTGGGATGCTAAGGTTTAATTGAGATGAGTGACCAACCTAGGTCTGTGTTCCAATCTCTGATGTGGCATATTAATGACCAATCATTTTTTTTCTTCATTTATGGGATGTGGGCATCACTGGCTAAGCCAGATTTATTGCCCATCCCTAATTGCCCTTGAGAAGGTGGCGGTGAGCTGCCTTCTTGAACAGCTGTAGTCCATGTGGTATAAGTATACCCACAGTGCTGTTAGGGAGGGAGTTCCAGGATTTTGACCCAGCAACAGTGAAGGAACGTCGATATATTTCCACGTCAGGATGGTGAGTGGCTTGGGGGGCAACTTCCAGGTCGTGGTGTTCCCATGTGTCTGCTGCCCTTCTCCTTCTGGATGATAGCGGTTGTGGGTTTAGAAGGTGCTGCCTAAGGACCCGTGGTGAGCTTCTGCAGTGCATTTTGTAGATGATATACACTGCTGCCACTGTTCGTCGGCGGTGGATGGGGTGAATGTTTGCGGAAGGGGTGCCAGTCAAGCAGGCTGTTTTGTCCTGGACGGTGTCAAGTTTCTTGAGTGTTCGAGCTGCATTCATCCAGGCAAGTGGTGAGTATTCTATCACACTCCTGACTTGTGCCTTGGAGATCGTGGACAGGCTTTGGGGAATCAGGAGGTGAGCTACTCACCTCAGGGCAGAGGCAGTGATGTAGTGCCATTGTTCCTGGACTAGTATTCCAGAGACCCAGGGTAATGCCAGGGCAGATGGTGAAATTTGAATCCAATAAAATGGTGAAGTTTCAATCCAATAAAAAATGGAATTAAAAGTCTAATGATGACCATTGTTGATACTTGTAAAATCCCATCTGGTTCACTAATGCCCTTTAGGAAAGGAAATGTACTATCCTTACCTGGTCTGGCCTACACGTGGTTGAATCTTAAACACCCTCTGAAACGGCCACTCAGTTGTTTCGGAGATGATTGGCCTCTAGCTGTTTGGCTTGTTCAGAGTGTCAAATCTGATGAACAGCTGACAGGCCTTCATTGATGGGATGCATATCTGCTACATCTGTACCTCCTTCACTATCGCATTCACTCTCAAATTCTAAATTCCTATATGTTACTCTTGAGATGCAGCAACTGTGATGTGAAGCCACTGAGTTCTGAGTAGCCCTTTAACAGTGCTAATAAAGCTGCTGCCCTTGGATGCAGCATCCAGCTGTTAACTCTCAGATTTTCCCTTCTCCTTCACAGCTCTGCTTCTCAGAGTTGCCACTCTCATTCACATGTGTGCTGGCCTCCTCCCCACTTTCAGTGGAAATTTGCACTCCAAAGGAAGGCAGCTCCACAATGGCTGACCTTCCATTCTGTGACCTCACTTGGAAACCGCCACCTTTTAATGGTCAGGAATCTGACGGCCCGGGATTCACCACTCGTTAAATTTGGAGAGCAGCATTTAATTCCAGTCAGAAGAATGTTAATTTGACTTAATGACCTTTTTAACAATCTCAATTACCTTCTCACCACTTACATATGGCATCATGCCTCGCTGCTTCCCTGCCACTCATGTGATTTAGCCCTCTGTTCCCGACATTAGACCTCTGACATGCAGCCACCCACGGCTTTCCCAGCCAGGGTTCCTGCTCCAGCAGCCTGCATTAAATTTCATCCATTACCCCTATTTCTCCCTTCACAAATACTTCCAGATCTGCTAAGTATTTCCAGCAATTTCTGTTTTTATTTCAGAAAAGATCTGTGTTCCTCTGTGCCTGCGTGCCATGCCTCGCTGTCTTGTTTGGCTGCTTGATCTAGAGGGTTGTGTTGACATTCTTCAAAAAGCAAGCTATAAAGATTAAAGGGAAGTTATAAGAGTCAAGTAAGCGAATGAAGCACAGCTCCTTCCTTAATTGGTTGCTCCTCAGTCTGCTACTGAAGTGTGCAAGCTAAACTGTCTTTTTAAAGGCTGCACCCACATTTTCTGTGCCATAACGTATACACAGTTTGCCTGGGATTTCAACCAATAACTACTTGAATGAGAACCTATGAGAACAAGGTGACCCAGGAAACTGTCATGTAAATGCCTCTCTTGACCAT
This sequence comes from Cetorhinus maximus, assembly GCF_964194155.1. Taxonomy (NCBI): domain Eukaryota; kingdom Metazoa; phylum Chordata; class Chondrichthyes; order Lamniformes; family Cetorhinidae; genus Cetorhinus; species Cetorhinus maximus. Next base: position 58,254,840 of record NC_135879.1, read on the forward strand.
TGGTGGACAGAAATCTTAAGGGCATAACAGTTATTCTATTTGGAAATTCTTCTTTTTTGTTTCTAATTATTGAGGTGAGACTGGTGTAGTTGCCTGTCAACATTTTTGAATATAGAACTTCATTAAGCTGCTTTCAAACTGTTGAAATTTCACCATCGAAATAACTATCAGTGTTTCACAAATCTCAACCCTTGTCTCTCTAAGTACCTGGGGGAATAGTTCATTCATTCCTTGGGATTTTTTGGTTTTCAGCTCCTGAAGGCTATGCTTTACTAACATCAAAGCCCTGAAGTACACACAACTTCTGTGTTTGATTTTGGATAGTATATTGTTGGTATTAAATCCTTCAAAAAATGCATGCAGCATTCTCATTTCTTTTTCATATTCATACTCAATTCCCATGTTGGGGATTCATTTATTAGGACTTTATTGCTTTTGTGAAGAATTAAAATTGCTCCCGATCTGTGAGTTTCGCAAACTGAGCGAGAGGAGCAAGTTTTTGTTTGTCACAGACCTTGCATCTTGTCGCTGCCTCTTAGGGAATCAACTGAATACAAATTTTATATTGAATTTAGTTACCCGTCCCCAGTGTAAAAGCTGTGGACCAAGCCCGTTCTGTTCTCTTTGGCAGCTAATCATTTATGACAAGTATGGTGATGAGAGCTTGAACTTGCATCATGCCATATGACATTAATTGTTACTTAATATTTAAATATCAGATACTTCAGCTATTTTTTCTGAACTCTGAATCGTCTTTGCATTGTTTTGCCACTGTTTCTTGAACAGAATGCAGTCCTTATAATGTTTTAATTTAGAACTGTTCTAATGACAGCACCATTCAAGAAGTAATCAGATTTTTGAAACAATTATAAAATATGACCTAAGTACTATATTCTATTCAGAATCATAACCTTTGATGCTTGTCTTTGCACATTCCAAAAAGATCATACAATTTGTGCAGACATTCTGTGGATAACGTACTCTACTTAAAACTGTGTATTTGTCTCAAATGTACCATATTATGATGCAGCTGATATATAACTGCTGATAAATAATATTTCCCTTTTCCTTGGAATGAATAGAAACAGTCATTTTCTTATAACTAATCCTTTCTACTCTTAGTATTTTTCTAGAAACAAAGAATTTGCAAGAATTTAAAATATATGCTTCTGCTACAGGTCGCATTAAGATTACATTTAGGTAAGATGCTTTGCAAGCAAATGTAATCTCCCATGGTTTCCACTTAAACTAAAAATCAATTATATGCATAATATTAAAATACCAGCCTGATACAAGTGTTAAGTTTTTTATTCACACAACATCATAGGAGATTCAAGCCAGCTTTACTCAAAATCTCTCACTTTGCAATAAAGGAAAATACCAGCGTCAAAATATTGCCCCTGGTTTTAGCCTGGCTGGTCAGTCATTATTCTAAACTTTATTATATACGCTGTTTATACTTCATCATTTAATACACAATGTGAACAGGGCTTTAAGAGTGCAGTTACACTGCCAATTCACATGGATGTGAAGCTTTTAAGGTGCATATTAATGTAAAAGTGGCAGTATAACTCAGAAGACTACCAACTGTACTAAAACCCTGAGGTGTCAGGAGGCCATCTCACATTAGTTTGTGCTGAGCACATTACAAGTTAGCCTTAGACGTTCAATATGTTTAATTATTTTACATAGTAGGAAATTTTTTTTGGATTTCATCAATAGGAAATACAGTATACAAAAATATTATTTAACAAAATAAGCAATTTAATTTTTATTAGCCATCATAGATAAATAAAAACAGAAAATACTGGAAAAACTCAGCCGGTCTGGCAGCATCTGTGGAGAGAGAAACAGAGTTAACGTCTCAAGTCCATATGACTCTTCTTCAGAGCTGAAGAGAAGTAGAAATGTGATGGGTTTTATAAAGTTTAGGAGAGGGTGGCAGGTGGAGCAAGATAGAAGGTCAGGGATAGGTGGGAGCTAAGGAGAGATTGACATATATGTCATAGACAGAAAACCAAGGGAATGTTAATGGTAGTGGTAAAGACTAAAGAAGTTTCTGAAAGTGGCATAAAGGTAAGATTGCAGAATGTGTTAATAGCAGAACAAGGGTCAGCGCTTTGCTTTCAAGGTTTTGCTTTCATCATCAGTTGGATATGTCATTAGAATTAAATATGATTTCCTACATTACAACAGTGACTACACTTCAAAAAGTACTTCATTATCTTTAAACTACTTTGAGATGTCTGCTGGTCATGAAAAGCGCTATATAAATGCAAGCCTTTCTTTTTCTTTTTATCAATGTGATTGTTTAATTTATTTTCACTGTTCAGTAACTAGTGCATTGTTTCTGTCACACTAAGAATTCCTAAGCGTGAATATTTAAATACCTTGCTAATCACACAATGCCAAAGATATTTTCGATTGATATTGACTTTCGGCAGTAAAAAAACTGAGTAGACAAAATTTCATAAGCAAGGCTAATTATAGATCTGCAGGGGTTTTCTGCTTCTACAGATTCCTGTCCATTCATTGTAATAGGCAGAAAATCACAGCAGAAAGCTCAACCAGCATATTTAAACTTGTACACTGTAGACTTGGAAGAAATCATCTGATTCTGATACACAGCAGGTGCACTTCCTGAAAAAAGTATAATACACAGTAAACTTAAAACATTGACCGTGGAAAGACACAATGAGAAGCAAATAAACATTGACAATGGAAAACCAAATTCAGATGTGAAGCAGATAAACAATATACTATCAAAAACGTACCAGAAAGAATACAATTCAATACAATTCAAAGGCAACGAGAACGTTCATTTAAAAGCTTTATTTAATTGGAGTTGAAAGAATGTAGCTATCATCTGCCTGTTTATCTTCCTTTTGATACTAAAACAACTCTTTAATATAGGAATATTATATACTTTAACAAAATGCAAAAAAAGGTTATATGCAGTTTAATTTTGAATTGTTAAAAAATATCTTCAAAATATTGACACTGACATGGGCAATGTTCTACTGCCACAACATCAGCCACATAAATGTAATTCACCCAGCCGCTATTTTGATGCACATTTTTGATTCCATGAATATTTTATGAAATGGCCCAAACTGAAGCCATATAACATTCCTGCATTACTGATGCCTACACCCGTAAGCTATGAACATTAGAGGCATGATTGAGTGCATTAAAATGAACTCATTCAGCAATGCATTGATTACTTGATGGAAAAACAATTTAGGCTGCGCTGACAAAAATACCAGAAGACACTACAATTTTGCATAAGAAGCCAGGCAACAATGCTAGCTGGTCTGGGGAAAAAAATCTAAGCTGCTTCCAGCTCCTTCAGACAGGTTGTACATTTAGACCTAGCCATAATTGCATGGGATGTTAATTAGGTCTGGAGATTGCTGCAGGTATTATTCAGGTAATTTGAAATGTCAGAAAGTAGGGGATGCACTGACTGACCTGCCTTGCTTGGCTGCGGACTTCAGCAACACTGGGAATAGCTAATAATTTCTCTTCTTTAGCTGGAAGATTTCGTCAATAAAAAAATAAGGGAAGAAATTACTGAACAATTTCAGTTGGTATTTTTTCTAAAAAAAAATCACTTGAAAAGCAAACCACATTCACATTATTCACAAAATTAAGAATCAAGGGTACAATGATAAGATATTTAAAATTTAAGTGATACCACATGTACACAAAAATAAAGATGTTTCAGCAAATATTGATTTATTAGTCAAGTACTGTATTTGATATGAAATTAAAATATCATGCTTACAATGTTAAAGAGAATCTTTGGCCACCGGGTTGTGTTATACTTACATTTTTTTTTAGTTTTGCACAAAGAAATAGGCTTTGGTTCAGTCCAAAAGCTCAAACAGAATTATTCTGAATATATGAATACTTTAACACAAGACACTTCATTACATTCCTAACTTTCATTCTCATTATAACCATATACGTAGTCAAAAGAGTTTTACATTACCCATAAAATAAGGATCGATTTGCATCGATTCTCATAACATCGTTTTATGCAATATATTGAAGTTTATGAAGTATCTATCAGAACTTCCAAAATCATTTACCATGTTGAGTATTTCTAAAAAATATAATTAAATATTGTGAAACATATTTTTAATGACAGCCTTTGGGACTGCCTTGAGGTGATTTCTACAAAGGATTGATATTCAAAGACAGGTTTAATGGATCACAGTCATCAGGAATTGGGTACCATGAAGGAACACGAACTATTTTTGGAGATAGACCTGTTTATTGGATCATTTATAAATGTGTAAATATCTTTCAAATGAATACTCAATGTTTAAACCGGTTCACAATCATTATCAACAAATGCTTGCAAGGTACAATACTAATATAATGATTGTTGGCCAGACCCCCAAGTTATTGGTCAGATCAGGTTAGGGACCAATAACGTTTTGTTTAAAGTAGACAAAGTTTGAGATTCAAAACACTAATTGAATAAAGCCACACGATTCCATGGATTTTAAACAAGCAAAAATACATTTTACAACACAAGGTCAGAAAGATAAACCAATTTACAATATCTATCATATACTTTAACATTTCAGGGTTAATATGAGGCACATGTGAATTAACAAGCAAACTGTGGTCGAACACATCACACTACATAATAAATGTCAAATGCGGCAAAAACAGGTTCCATGGAATTTTCAACAATCTGCCCAGCCATCAGTAACCCTGTGAGTCAACCTATCTCACTGAACTCCATCTCTGTCATTAGAGCTTCCAATCTTCATCCTCGCAGATCTAACCTGGAACTTCTCTCCAAAAGTAGCTCCAACTCAGATGGCATCAACGACGGCCCACCTCGCAGAGTTTCAATCTCGTCTCCCGAGATTCCGTTCCCCTAGATTCTTGAGTATACACTCAAGTACCAACTCACAAGCACAACTTCAGCTCTTCAGCCATGTCAAGCAGAACACTACTGCTCCAAAGGGGTATCTTTGCCCCAAAGGTCCACAGCACAGAGTCAACAAACTTCGGCTGCCTTCTTGGATCTTCAGGGGTCCTCCTGAGCTCTCTTTGATTATCAAGGCCTTCCATGAGCCCTCTTCACTTAAAAGTCTGCTACTGCAGCCCTTTTCTTAGTTGCAGCCTGTTTCTCTGCTCCTCTCTTTTTAACTGAACTGAGACCTTTTCCTGCCCCTGTTCCCTCTCCCCTGCCTGCGACAGTTCTTCTTGATGGTGTTCTACTCTTGGTCACCTGACCCAGGTTTTCACACTGTTTTTCTTCTCTGTGCCAGCCCGTTGGCCCATCCTCGGCCCAAAGGGCTTACACTGCCGAACTGCAGCATGTGCAGCCCTCTCCCAGTCATTCATTAGCTTTATGCAGACTTTACATCCTGCCAAAGTACTTTAGTTCCTATTGCGCGGGCACTTTGTTTAAGTGCATGAGTCCTTTAAATTGCGCAGCGGCAGTCAAAGTGTCTGCAGCTCGCACAGGAAATTTTGGGTTGTTGTGTGGCTATGTAACTTAGACAGAAATTTGAACAGAATGCATAACAGGCTGCCAGTTCACTATCGCCTGTTTTGAGCTACTACTGGAGACAAATTTCACCCTTGGCACTTTTTTTAGAAAACTTCTACCATTATCGTAAAAAATTGCATCTGTGTTCTACTACTAATCTGATCATACAATGCATTAGCATCTTAGCTATTGTCAAATGGTAGGTGGAATTTAATTCCACCCCCCTATGAGGGGGCGGGCTGGGGGTTGGGGTGCCCATATAAGTGTCATAGAGTCACAGAGTCATAGAGGTCTACAGCACAGGAAAAGGCCCTTTGGCCCATCGAGTCTGCGCCGGTCAAACAAGTACCTAAGTATTCTAATCCCATTTTCCAGCACTAGGCCCATAGCCTTGTATGCCATGGCATCGCAAGTGCACATCCAAATATTTCTTAAATGTTATGAGGGTTTCTGCCTCTACCACCCTTTCAGGCAGTGAGTTCCAGATTCCAATAACCTTCTGGGTGAAAAAATTCTTCCTCACATTGCCTTTAAACCTCCTGCCCCTTACCTTAAATCTATGCCCCCTGGTTATTGATCACTCCACCAAGGGGAAAAGTTCCTTCCTGTCGACCCTATCTATGCCCCTCATAATGTTATACACCTCAATCATGTCTCCTCTCAATCTCCTCTGCTCCAAGGAAAATAACCCCAATCTATCCATTCTCTCCTCATAACTAAAACTCCCCAGCCCAGACAATATCCTGATAAATCTCCTCTGCACCCTCTCTAGTGCAATCACATCCTTCCTATAATGTGGATTTCAGAACTGCACGCAATACTCTAGCTGTGGCCAAACCAGTGTTTTATACAGTTCCAGCATAACCTCCCTGCTCTTATATTCTATGCCTTGGCTAATAAAGGCAAGTATCCCGTATGCCTTCTTAACCACCTTAGCTACCTGTCCTGCTACCTTAAGGGACCGGTGGACATGCACACCAAGGTCCCTCTGATCCTCGATACTTCCCAGGGTCCTACCATTCATCGTGTATTCCCGTGCCTTGTTTGTCCTGCCCACGTGCATCACCTCACACTTATCTGCATTAAATTCCATTTGCCACTGATCAGTCCATCTGACCAGCCCATCCTCACTATTTACCACCCCAATTTTCGCGTCATCCACAAACTTATTGATCAACCCTCCGACATTCAAGTCTGGATCGCTTATATATACACCACACACAGCAAGGGACCCAACACCGATCCCTGTAGAACCCCACTGGACACAGGCATCCAGTCACAAAAACACCCCTCAACCATCATCTTGTGCTTCCTATCACCAGCCAATTCTGGATCCAATTTGCCAAATTGCCTTGGATCCCATGGGCTCTTACCTTCGTTATCAGTCTCCCATGTGGGACCTTATCAAAAGCCTTGCTGAAGTCCAAGTAGACTATGTCAAATGCATTGCCCTCATCTACACAACTAGTCACCTCTTCGAAAAATTCAATCAAATTGGTCAGACATGACCTCCCCTTAACAAAACCATGCTGACTGTCCTTGATTAATCCCTGCCTCTCCAAGTGTAGATTAATTCTGTCCCTCAGAATTGCTTACAATAGTTTCCCCACCACTGAGGTTAGGCTGACTGGCCTGTAGTTTCCTGGTTTATCCCTTCCTCCCTTCTTGAATAACGGTACCACATTGGCTGTCCTCCAGTCCTCAAGCACCTCTCCTGTCGCCAGAGAGGTATTGAAAATTATTGCCAGCGCGCTTGCTATCTCCTCCCTTGCCTCACTCAACAGCCTGGAATACATTTCATCCAAGCCTGGAGAGTTATCTACTTTTAAGCCTGCCAGACCACTTAGAACCTCCTCCCTTTCTATGCTAATTTTAAAAATTATATCACAGTCCTTCTGCCTGATTTCCATACCCACATCATCCCTCTCACTTGTGAACACCGACACAAAGTATTCATTTAGAACCTTACCTATCTCTTCCCGCTCCACACACAAATTACCACTATGGTCCTTAATGGGCCCTACTCTTTCCCTAGCTATCCTCTTACTCTTAATGTACTTGTAAAATAACTTTTACAAGTACATTAAGTGGATGGAAAGGCACGGATGGACAGCCCGTTGCCTTCCCGACTCCGCTGATTAAGTCAGGGGCGACGGTTGAGGGTGACCTTCCTGTCTGGTGGCCAGTTGAGGCCCTTGAGTGGCCAAATTAAGGGTCACTTAAGGGCCTCATCCCGTTGTTTCCCTGTAGGCTTGGGTGGGGAGACCTTCCTGATCGGGCACCCGGTGATTCACGGAAGGCCCCCCAATGGCCTCCTTGATGTCAGGCAAAATTTCATAGACAGAAGAAAAATTCCATTTTTGTAAGACAGAATGCAAAGTATAGGGAAGTTTTTAAAAAAGGCTTTGAATGGGCATCAATGAACTAAACTGAATGGGGAAGTTGAAGCTCATAGAAATTGAAAGTAGGCTGGCATAAGTTGCTGGTGTGATATTGAACAAACCCCATTAGACCATCTACCTGCTCAGCCTTGTGCAAAGTATTTTTGTGGGGGCTAATGCCAAATATTGTAAATAGGTGGGATTTTCCCTGAATTGCACTAAGTGCATTCATGGGCATAAAAATCGGCGTTTTCCCTGCCGGCTGCAATGGCAGGTTTTCATGCCGTATCATCTGCTTCCCAATCCATTAATTATTCAGGCACGGGAAGCAAGCCATATTGCTGGCAGGCGGCCTCTGATTCGCCCGCCATGCCGTGACTGTGCCTCTTCCTCACTCTGGGCGTCATATTTAAACAGCAGCCGTGTGCACAGCTCTCAATGCCTACAGCCCAGGACTGCTTAACTCAAGACATGGCCCCGAAAGCCAAGAAGGTGGCAGCGCCAAAGTTCAGTGGTGCAACACTGGACTGCCTTTTGGACGTCATGGAGGCTCACTGCAATGTCTTCTACCACCGCTCTGGCCGCAGGAGGTCCACCAAGCTCACCACAAAGGCTTGGGAAGCAGTAGCAGTGGTGGTAAGGGCCAACACTGCACAGAAGAGGTCAGCCACCCAGCGTAGAAAGAGGATAAATGGTCTCATCTATGCTGCCAGGGTAAGTCAACCATCTCATCATTCCCAACTCACACAATCACAAGCCCATCAGTCATTCACAGGATCTCACGCACTACCTGTTCAATGGCCATCACCACTCACTCTCTCATCTCCTCTGCAGATCGTGTTCTCATCCCATCCATGGCACCACTCACCACCCACACATGCCAGGCATCCTTCTCATCTGCCCTGGCATGTGTCTTTCTCACATTCTCTCCATCCATCTTTATGCAGGAGAAGATTGTGCACAATTGCAGGGAGAGGTCCCAGACTGGGGATGGAGTGCCAGAACTCAAGGTCCTAATGGAGGACAGAGCCATCGAGCTGGCTGGAAAGGATGTGGACAGTGCCTGCAGCGATGGAGAGGTCGGCGGTAAACACCCACGTGAGCATCCTACTCCAGATCATCCATCAGTCCACGCTACTGTGAGTGCATGCTCCTGTTTTTTACTCAGCTGTCATGCACTAATTATCTCTGCTTTCTTTTGTAGGCACCTCTGCCAGGTGCCTGATGCCCTCAGCCAACCAGGCCCTCAGCTCCAGCCCCAAGGACACCTCGGATGAGGAACCAGAACACAGCAGCCTTGAAAACCCATCCCAGCATTCACCCACACCCTCCACCAGTGCAGAGATTCACATCTCAGTGGGGCCTAGATCTAGAGGAACCTGGGGGTCACGATCTGGTGAGCACAGTGCACACTGTGATGGAGGCAGAGACATCCGAGGTCACCAGCACTCAGAGGACTGCTGGAGGCACGATTCAGCTGAGTCTGAGTCAGATGACGAGCCTCTGGGCTCAGTTTTAAATCAGTTGCTGGAGCTGCAAAGACAAGCAGGGGATTATCAGGAAGGGATGTCAGCTGCATTCCTGATTGCAACAGATAACGGAGGAGTCCGTCCGCCTTCAGTCTGAGGTAATCGCGTCGTCATGCTAATGCACTGAGGTCAAGGCTGATAGGATGGTGGCTGCTATGGAGACCCCTCGGTCCAGGACATCGGTCCTGCACTGCTGCAGGATATGCACTTCATTAGTGTAGGCATTGGTGGCATCCATCAGTGTCAATGCTAGAGGAGTGCGGGGCACCTCAATCTCATTCCAGTTGCCCCTTCCCCTCGAGGAGTTATCCAGGGTCCCTCAGGCATCCATAGGGAGGAGGACCAGCAATTGGACACCCCAGGGCCATTCACTCTGGTGACTGCAGGAGTGTCCAGCCGATCCCAATCCCCTCTTCCTGTGACCCCATCACCTCAAGCTCCACAGGCCGAGGAGGGTGTACCTGCTCGACAGCAGGAGACCCAAAGCAGGCCGGGGTCCTCCAGAGGATGCCTGCCAAAGTCATCACAGACACAGGGCGTAGCAGTGAGCAGGGTGCCTCCACCTCCACCTCCACTGTGAATGTCGAGGATGCACTCAGACATAGCAGTAGGATTAGGGAATCAATAAAATAATAGGAGCACAATGGTGGCATGGGTATTCACAACATGTATATCATGTTCACAACTGTAAATAGAATCGTACCCATTCCATACCTCTTGTACATGCCTCCTTGTTATGATGACCTGTGTTGCAGTCAATCAGATGACACACCATGGTCCCTCCCCCGACTTGTTGCACATGTTGCTATTATGGGCTTCTCGTCAAAGTAGTGTGCTTCCATATCACCACAGTGTGTACCCTTTTTGAACATCATTCTTGGCATCAGTGATGTTTCAGCCTTAATGTTAAGTGTGCTTGAGGAACAAACCTCATTCACGTGCTTTGAAGGGTCATGTCATGTTTACTCTTGGCTGTATAAGATTGAGGCGAGGTGTTCTCCTACCTCGTCTACATTCTTGAAGGGTGAAGGTGCAGTGTACAAGGAGAGATGTATTTACACATGGAAAAAGGTCATATATTGTGCAACTCCATGTGCTCTCTGCCTCTTGGCGGGGTTTTCATGCTATAGGCCCATACTCAGACCTCGTGTGTGCTGTTGTCAGCCAACTGCGTTTTCAACTTTCAGAGGTGTACATCTGCTAAGCTCACCAATAAATGGGACACCTTGCCACCTCAAGATGATGAAGCTCAGCCACTCTCAGCCACATTATCGTCCTGGCACTTGAAAGTCCAACCTTGTGCGTCTCTCACCCTGTAGTTGTGTGTCTTGCGGGGACAAGGGTCTCATCACGAACTAAGGATGCAATGCTGTGTGTCCCCTCACCTGAGCACTTGCCAGCTCACTGATGCTAATTCCAAATAGTCATATCTGGCAGGCAATAGAGGTTTTGAGCAGGCTCTGAAAGCGCATATGGTTGCTTTAGACAATGTGTTGGGGAGCAATGGGAAAGGATGTACTGAAGCTGAAGTACGCTCTTTATTCGCAATGACACATGCCCTTGAGGGCTTCATGGTGTGTGTGCATTTTGGACTTGGCAAGGGCCAGAGCTAGCAATGAGGACACAATGTCTGTGTTAAAGAGGAGGCATTTTATGACTGGCAGGCAAGTGTTTAACAACATACTCAGGTGATCCACATCATCTCAAGCTGAGGATAAATGCAGCCTGTGATCCCTAATTGAGAGTGCCGGATGTTACTGTGGTTTGGAAGAATCCACCACAGATGACTGAGTTATCTATAAATGGATTGACAGCAGCAGAACGTCATCAGCTCCCTTGCCTAAGTGTGAACTATTGATGTTACACAGAGTGCGTAGTTCCGTTGCTTCAGGTGGTTCTCCTTGAGGAGCCTTGTCACATTGAAGGCATACAGCTATGAGACGACTGAGGATCAACCAATAGCTCCTGGCTCTTGCAGGGTGCTGTTGCAACTAGGATGCTGGACAGACACTGGAAGAGGCATCATCTTCTGATGTCTGATGCCGGGATTCCCTCCTCCAGTTAACACCACATCTCAGCAAGGACACATGCTGCCAAGGATCCATCATCCTTCAAAGGATCAGGACAATGTGAGCCTGATGTGTAACTATTCAGTCTCATATTGAAGTGCAGGGGCGAAATGAGAGGAATTGCAATGCTAGTGCTCATGCTGGCCGATGAAGGAGGGCTCATGTCCAATAGGGTACTCATTACAACTCATCATCCTCCTGGTGGAATCTGGTGGCTATCAGGACCTCATGTGCATGCCTGCTTCGTCTGGCCCATGCTATGGCCTCTTCCCCTGCTGCCTCATCTTCCTTGAATTCATCACCCTCAAGCCCTTCGAGGTCCTCCTCATTGGAGGAGATGTGCAGTTCCTCCATCTCATGTGGCAAGTTGTCCCCACTTTGCAGCACCAGGTTGTGCAGCATGCAGAAAGCCATGATGATCCGTGAGACCCTCTGGGGATTGTACTGGAGTGCTCCACCAGATCTGTCCAGGCATCGGAATCACATCTTTAGGATCCTTATGGTGTGCTCCACCAATGCTCAGCTAGTGCCATGAGCCTCGTTGTACCTTCTCTATGCAGGGGTCTGAGGCTGCTGCATGGGTGTCATCAACCATGTGCTTTGCAGGTACCCTTTGTCAACAAGGAGCCAGCCCTGGATCCTGTTTGATCCCTTGAAGATGTCCGGGATCTGTGATGTACTCAAGATGTATGAGTTGTGGACGCTTCATGGTTACCTGGCGCCAACTTGCATGATCAGTTTCTTGTGGTCGCAGACCACATTGAGCGAGTGCTAGCCTTTCCGGTTTATGTATTGCAGTGCCTGTTGCCAAGGAGCTTTTGTAGCCATGAGTGCAGTGGTGGCACTCTGCACCTGTGGGAATCCTGTAATCTCAGCAAAGCCCAGTGCTCTGGCGTCCTGGCTTACTGGTACTCTGGCATAATCTAATATGTCTCTGGTGTCTTGCCTTCCTGTCAAGTTGACGTAATTGGGGTCTTGGCAAAAAGGGTGTCTGTGCCCTCATGAATGCATTTGTGCGTGGACACTTGGGAGGTCCCACAAAAGGTCCCCAGTGGAGCCCTGGAAGGAACCACTGACTTAGAAGTTCAGAGCGGATGTTATTTTCACAGCCACCGGCAATGGATGCCCTTCCAGTCCCCGTGGCGCCAATTCCTGGAGAATGTGGCAAATGTGAGTCACCAGATCCCTGGACATGCGGAGCCGTTGGCGACACTGGTTCTTGCTCATCTGCGGATAAGACATGTGAGTTCTGTACACCCTGGGTCTTGCAAGCTGCCTACGCACGATGCCTCTGTAAGCCTCATCCCCTGCTTCTGGTGGAGGCCCTGCTGGCCCTTAGTCTTGAGGGTCTTGCTCCTCTCTTTGGTGATACAGGCGCCTCTGTCACAATCTCCTCCTTCTTCTCTCCTGCCTATAAGCGATAATGCAGGCAGTGATAAATCCAGCCTCCATATTCTCCGTAGTATCATTGAGAAAGAGACAAGTGTTAGCATTAGCCTCCAAGTGTTCTCTTTCAGGCAATGACTCGACAGTGAATATGGGTTCAAGGACTTTGTTCCGATGTCAAGAGTACTCGCCTCTGAAATGATGGCCAGTGTGGCATGCGTATCAAGGTCCCCTCCCAACAACTTGACTGACTGCTACGACATTGCTTTGGCCAGGCACTTGGATATGCTGCTTTCAGCCCAGGCACTGGGAGCCTCATTCACTGCACTCTAATACTACACTCTTGGGAATAAACATGAGAGTAAATGTTCACTAAGGAAATGAGATTATTTGAGGGGGGCCTGAGGCTTCTCTTCAGTGAACCATCTGGCGCCAACTTTCTAACAGGCTTCTGGAGTTTGTCCATTCGCCCAATTGCTATGGAATTCGTTATTACTCTGGGGAACATGCTGCGAAGAAGGGGTTAAAACAAGATGATCAATTAGTGCCATTTTGCAGGATTAGTCTTGCATGAATGGGCATCATTATTTCACTTTTCTGTTTCTTAGCGCCTACTGCACCTGGTATTCCCAGGCAGTCTCCCATCCCAGTACTAACCAGGCCTCAGTCTGCTTAGCTTCGGATTTCAGACTAGATCGGGCATTTTCAGGCTACTATGGCTGCAGGCTCCCTGCACTGTCACTGAAAGGTTTCCAATATGTTGTGTCTCTCTCCTCATTTGGAAATGTACAATTCAGTTGCGTGCCAATGTATTCAGCAACAGCACCCCCCCACCCCCCAGTACATGCACCTGCCCTCCTATCTGCCCTCAGAGCCCTCACTCAGGACACTGCACCATCACTGCAGGCTGGAAGATGGTGGTGCAGAACTCTCACTGCCAGACCAGCTTGGGCCCTTGTGTGAGTTTGGAAACCTCTCCAATCATCCCAGGGGAGCTTCATGTTCAGGTCTACCTCCCTCACAGACCTCCCCATCCATCCCCTGTATTCCTCGATCCAGTTGTGCTTCTTCTGCATGTCCATTTGTTAGCTCCTGAACATTTTGAAGTAGATGTGCCTATGGCCCGTGTTGACCTCACCCATCCCCCTCTGGAGGCCATTTACACTGTTCAACATATAACCCCCACTCCTCCTCCCCCCAGTCATGTGTCTGAGCGTAACCTTTCCTACTCGTAGCCCCTAGTACACTTGTACCCCAGCCCTGCAGCCCCTTCTCCTGTCTGAGGCCACTTTCCCCCATTCCTCAGTGCAGGCCTAGCCCTACAGCCCCTCTCCATATCTCAGGCCAGTTGCTCCCCTCCCCCAAAGCAGCACTAACCCTGCAGCCCATTAAAAGCCACCCTCACCTTACTGGTCTGGTAGTAGAGACTTGCCTGTGACACCCCCCTGAAAGGGATGTGGTGCTGCCTGCGAAGCCTGGCACCGATTCCTGCGAGTGCTGCATGATGCAAGGCACGCAAACTGTGATGAATGAAGTGCAGGTCGCCAGCTGCACGTTGCTTATATCCTGTTGTGAAAAACTAATTGCATGCTGACCTGGCCTGATGATCCAGTGTGGGGGGATGATTCCAGCAAGCAGGGCTTATAATGAGGTGCAAATGACGTTCCCGACATGCCGTGGTGGGAAATGTGGCCCACCATTGATGGGTAGAGCGGATGATTGCAAACTGGTTTCACAACGCCATAAAACCGATTTTTGGCCTTCTCGCTATATTTTCCGCTCCCACCTGCCATGACGGCCACTGCGAACGGGGCAGAAAATCTCAGCAAATGTTACTGACAACTCAAGTTATTGACATCTTACATCTTACTTTCCCAATATTTTGGGATATTTTGCAACTACAAATGTAAATTGTTATTGTTGTACATGTAAGCAGAACCATGGATTAAAAAGAGAACACTTATCACTGTATTTCAATTTAGTGAAACTTATCACATGCTGCCAAGTGATATCCTTTATCTTTTAAGTTGGATAAATAAACTATTTGATAGATCACAGATCAGACTATAGCCAACAGACAAACTTACTGGGCATTACATAGATAAAGAAACAATACTCAGTGTAAACAGTTTACTTACAGTGATTATAAGCTACTATTCACATTGAAATGCCAAGATAATTACTATGCTTCTTCACTTCTTACATATGTTATCAAGAGGCCTATGATAACCCCAATGCTGTTTTCTGTCAATATAGTCCTAACTTCTTTGAAGGCAAACTAGAACAAAACTGCTTCCCATTTCTCACAACTACGTTAATGTGGTCAGCTATTCACAGAACTCAAAAGGCGTTTATTCATCTGAATAATGCTGTCCAAAACTGAAACTTCAAAAGGATCTACAAGATACTGTTTAAATTCAAAACAAAAACAGAATTACCTGGAAAAACTCAGCAAGTCTGGCAGCATCGGTGGAGAAGAAAAGAGTCGACGTTTAGAGTCCTCACGACCCTTCAACAGAACTGTTTAAATTCACTGGCTTCATAATCTTGACCTGTGAACAAAGTGTCTTGTCCCATGTGAATGCTATAGGAAAATACCAATTAACATCTATTAATGGATACATTGAACACAATGGACCAGACATTCAGGTATTCCCACTTACAAATGTATATCTGATATAGATATCAGGCAGACGATAACCTGACAATCAAGTATGACACTTTATAAGTGAAAATTAAAGGCTTATTTTAATCCTGTCCATCAGTGTGAATGGGGCAGGCTCGCCTCCCCATTCCTGGTGTGGTCCCCTTTGTTGCCATTTCAGATGACGAATTGTGGCAATGTTAGAGACACTCGCAACAGGCAGGTCAGGGCTCATTAATCTTTAAAAGTTGGGGTCCTATGATGCAATTTAGGGCAGTATTTCTATTCTAACTCAAGCTCAGAGTGTATAAACAGAAAATTTTCGGATTGCACAAAAGTATAGAGGGCTAAATAATATGCTCTGAAAATGGGAGCGAAACAAGCACCCGCTGACGTATTATCAGGTGCAATGATGTCAGGTCGCATTCCTGTTGTCATCACACTAGTCTGGTCTAATATGGTTAGCAGGCGGATCTGGAAATTGGGGGCCTGACTGTGCTATGCAAATTAAAGGTAATATGCTAGTTGTGCTAATTAAAAAGGCAATCGACTGCCATAATGCGCTCAGAATGGAATAAAGCGCTTTCAGAGTGGGATTCACGCCGGCTGTATTTCCCTTTTTTTTATCAGGCAGATGGGTTTAAAGGGTCAGGCTGAGGGCAGAATTAAATCTTGGCTGTTTAGTATTCTGTGACTGCTGGAAGTGCTTTGTAGAAGAAGTAAATGGATAATCCATAAAATTTCTGATCTACAAATCTGAGACCTCCTGCAAAGAGGTACATTTCTGCATTGACCATGACCTTATGCTGCTAAAGAGGCCAGACACGGAGATAGTTGTCTCTGTGAAAGACACATCCTCCAGTGAGGAGGATAGGAGTATGAGGCTGAGGATGAGATGATGGAACACTCTGACATAGATGTTTGTATGTACTGGACTTGATCGCATGGTTGATCATGACACAAGGGATGCCTTGAAAAGACACAGGTTCCAATAGATTTGAGGACCCAGCCTCACAGATGTGAGCACGTTCTCTGTCGTGCGTCATTTCATAAGGAATGTGAGACTCAGGTCTCTGTCCAGTCAACACACTTACCTTGTACATGTAAGTCACATCTATGCACCTTGGCTTGGCTTAAACTCTTTAGTGGAATGTCAATGATGCTAAGGAATTCCAACAGCAATAACATATTGAGAGAAGCTCTGCACGAGGGACAATGAGGTCAGGGTTTATTTACACAATGTGGATGAGAAATGTAATAAACAATCATAATAAAAGCACCCAGGTGACCCACTTGGTGAGTACTGTGGCATTTTCTTAACATGTTTCTGGGAGCTCCAGTGCAGTGGTCCCCCATCTCTTGCAGCAGCACTAGAGAGAGGTGCCTGATATGATACAGCCCTTGCCCTGGATGACTCTGGCGGTTGTCCTCTGTGCAGCTGATGCCTTGAGTGTTCCGCCTGGTTGGAAGATTCCTGCTGATTGGCAGGAAAAGCTTCTGTCACTGCGGCACTGGGTGAGGACTGTGTCAATGGTGAATGGGTGGAGGAGAGGCCCCATCAGAAGTGCCCTGACGGGTGCCCCTACATGTGGACAGCCGCTGCTCACCCTCTGCCACTAGGGTCGTTTAGGCCTCCCTGCCTTCCTGTGAGATTCCAGGAGCTGGTGCAGTGCCCTGGCTCCCAGTCCTCCTGTTGCCCTGGCTCTGGGCCCCTGAGCTTAGAGCCAGCACGATGGTGTGGATGTTGGAGCACAAACTAACAATTGCGTCAGCAACACCTTCGGTTTGCCCCTCCAGGACAGTCACCAGTCTGTCCATGGAGGAAGCTTGTCGCTCCTAAGAGTGGCTGACCTGGATGGACACTTCCACAGTCTGGGCCAGAGCACGCAACCCCTCTGGTATATCCGCCAAATCTCCACACACCTCGCGCTGGATCTCCAGCATCTGTTGTCTTACAGACAACTCCAGAGGCTCATGCGGTCTCCTCTACGTTGGAGAGACCAAACGCAGACTGGGTGACCACTTTGCGGAACACCTTTGGTCTGTCCGCAAGCATGACCCAGACCTCCCTGTTGCTTGCCATTTCAACACACCACCCTGCTCTCATGCCCACATGTCCATCCTTGGCCTGCTGCAATGTTCCAGTGAAGCTCAACGCAAACTGGAGGAACAGCACACCTCATCTTTTGATTAGGCACTTTACAGCCTTCCGGACTTAATATTGAGTTCAACAACTTCAGATCATAACCTCTCTCCTCCATCCCCACCCCCTCTCCGATCCCCCCTTTTCCCAATAATTTATAATTAAAAAAAAATATATTTTTCTTTTCCCACCTATTTTAAAATTTATTTCGATCTATTGTTTTATCTCCACCTTTCAGCCCATTTCGATCCCTTCCCCCTACCCCACCCCCACTAGGGCCATCTACCACTTGCTTGCCCTGCTTTCTACCCTTAATATCCCCATTAGCACATTCCTTAGATAGTATCACCACCGTCAACACCCCTTTGCCCTTTTGTCTATGACATCTTTGGCAATCTCTTCTTTGCCTCCACCTATCACTGGCCCTCTATCCAGCTCTACCTGTCCCACCCCCCCTACCAGCTTATATTTCACCTCATTCCTCTATTTCCTTAGTTCTGATGAAGATTCATACGGACTCGAAACGTCAACTGTGTTCCTCTCCGCAGATGCTGTTGGACCTGCTGAGTTTTTCCAGCTATTTTTGTTTTTGTTCCAGAGGCTCATCATCTGACTCAGGATCAGTCTCTGGGTCACCTCTGGCATTCCTCTGACTGCCCCGTGCCAGGTGTCCCTTTAAATTGTTGACCGTGAGCTCCTTCTGGGTCACAGCCAACAAGCTCCCATGCCAGAGATCCCGCCCTCTAGCTCTGATTGGGCTGAATCCCTCTGTCTGTGGCCCTTAACCAACCCTGCACTTACAATTGGCCCAATTGACACATTATTCGGCGTCTTTGGGCGGCAGGCTTAGAAATCGGAATGCTGGCTGCTTCCAGATATGGGGCCTGCCTGCCGCGCCAGCACTTATTATTCAGCCAGAGTTTGGTAAACAGCAAAGGGAACTGTAAAAGACCTGAAGAAAACAAAAGTAGGATGGCAGAATGAGCAGACAGCTGGAAGGTGTAATTTAATATGGTGACAGATGAGATAATGCATTTTATGAGGAAATACAAGGAATAGGAAGATAAGTTCATTGGGAAGATGCTGAAGGTGAATGCAAGGAGACACCTAGGAATTCAAATACATAATTCTCTGCAAGTGCAAATGCAGGTAGATAAATCATTAGGAAAAGGCCAACAACATATTTTGTTTTTATACATATAGACATAGAGTACAAGAGTAAAGAATTAATGATACATTTATACAAAGTATTGGTTAGGCTACTTTTGGGGAAAAAAAACTTGCATTTTTTCAGTGCCTTTCACATCCCCAAGATTTTAAAATAGAATTACACAGAATCTATATTACAGAAACAGGCCATTCAGCCTAGTTGGAATGTCACACAGGTAGCAGGAGACCATTCAGCCCCTGAAGACTTTCACATAGGAACAGGAGTAGGCCATTCAACTCCTTAAGCAATTGGATGATCCTCCTATGAACCTCCTCGTGATGCACTTAATTTACCCATATCAATATACCCTTCTATTCCTTTCTCCCTTATGTGCTTATTTAGCTTCCCCTTAAATGCATTTAAGTATTTCACAGCCAATGAATTACTTTGAATCATATGTCGTTAAACAGGTAAATGCAGCAGCCAATTTGTGCACATACCTACAGTCATATGCTGACCAGTTAATCTGTTTTGTTGGTGCAGTTTGTAAAATAAAGTATTGGTCATTGCACCAGGACCACTACTCTTCAAAAAGTTGCATCTGATCTTTTACATCTACCTGAATGGACAGTGTCTTGGTTTAATTTTTCATCTTAAGGACAGCAATTTTGTTCCTTTGGGGGGAGATGGTAATGTGGTGGAAATGTCACTGAACTAGTAACCCAGCTCTGGGGACACGGGTTCAAGTGGTGGAATTTGAATTTAATTCAATCTGGAATTATAAAGCTAGTTGCAGTGGTAGTGCCAAGGCAACTATCATCAATCTTGTAAAAAAATCTTATCTGACTCACTAATGTCCTTTAGGGAAGGAAATCTGCCATCCTTACCTGGTCTAGCCTACATATGACGTCAGACCCACAGTAATGTGGTAGATTCTTGAAATGGCCTAACAAGCCACTCTGGTGTAGGGCAATTAGGGATGCGCAACAAGTGCTGCCTTGCCAGCAACATCCACATCCCATGAAAAGAATAAAGAAATTATGCAGCACTGTCCTGAAGTATCATTCTATTTTATGTGCTCAAATCCTGGAGTAGAAATTCAACCCACAACCTTTTTATTCAGAGGTTAAATGGCTTGAGTAATGTATGCAATGCTGAGTACCCATAGCAAAGACGATAAACACAGAAGACCAGGAATGGGAAAGTATTGATATCAGGAAAATTTCACAGTGGCTATTTCCACTGGAGCAGGGAAAATGAAAAGTAAATTTAATATATTAAATTTAGAATTAAATTTTAGGTTAAAATTGCAGAAGGTTTTAATAGAGCAAATAGGAAAAACCTGTTTCCTCTAGTGCAGGGGTCATTATTCTAAACATAGGAGTAAGGAGAAAGGTTAGGAGAATTTTCTTTATGCTGTGAGTTGTTAAGAGCATGGGATCCTTTCTATAGGATCTGGTTGTAGCCAGAGATCCTTGCATCTTTAAAAGAGAAAAAAAATGGATAAATATTTGAACAAGTGGAAGATACAGGGCAATGTGGATAAAGCAGGGCAATGAAATTAATTTTAAATTGCTGTAGTAAATAGCCAGCACTGGCATAATGACTTGAATAGGCTGTGAACTCCTATGGTTCATATGTCATAATGTCAGTTTGGTACTTCTGGTAGTACTCTAGCTAGATTGTGGGTTCAAGCCTTGTTCTAGGATTTGAGACTATAATTTAGGTTCAAACTTCACTGTAGTACTGTCAGAGATGCCATCTGTCAGATACGATACAAATCAAGGTTCCCCTTAGCTGCTCAGACATAAAAGAGCCTAAAGCATGATTCGACAAATATCTCTCATAACCAACAACACCAACACAGATTATTGGGTTATTCATTCACTTAATGCTTGCGAAACCTTGCTGTGCACAAATTGGCTGCCATGTTTCTCCACATATAAGAAATGACTGTACTTCAGAAATAATCCATTGCTTATAGAATGTTTTGGAATGCCCTGAGAATGTGAAAAGCAATAATATATGAGTTCTTCTTCCTGCATCAATATCTTCTTTCTGTATCAGTGGAACTAAAGCTACACTACCACCTTTCTGCTGCATGTTTTATGTCACTGCTGGATTTACATACCACTTGGATGTTCTTAGACTTGAAGGCCTTCATCTTAATATAGGCTTGGAAATTTTGAACAGATGCACAGAAGCATATGTGAAGTACATTCCAGAGGTCCCAAGATAATGAAGCTGTCAACATTGTCAAATTTTCTTTTTGGTTCTCTGCTGATACTACATGGATATTAGGCAGGTAATATAGCCTATAGCTGATTAATTTCCTAGGCAATGCAGTGTGGACTTCAAAAATAACTCCAAACAATTCTGATTGACTAAACCTCACAAATGTTCCATCAGAAGTCATAAAGATGCTAGTGGCACAGAAAACAAATGCAATTGACACCCTTATTGTAATCGGCAGATCACAGATCATATACTCCAGGCAATTCTTTATAATTGGTTACAGATCACATAAAGTTTACTTGTATTAAACCTAAATCTTCACAAATAGTGGTCACCTGGCTAATCAATAAACGTAATGCAGTCACAGCAGGTCCATGGTCACATAAAATTCCCATCCTTGTTTTCAAATTCTTTCATGGTCACACCCCTCCCTATCTCTGGAATCTCTTCCAGACTCCCAACCCTTCTTAACTACTCTCATTCTGGCCTCTTGAGCATCTTTGATTTTAATTGTTCCATCAATGGTGGCTGTGCATTCAGTTGCCTGGGCCCTAGACTCTGGAATTCTCTTCCTAAACTTCTCCACCTCTCTTGCCCTGTTTAAGATTCTCCTTAAAACTTACCTAATGGACCAAGCATTTGATCATCTGCCCTAATATCAGCTTATGTGGCTTGGTGTCAAACTTTATACTATAATGCTCCTATGAAGTGGCTTAGTGCAGCTATTACAGTAAAAGCACTTTATAAAATAAAAGTTATTGTAATTGCTGTTATAATTATGATTATAAAGGTGTTGCAAATTGCCTGGGGACTTTTTCTCTTACCCTGTTAAAATTTAAATTACTAACTTGGGGATGACTGTGGGAAGCTAATAGATCATCAAGTTTTTACAATTATTCGGATTATAAGATTGCTATGTTTTGTAACTATGGGCTGCATTTTGAGGGCCCCGCTTCCCCCGGAAGTAAAGTCAGCCAGAAGCCGACTCGCTATGTGTCAGCCTGCCCTGCAGCCTTATGGCAAGCTAAACCGGTAGAGAATTGAACTTCCACCCCTCATTCCAGAGGAAGACCCGCCCTCAGGAGCTGCCAGCCAACGCGGCAACATCATCAGTCCCAGCAGCGTGAGAGAAGAGCAGCGGGCACTGACGGGGCTGCAGGAAGAAGGCCCAAAGAAGATCATGGTTGCCCCAGGTTTTAGGGTGCAGTGGGATCCCAGGGAGACGGGTGGGGAACCAGGTTCTGTTGAGCAGGTGGTGTGGAGGGGGGGTGTGACATCTTGGGGGCATTGTCCCTGATGTGGTCAAGGCGCCCCCTAAATGTTCATGGAGGCCTTTAAAAATGGCCTGCCCACTCCCACCCAACTGCCTATGCTGTGTTATGGTGTGGGCAGAGTATTATTGAGGTCAATAGGCTTGTTAACAAACCTAAATTATCCTTAATTTTTAATTTACATATGGCAGATGGGCAGCCAATTTCAGTGCCCGCTCACTTAGCATATTATAGGGGTGAGTGAGAAAGTGGTGGGCTAGCTACTCGACCTATTTTACGTGCCCCCGCAGCCCCTATGCCAAAAACATGCCTGATGGGGCATGTGAAATTCAGCCCTTTGTCTTTAGGTTTAAGGTAAAATGAAGGGGGTCATATGACACGTTCTGAAGTCTGCCTTTTAGTAAGCCTGGATGGTTTGATTGTTAGAGATCAAAGGAAGGCTTTGACTGTTTGACTAGGAAGAAGGTGCAAGGTATTTATGCTTGGAGTCAATGGCTAACAGTGGAGACTGTCTGTTTAGTTCCAAGATGAAAGAAAGTTGGATTCTCAAGGATGTCTGGAAGCACTGAGAGGTGTTCGCACAGCTGCACTTTAAATATGGCACCCGGCATGAGGAAGCAGCGAGGTGGTGGCGTGGCGGGCAATTGAGAGCCCACCCGCCATGCAAACTTCGTGTTTCCCTGGAATGCATTATTAATGAGGCGGGATTGGGACAAAACAGCATGAAAAGCCACCATTGTGGTTGGCGAGTAAAACTTCTTTTTTCTGTATTCATGCAGGACAAGCTAGCACACAAGTAGGGAGGTTGCAGACTGGTGGAGGAATGCCTGAAATCAAGGTCCTCACAGACTTTGAAAATCGAGGCATTCAGCTGGCTGGTGAAGATCTGGACCATTACTCTGCTAGCGGTGAGATCGGCGGTGCTGTATCAAGTGAGGATCCAGCCATGCAACATCCGTCAACCATGCTGTGAGTGATATGTCCTGTTTCACAGGCCACTGACATGTACTAATTATCTCTCCTTGCTTTTGCAGGCACATCTGGGAAACAGCCAAGGGACTCCATGACCCAGGGCCTCCAGTCAAGCCCAGAAGACATCTCAGAAGAAGAATCTGAAGGCACCCTCATTAAAGAACCATCACAGCACTCACCCGCACCCTCCACCAGCGCAAAGACACACACTTCGCTGGTACCTAGCTTTAGAATAGCCTCGGAATCACAATCTGGTGAGCACATTGAATTTTCTGACCCACAGCAGGCGGCAGCAGGGGCTTTCCAAGTCTCCGGCCCTTGGAGGATTGCTGGAGGCCAAAAATCTGCTGAGTCTGAGTAAGATGGCGAGCCTCTGGACTCAATTCCGGGAGCTGCAAAGGCAAGCTCGGGAACATCAGGAAGGGATGTCCACTGCACTCCTCAGATTGCAAGGCATGATGGATGACTCTGTCCGCCTTCAGGCTGAAGTGATAGCGCCAGCATGACAACACACTGAGGTCAGCACTGGTAGGCTGGCAGCTGCCATGGAGATCTTGGTCCAGGACATCAGTCCTGCACTGCTGTGCAGGTTGAACTCCATTGCTGACACCATAGTTGGCCTCCAACAGTGTGTACATGAGAAGTGTGCGGGGCAGCTCGATCTCACTCCAGCTACCCCTTCTCCTCACGGCGTCAGCCAGGGGTCCTCAGACACCTATAGGGAGGAGGATCAACAGGTGCACACTCCGGGGCCACCCACCCAGGTCACTCTGGGAGTGTCCGGCCAATCTGAATCCCCTCTTCCTGTGACCGCAGCAGCTCCACAAGCCCAGGAGGGTGCCACTGCCACACAGCAGGACCCCAAAAGCAGACCGGGGCCCTCCAGGTCTTGGTCCTCCAGAGGATGCCCAACAAGGTCACAGACAAGGCATAGCAGTCAGCAGGCTGCCTCCGCCTCTGCTGAGAATGTTGGAGGAAGCACCAAGATGTAGTGGCAGGGTGAGGAAAGTTGAGAAGTTGTAGTGCATAGCCTGGGCATATCTGTTAATCACTTGTACATAATGTTCACTATTTTAAATGAACTCCCAGGAATGTCTCCTTGCCTATGGCTTCTTGTTATCGTGAGCAGTGTTTGTGTCAGTCAGATGTGAAACCTTGGTTCCTGCCTAAGATAAAAAGGCAGGTGTCTCAGTCCAGGGTCTCTTCCCTGTGCTCTGTGCAGCCTTCAGACCAAAGTGATGGTCCGGCTCACACTCCCTGGACACATTACTGATGCCTGCACCTCGAAGGTACTTGTCATTGCTGCCAGAATGTTGTGGGCAGGCACCACAGAGTTCCATCATTTTCTCTCTGTGCTCTCAGCACTCTTGAGGTGGGTCTGGCCCCATCTCATCAGCATCTGTGACCAGTGATGCTGTGCTCTTGAAGGGGTCAGGTGTTGAAGGCTGACAAAGGAGCAGGTGCATTTAAAGTTTCACAGCTGCATCTCCATATATGACCCTGATCACAGAGCACAAACGAGCTGCCCTTGGCCAGATAGGAGTCAGCCATTCACAGAGACTATGTGAAGATCTATGGAGTGTCCTCACTACATGTCGTCATCATCCTCCTGGAATCGAGCGACTATTAGGACCTCCGCTGCATCTCCATGACAGCAGCCTTATCGCAGAGGCTATTTGTGCTGCCGTCAGCCAGACTAGAATCACGAGTTCACAATTGCAATGTGAGGATCTATGGTGTCTCCTCCCTGCATGTCGTCATCATTCTCCACAAATGTAGCAGCGATGAGGGCCTTCTGAGCCTTCGAGGACCTCCTCACCATCATCCCCGTCGACGTGCTCCTCATCGAAGGAGATGTCGAGCTCCTCCATCTCCTCCTCTGCTAGCTCCTCTCCCCGTTGTAGGGCCAGGTTGTAAAGGATGCAGTTGGCGACGACGATGCGTGACACCCTCTGTGGACTATGTGGCAGGGCTCCACAAGACCGGTCCAGGCACCAGAAACTCATTTTCAGTATCCCGATGGTTTCTCCACCAAGGTGCGAGTTGCAACATGAGCCTCGTTATACCTTCACTCTACTGCAGTCTGAGGCCATCGCACGGGTGTCATCAGCCATGTCCTCTGTGGGTAGCCCTTGTCCTCAAGGAGCCATCTCTGTAGCCTCTGTGGACCCTGGAAGACCTCAGGAATCTGAGACCAACTGAGAATGTTGGAGTCGTGAACACTCCCTGGGAACCATGTGCAGATTTGCAGGATGCATTTGTAGTGGTCGCACACCAGCTGAACATTCAGCGAATGGAAGTCCTTGTGGTTGACATAGTTGGCTACTTGTTGTGACGGTGATCTGGGCGCCATGTGAGTGAAGTCGATAGCACCCTGTACCTATGGGAAATCTGAGGTCTGGGCAAATCCCAGCGCTTTTGTATCCTGGTTTTCGTGGTCCTAGGCGAAATGCACAAAGTTGTGTGCCTTCACAAAGGCGGTATCCGTGACCTCATGGATGAATTTGTTGGTGGAGGCTTGCGATATCCCACAGAAGTCACCCATGGAACCCTGAAAGGAGCCACTGGCGTAAAAACTGAATGTCACGTCATTTTCAGGGCCACGGGCAGTGCATGCCCTCCATGTCCCCATGCCACCAAATCCTGCAACAGCTGGCAGATGTGACCAACTAGTTCCCTAGACATGCGGAGTCTTTGGCGACACTGGTTCTCAGTCATCTGCAGGAATGAAAGGTGACGTCTATAGACCCTGGGTCTAGCTAGGTGCCGAATGGCAACAGTTCGCTGTGGCTCTTCAGTGGTATGTGTGGCAGCCCCAGCCTCCCCTTCATCCTGAGGGTGCTGCTCCTCCCTCTGCCCAGCCGGACGCCTCCATCACTCTCTTCATCTTTGTCTCCGCTCTCTGTACACCACGAGACATACAGCTAGGTCACCAGGCTCCATGCTCCTGATGTGCTCCTCCTGCAGGTTTAAAGAGAGAGAGAGACACATGGGTTAGCTTGGGTGTTTTAAGAACCTCTCTTGGTTAAATCTGAAGGCTCCTTAACACATCTCAGAACATGCTGGCCACCACTTAGTTGGCCAGAGTTTAGTGCGCTGCATGGCTGCCCAAAACCCCACCCACCTCCGCCGCACTCCACCTGACCAATTGGCGGCAACTTCACCCACTGGAATGCAGGCATTCTCCTAAACCACACTGCAAGGCTGCAGTGTTGCTTGAACCATGAGGGACACTGGTCCAAACCTGAATGATGACATTGCAAGGGGCTCCACCAGTGACTGCTCCATGGCCAGCATTAGCAAAGAGATTGTACAACGTGCCCAGTTGTCCAACTGTTCTGCAGTCCACTAAAATGCTCATTAGCTTGCAGTTTGTGCCCGAGGGGTGAAAAATTCAGGAGCATTTGGTGATAATTTCACGTTTTTGCTTTGCTTGAGTGGGCCAATAAGCTAGAGGCCCGACTCCAAGTACATCAATGTGGCTGCGTCTGGACTGTTTCAGTTGCAGAGGAATGGTCACTTTATACAAGGTTTCCCTAATGTGTGGCTGCTTCCCTCCCCCCACCCCGCATGTGCTTGTGTACTACCATCACCCGGAGTGCAGCCCTTGTCCCCCTGAAGTCACCTCAACCGCAGTGCAGCCCTTGCCCCCCCGACAACACGCCACAACCACAGGGCAGCCCTTGCCCAGCACCGCACTGTCAGCCAGCTGGGAAAAAGCGACTTGCCTGTGTCCTCGCCTGAATGCATGGCGCCTCAACCTTGAAGTCTAACAAGCGACCCTCGTGACGCTGCACAACGTTACTGTGCACTCCCCTCTGAGTTCCCCTTGAAGTGCAGCCTGCCAAGTGCATGCCTTATATATGCTGTTGTGAAACGTGTCGACATGCTTGGATGATCCAGCATGGGGGGATGATTCCGGTGAGCTGGGCTTATAATGATATGCAGATGTATTACATTGAGGTTCCCAATGTCTGACTGCGGGAAACACGGCCCGCCATTGAAGGGCAGAGCGGACAATTGTAAACTGGTTTCACAAGGTTGGTCTTGTGAACACAATTTTTGGCCTTCTCGCCATATTGTCCGCTCACACCACCAAACATGCCCAATGCCAGTGGGCATGGAAAATTCCGCCCTTTGAATCTTCCTCGCAACTTGTTTTCCTGCCTATTTTTGTATTATCAGCAAATTTGGCTACAATATACTCAGTCCTTTCATCCAAATCATTAATATAGATTGTAAATAGTTTGGGCCACAGCACTGATCCCTTGGCACTCCACTAGTTACAGTTTGCCATCCTGAAAATGACTCATTTATCCCAGCTCTCTGTTTCCTGTCAGTTAGCCAGTCCTCTATCCATGCTAATATATCATCTCCAACATCATGAGCTCATCTTTTATGTAGCACCTCATCAAATGCCTTTTGGAAATCTAGATATACTACATCTACTGGTTTCCCTTTATTCACAATGGCTGTTACATCCTCAAAGAACTCTAATAAATTAGTCAAGCACAATTTCTTTTTCACAAAATTCGCAGAATTTTCCCGTTGGCGTGCGGGGGCCGTAAAGTAACGTGTGGTGACATTGGGCGAACGTCCTGATGTCGCCGTGCGCCATCGCGATATTTTGCTGGGCGGGCACGTGATGATGTCCGATGCACACCTGCCATTAATTAATAGGCCACTTAAGACCTTTGACCCATCAATCAATGCCAATTTTTCGGCACCCGTTCAATCTTCGGGTTGGCGCACAGGCGCAACGGGCAAGCAGATAGGACACATTTGTATTAACCTCATCTACGGGTGGGATTAAAGGGCTCACTGGGGTCACGAGTGTGCACAGTCAAGTATTCATTAATGAAAATTTTTGAAACTTGCCTGTGTGATCTGCAGTACTTCAAAATGCATACCAGCTGCTTTTTCTGGACTCTTAACCTTCAGGTCAGCACTCTGCAGTGAGTAATCTTTTCTGGGCCTGCAGGTTTCAGGAAGCCTTCCCTTGGCCTGGGAATGGGAGCTGAAGTCTTCACTGGAGGCACCTCTTCTGAGGAGGGAGGGCTAGAAGGGGGAGGAGGCCAGGGGTGCACATTATTTTTGTTTTTGTTGCACATCCAGCCTCCAGGGGAGCCACCTTTGGGACGACAGGTTCAGGCACAAGGGGTGCGGAGCCAAGAGGTAGTCCAAGGCGGAAGGAACCGCAGAAGATGCCACTATCCTGCTGCCAGGGTATACAGGCGACCAAGCAGCTACCTCAATATGTCTGAGCTGCAATGCTGAAGGATGCTCCATCTCCCAAGGGAAACAGTGAACTGTATCTGTCAGATGATAGGGCATGAGATCTCTGCTAACTGTGTGGGTGGACACTCCATGCCAATGGCTCTGAAGATCACAGCTGCACTCAACTTCTATGGCTCCTTCCAGGAGTCGGTGGATGATCTTTGCGGTGTCTCCCAATCAGCTGTTCACACTTGTGTTGAGCAGGTTACAAACGCTCTGTTCAGGCATGCATTGACCTTCATCCACTACCATTGGGACCAGGCAAGCCAGACACAGCGAGCCAGAGGCTTTGCGGCGATTGCTGGCTTCCCCCGCGTCCAGGGTGCAATAGGCTGCACACGTGTGGCCAACAATGTGGCATTACCATCGCTGAATCCCCCACAATCAACATCTTGGGGGTTATCATAGACCAGCAACTGAAACTCTTGTGGATCCTGCTTAAATTGTTATGTTAACACAGCTTCTCAGGAAAGCATTTTAGTAATTCTTTCTTTTTACCTCCTCTAAATGTGATGTAAAGAAAGGGCAGGCATCTGGCGATGCTAGACCTTGCAACACACATCTTCATTCACTCTACCTTTCCTTAGCACCAGCCTAAAAACATGCACCTCAGGGGAGTTAAGAAGTGAAGAGGACACTGTGGCGTACAAAGTACAAGTGAGCCGCATCAGTTAGTGGTGGAAAATGAAGAAGCTGCTGCTAGATAGGAAGCATTTCCTTTCCACTGAAGAGCCTGGGAATCAACCCTTTACAGGCTGTGCATTTAAAATCAAAATGTTGGCTAATCATCAATGCAGATACTTAGGACAATAGAGTTTGTAGTTGTTTAACAGTAGTGCATTACAGTGTGGAATATCTTAAGAACATTAGTGAAACAGATAGGTTTTTACAACAATCAACAATGGTCATCATTAGACTTTTAATTCCAGATTTTTATTGGATTCAATTTCAATTGAAAACTTCCACCACCTGCCATGGTGGGATTCAAACCCAGGTCACCAGAGACCCTGGGTCTCTGGATTACTAGTCCAGCGACAATACCACTACGCTATCACCTCCTTGTAGGAGATAAGCATCGCACAGGGTTTAATTGATATCATTGGGATTATTAGTGCTTCTACTATCCACCAGAAATGACAGAGGAAAATGGCTTAGTCCCAAAAATGGGCAAAAGGGGCTGATATAATCGATCCTCGCCCCTTGCCTCTGCCCGCCCGACTACGATCTGAAGTCCATGCAACAAGTAACGTCCAATCTACTATTCTTTTTGCATTGCTTTGCATTGTTTCTCTTTCTCTCCCTCTCTTGCTTTCACTTCTTTTTGGATGTACCTGGAGTTTGGGATGTGAAAGAATATGAAGAGAGGTAATTGCTTGAGTCAAACTAATGGCTAAATTAATGATTTTTTAACTCAATTGTTTAACTTTTATATGCTTATTTTGTTAATACTTTTGTTTTTAGGGGTCTATTACGAGTCCTCATGGAGACCTAGGAATATGGTAGAAATTTGAGAAATGTGTTTAGAAATGTGTCTACGTGGATCTTGACAAAATTATTTCATTTTTAATTAATTCCTGAGAAAATCAGTATAACTATGACATTTCGTTTGTGCTGAAGACACAATGGGGAGGAAATTAGCCCCTAGCCCACTTTACAGAATGGAGACAAAAAACACCAATTTCAAGGGGACATGTCTGGCTGAGACTGAGGCCCATAAGACTAAATAAAAGGGCTGAATTGGAGAGAGAGAAGACCACTAAAAGGACATTTGCCTCCATCCTCAAAGTTTGAGACTTTACTGCTGCTACCCTAGTGACTAGTACCAAGCTTCACCTGGGGCTCTTGAGAAGCAGAGGGAACAGGAGTGGATGGCAGGGAACTACTACTATTTCCATACGACAGGAAAAGCTTATAATGAGATGTCTAGTCAATGACTTCCTGGGAGGCCAGGTAGTGAAATGAAGTGCCTCCCACAACAGATCTTAATGGACAGGTTAATATGATGTGTTCCATGGTCTGGGCTCATGGCCACAATCCCACTGAGGGTCATTCCTCACTTTCCACTTATGGAGCAGGTGGCCATGCATTATGTGGATTCGGTTGAGTGCTGCCCACTGTCTTCAAGAGATATTGAAGCCAGGGACCTCTGCTGTTCAGTCAGTGATGAGATGTTGGTTCTTCATGCTGCATGTGTCCCAAGGTTCCATCTATCTAGATAGTGGGTCGTTACCAGCTGCATGAATATTAGCTGCTGTTTCCCAGGAAGGCCAGTGAGATTCTAAGCATTTCTTGGTAGGTTTTTTGAATACTTCGTGAATGGGAAAGTTGGTGTTGCTCATGGCTTTTTCCGTCTTACAGAGCACAATGATTTTGTGGTGACTGGCAAGTAGGGAAATGTGAGACAGCATCTGGAGCCACTAGTAGTGGACTTAAGCATCCCTGACACCATCCTCATGATGGTGTTGGCTGCGCATCTACGATCTTTGTGTGGTGGCCACAGGACCATGAGGCAGAACTGCATTCTGCAGCAGAATAGACTAGGCTCACTCTTGCAGTGCCAAGTGTTTTGGCTGTCCTTACCCCGTGACGTCTGTTGAGTTTTTGGATAAGGTTCAACCTGATTTTTACTTTTTGGCCAGCTGATGTGATAGATGATGTTCTGTCCAGGGTCACATCTTGGTATTTTGGGTAGGGGTCATGGGTAATTTGATTTCATCAGAAGGAAATGTGTTCTTTCCCGGCGGCATTATTATTTGGATGGAATGCCGTCATAACTGTCTTCTCTAGGTTGGAATGGAGGCTCCAAGTTTGAAAGTAGTGGTCCAATAAATCCAGGTCACTTGTGAGTGTCATACTTGTGTTCTCTAGTGGAATGCCTGCATCAGCTGTACTTATGACATAGACAAACACCTGGAATTTGATGTTGGAAAAGGCCTGTGCAAATACCCAGCCCTGTTGTAAATGATTTAGCAAACCCAAAGAGAATTACCTATAGATGCATGATGCATCCAGGTGTGATCCAGAGATGCAATTTATGATACTTTTGAGGTATGTTGTCTTCAAAGGTTGTGACATGATAAATAGGCTAGTATAGGTAGATAGATTATGGAGAAGTCAGGAACTGCTATGGAGGCTGCGTACTGCAGAACATTTTAAGTAGAATGTAATTAGTAATTTTTACTATTGAACCAAACCAAAATCACTTGCTCCATGATTTTAGGATCTCATTAACTGAAGAGGCAGTAGTCTCTGGTTCTGCAATCTGATTAGTTGAAGAGACTCTGCAATATATCATACAAATAAAAAATGTTTAATAATATTTAGATCATATATATTTTTTAAAAATCGACCTGCTGGCAATAATCAAATCAAAATGACAACAATTCATCTATGTTATAGAATGAAACCCCCCACCCCCATTATATGAGCAAAAACTGTTGCCTAAATATCTGACAGAGTAGGAGGTCATGTATTCAATCCAATTATTTAGTATCAGAAGCAGAATTTGGTCACTGTAAACTGCTGTTGTAAATATTTTGCACTAAAATGCGATATGACAAAGTAAGTTTTGCCATACTCAAAGAACGATAAATGGAAAAAGGGTTTTCTGTTTCTATGAATCTTAAAAATTCTGCTTTAAAATACTCAGCATGAGGAGTCTGAAAAATTATCAGATCAAAATCACTGCTAGAAAATGGACATATTGAAAACCAGCAAGGATAAACGCTACTCATCGTCATTTTGTTGTGCAACATTGCCTCCAAAGTGGAAATTGCAATACATATCACAATGTTTTCCGATTTCTCCAAACTAATATCACACAACCAAAGAAAATATGATTTACCTTTCTCCTCATAGGCCACGCCCATGTTAGCATTTGCTTCTACTACTTTCTGTCCCCCAGCTGGGATGATCATTTCAGCGGTGGTGAGGCACGATTGAAAGAAGTGATCTGAAAGCAGTTTGTCCCCTACTGTTTTAAAGTAACATGCCAGTGAAAGTTGATTATTATAGACTTCTTCAAATAGTCCTTAAGAAAGAAAAGAAAGGTTTTTTTTTGGAAATGTCTATGGCAAATATATCAGAAATATACATATTCATATAAACTATATTGCAATATCAGGACAATAGCACACAAGAATTGAGTCATTTCTATAAAGAAAATGACTAACATGTTTCAATGCTTAATTCTATTATCTTAGTAGGGTGCAGCACAAATAACATTAATTATTGGTTCACTAAAGTTCAACTTTTCAAATATAAATTCAATTTGCTCTGACTGATATAGTGGAATTGTAACCTTCAGTTTCTTGATTTTTTTTTTGTAAATGTCACCAGTTTTAAAGCTTTCTATACATCAAATAATTCAGTCCCATGTGTTTTTGTATTAACTACTGATTTTGGAAACTAACAAGGAAGGTATCTGTATGCTCATTAGGCAGCTCACTTTCTCCTCCACGTGCCCCAACACAAGTGCAACAAAGCCACTTGACACATTCTTAGATTTCTTCTAATTATAGCAGTTCATAGTTAACATGAAGTAACATCACTGTAACTATAGCTTTAATATTTTCTTTCTTAAGGAGATGTCTATACACATATTTAGACAGCTACTGCCACATATCTGATGCTATGCATATATAAACTGCAAGCTAAATACCTCATAAACATGAAATAAAAATATCTCCAAGAAGCTTTCAGATGCATGAACTCTTTTGATCTTCATTCATTTTATTAATGATACTGAATGAAAGCCATGTAAATGGGTAGGTAAAATGTCCATATTTCAAAAACATATTCAGTTATCCTGCATTATATCATATTTACGAGCTTTTTGGAGTGAAGCTTCTATGTGCAATTTCCAGAAATGTAGTAAATTGTTACCTGAACTCATTTTCATTCCCCTTCAGGCAAGCACCACTGCTGCTAATACCTATGACTACTTCATTTACCTGCTCTGCGAGCTGCCTCAGCCCTGACCAGGAAATACTGAAGATGATCCAGCTTATCGTGCTGTTTGTCCAGGGGCTCTTCCATCCATATGTCAGAACCAGGTCCTGCGGCCTCCCTTACAGCATTCCAATTCAGGATCAGATTGGTGAGTTCTGAAAAGGACTTGTGATAACCCTGCTGCAACATGTCTAAACATATGTTGTGTTTGTATGAATTCCTGTAACTGGGATAAGAAAAGAAGAAACATGTTCAAAGGTTTCTTCATTTCAAATGTAATTGCTTTGTTTTTCTAACCCTTATATCCTTTGAATGCACTAACCAGTTATACTTTTGCAATCATCACAGAAAATTCTAATTTGCTTTAGGTTGTTATTATATTCCAAAAGCTAGTTTGACACTGAAAGGGGTACATTGCAATACATATGTTGGAGATATATTAAAAGTTGCATGATGCTTGGAGACAACTCCTACCTGGAAGATATTTAATGTTTTGAAAATTATGCTACTCATTGTAAAAAGTCAGAAAAGTATGTAACTGGCCACAGTGTC
The DNA here is from genome assembly GCF_964194155.1 of Cetorhinus maximus. Lineage (NCBI taxonomy): Eukaryota > Metazoa > Chordata > Chondrichthyes > Lamniformes > Cetorhinidae > Cetorhinus > Cetorhinus maximus. The sequence goes on from NC_135879.1 coordinate 58,288,917, forward strand.
CGCTATTAAGGAGCAGAAATATTCTGCAAAAATATAACAAACTACTACTAATGTGTTGCACTGTACCATTTAGGCACATAATGCATGTAGGAGCCAATACTGACAAACTATCTTTTCTATCATCATTAATAATAAAATATTTTGATCCTATTACAATGCATTGCATTTACTAAAGCTGCTCAATTTTATTGATTTGATTCCAAGATATCAATTGTCTTTTATCTATATTAAAATGAGAGTGTGGATCGCACACACACTCCATTGAAAATTTCTGTAGATATTTCCATGTTGAAATTCTTACACCTGTGATGTTTTCCTGTGCCACCTTTGGTGGTATTCTAACAGATATTACTGAAAAAGAGACAATTTTTCACCTTGCACACATCAGGACATTTTGTAAGAATACAAATCCAAGGGAGACAATAAATTTATATATATGAGAAGAGAGTGCTGATTGGTTGGTAAGTGGACTCTGATTAGTAGAGGCATTGGCATGAATAATGCATCAGTTGATGGTGACTAACAGTTAACTGCCAAACACTGTTTGAAATTTAAATCAGACAGCTTGACTCTGATTGGTCAAGGCATTGCCCTGAAGAATGAACCAGCAAATGGCTGTCACTTATTTTGTTTACTGAAACAGGCGCAATATGTGTATATGTTCTTTCTGTCTGCAAAGAACCGGGCCCTATATATTAATATATGTAGCTTCCAGTACACACAAATGCGCCACACTGCAAGCTCGACTGATAATCTTAAATTGGTTGTCAGCATAATTCTTAGTACACTGAGGATTATTTAGCAAATGTTGTCCAGTCGTGGAATCACATCTAATGTTGGACACTGTGTTTTGTGTCTGTACCTTGCCCGTTACAAACAGTGGAAGGGATATGCTGTTTGATACAATCTGCCAGTCTTTAGGACACACAGCCTACATACCTAGCATCGCACTGGCACTGAAATTCATTTACCACATCACTCATTTGTGTGTTAGGCAGAACACCTTTTTGGCTTGATGGCAGCATCCTGTTTGTGTTGCTACTGCATTGTAGCAGCTTGAAACAGCTAGCTTCACCTGTTGCTCAACTTTTTGAGATACCTTGCCCTTTTAGGGTAACCTGAGGTATACTGGGCAATTTTCAGGGACGAAAGTGATGGCCTTAGGCCCGTTTGTGAGTTTGCGTGATATACAGCGTGAAATGATCTGATCAGGGTACCGTTATCCCGCAGGATGCCTTTGTTGCGCCTTATTTCAACATGAGGCTTGTATGGTGAGCAAATGGCATGGGCCCTATTTACAAGGTTGCCGAAAAGGCCAATATTATAGCGCATGGAACCGTAAGAATCCCAACACATATATTGATCCCTGAAGGTAGGCTTGCAGTAGACCATGATAGAGAACCCCCTGGAAGATTTCTCAACTAGTATGCCAAGGAAAGGGAGTTCATTTGACTGCTCCATTTCAAAGGTGAATTTGAGTGCAGGATGGAGCCCATTAAGACGTGTAAGGAAATTATTACATGCAGCTGCAGATTTAAATATAGCTCGCTGAGGATTATTTAGCAAATGTTGTCTAATCATGGAATCACAAAGAATCATGTGCTAGGTGTATCACTGGCTATTATTGCCCATCCATAATTGCCCTTGAAAACAGAGGGCATTTAAGAGTCAACCACATTGCCGGAGTCACATGTAAGGACAGCAGATTTCCTTCTCTAAAGGAAGTTACAATTATAACAATGACTTCATTAGACTTTTAATTCCAGATTTTTTATTGAATTCAGATTTCACTATCTGCCATGGACAGGATTTGAACCTGGGTCCCCAGAGCATTATCCTGGATCTCTAGTCCAGTAACAATACCACTATGTCACCACCTCTCCATTTGCAAGAACTGGACCTAGAGGCGATTCCATGGCATCACCACCCATTTGGACATACATGGTATTGTTAAAACTGAACTCAACTATGCGAGTTGCCGAGTTCATAAGCTCAATGAATACTGATTCATGCAATGGTGGCGGCTCTAGATCACCATGATATAGTGTTGCAGTGCAAATATCTATGGTTTCCTTAAGTGGAACATTGGTGAATAGGTTAGCAATATCAAATGAACACATGGACACAGCATTGCTATCGATACGCAAGTCCTGGTTGGGGGATTTGTTACAACCAGTTCTGAGCAAGTTTTCCACATAAACAGTGAAGGATTCCTTCACATTTGTGAAGGTCATACAGATCTCACCTGAAAAGTGCCCAGTCTACCTCAGATTATCCTGGAAGGGCAAGGTTTCTCAAAAATTTGAGCAACAGGTAAAGCTAGCTGTTTCATGCTACTACTATGCAGTAGCAACACGAGTGGTATTCGCTACTAATGGGATGCTGCCATCAAGCCAAAAAGATGTTCTGCCTATCACACAAATGAGTAGTGTGATATATGAGTTTCAGTGCCAGTGTGATGCTAGGTATGTAGGCCATATGTTCCAAAGACTGGCAGATCATATCAAACAGCATTTTCCTTTCGCTGCTTGCAACGGGAAAGGTACAGACTGTACCCAACCAGCCCGTGCTTGTAAAACTCAAAAGTGTCCAACATTAGATGTGGTTCCGCGATTGGACAACATTTGCTAAATAATCCTCAGTGTTCTTAGAATTACGCTGACAAACAATTTAAAATTGTCAGTCAGGTTTGCAGTGCGATGCATTTGCGTGTACTGGCAGCTACATATATTAATACAGAGGGGCCAGTTCTTTGCAGGCAGAAAGAACATGTACACACATTGCACCTGTTCCAGCTAAACAAAATAAGTGACAGCCATTTTCTTATTCATTCTTCAGGGCAATGCCTTGACCAATTAGAGTCAAGCTGTCTGGTTTAAGTTTCAAACAATGTTGAAATTTGTTTAAATTTCAAACAATGCCTGGCAGTTAATTGTCATTCACCATCATGGTGTGTTCTCCATTGCAATGCCTCTACTAATCAGAGTCCATTTGTCAACCAATCAGCACTCTCTTCTCATACAATATAAATGTGTTGTCTCCCTTGGATTTGTATTCTTGCAAAATGTCCTGATGAACGCAAAATGAAAAGTTTCAACAAAAATGTCTCATTTTTCAGCAAAACTCAAGCTCTATACTGCCAAACAACGGCTTCTAACAGATATTTCAATAATGGTCCGGATTTTATAGTCAGTGGAAGCAAGGGTGCTCACCATTGACCTCGAAGAAAGCTGCGTGAGAAATCTAGTAATCTCTGTGGCAAGAATTTTAACTCTCTCAATGTACAACTGTTTGTCGTGTAATTTAATAGGGATTCGCAGCATTGAACTGCAGCAATTTCATTAAGCTGGCTAAGCAGCCAATCATATTAAAGAATTTGCACAGAAAGCCAAACAGGAAATGAAAAGCACTGGTAATCAAAGCAAATTTTTAAAATTTTACAGAGTGAAGTAAAGATTGGGACATACACAGGGGGTTAAAGGAGAAGCTGAAATATCTTGAACAAACATTTTATCAATATATTTAAAAATCTCATTTGAAAAACCTAATAGTTAATCATAATGGGATAATTTAACAACATTTCACAAATGAAAGATTATTTTTTGGGCCAGATTGCTTGTTCAGCAATAGTTGTTACTCAGAATGCTGTTAAAAAAAAGTTACACTTCATTGAAAGAGGCTCAACTTTTTACAGGGTTTCCAATGGAAATATGAGAGTAACATAAAAGGGGAAGTTCACACCCAGATCAACTGTTTTTGCTGATTTCTGGCTATGGTGGTGGTGGGGTGTGCGGTGTGCGGGTATGTGGGTAAGATTCCACATCACAGCCAGTGGTACAGCAGTAAATCAAAATAATTAAATAGTAAAGATTACATGTTCTACAACATGATTAAACTTAACCATTTGAATTGCCTTTGTGTTTGAATGCCCTTATTCATTTTTTTGCTTCACAACAATGTCATCTAATATTTTCTTATTCAGACTTATTATCATCTGGATACATGAGGATTGCAGGTGTAATTCTTTATCTATTTCATTATACTCTCATTAATAACAGCTTGTATTTATACAGAGCCTTTTATATAGTAGAAATGTTCAAAGATGTTCATGAGAGGGTTCACAAGAGAAAAAAAATATACCGAGCCATATAAAGAGATCTTAGGAAAGGTGACCAAAAGCATGGTCAAAGAGGTAGGTTTTAAGGATGACTTAAAGGGAAAAATAGGTAGAGAGGCAGCGCGGTATACTGAGGAAATTCCCAAGTTTAGGGCCTAAGAAATTAAGGCACAGCTGTCAATGGAGGAGCGAATAAAATCAGGGATGCACAAGGGGTCAGAATTATAGGAGTGCTGAGATCTTGAAGGGTTGTGAGCATGGAGGAAGCTACAGAGATAGGAATGGCCAAGAGCATGGAAGGATTTAAAAACAAGAATAAATAATTTTAAAATTTGAGATCAGAAGACAATGTAGGTCAGGGAGCACAGGGGGTGATAGGGGAACAGCATAGGGCAGGTAAGGATACAAGCAGAAGAGATTTGGATACATTCAAGTTTATGGGGCATTTAAGGTGGGAAGCCTGCCAGGAGAGTATTGGAATAGTCAAATCTTGGGGTACCAAGGCATGGATGAGGGTTTCAGCTACAAATGAGCTGAGGCAGGAGCAGGGATTTGGGATATTACAGAGGTGGAAATAGATGGTCTTACTGATGGAGAGGAAGTGGGAGTCAGGGGTACAGTGCAAGGTCAGAAGGATGCTGTGATTGCAAAGGGTGTGTTTCAGCCTCAGACAGTGACCTGTGGGGGCTGGAGGGAATGAAGGGAACAGAGGAACAGGAGTAAGCCAATCAGCCCCTCGACTGTTCTGTCATACATTTACATTATGATTAACCTGTACCTCAGCTACATCTATCCTTCTAGATTTTATAATCCTTAATACCCGTGCCTAACAAAAACCTATCCTCAACAGTGTTTGGGGGATATGGTCCCAGATTTTTGCCACTCAGTTTGTGAAAAACTGCATTTAGATATCAGTCCTCAATGGCCCAGCTTTAATATTAGGATTACACCCCCTTGTTCTACACAATCTAACCAAGGAAAATTGTTTCTTTCCATTTACACTACTGTATCCTTTTATCATCTTAAACACCTCAACTAATTCTCCCCATAATCTTCAATGTTCAAGGGAATACAAATCTAATCCACGCAACCTGTCCTCATAATTTAATCCTTTTAGTCCCACTATCATATTGATGAATCTGTGCTGCACACTCTCCAATACCAATACATCCTTTCTGAGGTCCAGAACTGAATGTAATACTCCAGATAGCGTTCAGCCAGAGATCTGTACAGCTGTAACATTAGTTCCATGCCTTTTTATTCCAGTACTCAAGATAAAGGCCAACATTCCATTATCCTTTTTAATCATTCTCTGTACCTGTCCACAAGCTTTTAGGGATTTTCATACTTGGGCCAAGTATTCCCTCTAAGCCAGGACAAATTGGCCCTTTTCAGATACGATGGGTAGAATTTTTCTCTCATCAGGTGGGCCTGTGCCCCACCCGAACGAGCATAAAATGATGCGTGATATTTCAGTCAGCGGGCGTGCGTGGAAATTGGCACCATGTCTGCCGACAATTAAGGCCCTTAATCAATTAATTGGGTAGAATTTTCGCTGCCTATCCAACCGTTCAGTTGGATGGTGGGCGCAAAGGCCAAGCAGCCTTCACATTTTTGGCAAAATCTCATCCATGGACAGGATGAGGTTTTGACCAGTGATTTAAAAAAAACGTTTTACACCCCTATTTAACATGTCCCTGCTCATGTGACAAAGTCACAGGACGGGACATGTTTTCATGATTTTAAATATCTTTATTTTTAACATTAAAAATCTTCAGCTCCCTGTATCTCAGGGAGCTTTTACTGCACGCACCTGCATGCATGTGCGAAGTTCAGCACTAGCGCTCCTCCCGCCCCCGCCCTGGCAGCGCTGCAGCACATGTTTCATGCTGGCTGGCCGTTGATTGGCCAGCCAGTGTGAAATCGAGGGTGGCGGTCGGCTTCGTGACCGGTCCAGGGCACGCCCACCGTGCCCGCCTGATGAGGGCAAAATTCTGCCCCTTGCGTGGCCATGCAAAAAAAATTATAAGGGCCACGCACTTAAACAAATCGCCCAAGCATTCCATAAAAAAATTAGAGGGTACATTGCTTAGACCCCTAAATCTCTCTGCTGATCCACAGTTCCTAGCTTCCCACAACAACAGCAACTTGTAGTTACAAAGTGACTTTATTGTAATAAACCAAGATGCTTCACTGGGTTGTTATAAAGCAAAATTTGACACCAAGTCATATAAGGCAATATTCTGGCAGATAGCCAAAGGTTACTTAAAAAGGTAGGTTTTAAGAAGCGTCTTAAAGGAGAAAAGAGAGATAGAGAGGAAGAGAGGTTTAGAGAGGGAATCCCAGAACTTAGGATAAAAGCAAAAAACTGTGGATGCTGGAAACCTAAAACAAAAATAACTTTCAATAAAAATAAAAATAAAAATAAATATAGATATAAAACAAAAATAAAAACAGAACTTAGGATATAGGCAACTGAAGGCACGGCCACCAATGGTGGAGCACGTAAAATTGGGTTGCTCAAGAGACCAGAATTAGAGGAGTCCAGGTATCTCACAGTGTCTTGGGGCTGGTGGAGATTACGGAGATAAGGAGTGGCAAGGCCATAGAGGGATTTGTAAACAAGAAGAGAAGATTAAAATTGAGACATTGTTTAACCAGGAGCCAATGAACGTTAACAGCCATGAGTGATGAATGATCTATTCTTGGTACGAATAAGGACACAAGGAACAGAACTTTGGATGACCAACTGGAAATAGGTTGTCTTAGTCTTGGCGTGGATTTGTGGTCAGAAGCTCATCTTGAGGTCAAATATGACACCAAGTTTACGAGCAGTCTGGTTCAACCTCAACAGTAGCTAGGCAATGGAGTTTGCAGCGGGGACTGAAGAGAATGGCTTCAGTTTTCCTAACATTTAGTTGGACAAAATTTCTGCTCATCCAGTACTGTATGTTGGACAAGCAGTCTGATAAATTAACAACAATGAAGGAGTGTAGTGAATGTGGCACCAGAGGCTACAGTGCAGGAGTGGGAAGAAGAGCCATTGCACTGCAGCAACTGACAAGGCTCCTTCAGCTACACCTTCCAAACCAGTGGTCTCTACCACCTAGAAGAATAAGAGCAAGAGACATATGGGAACACCACCAACTGCAAGTTCCCCTCCAAGTGACACACTCTCCTGACATGGAACTATATCACTGCTCCTTCACTGTCTCTGGGTCAGAATCCTGGAGCTTCCTAACAGCACTTTGAATACATACACCATATGGACAGTAGCAGTTCAAGAAGGTGGTTCACCACCACCTTCTCAAGGGCAATTAGGCATGGGCATAGATGTTGGCCTTGTCAGCAATGCTCACATCCCATGAACGAATAAAAAATGGTGATAATCTGGCTACGTTTCGAAATATAAGAATGGAACCAGGCAAGTGCAGTTCCACCCAGCTGGATGACTGTGGAGAAGCATTGGAAAAGGGTGGCGTGGTCAACCATGACAAAGGCTACAGACAGGTTGAGAAGGACAAGGAGGGATAGTTTACCTTTGTCACAGTCACAGAGGATGTCATTTGTTACTTTGATAAGAGCTGTTTCACTGCTGTGATGGGGCAGAAATCTGATTGGAGGGCTTTAAACATGGAATTCGCGAAAAGATGGGAAGAGACAACACTTTCAAGGGCTTTGGAGAGGAAAGGGGGGTAGATGGAGCCATAGTTTGCAAAGATGGTGGGTCACAAGTTTTTTTTTGAGGAGATAATGATGGCAGAATTGAGAGAGGGAAAGTACCTGAAGAGAGAGAACTGTTGAGAGTATCAGCTAATACAGAGAACAGGAAGGGAAGCTGGGCAGTTAGATGTTTAGTGGAAATAGGATCAAGTCATATCCTGAATTACCTGGAAAAACTCAGCAGGTCTGGCAGCATCGGCGGAGAAGAAAAGAGTTGACGTTTCGAGCCCTCATGACCCTTCAACAGAACTGTTCTGTTGAAGGGTCATGAGGACTCGAAACGTCAACTCTTTTCTTCTCCGCCAATGCTGCCAGACCTGCTGAGTTTTTCCAGGTAATTCTGTTTTTGTTTTGGATTTCCAGCATCCGCAGTAGTTTTTTGTTTTTATCAAGTCATATCCTGCCAATTTGAGTGTATACCTATTATCTGCTCACTCATTACTGGATGCTGAACAAGCAGAATGACAAATTAGAGACAGTGGATGTGTCAAGAGAGGAGTTGGTGAGGTAGGGCTGAGTGTCTTCAGCAAAAGGACCCCCTGGGGTTATTTCCAAGGATTTCCTGGAGAGGTTTAGCACCCCTCTCTTCATCCCAGAACCAGAACATTATTCATGATTTTCCAGTCAAAAGGACAACTGGGCTTTCACAATGCGCTTCTAATGGCATGGGCACCAGCCTGCCCACTCAAATGACACATGCCCGGCAAACTCTGGAAGTGTCAGCACTAGCTATGATCCTGACAAAATTGATGGTTTTCTGGGCCAAATATTTTCCCTCATGTTTTAGTTTATTTGAAAAAAAAGCTGAATTTTGAACATAAAATGCCTTTAATTTTCATATTGTGTACTTGTCATTAGTTACAAACATTCTAATTCCTAACACAAATGAAACAGAGAGAGAAACAGACAGAAAAGCTGAAGTTTGGGTTTTATAAGCAAAGCCAAGGTGCACTTGGGCTTCACGGGTGAATACATTGGTAAGGAGTTACTGCTTGTGTGTGTCAATGTTTGTAATAATGTTGTCATTCGTTTTCTTGACTTTTCCATCTAAGAACATAAAAACATAAGAAATAGGTACAGGAAGGGCCACTTGAGCCTGCTTTGCCATTCAACATGGTCACGGCCTCAACGCCACTTTCCCACCTGCTTCCCATATTCCCTGATTGCCTGAGAGGCTGAAAACCTGTCTATCTCAGCCTTAATTATATTCAATGATGAAGCATTCACAATCTTCTGTGGTAGAGAATTCCAAATATTCACAATCCTTTGAGTGAAGAAATTTCTCATCATCTCCATCCTAAATGATCCGCCCTTTATCCTGAGACTCTGTTCCCATGTTCCAGGTTCTCCAATTGGGGAAACAACCTCCATATCAAGTCTCTTCAGAACCTTGTATGTTTCAATGAGATTACCTCTCATTCTTCTAAACTCCAGAGAGTCCATGCCCAATTTACTCAGCCTCTCATCATTGGAAAACCCTCGCATCCCAGGAACCAATCAATTGAACCTTCACTGGTCTGCCTCCAATGAAAGTATATCTTTCCTTAAATATGGGGACCATTCTATCATTTATGTATCATTTGGAAAGCCTCCAGAAATACAAGAGTACCTCAGTTCACTCCAATGGCTGTCTGGGAGGGGCCATAGTTCTTGTGGTCATCGCTCAGACCATGCAGAAGTGCCATGTGACAGTGGGTGCAGGAGCCTAGTCTTGCAACTGAGGTTAAACAGCAAGTGGAGAGAGAAGGTGGACCATTATTTGACTGAAAGGTAGATGTTGTAAGGACTATCAGGATGCTACAGCTGGTCATCAGCTTCCTCATCATCCTCCTCATCTGAGGCTGCTTTGAACATAAGAACATAAGAAATAGGCACAGGAGTAGACCATTTGGCCCCTCCAGCATGCTTCGCATTCAAGAAGATCATGGCTGATCTTTTTGTGTTTTGATTTCCACATTCCCACCTAACCCCGATAACCTATGATTCCCTTGCATAACAAGAATCTCTCTACCTCTACCTTAAAAGTATTCAATGACACCACCACCACCACCTTCTGAGGCAGAGTTCCAAAGTCGCACAACTCTCTGAGAGAAAAAAATTCCCCTCACCTCTGTCCTAAAAGGAGGACCCCTAATTTTAAAAGTGCCCCCTAGTTTTGGACTCACCCACAAGAGGAAACATCCTTTCGACGTCCAGCTTGTCAAGGCCATTCAGGGCCTTGTATACTTCAATCAAATCAACCCCTCACTCTTATAAACTCCAGTGGAAACAAGCCCAGTGTGTCCAACCTTTCCTCATAAGACAACCCACTCATTCCAGGTATCAATCTAGTAAACCTCCTTTGAACCACCTCTAATGCATTTACATCTTTCCTTAAATAAGGAGGCCAAAACTGCACACCGTATTTGAGGTGTGGTCTCATCAGTACCCTGTATAACTGAAGCATAACATCCTTACTTTTGTGTTCAATCCCTCTCGTAATAAAGGATAGCAGTCCATTAGCCTTCTTAATTACTTGAGGTACCTGCATACTAACTTCTTGCGACTCATGTACTAGAACACCTAGATCCCTCTGCACCTCAGAATTATGCAGCTGTTCTCCATTTAAGCAATACTCTGTTTTTTTGTTCTTCCTGCCAAAGTGAACAACTTCACATTTTCCCACATTAATCTCCATTTGCCAGATCTTTGCCCACTCACTCAACCTATCTATATCCATCTGCAACCTCATGTCCTCTTCACAACATGCTTATCTTTGTGTCATCTGCAAATTTAGCTACCATGTCTTCACTCCCCTCATTTAAGTCATTGATGTAAATTGTAAAAAGTTGAGGCCCCAGTACAGACCCCTGTGGGACTCCACTCAGCACATCCTGCCAATCAGAAAAAGACCCATTTATGCATACTCTCTGCTTTCTGCCAGCCAGCCAATCTTCTATCCATGCTAATATGTTACCCCCTACACAATGCACCATGTGCCTTTATTTTCCGTAATAATCTTTGATTTGGCACCTTATCAAATGCCTTCTGGAAACCCACTACAGTACGTCTACAGGCTCTCCTTTATCCACTGCGCATGTGACTCCTCCAAAAATCTCCAATAAATTGGTTAAACATGAATTTCCTTTCACAAAACCATGCTGACTCTTTCCGATTACCTTGAGCCCTTCTAAGTGCCTAGCTATAACCTCCTTAATGATCCATTCTAATAACTTCCCCATGACAGACGTCAAGCTAACTGGCCTATAGTTTCCTGTTTCCTGCCTCTCTCCAATTGCTACTTTCCAATCTGATGGAACCTTTCCAGAATCTAACGAATTTTGAAAAATGACCTCATTAGCCATCTCATTTAAGACCCTAGAATATAGTCCAACAGAGGGCGCTGGTGAGAAGTGACTGAAGTATTCTGGGAGAAGTCACCGCAGCCACCGCGACTCAGGAGGGAATCAAAGAGAAGGACTCTTGCACTCAACAGGAGGAAGAGCATCCAACAAAGGGCGCTGGTGAGAAGTGACTGAAGCACTCTGGGAGAAATCACCGCAGCCACCGCGACTCAGGAGGGAATCAAAGAGAAGGACTCTTGCACTCAACAGGAGGAAGAGCATCCAACAAAGGGTGCTGGTGAGAAGTGACTGAAGCATTCTGAGAGAAATTCATGGCCTTTTGGCTAAGATCAAGTGTTGCAGGGGCGACACCATGGTCCTGCCAAGGCAAGGTCGGGATGGAAGGGCTATAACCAATCGAAATCCATACCGTGGGTTACCTATCACCGTCCGAGTCACGGTGAACGACAGCGAAGGAGGATCACCTATGGATCGGGGCTTCTTCGCCAGGAGGATCCTGTTGAAGGCGTGCGGCTTCGAAGCTCCGGAGATCTTCACCCTGCAGGACTCCCGCAAAGGTGGTTATTTCGACGTAACGTTCAAGCGGGTGGCAGACTGCGTCCAGCTCCTGAGGGTGTTCGAGGAGAAGAGAGACCTGCCGGAGATGAAGATCCTGACGGCGGAGCCGCACTTTTCTCTGCCGTTGCAACGGGAACGTGTGGTGATGGTGCATGTGTACAACCCCTTCGTCCCTGTCACCGACGTGGTCACCTTCCTCACCAGGTACTTCGATAAGGTGGGGAGCGGCACCGAGATTCGAGACGACTTGGGGATCTGGACAGGCAAACGCCTGTTTAAGGTCACGCTAAAGACCGATGGTAAGGGAGCCATTTTCCACCCTCCTTCCAGTTTCGCTATCGGGGGAAATCGTGGCTACCTGGTCTACGCTGGGCAACCCAAGCATTGTCGCTCATGCGGCAAGGCTGGTCATGTGGCGGCCAACTGCAGCGCCTCCCTCTGCAAGATCTGCAAACAGGAAGGGCACCAGACAAAAGACTGCAAACAGGCCAAGTGCTGCAACCTGTGTGGCGAGGCAGGTCACCTCTACAGGACCTGCCCCAAACGCTGCCGTACTTACGCACAGGCAGCCAAAGCCGACGAGGGGGAAGCAGAAGCAGAAGAAATGTTTCGTGTCACTCCAACCACCAAGGCCCCCAGGGAGCTCAACGGGACAAAGGAGGACACAGAGAGAGACAAGGTGGAGAAAGAGATTGAGGCAACAGAGAGCCAATCAGCAGCACTACCCCCTGTACCTCCCAGTCCTCAGGACAGCGAATCAATGGAGGAGGAGGCAGCAGTGGAAAAGCAGCAGGGGGAGTGGCGGACGGTGAAGAACAAGAAAAGTAAGAAGGAGCGAAGAAGAAGCAAAGGCATTTCCCAGAGAAGCGGCAAGAGGCGTCTCCCATCCGACATGGATGACAAGGGCAGCAGCTCTTCGGACGATGAAGTGCCAGGGCGGCACCGACAGAAGAGGCGGCAAAGCTCCAGGGCGTTGGAGGACGAGACACCCGAGCTCCAGAAAATTGGAGACAACAAGGAGACCAGCGCACCCCAACTTTGCCTGCAACCTGAGGAGGCCAGTGCACCACAGCCCCTGGAATCTGGGAGCAGTGAGGCAATCATCGCACCCCAGCTCCAGGAAGCCGGGAACAGCAACACCCCAGAGGGGGTGAGTTTTGGAGAAGCTTCTCCAGCAAAGGTCATCTCAAAACCCGCTCTCTACGTGAACCTCCAGATGCCACCGGAGCAGAACACTGCCAAGGAGATCTACCTCAGCCCATCCAAAGTGAAGGAATTTGAGCTCACTACGGGTATGAAGGAGCAGACTAAAGGTCTGGGACTCTCAGAGACAGTGGGTTTGGTAGGAGAATAAATGCTTTAAAATGGGTTTAAAGATTGTATCCATAAATGTGCGTAGCATTAAATCTACTACGCGATGTGTTGCGACCTTGGACTACCTAGCCAAGGTCAAAGCTGACCTGTTGTTTCTGCAGGAGTGTGCGATACCGCACCTCAGCTCCTACAGGCAATGGTCACGATGGTGGTCCCATGGGCCATCGATCTGGTCGGGCGGAAACGACTCTCGTTCCTCCGGCCTGGGTATTCTGCTGCGGGGAGGCAACTTCACCGTCTCCGAGGTTAAGGAGGTGGTGGGCGGGCGACTCCTCGTAGCAGACGTAATGTACAAGAACGCTCCACTCCGGTTAATTAACGTGTATGGCCCGGCACAAGGGGCTGAGCGGCTGGAGGTTTTTCAGCAGCTCCCACTGCTGCTGGCGACCTCCAGGCCGGTCATTCTGGGCGGTGACTTCAACTGCATCATCGATGCGGCTGGACGATCCGGCAGGGCCGGCAGCAGATTGGACGCTACGTCCAGATCCCTGATGGAAACAGTTAAGGATGCCAAGCTGCACGACGTCTTCAGCAACCCTGCAGACGGAGCGCAGCGTAGATACACCTGGTCGCGGCCAGACGGGTCCATTCGTTCCAGGATAGACTTCCTGTTTGTGTCCCGTGCATTCACAGTCAGATCCACCGACGTCAAGCCGGTGTTCTTCTCTGACCACTGCCTCCTACTGGCGGACTGCCACTTGGAGAAGGACCTGAGGGTGGGCAGGGGGGCATGGAAGCTAAATGTGCAACTGCTGACCCCAGAGAACATTGAGGAGCTCAAGGGGGATTACAAAGGTTGGAGAACCGTGAAACCCCTCTTTGAGTCCATGGCACACTGGCGGGAAGCGATCAAGGGAAGCATCAAGAGGTTTTTCATCCTCAAAGGCACCCAGAAAGCTAGAAAGGAACAGAGGGAAATGTCCCGACTCCAGAAAAAGATGCAGAATCTGCTCCGGCTGCAGTCGATGGGGGTCGATGTCAAGGAGGAGCTTCAAGAGGTGAAGGGCCAGCAAGCCTCGCACTTTGCCTCGGAGGCCTCCAAGATCATCTTCCGTTCCAGAGTCCGCTCCGTGGAGCAGGATGAGACGTGCTCACGTTTCTTCTTCCAAAAGGTACACAGAGAGCGCTCTGTGATCAGCAGCCTGAAGGAAGAAGACGGCTCAGTAAAGTCATCACGGTCCGACATTCTGAGGATCAGCAAATCCTTTTATGCCGGATTGTATGACGTGAAGCCCACGGACAGCACGGCCTCCCAGTCCTTCCTGTCCTCTATCACGGAGGTCTTCGACGACAGTACGCGGGAGAGCCTGGACAAACCGCTAACTCCTGATGAACTGACTAAGGCCCTTGAGTCCTTCGAGAAGAGTGAAACTCCCGGAAGCGACGGCTTGCCGGCGGAGTTGTATTCGGCTCTGTGGGACTTGATCGGCCCAGACCTGCTAGGAGTGTACGAGAGTATGCTCCTGGCCGGTAGTATGTCAGAATCCATGAGGAAAGGCATCATCACCCTCATCTACAAGCACAAGGGGGAAAGGGAGGAAATTAGAAATTGGCGACCCATTTCACTGTTGAATGTGGACTATAAGATTCTGTCCAAGGTCATCGCCAATCGGGTCAAATCCGCTCTGGAATTGGTGATTCACCCTGACCAGACCTGCTCTGTGCCAGGCAGGAAGATCTCTGACAGCCTCGCGCTGCTCAGGGATACGATTGCCTATGTACAGGACAGGGGTGTGGATACCTGCCTCATCAGCTTGGATCAGGAGAAGGCCTTTGACAGAATATCGCACACCTACATGGGGGATGTGCTCTCCAAAATGGGGTTTGGGGAGGGAATTCGAAATTGGATCCAACTGCTCTACACTAACATCAGTAGCGCAGTCTCAATCAATGGGTGGGAAACAGATAGCTTTCCGATTAAATCTGGAGTCAGGCAGGGCTGTCCTCTCTCGCCTGTCCTTTTCGTGTGTTGCATAGAACCCTTTGCCGAGTCCATCAGGAAGGATCCGGGCATAAGAGGAGTGACGATCCCAGGCAGTGGAGGCACTCAGGTAAAAGCCTCCCTGTACATGGACGACGTCGCCGTCTTCTGCTCGGATCCGCTGTCGGTGCGCAGACTGATGCACATCTGCGACCAGTTCGAACTGGCCTCGGGAGCCAAGGTAAATCGTGGGAAGAGCGAGGCCATGTTCTTTGGGAACTGGGCTGACCGATCCTTTGTCCCCTTCACTGTCAGGGCTGACGGCCTGAAAGTGCTGGGGATATGGTTCGGAGGGACCGGGGCATGCGTTAGAAACTGGAAGGAGCGAGTGGCTATGGTGAAAAGGAAACTGGGCATGTGGGAGCGACGCTCCCTCTCCATTGCGGGTAAGAACCTGGTCATCAGGTGTGAGGTACTCTCGCTGTTGCTGTACGTGGCGCAGGTCTGGCCCATTCCAGACTCCTGCGCGATGGCGATCACTCGAGCCATCTTCCGCTTTATCTGGAGGTCGAAAATGGATCGTGTCCGCAGGGACGCGATGTACAAGCCTCTAGATAAAGGGGGAAAAAACGTGCCCAACATCGCCCTCATACTGATGGCCACCTTTGTGTGTGGCTGCATCAAGCGGTGCGTAGACCCTCAGTACGCAAACACCAAGTGTCACTACGTGCTGAGGTTCTACCTGTCCCCGGTGTTGCGAAGGATGGGTCTGGCCACGCTGCCGCGGAACGCTCCAAGTAGTTGGACCGTGCCGTACCACCTGTCCCTGGTGGAAAAATTTATGCAGAAAAACACCTTTGACCACAAGTCCATCAGGCAGTGGTCAGCACGTAACGTCCTAGAGGCCCTGAGGGAAATGGAGAGGGTGGACCCTGTGGGATGGTTCCCCGAGCAGACTGTCAAAGTCATTTGGCAGAATGCCTCATCGCCAGAACTTTCCAACAAGCACCAAGACGTAGCTTGGTTGTTGGTGAGAAAGGCCCTCCCTGTCAGATCCTTCCTACACGCCAGGAGGCTCACCCCCTCTGCACGTTGCCCTCGAGGTGGCTGTGGTGGGGAAGAGACCGTTGTTCACCTCCTTGTGGATTGTGCCTTTGCAAAGAAAGTCTGGAGAGAGATGCAGCGGTTGCTGTCGAGGTTCATCCCGAGCAGTTCTGTGACACAGGACTCTGTGCTCTACGGGCTGTTCCCAGGGACACACACCGAGACAAACATCAACTGCAGCTGGAGGATCATCAACTCGGTGAAAGACGCGCTTTGGTCTGCCCGAAACTTGTTGGTCTTCCAGCACAAAGAGTTGTCCCCGACCGATTGTTGCGGACTGGCACAATCCAAAGTCCAGGACTACGTGCTGAGGGACGCACTAAAGCTTGGGGCAGCTGCCGCAAAGGCGCAATGGGGAAGGGTCGCTGTCTAAGACCTTTCTACCACAGCGCACCGAGAGACTGGGAACTGTTTAGAGCCCCTCGGGCTGTACAGATCAAAATGAAAGGCTGTAAATGATTGTAATATTGTTTGTACTGATGCACCTGGTGATACATTTTGTAAAAGTTTAACCTGGATTGCACCCTTGTAATGTTGTTTTTGAAATGGTTTGGAATGTGATTGAAGATATTTTATGAATAAAGTATATTTTTACAAAAAAAAAAAAAAAAAAAATTCTGAGAGAAATCACCACAGCCACTGTGACTCAGGAGGGAATCAAGAAGAAGGACTCTTGCACTCAACAGGAGGAAGAGCATCCAACAGAGGGCACTGGTGAGAAGTGACTGAAGCATTCTGGGAGAAGTCACTGCAGCCACTGCGACTCAGGAGGGAATCAAAGAGGACTCTTGCACTCAACAGGAGGAAGAGCATCCAACAGAGGGCGCTGATGATTAGATTTTATGATGACTACAATTTGAGGTCACTAAAGATGGTTGTAATTCTATGTAAAATAGTGAGAGTAAGCCATTTTGTAAGCAGTGGTGTAGTCTCTAGTTAGACACCTATGCTGTTGACTTAACCTACAATGAAAAGGGCAAAAATGAAATTTGGGACAGAGCATGATGAGGAAATTATTTTATGAAAGTCAATGGATCTGCAGTTTATCTAGTCAGGGCATTATTGTCTCCCCTTTACAAAACCTGATATTTCTCATCAGAATGTTAGATAAGTACAGCAGCAGGTGATAAGAATTAGAGAAAAAATATTACACAGACAATTTGTTCGCCCTATGTGTCCAAGGTTAAAACTCCTGCTAAAAGGTGCAGGTGTAGCTGATGACATGTATATGAGGCTAATAGAAGAAATTGGTGACAACAATGAAATTTATAAAAAGTATCAAGCCTTCCATTGGTACGTGACTTTAATGTGCTAGAAGACAGATAAATATTTTTATTCTACATTTTGTAGATATGACTACCAGATTAAGTCCTTTTACAATATTAGTTAATAAGAACAAAAGGGTTATTAAATATAAAGTCATGGAGAAATGAATAGGAATTGGACTTGGGACACCAGCAATGTTTCTGTCAGATATAGAGGGGAATTTGCCAATGACGAGTTCAGAGACACGTGTGGAAACATGAACATCATGGTCATGAATACTACCACTGAAAGTCCTTTCAGCAATCTACTCTGTGAAAGGAATCAGGCTGTGGTTGATGAAATGTTGCATAAAATTTTAGCCGATCAACCAGACTGCAAATTGATAACTGCCCTGGCATAGGCTGTTCATTCACAGAATTCACTCTAGATAATTGAAGGATATTGTCCCTATCAATTAGTCAATGGATGAAATCCCAAACTGTCTTCTGTTCTGCATGATAGTCCGACAATTAGTTCCAACTTTTCTGCATATTTGAATGCTTTACATGCAGGGAGACAGGCTTTCATCAAGGCTGAGACCTCTGAGAAAATTCAGATGGAGCACTGAGGCATTGTATAAGGCCATCTGGGATCAGAATTTAATTCAGGAAATTTGACATACTAAAGAATGGAAAGGTCCTAGTAGAGTAATAGGCTTTGATGGTAAGTCAGTGCTTATCAAACTTGGTAATCAAACTGTTAAGGCTCATTCCTGACAATTAATCAGAATTAATCACAACATCTTGAACTCTTTAGCAGCTGATAGAAGTTAGCAGCATATTTTGTACTCTAAAGTTTGTGTGTTTTGTGATGACGGTCCTGAGGAACGGAATACGGTCAATCAAGGACTGGATAGTGGTAATGTGAGTGATCATGACACACATGACAGAGCTATCGCATCCACAGGCCAATTTCCCAGAGGGTGTATTCTGGTGACATAAAATCTGGAAGGGTTCGAATGAATGGAGGTTTGTGACAATTGTGGGATGTGCATGAAAAGCTACTGACAAGTTAAAATGTTGTTGAATATTCAGGATGATGAGCATGAAGCAAGGTACACAGACTGGTAAAAAGATGGAACAGTGGAAAGTAAGAAGGCGCAGTACAAGTACTGATAGTGATTCTGGAAGTGACTCGCATGTCAGAAAATGATCATGAACTGGAGAAAGAACCTCCAATTTTGAAAGAGAGAGATCTCAAAGTAGTAGATCCAACAGACTGAAAAGTGCAGGTAAAGGACATAGCTTGGCTAGATAAGCCAATGAAATAAAGGCCACAGAAAAGACTTGGAACAGAACTAGAAGCAAAAATCCCCGTGATTGTGATTCGTTGGCAAAATAATTAAATAATAAGAGAGACAAAGCAAGAGGAATTAGATAGTTGGAAAGAATTTGGAGTTTATTCTAAGGTACTAGGTAAGGACCAATGAGCTTTATCACATGTGGATTTGTAATGAAAAAGTCCTTGCAAATGGGACTTGGAGGACTAAAGTGAGGCAAATTGCCAGGGGTTTTGAAGAGTGATAGATGTTAGACTGGATTCTTCCACAGCTGGCAAAGTAATCTCAAAGATCTTTTTTTAGTTGTTTTGGCCTCATATTCATGGGACTGTAGGTCAATTGACATAAAATCCACATTTTTGTAAAGTGATAGTTATATTTCTGAAAATGCCCAAAGGCACACCAAGTGCAGAAGGAATACTATGAAAAGTTAAAAAATGCATCTATGGCCTATTTTCCGATGAGAACTAAAAATAGATCCCGCAATATTTTATTGGTATCATAGAGGAAAACTTTCAAGCACCTTCATGGTGCATGCTGATAATTTCTTATGGGATGGTACTGTGGAATTTGAGAAATGTATTATTAATAAGACTAGAGTAGAATTTAAAATTGGAGTCAGGGTTGTGTGGCTTTCAAATATTTAGGTTTAGATATTAAGCAAGGAGATCTGGAATAACATTAAATCAACAATTCTATTTAGAGAATGTTACTCCTATCCAGATTAATTATATATACTAAGTCATCACAGAAGGTGATATTATATCCAAAGAGGATAAAGAGCAATTGCAAAGTTTGATTGGTCACTTGAACTGGTTAGGCATTCAAACTAGGCTGAATGGTAGATTTGGTGTATTGGAGTTAAGTACTACAATGAAACATCCTAAAGTAGAGGGCTTTGAAGAAGGGTCATAAGGACTCAAAACGTTAACCTTGTTTTTTTTCTCTCTCCACAGATGCTGACAGACCTGCTGAGTTTTTCCAGCATTTTCTGTTTTTGTTTCAGATTTCCAGTATCCGCAATATTTTGCATTTACCCTAAAGTAGAAAATATTTTCAGAGCAAATAAACCATTATGAAAGTTAAATATGGAAAAATGCATCCTTAGGTGACCCAAAGAGCATGAAACGAGTCATTTTTAGCAATGCTTTATGTGCCAATCTTCCTGTTGGATATACTAATGCAACTGGTTTCAAAATATTTCTGATGGGTGAGAATGGGAAATATTGTCTTTTAGCTTGAAAAGTTAAGGAAATAAAAATGGTGGTTAAAAGTACTCTAGCTGGTGAAACTGGCTGTTGTGGAGGTAGTGGGTATGGGATTCTATTTGTAGAACATTTTAAGTAATATTTCGTATGCTGGTCATACTGAAGATAGTATGCCAATTGAATGTTATGTAGACAAATTGTTCCTTGTGTGATAATGTCCACTCTACAAAAAGTGTGTGAGAAAAGGTTGCAGATTGACCTTGCTGGCTTGAAACGAATGCTGGAAAGAAAGGAAATCTCTAAAATTAAATGGCTGGGTGCAAGGCATCAAGTGTCTGATTGTTTTACAAAGAAGAAATGCATGTGCAAAGAAATTGTTAGGGATCCTAAAAGAAAGGTGTCTAACAACATAGTGCTTTGTGGTTGTACATATAAACTCTAATTTTTATTTAACGAGACAAAAGGGAATCTGTTAATTGTATATTAATTGTATTTAAGTGTAGGAAGATGGTGAGCATTATGTGGGGATTCACTTGTGTTCCTATGGATAGGAACAGACTAAAAGTGGTTGAAAAGCAGAACATTGAGGATGCATTTCATTAAATGTGGGATTGGGATCCTAAGGCTGGAAAAAGCACACTGAATGCATTAGCATTCCAGTTCAGAGTTCAGAAGAATGAGGGGGGATCTCATAGAAACCTATAAAATTCTAACAGGACGAGACAGGGTAGATGCAGGAAGGGGGCTCCCGATGGTAGAGGAGTCCAGAACAAGGCGTCACAGTCTGAGGATACGGGGTAGAGCATTTAGGACTGAGATGTGGAGGAATTTCTTCACCCAGAGAGTGGTGAGCCTGTGGAACTCGCTACCACAGAAAGTAGTTGAGGCCAAAACGTTGCATGTTTTCAAGAAGGAGCTAGACATAGCTCTTGGGGCGAAAGGGATCAAAGGATATGGGGAGAAAGCGGGAGCAGGCTATTGAGTTGGATGATCAGCCATGATCATGATGAATGGCAGAGCAGGCTTGAAGGGCCGAATGACCTACTCTTGCTCCTATTTTCTATGTTTCTATGTTCACAGTTCCCCACGTTATATTCCATTTGCCATCTTGTTGCTCACTCACTGAACCTCTCCATGTCTGTTTGCAGCCTCTCTGTGTCCTTCCCACAGCTTACATTTCCACCTAGCTTGGTATCATCAGTAAACTTAGGCACATTACTCTCTGTCTCTTTGTCTAAGTCATTAATATAGATTGTAAATAGCTGAGGCCCCAACACTGATCCTTGCGGCACTCCACTACTCACAGCCTGCCAACTTGAAAATGCCCCATTTATGTCCACTCTTTGCTTCCTGTCCGTCAATCAATCCTCTACCCATGCTCATATATTACCCCCAACTCCATGAGCCTTCATCTTGCCTATCAATCTTTTTTGTAGCACCTTATTGAATGACTTTTGGGAATCCAGGTATGCTCCATCTACTGGTTCCCTGTTATGCACCCTACTAGTTACATCCTCAAAACACTCTGATGAATTTGTCAAGCAGGAAGTTCCCTGTTTTCTCTCTCTCTCTTTTCATGAATAGCTGTGTTACATTTGCTAACTTCCAATCTGCTGGAGCCATTACAGAATCTAGGGATTTTGAAAAACAATAACTAGCGCATCCACTATCTCTGCAGCTAAACTTTTAGAACCCTAGGTTGGAGGCCATCAGGTCCTGGGGATTTGTCAGATTTTAGCCCCTTAAATTTCTCCAATATTTTTTCTCTGCTGATATTAATCATGTTAATTTCCTCACTCTTTTTAGCACCTAGGTTGCCCCCTTTTTCTGGTATGCAAATTGTGTCTTCTGCTGTGAAGAAAGACACAACATTTTGTTCAATGTCTCTGCTGTTACCTCATGCCCCATACTAATTTCTCCTGTCTCTTAGCTACTCTCTTCCTTTTTGTAAAAGCTCTTGAAATCTGTTTTTATATTCCTGGCTAATTTACTCTGGTATTCTATTTTTCCCTTTTTATCAACGTTTTGGTGGCCCTTTGCAAGTTTCTAAAACACCCCCAATCCTCACACTTGCTATCATTCTTTGCAATGTTATAAACCTCTTCTTTTAGACTAATACTATCCTTAATTTCTTGAGTAAGCCATGGATTAATCTTTTTTGCTGAGTTTTAGTTGTTTAATGGAATGTATTTTTGTTGAATATTTTGAATTGTTTATTTAAATGTTTCTCACAGTTTATCTACTGCCCTACCTTTCAGCCTATTTACCCAATTAATTGGTTATATAAATACTTAAATGATTGAATTGACAGCTCTTCGGGGGTTTCCTGCTGGCCTCTGAATGCACTGAGGTACAGCCTGGAAGTGGTGGGATCATGTTGGGTTTCTGACATGCTGGCATTTTTCAGGACTTTAACCTCCACCTACATCCAAACCTGCCCTTTCGCCCCATAAATCCAATTAACAGCCAGGAGCAGCAACAATACCAGCAGCACCAGCAGCCACACCAGCAGCAATAGCAGCACCAGCAGCCACACCAGCAGGAATAGCAGCTGCCTCCTCCAGGGCCACGTGCTGCATCACAGGATAGAGGGGATGGACACAGAGCTTCAGCTCGAAGGAGGTGATACCCCCATACAGGGTACAGGTAGAGGATCAGTTTCTTCAATGCGACAGAGCAATAGTGCCTCAGGAACCCCAGGCTTTCAAGGCAGTTCATTGCTGACATCTGCAGCCTCCTGGAACAAGACCTCCTTCCAAGAGGGCCAGGGTCAAGTGTTAAAGTCACCACAGCCCTGAATTTCTTCACCTTTGGTTCCTTCCAGGGATCTGCAGGATTTCGCAATCTGCTGCCACAAGTGCATCTCCCTGGTGACTGATGTCATGTTTGCCAGAGTTGCTAATTACATCCACTTTGCTACTGATGAGGCCAGTGAGAAGCAAAAAGCTCTTGCATTTGCAATTCCCAGGGATCCAGGGAGCCAGGGGGAAAGCGGGAGCAGGCTATTGAGTTGGATGATCAGCCATGATCATAATGAATGGCGGAGCAGGCTCTAAGGGCCGAATGGCCTACTCCTGCTTCTATTTTCTATGTTTCTATGTTTACTGCTAGGGGGCCTGTAGACCTCTCCCACTCATGACATTTTTCCCCTACTATTCTTCATTTCCACCCAAACCGATTCTACATCTTGATCTCCTGAACTAAGGTCATCTCTAACTATTTCACCAATGCCCTCTTTGATTCACAGTGCTACCCCTCCACCTTGATCTAGCTTCTTATTCTTCTTGAATGTCATGTACCCCCTCAATATTAAGGACCCAATCTTTGTTGTCCTGCAGCCACGTCTCCATAATTGCTATCAGATCATATTTATTTACTTCAATTCATTTACTTTGTTATGAATGCTACGTGCATTCAGATAGAGAGCCTTCAGTTTTGTCTTTTTGTCACCTTTGCAACATCTAGTCTTGACTGTTGATGTATTCTTAGGTTTTTTTCTCTCTGTCTCTTCCTGCCATTCTCTGACCCTCATTTCTCATATTACTACCTGTCTTGACTCTACACCTTGAATTGCCACCACTACCCAAGTTTGATCCCTCACCCCTCTTGTTTAGTTTAAAGCCCTTTTTACTTCCCTAGATATGCAATTTGCAAGGACACTCGTTCCAGCATGGCTCAGGTGTAAACTGTCCCAACGGTACAGCCCCCACTTTCTCCAGTACTGATGCCACAAACCGGAACCCCCTTCTCCCACACCAGTCTTTGAGCTGTGCATTCGTCTCTCTAATCTTATTTGCCCTATGTCAATTTGCACGTGGCTCAGGTAATAATCCTGAGATTATTACCTTTGAGGTTCCGCTTATTAATTTGGTACCTAGCTCCTTATACTGACTTTGCAGAACCTCTTCCCTAGTTCTACTTATGTCATTGGTACCTACACGGACCACGACAACTGGATCCTCCCCCTCTCACTGCAAGTTCTTCTTCAGCTCTGAGCAGATGTCCCAAACCCTGGCACCGGGTAGGCAACATAACCGTCTGGATTCTCACTCTTTGCTACGGAGAACAGTGTCAATCCCCCTCAGTGTGCTATTCTCTACTACCACTGCATTCCTTTTTGCTCCCCCTACTTGAACAGCTTCCTGTACAACATGTCCTGGCCATGGCTCATCCACCTTGCAGACTTCACTTTCATTCACATATGTTGTGAGCACCTCAAACCTGTTTGACAATTGCAAAATCTGAGGCTCCTCCACTACTGCCTGCTCGGTCCCATTATCTGCCTCACTGACAGCCACATCCTCCTGTCCCTCACTGCTGACCAAAACAGATGACCCTCTGCTAAGAGGTGTGACTGTCTTCTGGAACAAAGTATCCAGGTGTTTCTCCCCCTCCCTTATGTTGCGCAGTGTCTGCATTTTGGTTTCCAGGTCAATAATCCTGATCCAGAATTCCTCAAGCTGCTTACACTTCCTGCAGATGTGTTTGTGATGGTTCGCCTTGGCGTCCAAAAGCTCTCACATCTCACAGATACAACATAACGCTTCTGCCACTATTCTAACTTATGTTATTTAGTTAATTTACTTCAATTACTTTCTTCCTATGTATGCTACAATTTACTGTGTTTATTGAATGCTAGTACCACTGACAAGTAAAGGTTATATGCTTCTTAACTACAAGGTATGTGTTTTAGATGTTTGTTTAAATTACTTTATTTTTATTGCTTTTTTTATCTTTATTGTTTTATTTTAATTTTAAAGTTTTCAAATTTTGGTTTATTATTTTAAAGTTTTAATTCTTTTTATTTACAGATCTACCTGAACTCGCCTGTCCTAAACTGGTTTCTCACACGTTGTCCCTTAGACTAAGCATTTACCGGCAATCAGCTTACTAGCTTCCTATGACGTCACAGTTGTTTTTTTCGCACCCCCCGCGCCCCCCACCCCCCCGACTATATCCTCATAGCAGCTGAAACAGTGAAATATTGAAACAGTACGGTCCTCAGCTCCACCCCTCACTCAAATCCCCAGTCTGTATTTATAGGCGCTCCTCAGCTCCGCTCCTCACTCGAATCCCTGGTCTGTATTTATAGGGCTCCTCAGCTCCGCTCCACAGCTCCACTCCTCACTCAAATCCCCCGTCTGTATTTATAGGCACTCCTCAGCTCCGCTCCTCACTAAAATCCCCGGTCTGTATTTATAGGCGCTCCTCAGCTCCACTCCTCACTCGAATCCCCGGTCTGTATTTATAGGTGCTCCTCAGCTCTGCTCCTCACGCGAATCCCCGGTCTGTATTTATAGCTGCTCCTCAGCTTCGCTCCTCACTCGAATCCTTGGTCTGTATTTATAGTGCTCCTCAGCTCCGCTCCTCACTCGAATCCCCAGTTTGTATTTATAGGCGCTCCTCAGCTCTGCTCTGACTCCCAGCAAGGTAGGCCGCTCTGCAATCCCGGATCTGTATTTAGAGGCGCTCCTCAGCTTCCAACTGTCTCCCACAGGTTCACTCCAACTCCCAGCAAGGTAGTGTGCTCCACTCTAGTCTCATTAGCCTAGCAGACCACCATAATCCTGAATATCCTTGCTGAGGTATATTGAAGAGCCCCACTGGAATGATCCAGGCACCTGCTCAATGACCTGTTTGGGTCATCAGTTGTCTGGTGTTGTATTTCTCCTCTGCTTCCATCCTAGGATTCCTCACTAGAATTAGTAGCTATCTCTATAATAGGTAGCTCTTGTCACAATGAATCCAACCTTGAAGGCAAACAGGGAGAGTGATAAGTTCAGGCACCCTCTGGTGCCTGAGAATGTAGGCAATGGTGCAGTTCCCAGGTACTGTTTGCACACCTGCAGGATATGTTGGTAGTGGTTGCAGACCAGTTAGTCATTGAGGGATTGGAATCCCTTCCTGTTAATGAAGGCTTCTGCTGGCTGGCCTGTGGAAGCCTTGATGGCCACATGCATGGAGTCTATCACACCTTATACCTGGGGAATCTAGTGATGGCCCCACATCCTTTGGATCTCTCGGACTGGCTGTCCAGATCAGTGCGATGATGGATGTATTGACTGGCTCTCCTGAACATGATATTAATCACCACCTGATGCAATGATGCACCACACATGCCTCCAGTGGGCCCCTGAATGAACTGGAGTTGTAGAAAATAAGGGAAATGGTGACCTTCACTGGCACTAGCATCAGGTGACCACCAATACCTATGGGGCTCAGCTCATCTGTCATTGTGGCACAAAGATCTGTGACAGCCTTTTGGGAGAGGTGCAGTCATATGAGATACAGCTGTGCCGACAACTGGAGAAAGTTCATCCTCTTTCTGTACACTCTTGTTACAGGGCACCTCCTTCTCTGCAATGCAGCCTGCTTGAGGTTCCCTCTGCTGCTTCCCACCCTGATGCTGTCTCTGCAGGTGGCGTGAGGTTGCTGCTGTCTTAATCTCAATGGCTGTAACACTTTCCCTCTTAAGTGTTATTCCTCGCTGGAGGACCCGCCTCCAGAGTGAACCATGACCAATGGCAGGTGGATGCTCCCGGTCTCAACAGCCACCCTCCCAGATGCTTCTTCTAACCACCCCACACAACCCCACCCCTCTCAGCCCCCTTTCAATGCATCCAGGTGCCAGGAGTCAGACGGCACTGTGGAGGTTCGTCCACAAAGCCCTGGCACTTGAACTCCCCCTTTTCACTGCAATATGCTTTGGTCATGCTATCCTAGCCTTCCTGTGAAGGCACATTGCCTTACCTGATAGCTGCTGAATGCCACACTGATCTGACCTGCTGTCTTGTTGCAACCCTGATATACCTGTCAGGGCCCTGATGCCCCATGATCTTGTAGACTTGAGGCCTGCAATCACTAATTTTCGCAATCTTATATTTTTGCATTCTATTTCTGCTTTGCTCTTAATTTTAAGAGAACCTGTTTTAAGCCTGTATTGAATTTTTAAATGCTATTTTGTAGACCTTGATTTTGCAGGTGTTGTTTCGTCCAAACTACTGTTTTTCCTTTTCTTTCTAGATTTGCTAAAATAAAACTTGTTTTCTACTGTTTAACAGGAATCAATTCTTACTGCATTCAATGAACCTTGAATTACAAGCCAGGACAATGTATAACCTTTTCCATGGGCTGGTCAATTATGGTGTGGAATCAAGAGATGGAATTTGATTGATGGACAGCGTAACTTGATTGATGGCAGATGGGAGACACCATCAAAAAGATGTATAAACAGCCTTAGCCTTGCAAACCATGCTATGCCTGTGAGAAGAATTTGATAAGGACTCATGGTTGTCGGACTCTTGCTTTGAGAAAGTCTGGATGGAGGCCTTGGAAGGCTGGAATAGAGTCAGAAATTAGATTTAAGGGGGCACAGCATCCAACATTCAGTGCTGCAGCTGGAGTGGATTAGTCAACCACTGAAGACTACAGAGGAAGGGATGTCGACGGAGTGACTAACCACCTGCGTGCAAAGTTATTTGGAGACTTGGTAATATATGTAAGGGGAATTGTACCTGTTTAGGGAATTATCACGAATAGACTAATTTGGGGATGTTTTACCATTTTGGAGAACTGTCTTCAACAGACCAATTTGGGGTTACCATTTGTGATACAATAAAGTTGCCTTTCTTCCTTACTTTTTATATATATATATAGATATATACATTTTCTTCCTTTCTAATAAAGTTTTCTTTCTTTCCTTTTTTTATCATTTGTAATTATTTAATAAAAATAGTTGTTTTCACACATTATTTGGTACTGAGTGACTCATTGCTTTTACATCCACAGTGTAGCTCCGAGCCTAAGCAACTTTTGGGGGAAATGGAATAAGCCTGTAAAATCCCAGTCAATTGTCAGAATTGAGCCCTGACATGATCACGCCAGGTGCTGGTTTTACGAGGGGCAGATGGCATGTCTATTCGGAATGGTGCAGGGTTCTGAAAAAAAGGTACTTAAGGCAATTGAAATGGCAATTGAAGGAAGCTGCCGAGAATGCTGAGAAAGTCAGGTCTAGGTGTTGGCACCTAAAAATGTTCTGACACTTACCTTTCCTGCCCTCTGAGGTCCTTGAACCTTTGGGGCACTGTCTCCAACTTCAAGGAACCACACTCCTGCTGTTCACTTCCTTGGCCACTTCAATCCATTCCTGCTTAGTTGGAGAGGCTGACCTCTTGTTCCTTTCCTTGACAAATATCACCTCATTGCAGTCTCTCAAAACCTGCAGCAGGGTCTCCTGGTAAGGCTCTAAGATCCTGGGGCCAACTTTCCCAGGTGTCTTATTAACTTATGTGGTTACTCAAGCTACATGAATCAATATACGGTTTAGCCATTCCAACTCCTGCTGGGGTATCTTTAACTAGAAATCCTTCCTTCGACAGATTTGGGACACTATCCCACTCAGTGTGAGTGCCTCTGATTGGCTGGGAAACCCAGAAGTGGTATGCTAATACAGAAGCTGAGTTAAAGAGCCGCGGCAAAGCCTGTTTCAATCGCAAACCTGCCTCCCCACTGCGTGTGGAACTATTCATTTGGGATTTCAACTGATGTTCAAGAGCACAGCAGTCCAGGCTGGATATAAACCTGGATGAGCACACCAACACTTCTTGGTCCAGGCAACTCACCTTTGTCATGTTCTTCAGCTGGGCACCAGATGATACCGGTTGAATCATGGCCAGGTCAGTCAAAAATGGCAATCCCAGTTTACATTGAGTCATAGAACCCAGATCTCCATTTTAATTCACTTTCCATCTGACTTCAGACCAGCATTGGGCCCTTGTGAAAATTGTTCTGGCCACAACAACGGTGCCATTGCATACCATTTTTGATGTGTTACTGTCCCATTTCTGTTGTAAGGTTGTTTAGTATCTCACTAGGAGGTCTGGAGGCTTGTGTGGTTGAACATAAACTGTTTATTGTTAACACACAACTATATACACCTCCAAGGTACAGCCCTGACTAGATGCTGTACTCATGCCGGCTTCTCTCAAGACTCTCTCCACACACAGTCTATCATCAAGTGACTCTCTACATCATAATAGACTCATAGACATTAACAGCACAGAAAGGAGGCCATTCGGCCCATCGTTTCCACGCTGGTCAACTAAAAGCTGACTACACTAATCCCACTTTTCAGCGCTTGGCCCATAGTCCTGGAGGCTATGGAAACACAAATGAATAACTAAATTCTTCTTGTATGTTACAAGAGTTTCTGACTTAACCGCCCTTTCAGGCAGTGAGTTCCAGGCTCCCACCACCCTCTGGGTGAAAAAATTTCCCTTCTTATCCTTCTACATCTTACCTTAAATCTATGCCCCCTGGTTATTGACCCCTCTGCTAATGGAAAAAGTGCCTTCTTATCCACCCTATCTATGCCTCTCATAATCTTATACACCTCTATCAGGTCCCCTCTCAACCTTTGCCGCTCCAAGGAAAAGAACCCCAGCCTATCCAATCTTTCCTCATAGCTCAGACCCTCCAGCCTATGCAGCATCCTGGTAAATCTCCTCCGCACCCTCTCCAGTGCAATCACATCCTTCCTATAATGTGGTGATCAGAATTGCACACGGTACTCCAGTTGTGGCCTAACCAGCATTTTATACAGTTCCAACATAACCTCTCTTCTCTTGTATTCTACACCTCGGCAAATAAAGGCAAGTATCCCATATGCCTTCTTAACCACCTTATCGACCTGCCCTGCTACCTTCAAGGGTCTGTGATGTGCACATCAAGGTCCCTCTGATCCTCAGTACTTTCCAGGGTCCTACGATTCATAGTGTAATCTCTTGCCTTGTTAGCCCTCCTCAAGTGCATTACCTCACACTTTTCCGGGTTGAATTCCATTTGCCACTGTTCTGCCAACCTGACCAGTCCATTGATATCCTCCTGCAGTATATGGCTATCTTCCTCACTATTTACCACCCCAACAATTTTTGTGTCTTCTGCAAACATCTTGACCATACCTCCTACATTTAAGTCCAAATCATTTATGTACGTCACAAACAGCAAGGACCCCAGCACCAAGCCCTGCGGAATCCCACTGGAAACAGACTTCCAGTCACAGAAACATCCCTCTACCGTCACCCTCTGCTTCCTGCCTCTCAGCCAATTTTGGATCCAACATGCCACTTTGCCTTGGATCCCATGGGTTCTTACGTTCTTGACCAGTCTGCCATGAGGGACCTTATCAAAAGCCTTGCTAAAGTCCATGTAGACCACATCAAATGCATTACCCTCATCAACACTCCTGGTTACTTCCTCAAAAAGTTCAATGAAATTTGTCAAACACGACCTTCCCATAACAAGTCTATGCTGACTATCCCTGATTAATCCGTGTCTCTCCAAATGCAGGTATATTCTGTCTCTCAGAATTCTTTCTAGTAACTTCCCCACCACCAAGGTTAAACTGACTGGCCTGTAATTTCCTGGTCTATACCTTCCTCCCTTTTTTAATAATGGGACAACGTTAGCACTCCTCCAGTCCTCTGGCACTTCACCTGTGGCCAGAAAGGATTTGAAAATTACTGTCAGGGCCCCTGATATCTCTTCCCTTGCCTCCCTCAACAGCCTGGTATACATCTCATCCGGGCCTGTGGATTTATCGACTTTGAAGGCTGCTAAACCCACTAGTACCTCCTCTCTCTCTATGTTAATTTCCTCTAATATTTTGCAGTCCTTCACCCTGATGTCTATACCTGCACCGTCCTTTTCCATTGTGAAGACCGACGCAAAGTATTCATTGAAGACTGTATCCACATCTTCCAGGTCCACACACACATTACCTCTATGGTCCCTAATTGGCCCTGCTCTTTCCCTAGTTATTGTCTTGCTCTTTATGTATTTTATAAAACCCCATTTGGGTTTTCATTTATTCTATCCACCAATGCTTTCTCATACACTCTCTTAGCTTTCCTAATTTCCTTTTTAAGATCCCCCCTGCACTTTTTATACTCCTCTAGGGAGTCTGCCTTATTGAGCCCTTTGTATCTGCCATAAGCTTCTCTTTTTTTCTTAATCCTAACTTTCATGTCCTTTGACTCGCTATTTCCTCCTTGAATGCCTCCCACTGCTCTGACACATTTTTATCTGCAAGTAGCCGCACCCAGTCCACTTGGGCCAAATCGTATCTCATCTTAGGAAAATTAGCCTTTCCCCAGTTTTATTCCCGGCCCAACCTTATCCTTTTCCATAACTATCCTAAATCTAACTGAGTTATGGTCGCTATCTCCAAAATGCTCCCCTACTGATATACCTTCCATCTGCCCGGGCTCATTTCCGAATATTAGGTCCCGAACTGCCCCCTCCCTTGTTGGGCTTTCTACATACACACTGGCTAAAAAAGTTCTCCTGGATGCAATTTAAGAATTTTGCTCCTTCCCTACCTTGCACACTAAAACTAGCCCAGTTAATATTTGGGTAGTTAAAATCCTCTATTATTACTGCCTTATTATTCTTACACTTCTCTAAAATTTGATTACATATTTGATCCTCTATCTCTCCCTGACTGTTTGGGAGCCTACAGTACACACCCAACAGCGTGCTTTCCCCTTTTGTGTTCTTTACTTCTGTCCATATGGCCTCATTTGATGATCTTTCCAAGATATCATTCCTCTTCACTGCTATAATTGATTCCTTAATCAATATTGCGATCCCATCCTCTTCTATCCCCCTCTCTATCTCATCTGAATACCCTATAACCAGGAACGTTGAGCTGCCAATCCTGCCCTTCTTTTAGCCAAGTCTCGGCCTTATATCATACTCCCACGTGCCATCAGCTCGTCTGTCTTATTCCTCAGGCTCCTTACATTAAAATATATTCCATTTATCCATGCTAAACTCACTTCTTTCTTATCTAGCCTATGTTTCATCTGCCTTTCAGACTCACTTACTAGCGTTTTAACTTCTAATTCCATCTCAGCTTCTCTCATCTCTGAACTACTTTTCAGGATCCCATGCCCCTGCCAATTTAGTTTAAATCCACCCCAAAAGTCTTAGCAAACCTCCCCGTGAGGATGTTGATCCCGTTCCTGTTCAGATGTAACCCGCCCAACTTGTACAGGTCCCACCTCCCCCAGAAACGGTCCAAATGCCCCAGGAATCTAAAGCCCTCCCTCCTGCACCATCTCTCCAGCCACACTTTTATCTGCTCTATCCTTCTGTTCCTATACTCACTACCAATGTGGGAAGTACTGTTTCCCCAGTCTCACATTAACTTATACTAACCTGAACACCTTATACTACAATTTCCACTGAGCGGAAGGTCTGGAAATTCAGCCCTATGTGTCTAAAGTACAAAAAGGATATATTTATGATGTGCTATACATGCTAGTGGATAAGTGTTACCACTAAACTGTGATACCATTACTATAAATCTGTCAAACCATTTGAGAAGGAAGCAAATACTTCCTATCTGCTTACTTTATTATCAGGCTTCCTGAAATAAAGGCAATTACAGATATTTTCACATTGTGTGTCCTTTGCACCTCCTTTCATATTTTGAGACAATTCCAATAATACACCCTCAGTAGTTTTTCGCTGATTTTATGTCAGCCTTAGGTCAGAAATAACACTTCTGCCTCTAAGCCAGAAAGTTGTAAATTCAAGTCCCACTGCAGATAATCCAGGATGATATTTCAGTGTAGTACTAAGAAAGTATTGCATTCACGTAGATGCTGGCTTTCTGATGAGGTGTTAAACAGAGACCCTGCTTGCCCTCTTATGTGGCCGTTACACTATTTGGAGAACAGTAGGGGAGCTTTTCCAGTGTCATGGGCAACACTTATCCCTCAGCTAACACCACTAAAAATAGGACAAAGACAAAATGTCTGTGATAGGATGAAAGACATGAGAGATTGAATAACAGAAGAGTTAGTCTTGCAGGGCCATACGGAATGATAATGGGGCAAGAAAAGAAACAAAGAAACAAATGATGCAGCTAGAGCATGTGTGCTGACATCTGCCAGGTAACCTTACCTCATTATTGTTTGTAGGACTTTGTTGCGTGCAAAATTGCTGCTGCATTTTCTTATTGACTACATTTCAGAAGTGTTTCATTGACTAACACACTTTGGGATATCTTGACAGTGTAGGTGAGATGTAAATTCAAATTCTTTCTTTTGTGTTTGCTGGAGAGGAACAGTAATGTGATTCAAAAACAAAAATATCTGTAAAACTCAGCAGGTCTGACAGCATCTGCGGAGAGAAACACAGTCAATGTTTCAAAATGTTGACTGTGTTCTTCTCCGCAGATGCTGTCAGACCTGCTGAGTTTTTCCAGGTATTTTTGTTTTTGTTTCAGATTTCCAGCATCCGCAGTATTTTGCTTTTATCTTAGTAATATGATTCAATTTTGCATACATTTAATTTTTGTATTATCTGCAAGCTGTTATTTTCTTTGGTGCTTGTGAACACTCTTAGAACCTTTGAATTGATACTGGCCCTGGAGTCTTTCCTAAATGATTCAGTTACCAAGGTAGGCCATTGAAGCAAATAGTGTTAATGGATTCAATAGGCAACTAGATATATTTCTGGATCGAGAAGTGATTGAGAGATATGGTGAAAAGGCAGGTAGCTGGGATTCAAATCAATCAAAAAGGAACAGACTAGCTAGGCCTATTTGTTTTCTCCCTGATGTAAAACAAACAACTGCTAACAAGAAAAGAGCAACACTGTAATGGCAGCGTTTTGGCAATAACAGAGATTTGGAAATCTTTGGCTAAAGCAGCGAGTCCTTCTCTGAGACGGAGGAGCAAGGTGCCATCCAAAACTCTTGGCTCCACGATATCGACACTTCATGAGTGCCATAAATGGCATAAGCACCCAGCCCTTTAGCTTCCTTACCCCAATCTCCGATGAGGTCAACACCACTATGGAATGGTAGACCTATTAGTTACTGAAGCACCTATTTTAGAGCTGAAAAATGGGCACAGCACCATTGAATTTCTAGGCCTAAATACCACATGAAGTGTTTCAGGTTTTGAGGGTAGGGTCAGGTATCAATTACAATGGTGGCAAAGCAGGTGAACTGCCTAGACATTAGAAATTGGAAGAAGGGCCAAATGAGAGTGAGGAGATACAGTGCAGAAGAAAAGAATGCTTCCTGGGCAGTGGGAAGATAAAGGGCAGAATTTTCCGCTTGTCGGGTGGGCGTGCACCTGACCCGAACGGGCGCAAAATGATGTGTGATGACATCAGACGAGCATCCCGAAGTCATTGCGCACTCGTGCGATATTTCAGTCGGTGAGCACACTGCCGACTCCTGCATGCGCCCACCGAAAATTAACAGGCCTATTAAGGCCATTAAGGTACCAACAGAATTAAATTTTTCACTGCCCTTCCAACCTACGGTTGGTGGGCAAGTGAAAAGGCAAAGCGGCCTTTGGATTTTTTGCAAAACCTCATCCACGAGCGGGATGAGGTTTCGTCCAGTGATTTAAAAAAAGTTAAATTTTCAAACTAATTTCTAGCATGTCCCCACTCATGTCACATGAGAGGACATGTTATAAACATTTTTAAATTATTTTGTTTTAAATTTTTTAATTATTTTCATTGTTCAAAATCTTCATCTCCCTGAGGCAGCTCTGTGCCTCAGGGAGTTTTTCCTGTGCGCACTTGAGCGCATGCATGAACTTGCGCGCTCACACTCCTCCCCTCCCCGCCCCCCACAGAGGCAACACTGAGCAATGCAGCATGTGCTTCACACTGGGCGGGCCTTGATTGGCTTGCCAGCGTGAAATCACAATCGAGCCCCAATCGCAGGCTGTGGTCAGCTTCCCTGCTACTCCTGCTCACCCCACCGAGCTCACCTGATGAGGGCAAAATTCTGCCCAAAGAAAATAAATACTGGGCTCTTTAAATCAAGAAAATAAACTCCAATGAAGATTTATATTACAATATGCCTTGCTCAGTGGTAGAAGAAGAAAATAAGTCTTGTCCTCCTACACTATTGCTGACATGGTCAGGTCAAGGAAATAAGAACAAACATTTGCTTGCACAGGAACAGTAGAGTGAGCACATCCTGAGTGGGACACAGAAAGAGCGGGTATTTGGAATTTGGTGCAAAGCGGGAATTCGGTGCGAGGGGGTAAGGTGCTCTTTGCATTTTTTACTTGCCATCCAACTTCTTAAATCTTCAGAGCATGCTGCAGCAGGAGAGGCTACAAGGGAAAGGGATCACTGGGAAGTAGTGGGTAAGGTATTTACTACTTTAATCGCTTATAGTTTAAGGTCTTTTTGTGGTTTACAGTTTGTATACGCTACAGTAACACGGATCAGGAAAGAAGGGCCCTAGAGTAATTGACTTAAAAGGTTTAATTTAAATGGATAAGTCATGGCAGGAGCGCTCAAAGCTGTGGTGTGCTCCTTGTGCTCCATGTGGGAAGCCGGGGACATTTCCAGTGCCCGGGACCAGCCAGAGGACTGGACAACAGCTAATGTGGTTCCGCTATTTAAGAAGGGTTGTAGAGATAAGCCAGGGAACTACAGGCCAGTGAGTCTCACATCAGTGGTAGGGAAACTATTGGAGAAAGTTCTGAAGTAGAGTATCTATCTCCACTTAGAGAAGCAAGGTTTGATCAGGGATAGTCAGCATGGCTTTGTCAGAGGGAGGTCATGCCTAACAAATTTGATTGAATTTTTTGAGGAGGTGACAAGGTGTGTGGATGAGGGTAGTGCAGTTGATGTAATTTATATGGATTTCAGCAAAGCCTTTGACAAAGTCCCACATGGGAGACTTATAAAGAAGGCAAAGGCACATGGGATACAGGGTAATTCGATAAGGTGGATTCAAAATTGGCTTAGTTGTAGGAGGCAGAGGGTGATGACAGAAGGATGCTTTAGTGACTGGAAGCCAGTGTCCAGCGGCGTACCACAGGGATCTGTGCTGGGTCCCCTACTATTTGTCATTTATATAAACGACATAGAAGACTATGTGGGGGGTAGGATTAGTAAGTTTGCGGATGACACAAAAATTGGCCGGGTGGTTAACAGTGAGGTTGAGTGTCTTGGTCTACAGGAAGATATAGACGGGATGGTCAAATGGGCAGATAAATGGCAGATGGAATTTAGCCCTGAAAAGTGTGAGGTGATACACTTTGGAAGGAGTAATTTGACAAGGAAATATTCAATGAACGGCATGGCACTAGGAAGTTCTGAGGAACAAAGGGATCTTGGTGTGTGTGTCCATAGATCTCTGAAGGTGGAGGGGCATGTTAGTGGGGTGGTGAAAAAGGCATATGGGACTCTTGCCTTTATCAATCGAGGCATAGATTACAAAAGTAGGGAGGTCATGTTGGAGTTGTATAGAACCTTGGTGAGGCCACAGCTGGAGTACTGTGTGCAGTTCTGGTAACCACATTATAGGAAGGATGTGATTGCATTGGAGGGGGTGCAGAGGCGATTCACCAGGATGTTGCCTGAATGAAACATTTAAGTTTTGAAGAGAGGATAGATAGACTTGGGTTGTTTTCGTTGGAGCAGAGAAGACTGAGGGGCAACCTGATCGAGGTGTACAAGATTATGAGGGGCATGGAGAGGGTGGATAGGGAGCAGCTGTTCCCCTTAGTTGAAGGGTCAGTCACAAGGGGGTATAAGTTCAAGGTGAGGGGCAGGAGGTTTAGGGGGAAGTGAGGGAAAACTTTATTATCCAGAGGGTGATGACGGTCTGGAATGCACTGCCTGGGAGGGTGGTGGAGGTGGGTTGCCTCACATTCTTTAAAAAGTACCTGGATGAGCACTTGGCACGTCATAGCGTTCAAGGCTATGGTACAAGTGCTGGTAAATGAGATTAGGTAGGTAGGTCAGGTGTTTCTCACGTGTCAGTGCAGACTCGATGGGCCGAAGGGCCTCTTCTGCACTGTAATTCTGTGATTTGTTTATCTACAGCGTATTAAAAATGTTGTCCTTGCATACGCTTCCTGTTGTCACAATTACTTTTGTGTCATGACTATGCCATGTCTGCTTATAGGAATGGAATATGCATGCTTACTGTAGTATAAGGGTCTGGCACATACAGGTTAATGTGGGACTGACTCCAGTACCACCCACACAGTGATGTAAGAGAACACATGACCAGCGCCACAGAGTCAGTCTAGAGTTGGACAGAAACATGTGCACAAGCAAGCATGGAGACAGCTCCTAGCTTGAACCCTTTACTGCATATATGTACATAGTTCTTGTAGTTAATTAACACAAACAGTTAACCTACTTAAGACTATGAGGACTTCATTAAGGCCTACCAAATGTTATCCAATACCCTACAACAGGCCAGTGTGTAGGT
Organism: Cetorhinus maximus; assembly: GCF_964194155.1. Taxonomy (NCBI): domain Eukaryota; kingdom Metazoa; phylum Chordata; class Chondrichthyes; order Lamniformes; family Cetorhinidae; genus Cetorhinus; species Cetorhinus maximus. Next base: position 58,326,122 of record NC_135879.1, read on the forward strand.
TTTCCAAACCTATTTCTGGTGCTGGCTCATTAAAAGGCTTGTTAACATCACTTAAAGCAGGCTGACTGGGATTTTCCAGTCAACCTCTAGTTTGCCAATGCAACACTGTGCAGTTTAACTACCTGTTGGTGGGTACCCAGTGGCAGGTGGGGATGGGGGTGGGGGGGAGGGGCAGCTCTCCAGGCAGAGCCATATGCCCTCTCTGTTCACCTGGGTATGGTACAACCAACATGCCAGTTTTGCTGCTTTTATGTTTTTTAATTAAACTTTTTTAAAAAGTTGGTATGAGGGCCCCCTCATGCTGAAGTGCCTATTTAGTTATTTAACGTTACTGCAGCCTGCTGCTGCTCTCAAGCTGGAAGGCCTCTGACTGACCCTCCAGCGTCAGAAGCCCACTTGCCAGCCTTAATTGGACAGGGGATCTGTCTATCAGCCAATTAATAGTGGACAAGTGACTTTTTGCCCCAGAGGGCTGGGTTCAGGACAGGGAAAGGAATAGGAGCAGGAGTAAACTAAATGGTCTGTCGAGTCTGCTCTCCTATTCAATACGGTCAGAGCTGATCTTCAGCTTCAACTCCACTTTCCCACCCATTCCCCATGTTCCTTAATTCCCTGGAAGATCAAAAACATGTCCATGTAGGCACATTACCACAGCATTTATGGGGTTGCCTTCACCACTATGTGTGCCTATTTACTTGCCAGAAGCTGATTCTGGCTCAAGTGGGTTGGAGAAATTTCCAAAGGCTGATTTTCCTACAATTGATTAGAGAAAGCGGAAAATTTAAATTAAGAAGTTTTAAATGTTTCCCAATCTCCTGCTGCAAGTTAACTCCTCCCCACCCCCCACCAAGGCAAGGCTTCAGTTGGCAGGCACCTGCCCAAAATATGCTCTAACACTCCATGGCCTGCGATATAACATGTGGCAAGGGTGAGAAATGAGGGGGTTGGTAATCAGTATCAGTGGTGCCTCTTTCCAGGTGGCAAGATATGAGGCAGATGCGAATTATCAAAAATATTCCAATGGAAATTTAAGGTTCATATTTTTTGAAACAGTGAAGTTGCACGTTTAGCAATTAAATGCAATGCAGATTCAACCACTAATGGTTAAATAATTTAATATCCAGAAAGCCATCTTCACCCTTGACACTGGAACCCTCATGCAGAAGAAGCTTGGCAACGGTTGAATATTTATTGCTTGTCAAACAAAAGTTAATGCAATCTGCAAAATCTTTAATCTCTGGGGGCTCCTGCTGGAAATTTAGAACAATTACAGTGACTAATTGCACATGAAACTTTTGAACCTAGTCTTGTAATTTGTTACCATGTGAAGAATGGTTACCGAATGTTGAACTTGTGATGAAAGGAACATTCCATAAATTAAAATCATTTTGCAAAAGGAAACAAGGGAAGAAAAATATGTTGTGGGATCGGTATATTAACTCAACAGTACTGTTTCAGTCCACTTTGCTGAAAAACACTCATCTGGGCAGTTTTTGCCTGTTTTCTGCAATAGCTTTTTTCCTATAACTAAACATAATTCACATTGAATGTGTGCTCTTAAAAGACTATTTGAAAAATAAAGGACCATATTCAGGGTAAATGTAAGTGAATGACACAGAACTCTTTTATATTCAAATTAAGCTATCTCGATTTGTTTTTTAAAAAATAATTATTCATTCTGAATGGGATATTAGACCAATTGTTCGCTTTAAAAATATTAATAGTCATTTAAATGCCCTGATCTGCTCTGTGATGGCAGCATTGGACAATAATTGATACAAAAGTTGGTACTGCACAACAAATGTCCATATAATGTGTGGTTCTAGTCACATCACACCTTGGTCCTGGCTTGGAGCCGGTGCCCTAGGCGATGTGATCTCACCTCCAAATTTCATTGGAATGAGGCTATGAGTGGGTGGCTGAAGGACTGACATGTGTTGTTGCCCTATGAGTCAAAAATATCATGTAGCTGCAGATCCCAGATGGCTTGGGCATTACCATCCCTCTTTGTCATCTTCCTCCTTCATTGCCACCTACTGCTGTGGTGGAACTCAATGAAGGGAGGGTAGAAGATAAGAATGGGTGAGCAGCACCCTCATGGTGGCAAAGAAGGCTGAGAAAAGTTGTGGCTATGTGATGCTTCATAGGAATTCCATGGAGAAAGTGCAGGGGCTCAGTCAGTATCCAAGTTTGCTGGAAATATGCCACTAACCTCAGCATCTCCCGTACAAAGAGCTAAGTGTCTCTGAACCTACTACCCGGCCTTGTCTTCGTCCTTAAAGGGGGTGAGGGGTTTAAACATGGGAAAACATCCTCTAATAACATTATGCGCCAATTTCTCCTGCAAAATGATATGTAAATAAGGGTAAGATTGTCAATTAAGGAACTTGCTGCAGGTGGCAAGGTGAAGTCACAGATGTGGGAATGTGAGGTATGCAAGTGAAGGAAGGGATTTTGAGGCTGTGCACAGCAACTGTGTGGTTGGGGATCTGTGGAAATTTAATGCAGAATAAGGAACTAGTAATGCCTTCAACCATAAAGCATTCTGAAGGGTTAGATATGGAAGTTTTGCCTTAAGGGGGTGCTGGTGCCAAAGGGGCAAATAAGAGCTATGCAGATTGTTCTTTTGCCTGCCCCACAGAAAATGTGGAATTTCTTGCAGTACTGTTCTGTAGTCCTGGAAGTGAGGGAGTTGGTAATCAGTATCAGTGGTGCCGCTTTCCAGGTGGCATAAGTGACAGTGCCACAAATCCAGAAGTATGTTCATATAGCCCCATAAAAGGGTGAATGGCACAGAGGGCAGCTCACCCATTAACAAACAGGTGCCCTTGGCTGCACAGGTGGTAAGAAGAGTGGGCAGTAAGTGATCAGGCAATACAGAGGGTCATCCTGGCATATGGGGGGGGTGGGGGGGTGGTATATAACAGCAGGGGGAAAAGCTGCCAAGGAAGATTGGGCAGCCACCTAATCACAAGGAAATCCACAGCTGGTAATGAGGACATGACTTTTTGGGCCCACTGGCGATGATTAGCAACACCCTCCGCAGGAAGGACAGAGCTCCGGGCATTAGGAGAGCAGGGGAGAGTGATGAGTGGCAGAAAGGACAGAGAGGCCAAACCCTCAGCATTGGAAGAAATGAAGGCAGAGCTACTTTTAGATGACCAAGAAGCTGTGGCGCAAGAGGCTGCAACTCTCCAGGCAAATGTTCACAGACATCTGTGCCATCATCGCCAAAGACCTCAGACCATGCAGCATTGGTCAGCATGCCCTGCCAGTATGCAGTAAAGTTGCTGTGGCTTTGGCCTTCTTTGCAAGGATCAGCTACAGACCTTTGTGGCATCCTATAGGTCACCCATGTCCTACTTTCGAAGGCTGGACAGTACATTCAGTTCATGATAGATGGGGCCTCGCAGGCACAGAGGGCATTGGGTTTCGCTGCCATCACTGGATTCCCTCACATACATAGCATTATCAATTGCACCTACGTGGCCATCAAGGCAGCCAGCAACCATCCATTGAGGTTCATCAACAGAAGGGCTTCCACTCTCTCACTGTTCAGCTGGTCTGTGATGACAAGAGGTCCCTCCACATGTATGCTCGCTTTGATAGCAGCTGCCATGACTCTTCATCCTTTGCCAACCCAGGCTGTCACAACTCTTTATTCTACCCCATTGGCCCACCTCCGCTCCCATGCCCATGGCTGCTAATTGGCCAGTAAGCCTGTTTCCATATTGTTATGACCAAGTCTGGAAGAATGAATAAATTGCTCTCTTTTCCACTCCTGAGGTTGGTTAACTGAGTGAAGACTTGGAGTTTGGTGAGAGGTGAGTTTTAAGTGTTAATTTTGTTCTTAAAGTTTCGTCTTAAAATCTAATCTAGTCTGTAATTAGCAGTAACTGGAAAGTACTGTGTAAGCAGGCTAAGTTATTTCTTTCTTGCAGTTTAGAAAGAGTAAACTCACTCTTAGTTGTAGGAGCTGAGTATTTAATTGGATAACTAGTTGAATCTGGTTACTGTAGCCCCAGTTCAGTTTACTATAAATTCAGGGTTCTTTAATGCAGCCTTGGCAAGTGGAGTGCAGCCTTGACTAACTGAGTGAAGACTTGAAGGACAGAATTTTACGTTCTGTGGGCAGGTGTGCGCCCAGCCCAGGCGGGCGTAAAATTGCGCGAGGTGACATTGGGCGAGTGTCCCGGTGTCATCACGTACTCGTGCGATATTTCGCTCGGTGGGCGCGCAGGGCAGTCGTAAGAGTGCCCATCAACAATTAAGCAGGCAATTAAGCCCATTAACGGAGCAATTGTCAGCGATTTTTCATGGCCCGTCCAACCTTCCGGTTGGCGGATGGGCTGATTGGCCAGGTGGCTTTACATTTTTGATGAAACCTCATCTAAGGGCAGGATGAAATCTCCATTAGGAAATAAAATAAAATGAAATATCTGGGGACAGCATTTTTATGAGTATGCTTTCAGGTGCTTGATTTTTGCAGATTTTTCATGCTTTATTTTATTATTTGGAGGTCTGCAGCTCCTTGAGGCAGCTATCTGCCTTCAGGGAGCTCACTGAAAGCATTCACCCCTTCCCATGGTGACGTGGTTGCCCACACTCTTCCTGCCTCCACTCCGGCAGCGCTGAGCTTGTCAATGCATGTTTCATGCTGGCTGGCCGTTGATTGGCCAGTCAGCGTGAAATCACAGTCAGGGACTGATTGTGGTTGGGGATCCGTTTCCCGGCCGCTTCCGTGCCTGCCAATTGTGCGCCCCCGACAAGGGAAAAATTCAGGCCTTGGAGTTTGGTGAGAGGGAAGTTTGGAGAAGGAGTTGTTCGTTTCTCCTCTCTATCTCACCCCATAGAAGTTGATTCTTGCTCTACGACAGGGAAAGGAGCTAGCTGTTTGGTGAGTATCTGGTAAGTGGGTAAGTTCTATTCTACCCCTAAGGTTTAAAATAGTACACAATTTGGTGGTAAAGTTATAAAATATATAAGAAAGCAACATAAATAAGTGATTAATATAGTAATTATTTAAAATACATTAATGATGGCAGGACATATGAAGTGTCAAGGCTGCAGCATGTGGGAGCTGCTAGATAACATTGTGATCCAGAGCAAACATGTCTGCAGTAAGTGTTTGCAGCTTGAGGAACTTCGATTCAGAGTCATTGACCTGGAGGCTGAGTTGCAGACTCTGCAGCACATCAGGGAGAGGGAAAGTTACCTTGATGCTTTATACCAGGAGGCAGTCACGCCACTTAGGATAGGGTCTTCTGACTTTGTCAGTGGCCAGGGACTGGAGGGTGTGGCTGCAAGTGAGATAGGTAAGGGGACCCAGAGGGCAGGAGTGTGAGTCTCTGCAATTGTCTAACAGGTTTGAGGTTTCCTCAGCTTGTTTGGATGAGAGTGGGGGCTGCAGAGAGAATGGCACTGTAGTACTGGAAGCCATCCAAGTGGGGGGAGCAAAAAAGAATGTAGTGGTAATAGGGGACAGTACAGTAAAGGGGATTGACACCGTTCTCTGTAGCAAACAGCAAAGGCAGGATTTTCCCCCCGTTGGGGGGGAAGTTGAAGTGCAGGTGCGTGGAGATGAGCCTACGATCGGCGCCCCTGATTGGGGGCGCTGCCATTTTTCATGGGCAGGCCAATTAAGGCCCGCCCAGCATGACGTCCACATGGAAGCGCTATGCACTCCCTGTGCGGACGGGGTGGGGATCCCTAAACCTGAGAGTGCGCTCTTTTGTGCGCATGCGCACGAAAGAGCGCACTCATCTCCCTGAGGCTAAGTGCTGCCTCAGGGAGATCGGCTCTAATGTACAAATTATTAAAAATAGAAAGAGAAAAATTACCTGACGTTCCCTCATGTGACACTGTAACATGAGTTGGGACATGTCCATAACTTTTTTAAAAACTTTAATTAAATTTTTAAAAACCTACATGAAACCTCATCCCGCCTGTGGGTTGGACGGGCAGGTCCATTAATTAGTTTAATGACTCTATCAATGGCCTCATTGACAGGTCGGTGGGCGCACAGCTGATTTTGCTGAGCCCCCGCCTACCTTAAAATTTAAATGGGGCGGGGTGATGTCAGGAGTGCCAACTGACGTCACCACGCGTCATTTTACGCATCGGCGAGTGGGCCCCCCCCCCCCCCCCTCGCCGACGGGAAAATCCTGCCCCAAGAGTCTAGACGGCTTTATTGTCTGCTCGGTACCAGGGCTCAGGACATCTGTTCAGGGCTGGAGAGAACTTGGAGTGGAGTGGGAGGATCCAGTGGTCGTTGTCCATGTAGGTACAAACGACATAGGCAGGATGAGGAAGGAGGCTCTGCATAGTCAGTATTAAGAAGCAGAAACTCAAAGGTAGTAATTTCTGAATTATTACCTGAGATACGTGCAAATTGGCATAGGACAAATAAGGTTACAGAAATAAATGCATGGCTCAAAGACTGGTGTGGGAAAAGTGGGTTCTGGTTTGTGGGCACTGGCACCAGTATTGGGGAAAGTGGGAACTGATAGTGCAAATAGAAACAAATAAGTACGATCTGATAGCCATTACAGAGACATGGTTACAGGATGACATAGATTGGAACCTGAATATTGAAGGATATGTAACATTTAGGAAGGACAGGAAGTTAGGAAAAGGTGGATGGGTGGCTCTGTTAATTAATGATGGTATTAGCACATTAGAGAGGGATGACCTAAGTTCAGGAAACCAGAATGTAGAAGCAGTTTGGGTTGAGATGAGAAACGATAAAGGCAAGAAGTGGGACTTGTGGGAGTGGTGTACAGGCACCCCTGATTGTAACCACACAGTAGTACAGAGTATTAAAGAAGAGATAATGGGAGCTTGCCAGAAGGGTACAGCAATAATCATGGGGGATTTTAATCTACATATAGACTGGAAAAATTAGATGGGCAAAGGTAGCGTAGATGAGGAGTTCATGAAATGTTTTTGGGATAGTTTCTTAGATCAGCACATTTTGGAGCCAACCAGAGAGCAGGCTATACTAGACCTGGTATTGAGCAACAAGATAAGATTAATTGATAACCTCATAGTGAAGGTATCCCTAGGTAGCAGTGATCATAATATGATTGAATTTTACATTCAATTTGAGGGGGAAACGAGTGCACCCAAGGCTAGTATTTTAAACTTAAATGAGGGCATGAAAGCAGAGCTGGCAAAAATGAATTGGCAAATGAGGTTAAGGGATATGCCAAAAGAAGTTCAGTAGCAGACACTTAAAGGGATATTTCAGAATACACAGAATATGTACATTCCAATGAGAAAGAAAAATTCAAAGGGGAGGGCCCACCATCCGTGGTTAACCAAAAAAGTTAAAGACAGTATCAAATTTAAAGAAAAAGCAGACAACTACGTAAAGACAAGTGGCAGGTCAGAAGATTGGAAAGAATATAAAGAAGAGCAAAGAGTGACAAAAAGATTAATTCAGAGGGAAAAATTAGAGTGTGAGAGAAAGCTAGCTAGTAATATGAAGGCAGATAGTAAGAGTTTTCATAGATATTTAAATAACAAAAGAGATAACAAAGTGAGTGTTGGTCCTATAGAGAATCTGGAGAATTGATAATGGAGAGTAGGGAGATGATGGATTAATAAAACAAGTATTTTGCTTCAGTCCACTTTAGAGGACAAGTAACATCCCAGAAATAGCTGTAAATCAGGAAATGGAAGGGAAGGAGGAACTCGGGAAAATTACAATAGCCAGGGAAGTGGTATTGAGCAAATTGTTGGGGCTGCGGGCTTACAAATCTCCAGGACCTGAATTTTTCGCTCGTCGGGCTCATGCTATCAGCGGGCCTGGGAGCAGACGGGAAACGAGCTCCCAACCGCAACTGGCCCCCAACCACAATTTCACACTGGCTGGCCAATTAAGGGCCACCAGCGTGAAATGCGCGCTGAGAAAGTCCCAGCACTGCTGGTGGGAGCGGGAAGGGGACGGTTGCCAACGTCACTGCGGGTGCTGGTGTGCGCTTCTAGTGAGCTTGCTGAAGGCAGACAGCTGCCTCAGGGAGCTGCAGACCTCCACAGAATAAATGAAACAACAAAAATGCTGCAAAATATGTCCATGCAGCACAATCAAGCACCTGAATGCATACCATATAAAAAATAGTCCCCAGATATCTCTTTTTATTTTATCTCCCTACGAAGATTTCTTTCCGCCCTGAATCGAGGTTTGGGCAAAAATGTAAAGGCTGCCTGGCTGACTGGCCTGTCTGCCAGCCATAAAAGTGGACAGGCAATGAAAAATCGCTTTCAATTGCCTCCTTAAGGTCCTGATGCACTTCACCCTAAGGTCTTGAAAGAAGTGGCTGGTGAGATAGTTGATGCACTGGTTTTAATTTTCCAAAATTTCCTAGATTTGGGGAAGCTTCCATTAGATTGGAAAATAGCAAATATAACTTCTTTATTCAAAAAGGGGGACAGAAAGCAGGAAACAATAGGCCAGTTAGCTTAACATCGGTCATAGGGGAAATGTTAGAACCTATTGTTAAAGATGTTACAGCAGGGCACTTAGAAAAATTCAAGGCAATCAGGTAGAATCAACATGATTCTGTAAAAGGGAAATCATGTTTAACCAATTTATTGGAGTTCTCTGGAGCAGTCGCATGTGCTGTGGATTAAGGAGGACTGGGGGATGTACTGTACTTAGATTTCCAGAAGGCATTTGTTAAGTGCCACATCAAAGGTTATTGCAGAAAATAAAGGCTTATGGTGTAGTGGGTAACATAGTGGCATGGATAGAGGATTGGGTAGCTAACAGGAAGCAGAGAGTTCGCATAAATAGGTCTTTTTCTGGTTGGCAGGATGTGATGAGTGGTGTGCCACAGGGATCAGTGCTGGGACCTCAACTTTTTATATAATTCATATAAATGACTTGCATGAAGGGACAGAAGGAATGGTTTCATAGGAATGGACACATAGATAGGTAGGAAAGTAAATTGTGAAGAGTACGTAATTGATATTTTTAGGTTAAGTGAGTGGGCAAAGATTTGGCAAATGTGAAATAGTTCATTTTGGCAGGAAGAATAAAAAATAAACTTATTATCTAAATGGTGAGAGACTGCAGAGCTCTGAGATTCAGAGGATCTGGGTATCCTAGTGCATGGATCACAAAAGATTAATCTGCAGGTACAGCAGGTAATTAGGAAAGCTAATTGAATGACATCATTTATTGTGAGGGGAATTGATTACAAAAGTAGGGAGGTTATGCTTCAGTTGTACAGGGCATTAATGAAACCACATCTGGACTATTGTGTACAGTACTGGTCTCCTTATTTAAAGAAAGATGTAAATACATTAGAAGCAGTTCAGAGAAGGTTTACTAAACTAATGCCAGGAATGGGCGGGTTGCCCTATGAGGAAAGGCTGGACAGGTTAGGCTTGTATCCACTGGAATTTAGAAGAGTAAGAGGTGACTTAATTTAAACCTTTAAGATCCTGAGGGGTCTTGACAGGGTAGATGTAAGGAGGATGTAAGAGCTAGATGGATTCTTGATTAACAAGGGGTTGAAAGGTTATCGGGGTAGGCAGGAATGTGGGCTTGAAGTTACATTCAGATCAGCCATGATCTTGTTGAATGGCAGAGCAGGCTTGAGGTGCCGAGTGGCCTACTCCTGCTCCTAATTCGTATGTTCATATGATTATAACAGAGTTTAAATTTTTCTAAAAAGTTGTGAATTTTTTCCGTATGAAAAGCTGTATAAAGAAATAATCCAGCCAGATCTCTTGAATTAACAAGTAAGGAGAGTTAAAAACTCACTTAAATAAATGTATAAACTTAGTAAAAAGGTTAAAACACGTCCCAAATCCTGCGACATACACGCACACGCTAGCATACAAAATAGAACAAATTACAGGATTGAAGAAGTGGAACTGATAAGAGTTAAAGTCGGTAAAATAAAAAAGGAAATATATGTTTACAGCATTCCTTTAGTGGTCTTGAAATTCCAGGGGTGTTGCAGCTGATGGTCATTTTTCTGAAGACAGTCTCTTTTAAACTGCAATCCATCTTTTTCCAAAGTAGATGCTATGACACTTGAAGTTCCTTTTGATTAAAATTCTCTACCTCTGTGATGTATTCCAAAGATATAACAGAGATAGAGTCCAAACTTGAGAATGGCAGGAAGAGAGAGATGATGTTACATTCTGCAGTCTTCTTCTGGATGTTACTAATGCCTTCTGCAGACTCTTCTTGCTGTAACCAACAGGCATGTTTATAATCATAGCTTTTCACAAGTTGAGTTCCGATTAGGTGACAGCTGGCTATTGACACACATTGGAGGGAAATCAGTATTACTGAAGGAGATTCGATCTCCTATTGTTAAAGCTATCAAGATGCCATGAAAACAGATAGGGGGTCCTTATCACCCACCTTGCATAATGAGTTTCATTCATCCTTCTTTGTTCCTGGCAGTTTCTGGAGTCAGGAGGTGTGGTGACCTATTCTCCTTACATTTTGCAGAGAGTTCAGACAATGGCAAGTGTGAAGTCCATCAGGGAACTGCCTAGACATATCCCTTGGCAATCTGCTTTCAAAGGCTGCTAGAAATGCGGCCAACTTGTAGGTCAGGTGACTTCTGCAGCCATTTTAAAACACAGTGTCTTTGCAGTTCTAGTTGTTTATTTTTCCTTTTTAAAAAAGTTAAAGTCCATAAGATAAAAAAGGATATATACATTTCGACATTCCTTTGGTGGTCTTGAAATTCCAGGGGTGTTACGGCTGATGCAATTTGGTTGTTTTTCTGAAGACAGTCTCTTTTAAACTGTAATCTGTCTTTTTCCAAAGTGGATGCTATGACACTTGGGGCAGGATTTTATGTTCCTCATGCGGGTGCACGTCCGACCCGATCGGGCATAAAATCACACGTGATAATGTCAGGAGAGCGTCCCGATGTCATTGCGCATTCTCGCGATCTTTTGGTCAGTGGGCACGTGCGAGGGTCAGCAGCGTGCCCACTGACAATTAAGAGGCCTAGTAAGGCCCCTAAGCACTTAATTAATTTGCATTTCTCGCTGCCTGTCCAACCTTACGGTTGGCGGGTGGGCAAATAGGCCAGGTGACTTTTGCATTTTTTACGAAACCCCATCTACTGGTGGGATGAGGTTTCCAACGGCAAGCAAAAAACACACAAAAAAATTTCCACTTCATTTTAAATATGTCCCTCTTCATGTGACTGAGTCACATGTGGGGACATATTTATATCATTTATTAAATCTTTATTTTCCTTTGTCCAAATCTTCAGCTCCCTGAGGCAGCTCTGTGCCCTCAAGGAGCTGTCGCCATGCACTATCCTGCGCATGCATAGACATCCGCGTTCACCCTCCTCCTGCCCCCAGCCCGGCAGTGCTGAGCCGTTCAGTGCATCTTTCATGCTGGCTGGCCGTTAATTGGCCAGCCAGCATGAAATTGCGGTCGGGGCCCGAACACGGGCGGCGGTCCATTTCACGGCCACTCCCGGGCCTGCTCTCCGCGCCCACCCGACAAAGGGAAAATCCTGCCCTTGAAGCTCCTTTTGATTAAAGTTCTCATTACACCAACTGATGAAACTAATGATGAATATTCCACACTGCACATGACATACTGTCATGACATATCCCCCGCATGGAGAATGAAACGCGAATTATGATGAGTTCCAAATATTTAAAAATAAATAAAAGAAACACATGCACACCTATTCACACCTTAACCTTATGGTTACAGCTGTGCTCTATTGTCGGGTTGGTAACCAGGTAATTCTAAACTGAAACAAAAACAAAAATTGCTGGAAAAACTCAGCGGGTCTGACAGCATCTGTGGAGAGGAAGACAGAGTTAATGTTACGAATCCATATGACTCTTCATCAGAATTAAAGAGAAATAGAAATGTGGTGAAATATAAGCTGTTTAAGAGGGGTTGGGCTGGATGAAGCTGGATAGAGGGCAGTGATAGGTGGAGGCAAAGGAGAGATTGCCAAAGATGTCATAAACAAAAGGTCAAAGGGGTGCCAACCACGGTGATATTAGCTAAAGGATGTGCTAATGGTGACATTAAGGGTAGAAAGCTGGATGAGCAATTGACAGATGGCCCCAGGGGGGTGGGGGGTGAGGTGGGGGGAGGGGATCGAAATAGGCTAAAAGCTGGAGATAAAACAATGGGTGGAAATAAATAATAATAGAAATAGGTGGGGAAAAAAAATATATATATAAAAAATATATAATAATTATTGGAAAAAAGGGGATCAACAAGGGGGTGAGGGTGGAGGAGAGAGCTCATGATCTGAAGATGTTGAACTCAAATGTTAAGTCCAAAAGGCTGTAAAGTGCCTAATCGGAAGATGAGGTGCTGTTCCTCCAGTTTGCGTTGAGCTTCACTGGAACATTGCAGCAGGCCAAGGATGGACATGAGAGCAGGGTGGATGTGTTGAAATGGCAAGCGACAGGAAGGTCTGGGTCATGCTTGCGCACAGACCAAAGGTGTTCCGCAAAGCGGTCACCCAGTCTGCGTTTGGTCTCTCCAATGTAGAGGAGACCTAATTCTAAACTGAGTTAGATTCTGGATAGATTTGAATGGTAGTTACACACAAAGCCTGTCTTCATTCAAAACAGTTAGTCTTGCATTAGCTCTGAATTCTTTTTGCTCCCTTTTGGGGTCAGGCCTTAATGAGGATTTTTTTCCAGTTTCAGAACCTAGTGCCTGATCTCTTTCAGAAAACTGCTGATTATGTATTATCTAGTGGCTTTGGGTTTAGAACTCGAATTAAACTTCTGTTCCCCAGATTTTTGATAACACTTGCGCTTCTGGTTAACGGTGGGACAGCACAGCTTCTATCATGCAAATTTTTCTGCTGGCAGAGCTGAGCTGTTTGGCTGAGTTTTAACCCTTCATTCCACAGCTCTATAACCCATGGAGTTAGTGGTTCAACCCCGGGTACTTTTTCAGATTGGATTTCCAGGAGGTCAGTAGATTGTAACTTGATTTTAGCCTCCTATTGGGTCTCTGGGCTTGTGTCCAGCACTTCACTTTTGGTTAACTCTGCATCGACACTGCTGGGCTGGTCGAGGTTTAATTTTGGGCTTCTTCTTTTGGCTTACCAGTGAGTAACTCAACCGTGATTTCATTGGGATGTCCTTCGTGGTCTCCACAAAAGGTGTTTGCTTATGGGAATGTTCCCTTCCCTTTCTCTTTTGCTTTGGGAATGGACTTCCCACCTGGAATGCTTCTACCCCAAGCAGATGTTTGTCTCCTGCTTTAATCCCCTGTGGCTCTTCGACCAAGTGGGGCCTCACCCTCACTTTCTCTTGGCCCACTGGGAACTTCCCTGATCTCCATTTAAATCTACATAAAGGTATCTGCTAACAAAATGTCTGGCTCTGTTCCTTCATCTTTTTTAACCTTCTTGGGATTTTCTTGACCTCTTTTACTTTTACTGGTCTGTCTTCAGCCCTTTTAACCTCCTTAGCTGCTACCCTGATCCTTTCTGACGCTGTTGGCCTGGCTTCTGCCCTTTTAAATTCAAGTGGCTTTTTCTTCGTCACCTCAACCTCGTGGGTTCGATTGCCCTCTGTAGGGCCTCTGAATCTCTCTTGGTTCCCTGCACCTCTGCAGATCTCTGCTGACTTTCTCCAGCTTTTTCAGCCTCTCTGGACTGTCCTTGGCTTTTCGGGAAAATGCTCTCCAGCCAGTGAGGTTGCTCCCCAATAAAATATCTATCCTTGCATGGGCAAGCGTGGACTACACCCACCATTATTAGGCCCATAACAAGCTCGCTCTGTAAATAAACTTTAAACCGTGGCACCTCTACACACTCTCCTGTGAGCCCTTTTACTAGCACACTGGAATTTACCCTGTTCTCAGGTGGAAATTCTTTACTGTTCCCCACTAGCTAAGTATGCAAGCCGCCAGTGATTCTTTTAAACAATTAAGGGTCATCTTCCCCTTAAATACAAATTCCTGGTAGTGACCTTGGCCATCTGCCATGTTTGTACATAGGCTGACCATCTTCATGGCTACAGATACTAGTTTGGCAGTGGGACTCCCTGTGAGTCTCTTAGCATGCTAACAATTTTCTTTTAAATGGCCTGATTTCCGTGGCAGTTTCTCACCGGTCTATCCTCTGGGTTTCTCCTTTTTAAAGTTGGGGATAATTCTGTCCTGCCTTCAGTGTTCCCCTTTTCTTTCCAGCCTATCTTGGCTTCATCCATCACCCTTCTATCTCTCCCTTGTCTGTGAGGGTTGCCAGATCCTAATTTATTTTGATTCAAGGGTCTATGGGTTACCTTATAGTCATCTGATATGAGGCCTGCCTGTCTGGCCCTTTCCACTTTCTGTTATTCTACATGAGTTTTGATAGAGAGAGAGGGAGTGAATTTTTGAACTCTTTATGAAGCATATTCCTTGAAGGCTTTTGTATGTGGCCTCAATTGTAAGCATCCACATCTATCAGTATAAGCTGCTTAAGCTATTCAAATTCAATGTATGTCAGGTCAGGCCATTTTCCAAGGGTACAGAATTTCTGAAGGTACACCTCCAGCACCAGTTCGTATGCATTTAAAATAACATTTTTTGCCACCGTATAATTTGCTGAACTTTCATCAAGCAACTGGGAGTAAACTTTGTAAGCTTTGCCTGTCAGTTTGCTCTGCAACAGCAGGGTCCAGCTCTCTGCTAGCCACTTGATCTGCTGAGCCACTCTTTCAAAAAAAATGAAGAAAGCTTCTACCTCTTCCTCATAAAACTTAGGGATTAAATGGAAAAACTTGAATAACTCAGCACTCAGTTCTGAGCCATGGGTGGTTTCAGTGAGCACAATGGACCTTTCCCTACGCAGTTCAAGTAGCCTCAGCTCCTATTCTTGTGTATCTCTTTGAAACATTCCTTTTTATTCCCTATCCTCTCTTTCCTTTTCTCTTTCTTCTCTCTTTCCACTTTTCTTTCTTCTCCCTTTCTCTTTCCCTAGCTTGGAATTCTAGCTCTAGTCGTTTCTGTTCTAGCTGTAATTTTACTAAAGTTAGTTTGTTATTTCAGTTTCTTCATATTCAAAATCCAAATGTCTGGTCACAAGTTTTAGAATTTCAGTTTTCCTGACTTTTGGGTGGAACTCTAACTCTAATTGCTTAGCTATGCTTTTTAACTCTTTGACGGATTGAGCCCTTAAGCTATCCCCAATTCCCTCACTCTAGTCTAGGAAGGTACTGGCTTCGAATGTAGGCATTTTGGTGGTATGGTAACACTTCAAACAAGAGAACTGTACTGGCATTTTTTAAAGATAAATCATCAAGGGATTAATTTAGTTCCCACTTCCAATTCTACTCGTTGTATGTGGGTTCAAATCTCGGATGTAAGTACCCAAATATGTGTTGCAGCCTTATCTGACGTGGTGAAAAAATTCCTCTCTTTTCCACTCCTGAAGTTGGTTATAACAGAGTTTAAATTTTTTTTAAGTTGTAATTTTTTTTCCAATTCAGCATGTACTTGACTGTATGTAAAACTATATGAAGAAATAAGCCAGCCAGATCTCTTGAGTTAACAAATAAGGAGTTAGTTTTATTGTTTAAAAACTCACTCAAGTAAAAGTATAAGACTTATTAAAAAGGTTAAAAAAAAACACTTCCCGAATCCCACAACATACTTGCACACAAACTAGCATACAAAACAGAACGAGTTGCAGGAGGACATGGATTGGGATCTGAATATTAAAGGGTATAGGATATTTAAGAAGGACAGGAAGCGAGGAAAAGGTAGAGGGGTGGCTCTGTTAGTTAATGATGGAATTAGGACAATAGAGAGGGATGAACTAAGTTCAGGAAACCTGGGTGTGGAAACGTTTTAGGTTGAGATGAGACATGGTAAAGGCAAGAGGTCACTTCTGGGAGTTGTGTACAGGCCCCCTAATAACAACCATATTGTAGGATGGAGCATAAAGGGAGAAATATTAGGAGCTTGTCAGAAAGGCACAGTAATAATCAGGGGAGATTTTAATCTGGAAAAGTCAGGTGGGCAAAGGTAGCCTAGATGAGGAGTTCATAGAATGTTTCCGGGTTAGTTTCTTAAAACAGCATGTTCTGGAGCGAACCAGAGAGAAGATTATACTGGACCTGGTACTGTACATGAGATGGGATTAATTAATGACCTCCTAGTGGTATAATATGATTAAATTTTACATACTGTTTGAGGGAGAGAGGAGTGGGTCTGAGACTATGTTTTTAAACTAAATAAGGGCAATTATGAGGGCATGCAAGCAGAGCTGGCTAAAGTGAATTGGCAAATTAGGTTAAGGGATAAGTCAATAGAGATGCAGTGGCAAACATTTAAGGGGATATTTCAGAAAACAGGGCATAGATACATTCTAACGAGGAAGAAACAGTCCAAGGGATGGACACACAATCCATGGTTAACTAGAAAGGTAAAAGATAGTATCAAACTTAAAGAAAGAGCATATAATTATGCAAATATAGGTGGGAGGCAGGGAGATTGGACATATTTGGAACAACAAAGGGTAACTAAAAGATTAATTAAGGGAAAAATTAGAGTACAAGAGAAAGCTAGCCAGAAATATAAAAACAGATAGTAGGAGTTTCTATAAATACTTAAAAAAGAAACGAGTTAACAAAGTGAGTGTTGGTCCTATAGAAAGTGAGTTTGGAGAATTGATATTGGAAAACAAGGAAATGGCAGATGAATTGAACAGGTAGTTTTCACCAGTCTTCATTACAGAGGATACAAGTAACATCCCAGAAGCAGCTATAAATCAGGAAATGGAAGGGAGGGAGGAACTCAGGAAAATTACAATCACCAGAGAAGGTACCGAGTAAATTGTTGGAGCTAACAAGTGCCCTGGTTCTGATGGACTTTGTCCTAGTGGTCTTAAAAGAAGTGTCTAGTGAGGTAGCTGATGCATTGGTTTTAATTTTCTGAAACTCCTTAGATTCGGGGAAGGTCCCATTAGATTGGACGATGGCATAAGTAACTCCGTTATTCAAAAAGGGAGGGAGATAGAAAGCAGGAAACTACAGGCCAGTCAGCTTAACATCTGTCATAGGGAAAATGTTAGAAGCTATAGCAGGGCACTTGGATAAGTTCAAGGTAATCAGGCAGAATCAACATGGTTTTGTGAAAGGGAAATCATGTTTAACCAACTTATTGGAGCTTTTTGAGAAATTAACATTTGCTGTGGATAAAGGGGAATCGGTGGATGTATTGTACTTAGATTTCCAGAAGGCATTTGATAAAGTGCCACATCAAAGGTTATTGTAGAAAATAAAACCTCATGGTATAGGAGGTAACATATTGGCATGGATAGAAGATTGGCTGTCTAACAGGAAGCAGAGAGTAGGCATAAATAGGTCTTTCTCAATTTGGCAAGATGTGCCAAGTGATGTGCCATAGGGCTCAGTGCTAGGACCTCAACTGTTTGCAATTTATATAAATGACTTGGATAAAGGGATGGATGGGATGATTGCCAAATTTGCTGATGACACAAAGATAGGTAGGAAAGTAAGTTGTGAAGAGGGAATAAGGAAGCCACAAAAATATATAGATAGGGTAATTGAGTGGGCAAAGATCTGGAAAATGGAGTATAATGCGGGAAAATGTGAAATTGTCCATTTTGGCAGGAGGAATAAGAGAAGCACATTTTCTATATGGTGAGAGATTGCACAGCTGAGATGCAGACGGATCTGGGTGCCTTAGTGCATGAATCACAAAAGGCTAGTATGCAGGTCAACAAGTAATAGGAAAGCTAATAGAATGTTATCATTTATTGCGAGGGGGATTGAATACAAAAGTAAGAAGTTATGCTTCAGTTATACAGAGCACTAGTGAGACCACATCTGCAGTATTGTGTACATTATTGGTCACCTTATTTAAGGAAGGATGTAAATGCATTGGAAGTAGTTCAGAGAAGGTTTACCAGACTAATACCTGGAATGGGTGTGTTGTCCTATGAGCAAAGGTTGGACAGGCTAGGCTTGTATCTGCTGGAAATTAGAAGAGTAAGAGGTGACTTGATTGAAACATATAAGATCCTGAGGCATCTTGACAGGGTGGATGTGGAGAGGATGCTTCCTCTTGTGGGAGAATCTAGAACTAGGGGTCACTGTTTAAAAATAAGGGGTCGCCCATTTAAAATGGAGATGAGGCAAAATGTTTTCTCTCAGAGGGTCGTAAGTCTTTGGAACTATCTTCCCAAAAAGGTGGCGGAAGAAAAGTCTTTGAATATTTTTAAGGCAGAGATGGATAGATTCTTGGTAAGCAAAGGGTGATAGGTGAGATGCAGATTTGAGGTTACTATCAGATCAGCCATGATCTTATTAAGTGATGGAGCAGGCTTGAAGGGCTGAATGGCCTACTCCAGCTCTTTGTTCGTATGTTCGTATGGAAGAGGTGAAATTGATAAGAGTTAAAGTTTGTAAGATAAAAAAGGAAATATATGTCACAAAGTTCCTTTAGTGGTCTTGAAATTCCTAAGCTGTTGCGGCCGACGTAAGCTGGTTCTTTTTCTGGAGGCGATCTCTTTTAAGGTGTAAGTCGCCCTTTTCCAAAGTGGATGCTATGACACTTGAAGTTTATTTTGATTAAAATTCTCTATCTCTGTATTCCAAAAACGTAACAGAGACAGAGTCCGACGTTGAGAATAGCAGGGAGAGAGGAGATGATGTTACATTCTGCAATCTTCTTCTTGATGTTACTGATGCCTTCTGCAGGCTTTTCTTGCTGTAACCAACAGACACGCTTATAATCATAGGTTTTCACAAGTTGGGATCCAATCAGGTGACAGCTGGCTATTGACACACAATGGAGAGTAATCAATATTAATGAAGGAGCTTCGATCTCCTATAGTCAAAGCTAACAAGATGCCATTGAAACAGATAGGGGGTCCTCATCACTCTCCTTGCATAGTGAGTTTTGTTAGTCTTTCTTTGTTCCTGGCAGTTTCTGGAGTCAGGAAGTCTGGTGACCGATTGCCCTTATATTTTGCAGAGCATCCAGGCAACGGCAGGTATAAAGTCCATCAGGGAATTGCCTAGGCATATCCTCCGGCAATCGCTTTCAACGGCTGCTAGAAATGTGGCCAACTTGTAGGTCAGGTGACTTCTGCAGCCATTTTAAAACAGTGTCTTTGCAGTTCGAGCTCTTTCTCTTTTCTTTTTAAAAACAATCCAAGGCATTACACCAGCCGATGAAAGCAGTGATTAATATTTCGCATTGCACACGACACATTGTTGTTTCAATAACAATTAAGGGTTGCCCACGCGAACTAATTTTTATATCCCCACAGGGGTAGGCTCGGGACCCAAAAACAATCCTAACTTCCATTTGCTGCCCCCCCAACATGAAAAGCTAGGCCAGAGAGAGGAGCAAATTTGCAGGTAAATCACACAGGTGTGCAAGGACTATAGCGTAGTGATATTCGTGACTTTCATTACCCAAATGTTAACTGGGATCATGTTAGAGTAAACAGTAAGGAGGGGGAGGAATTTCTGAAATGTTTTCAGGAGAACTTCCTGACCAGCATGTTCTTGGTCCAACTAGGAAGGAGGCATTTTTGGATCTGGTGCTGGGAAATGAGGTGAGCCAAGTGGACTAAGTATCTCTGGGGAGGACTTGGCTAAGAATGATCATCAGACCATAAGGTTTAGATTAGTAATGGAGAAGAGCAAGGATCAATCTAAAGTAGAATTTCTAAATTAGAAGAAGGTGAACTTCAGTGCGTGAGAGGGGATCTAGCCAGAGCAAAATGGAACCAAAGATTTACAGGAAAAACTGTAATGGAACAATGAGTGTTCTTTAAGTAGGAGATGCTTCATAGTCCAGGCTAGGTACTTACCAAGAAGGGCAAAAAGTGAGGGAACCAAAGCCACGGCTCCTTGGATTACGAGGGAGATAAAGAATATGATGAAACAAAAAAAAAGAGGGTGCATGATGTACATCAGGTGAATTATTCAATGAGAACCAGGCCAACTAAAGTAAGTTGAGAGGAGAAACATAGAAGAAAATAAGGCTGACGAAGAGAGGATATGAAAATAGAATGGCAGTTAACACAAAAGGGAACTCAAAAATCTTCCATCTGCATGCGAATGGTAAGCGACATTAGGTGGGGTGGATCCTTTTAGGGACCAAAAGGGATATATATGCTCAACGGCATGACACAAGGCTTGAATACTTTCAGTATTCACTGAGGAAGAAGATACTGACAAAATATTAGCAAAAGCAGAGATAATAGAGGTAACGGGGGGCAGGGGTTGAAAATTGAGGCAAGATATACTGAAATAGCTAGCTAGGCTTAGAGTGGATGAGTCCCCTGGCCTGGATGACTTGCATCTCAGGTTGTGAAATAAAGTATGGTGGAGATAGTGGAAGGGATAGCCAAAATCTTCCAATCTTCCTTAGATACATGGGAGATGCCAGAGCACTGGAGAGTGGGAAATGTGACACAGTTATTCAAGAAAAGTTGTTAGGATATTCCTGGTAACTGCAGGTCAGTTTAACATCAGTGGTAAGACTTTAGAAACGATAATCACAGGGGGAAAAAAAATCAACATCAACAGGCACTTGGAGAAGTTTGAGTTAATTATGGAGCAGCAGCATGAATTTGTAACAGGCAGATCATGCTTGACTAACCCAAATGAATTCTTTGATCAAGTAACAGGAAAAAGTTGATGAAGGGAATACAATGATGTTGTCTGTATGGATTTTAAGAAAATGTTTGACAAAGTACCACATAAAAGGCTGGTTAACAAAATTGAGGTTCATGGAAAAGAAGGGTCAGTATCAACTTGGATATAAAGAATTGGCTTAAGAACAGATAACAGCGAGTCATAGTAAATGGTTGCTTTTCTGACTGAGGATATTTATATAAATATGTAAAATATATATATTATTCACACATATATTACTTGAATAGTGGATTTCAGAGTAAAATGGCAAAACTTGCCAATGGCACTGTCATGAAGCTATTAATGTATATAATGTTATTGGGAAATATTTTTCTTTTAAAATAGAAGTTTAGTCTGTGGGTGTGTCTTAATTGGATTAAAGACAGCTAGTCTGGGTGCTTTGATGTGTGCTAGTTTTGAGATGTAAGAGAGGTAGAGTGCATTTGCATTTTTTGAAGAGCATTCAAGAAGTGGGGTGAAATCTGGCACCTAGCTAGCAAAGACCAAGCAATATGTTTATATTACTAATAAAATTGGTACTATGAAAGGGGTTTTATTGTTAGAAGAGGTAGAGTTCAAAGAGACTAGTAATATAATGAGAATTTACATTCAATGAGACGTGCTGCATGTAACCAAGGGCAGTTTTGTGTGTGCGGGGCAGAGGCAATGTAAGATCAAAGCCTATAAGCCTACCACTGTATCTGCAAGGAACCTCATTTTGAATTTGTAAGGTGAAAATGTTTTGCCTGATGACTGCTTAAAAATCTATGGGTTGCTGTTGCCTTAATGGAGATTAGTTTGGGAATTTGTTACAGGTTATGATAGTAATTTGTAGCCATGTATATGTGTTTAATATGTTGTAACTTAATAAAATGTTTAATTTAGTTTAATATGAAACTTCTTGAGAACTGGTAGTCTGATTCCTGAATTTTGAATTGCATCTCAAACATACAAAAATAAAATATAGGTTATGACAGTTGTTTAAAGTTTTCCTCCGGGATTTTTAAATAACCCAGCTTTATCAAACTGTTGTCTCATAACAATTGGGGGCTCATCCAGGATAAAAATATTTCTAATTCCTTGATTGGTTTGGAATTGGTGAATTTTGAGGTTACAAGTACAAGAAGCACTTTGAATTCAGGAGTTGGTGAAGTATTTTAGAAGTGTGAGACTGCAAGATGGCTTTGGCAATTGCTAAGACTTGTCTGGGAGTAGAAACGATAACGGATTGGGTTGGAAAAAATAACTAAAAGTAAGTTAACAGAGTTGGCAGATAAGCTAAAATTGGGGTTATATGAGGGTGCTACAAAATCAGATATAGTTAAAAGTATAGCACAGCATCTACAGTTGGAAGTGAAACCTGACACTAGTGAGTCACAGTTGGAAGTAGTGAGACTTCAGCTGAAAATGAAAAAGCTTGAATTAGAAGCAAAGGACAGAGAAATGGTTTTTAAAAGGGAATTAGAAATTGTGATGATAGAGGAGGAAAGAGAAAAAGAAAGAAAGAGAGAATTCCAACTGAAAATGTTGGCAGTTAAAAAAGAGATGCCAGTAGGTGAGGATTTATCTCCAGAGTAGAATCCAGTGGGGAGATGTTTAAATTTGTAGAAGCTATTCCAAAGTTTGAATAAAAAGATATTGAAGCATTTATTGTTTCATTTGAGAAGCTAGATAAATGGATGAAATGGCCATAGGAAAACTGGATGTTATTATTACAGTTTAAGTTGTTAGGTAGGGCGCTTGAGGTATATGCTTCACTTTTAGAAGGAATGTCAGTGAATTATGATGTGGTGAAAAAGGCTATTTTGAAAAAGGCATTTGAGTTGATTCCTGAAGCATACAGGCAGAAATTTAGGAATATGAGAAAATAGGCTGGGTATACGTATATTAAGTTTGAAAGAGTAAAACAAAGTAAATTTGACCGGTGGATATGGGCGTTAAAAATAGAAACAACCTATGCAGCTCTTAGGGAAGTAATTCTTTTGGAAGAATTTAAAGATTCAATCCCTTCAGTAGTGAGAACTCATGTGGAGGAACAGAGGGTTGATTCTGTAAGACAAGCAGCAGAGATAGCTGATGATTATGAGTTAGTTCATAGAGCTGAACCTTTTTGTCGTCGCCCTATCAAATTGGAAAATGTTAAAAAGTGGGAAGGTGAAAGGAAGGCAGGTAGTCAGGGATTAGAAGGAGTAGATGGAAGTTCCCAGGAAGTTTTTTTCTCAGAATAAAAAGGAAGATGCTGAAGGTAGAAGTGAAATTTGAAAACTGAGGTGTTTTCATTGTAATAAAGTGGGGCACACGAAGTCAGTGTGTTGGAGATTGCTGGAAAATCTGTTGGAATTGTTGGGGTACACAAAAGCTCTGGAAGTAAAATTACTGTGGGTCTGAGGTTCAGTCACAGGAGAAACCAGTGGTTTGTGTACAGGTGAAACAGGGAGAATCAGTGAAAGTTAAAGAAGTGGGAATGTGCTCACAGTTTACTCAATAGAATTCTGAGGAGCAAGTCACAGAAATGTTTAAAAATTTAGTATGTGAAGGGAAAGTCTTTCCATGTGTATAAGGTGGAGTAGGTAGAGATGTTAAAATTTTAAGAGACACAGGATCTAGTCAATCCTTAATGTTATGGGATAGTGGTATTTGTTGTTCAAAGGGAATATTGCAGAAGCAGGTAATAATAAGTGGAGTTCATGGAGATGCTAAATCTATTTCATTGTGGAAGGTAAATTTAAAGAACAACTGGAAGAATGGTGAAGTTATAGTTGGAGTGGTAGAAAAATTACCCATTGCAGGGGTTCAGTTTAATCTGGGTAATGTTATCGCTGGATTGCAAATGTGGGTAATGCCTATGGTAGTTGAGCAGCCTGTAGAAGCGTTTTCAACAGAGGTGTTACAGAAGGAACATCCTGGATTGTTTCCTGATTGTGTTATAATGAGATCAAAGGCTCATAGGGAAGAACAAGACAAATGAAATAAGCAGGCAGTTCAAAGGCAAGAAGAAAGTGTTGAAATCCAATTAGCTGGCACCGTATTTGATGATATTGGTCAAGATGAAGGAATACAGGACAATCAGCTGAAGTGTTTAACTCAAAGAGGTTAGTAGAATTACAGAAAAATGATTTGCAATTAAAACAGTTATATCAGAAAGCTTACTCAGAAACAGAAGCAAAATGTATTCCAGTGTGTTATTATCTTTGGGGAGGTATTTTGATGAGAAAGTGGTGGTCGGATCACATCTCAGCAAATGAAAGCTAGAGGGAGATGCACCAGATTGTTATCCCATTAGGGTATATAAATGAGATTCTGAGGATTGCTCCTGAAATTCCAACGGGGGGACATTTAGAAACTACGGAAACACAGGAAAAGATACAGAGGGTTTTTTTGGCCAGGGTTGCATAGGGATGTCGTCAAATTCTGTAGAACCTGTTATGCATGTCAAATAACAGGAAAAGCACAAGCAGTGATTAAGCCGGTACCTTTAATCCCAATACAAGTATTTAAAGAACCTTTTACCAGGTTAGTGATACAATTAGAATTTACATCATGATTGATTGCATAGGACCCCACCCTCAGGCTAAAAGTGGAAATCAGTATTTACTGACACTAATGGATGTGTCTACCAGGTTTCCTGAAATTATACCTTTCAGAAAAATTACAACTAAGAAGATTGTGGGGGAGTTAAAGTTTTTTTACAAGATATGATTTACCTAAGAAAATACTTTCAGATCAGAGGTCAAATTTCATCAGGGGTCAAATGTCAAGTTTAAAGAAGTAATGAACAGTTTGGGGATAAAGCAGTTTAAGTCAACAGCTTATCATCCGGAGTCACAAGGAGCTTTGGAAAGATGGCATCAAACTTTAAAAACTATGATAAAAGCATACTGTCAGGATTGGGATACAAGAATTCCATTCTTGTTATTTGCTATTAGAGATGATCCTAATGCATCAACTGGTTTTCGTCCTTTTGAACAAGTTTATGGTCACGAAGTAAGGGGACCACTGAAATTGATTCATGAGAAATTTGTGGGTCAAAATTCAGAAACTATTCTCCTGGATTATGTATCAAATTTCAGGGAAAGATTGAACAGAGCATATGAGTTGGCTAGGGAACATTTAAAAATATCTGAGCAAATGATGAAAGTGAAAGCAGATAAGAAAGCTAAAATTCACAGTTTTGGTTCTGGAGAGAAAGTACTAGTTTTGTTACCAGTATTAGGCGATTCATTAGATGAGCCTTACAGGATTGAAAAGAGTGAAGTAAATTATTTAATAAATACTCCAGATAGAAGAAAGGAGCAGAGGGTGTGTCATGTAAATATGCTTAAAACGTAATTTGACAGGGAAGAGGAACAAAAAGAGGGATTAGTGATGGTGGATGATGAGAAATAGGTCGAAGTGCAGGACTCTGAAATTGATTTTCCTCTAATCAAATTGGATAATGAGGGGGTGCTTGAAAATTTAAATGAAATATTGAGTTACCTTCCAAGCAAGTGTCAAAGTGATTTGGAAAAGCTATTGCAGACACACAAACCTATTTGTGGAAATAAGTAGGGAAAGACGCATTTAGCTTTACACGATGTGTGTATAGAATTGTCATCTTCAATTTGTCAACACACATAGATTAAATCCAGCAAAGTTATCACAAGTACAAAAAAAAATTGATTTCATGCTTTTTTAAAAATTCATTCACAGGATGTGGGGTTTGCTGGCTGGCCAGCATTTATTGCCCATCCCTAGTTGCCCTTGAGAAGGTGGTGGTAAGCTGCCTTCTTGAACCTTGAATGCTTCAAAATTATATAATTTGAGTTTAGTTGCAGTAAATGGAGTTTGCCCATTGTATTGGTACCGAAACCGGGTGGAACACAAAGACTTTGTGTGGGCTATTGACAATTGAGTGCGGTGACAAAAGCGGATTCATATCCCATACCACAGTTGGAAGATTGCACTGAGAAAGTGGGACAATCGAAATTTATCACAAAGATTGACTTGCGAAAAGGATATTGGCAGGTACTGTTATCGGAGAGAGCAAAGGAGATATCAGCTTTTGTAACGCCAAGTGGACTATATCGGTATAAAGTCATGCCATTTGGTATGAAGAATGCACCTGCGACATTCAAGGTGCAAAAAGGCAGATGACACAAAGCTGGTGGGAGGGTGAACTGTGAGGAGGATGCAGAGAATCTTCAGTGTGATTTGGACAAGCTGAGTGAGTGAGCAAATGCATGGCAGATGCAGTATAATGTGGATAAATGTGAGGTTATCCACTTTGGGAGCAAAAACAGGAAGGCAGATTATTATCTGAATGGCTATAAATTGAGAGAGGGGAATCTGCAACAAGACCTAGGTGTCCTCGTACACTAGTCGCTGAAGGTAAGCATGCAGGTGCAGCAGGTGGTAAAGAAGGCAAATGGTATGTTGGCCTTCATAGCCAGAGGATTCGAGTACAGGAACAGGGATGTCTTGCTGCAATGTACAGGGCCTTAGTGAGACCACACCTGGAATTCTGAGTGCAGTTTTGGTCTCCTTATCTGAGGAAGGATGTACTTGCTATAGAGGGAGTGCAGCGAAGGTTTACCCGACTGATTCCTGGGATGGCGGGACTGACATGAGGAGTGATTGAGTCGGTTAGGATTATATTCGCTGGAGTTCAAAAGAATGAGGGGGGATCTCATAGAAACCTATAAAATTCTAATAGGGCTAGACAGGGTAGATGCAATAAGGATGTTCCCAATGGTGGGGGAGTCCAAAACCAGGGGGTCACCGTCTGAGGATATGGGGTAGACCATTTAGGACTGAGATGAGGAGAAATTTCTTCACCTAGAGAGTGGTGAGCCTGTGGAATTCGCTACCACAGAAATTAGTTGAGGCCAAAACATTGTATGTTTTCAAGGAGTTAGATTTGCTCTTGGGGTGAAGGGGATCAAAGGATATGGGGAGAAAGCGGGAGCAGGCTATTGAGTTGGGTGATCAGCCATGATCATAATGAATGGTGGAGCAGGCTCGAAGGGCCAAATCGCCTACTCCAGCTCCTAGTTTCTATGTTTCTATTTCAAAGACTGACAAACAAAGTAATTGCAGGTCTAAGCAATTGTGCTGTTTATATTGACGATCTAATCCTTTTCAGTCAGACATGGGAGGTGCATTTATCGCATCTGGAAGAATTATTTACTCAACTACAAAAAGCTAATTTGGTGATGTACTTTGCTAGAAGTGAATTTGCAAATGCTCAAGTTACGTATCTAGGCCATACCATTGGACATGGTAAGGTGGCTCCGAGAGATGCGAAAGTCAAGGCGATCATGGATTTCCCAGTGCCTACAACAAAACGAGAAGTTTTGAGGTTTCTGGGCATGAGTGGGTTTTACCAAAAATTTGTACCAAATTTTAGCCAAGCGGCTGCTCCACTGACTGAACTATTAAAAAACAAGAAGTTTCAATGGATACTGGAGTGCCAGAAATAATTCGATAGTTTGAAAACTGTATTAACGACACCAGTTTTGGCAGTACCCAATTATGCCAAGCAATTCAAGTTGGCCATTGACGCAAGCGATATAAGCATTGAGGCTGTACTGTTAGAAGAATATGATGCTGGAATTGATAAACCGAGAGGGTATTTTTCACGGAAGCTGAATGGACAACAGAGAAGATATTCAACGATTGATAAAGAGGCTTTGAGTTTGGTGTTAACGTTGCAGCATTTTGAAATTTATGTTGCAAACAATTCATCAGAAACAATTGTTTATATAGACTATAATCCTTTGAAGTTTATGGGCAAATTTCGAGACATAAATGCAAGGCTTTTCAAATGGAGTCTATTATTACAACCATTTAATCTACGGATTATGCATATTGCTGTAAGCGAAAATCTGTTCGCAGATACGTTATCAAGAGTTTGAAGCTTAAAGGAAAATGGGGCTTTTAAAAAAAATCTTGACACTGAACTGGAGTGATTTCTGTTGATACCAAGGATTTGTATATATATATATATATATATATATGTATATTGTTATGTTAATGCATCCATCTGGTAATGAAATAGTGTAATAAGTGTAGGAGATAGTGTGAGATGGGTTATTAAAATGATGCCCTCTTTCAGAATTATGATGATTCATTTTTCAATAGGGAGGGGGATGTCATGAAGCTATTAATGTATATAATATAATTGGAAAATATTTTTCTTTTAAAATAGAGGTTTAGTCTGTGGATGTGTCTTAATTTTTTTTGTTTATTCATGGGATGTGGGCTTCGCTGGCTGGGCTGGCATTTATTGCCCATCCCTAATTGCCCATGAGAAGGTGGTGGCGAGCTGTCTTCTTGAAATGCTGCAGTCCCTGTGGTGTGGGTATACCCACAGTGCTGTTGGGAAAGGAGTTCCAGGATTTTGACTCAGTGACAGTGAAGGAACAGCGAAATATTTCAAAGTCAGGATGGTGAGTGACTTGGAGGGGAACTTCTAGGTGGTGGTGTTCCCATCTCTCTGCTGCACTTGTCCTTCTAGATGGTACTGGTCATGGGTTTGGAAGGTGCTGTCGAAAGACCCTTGGTGAATTTCTGTAGATAGTACACACAGATGCTACTGTGTGTCGGTGGTGGAGGAAGTGAATGTTTGTGGATATAGTGCCAATCAAGCAGGCTGCTTTGTCCTGGATGGTGTCAAGCTTCCTGAGTGTTGGGGGAGCTGCACTCATCCAGGCAAGTGGGGAGAATTCCATCACACTCCTACTTGTGCCTTGGGGAGTCAGGAGTTGGGTTATTCGTCGCATGATTCCTAGCCTCTGACCTGCTCTTGTAGCCACAGTATTTATATGGCTAGTCCAGTTCAGTTTCTGGTCAATGGTAACCCCCAGGATGTTGATAGTGGGGAATTCAGTGATGGTAATGCCATTGAACATCAAGGGGCGATGGTTAGATTCTCTCTTGTTGGAGATGGTCATTGCCTGACACTTGTGTGGCGCAAATGTTACTTGCCATTTTTTAGCCCAAGCCTGGATATTGTCCAGGTCTTGCTGCATCTGGACATAGACTGCTTCAGTATCTGAGGAGTCGTTAATGGTGCTGAACATTGTGCAATCATCAGCGAACATCCCCACTTCTGACCTTATGATGGAAGGAAGGTCATTGATGAAGCAGCTGAAGATGGTTGGGCCGAGGACACTACCCTGAGGGACTCCTGCAGTGATGTCCTGGAGCTGAGATGACTGACCTCCAACAACCACAGCCATCTTCCTTTGTGCAAGGTATGAGTCCAACCAGTGGAGAGTTTTCCCCCGGATTCCCATTGGCTCCAGTTTTGCTAGGTCTCCTTGATGCCACACTCGGTCAAACGTTGCCTTGATGTCAAGGGCAGTCACTCTCACCTCATCTCTTGAGTTCAGCTCTTTTGTCCATGTTTGAACCAAGGCTGTAATGAGGTCAGGAGCTGAGTGTCCCTGGTGGAACCCACCTGGGCATCAGTGAGCAGGTTATTGCTAAGCAAGTGCCACTAGATGACCCCTTTCATTACTTAACTGATGATCGAGAGTAGACTGGTGGGGCGGTAATTGGTTGGGTTGGATCTGTCCTGCTTTTGTGTACAGGACATACCTGGATAATTTTCCACATAGCTGGGTAGATGCCAGTGTTTTAGCTGTGCTGGAACAGCTTGGCTAGGGGCATGGCAAGTTCTGGAGCACAAGTCTTCAGTGCTATAGCTGGAATATTGTCAGGGCCCATATCGTTTGCAGTATCCAGTGCCTTCAGCCATTTCTTGATATCATGTGGAGTGAATCGAATTGGCTGAAGACTAGCATCTGTGATGCAGGGGACCTCTGGAGGAGGCCGAGGTGGATCATCCACTCGGCACTTCTGTTTGAAGATTGCAGCAAATGCTTCAGCCTTATCTCTTACACTGATGTGCTGGGCTCCTCCATCATTGAGGATGGGGATATTTGTGGAGCCTCCTCCTCCAGTGAGTTATTTAATTGTCCACCACCATTCACCACTGGATGTGGCAGGACTGCGGAGCTTAGATCAGATCCATTGGTTGTGGGATGCTTAGCCCTATCTATCACTTGCTGCTTATGCTGTTTGGCACGCAAGTAGTCCTGTGTTATAGCTTCGCCAGGTTAACACCTAATTTTTAGGTATGCCTGGTGCTGCTCCTGGCATGCCCTCCTGAACTCTTCATTGAACCAGGGTTGATCCCCTGGCTTGATGGCAATGGTAGAGTGGAGGATATGCCAGGCCATGAGGTTACAGATTGTGTTCAGGTACAATTCTGCTGCTGCTGATGGCCCACAACACCTCATGGGTGCCAGTCTTGAGTTGCTAGATCTGTTCGAAATCTATTCCATTTAGCACGGTGATAGTGCCTCACAACACAATGGAGGATATCCTCAATGTGAAGCTGGGACTTCGTCTCCACAATGACTGTGCGGTGGTCACTCCGACCAATGCTGTCATGGACAGATGCATCTGTAGCAGGTAGGTTGGTGAGGATGAGGTCAAGTATGTTTTTCCTTCACCACCTGCCGCAGAACCAGTCTAGCAGCTATGTCCTTTAGGACTCGACCAGCTCGGTCAATAATGGTGCTACTGAGCCACTCTTGGTGGTTGACATTGAAGTGTGCATTCTGCGCCCTTGCCACCCTCAGTGCTTCCTCCAAGTGATGTTCAACATGGAGAAATACTGATTCACTGAAGGAGGGTGGTACGTGGTAATCAACAGGAGGTTTCCTTGCCCATGTTTGACCTGATGCCATGAGACTTCATGGGGTCTGGAGTTGATGTTGAGGGCTCCCAGGGCAACTCCCTCCCGACTGTATACCACCTCTGCTGGGTCTGTCCTGCTGGTGGGACAGGACATACCCAGGGATGGTGATGCTGGCGTCTGGAACATTATCTGCAAGGTATGATTTTGTGAGAATGACTATGTCAGGCTGTTGCTTGACTAGCCTGTGAGACAGCTCTCCCAAATTTGGCACTAGCCCCCAGATGTTAGTACGGGGGACTTTGCAGGGTTGACAGGGCTGAAATTGCCGTTGTCATTTCCAGTGCCTAGGTCAAAGCCAGGTGGGCTGTCCGGTTTCATTCCTTTTTTGTGACTTTGTAGTGGTTTATTACAACTGAGTGGCTTGCTAGGCCATTTCAGAGGGCATTTAAGAGTCAACCACATTGCTGTGGGTCTGGAGTCACGTGTAGGCCAGACCAGGTAAGGACGACAATAATGAACCAGATGGGTTTTCACAACAATCGACAATGGTTTCATGGCCATTATTAGATTTTTAATTCCAGATTTTTATTGAATTCAAATTCCGCCATCTGCTGTGGCGGGATTCGAATCCTGGTCCCCTGAGCATTACCCTGGGTCTCAATATCACTCGTCCAGTGACAATACCACTACGCCATTGCCTCCCCATAACTGGATTAAAACCAGCTAGTCTGGGTGCTTTGATGTGTACTAGTTTTGAGATGTAAGAAAGGTAGAGTGTATTTGCATTTTTTGAATAGAGCATTCAAGAAGTGGGGTGAAATCTGGCACCGAGCTAGCAGAGACCAAGCAATATGTTTATATTATTAATAAAATTGGTACTATAAAAGGGGTTTTATTGTTAGAAGAGGTGGAGTTCAAAGAGGCTAGTGATACAATGAGAATTTACATTCAATGAGATGTGCTGGATATAATTGAGCGCAGTTTTGTGTGTGTGGGGCAGAGGCAATGTAAGATCAAAGCTTGTAAGCCTACCACTGTGGCTGCAAGGAACCAAAGTGAAAGGAATCTCATTTTGAATTTTTAAGATGAAAATGCTTTGCTAGGTGTGGGTCGCTGTTGACTTAATGGAGATTAGTTTGGGAATCTGTTAAAAGTTATGATAGTAGTAATTTGTAGCCATGTATCTGTGTTTAAAGTGTTCTAAATTAATAAAATGTTTCATTTAGTTTAAGATAAAACCTCTCAAGAACTGGTGGTCTGATTCCTGAATTTAGAGTTGTATCTCAAACATACAAAAATAAAATATAAGTTATGACAGTTGTTTAAAGCTTCTCTCTGGGATTTTTAAATAACTCAGCTTTACCAAACTGCTATCTCATAACAACACAAAATTTGGAGGTGTGGCAAACAACACGGCTGATACAATCGACTGCAACAGAACATAAATAGGCTAGCAGAATGGGTAGACAAGTGACAGATGGGATGTAATACAGAGAAATGTGCGGTGATGCATTCTGGCAGAACAGATCCAATAGCCCAGTTCTAGAAAGTGTGCAAGGACAGAGGGACCTGGGGATTCATCTGCATAGATTTCTGAAGGAATAGGACATATGGGGAAGATGTTTCCATTAGTAGGAGAGACTAGGACCCGAGGGCACAGCCTCAGAGTAAAGGGAAGACCTTTTAGAACAGAGATGAGGAGAAACTTCTTTAGCCAGAGAGTGGTGAATCTATGGAGTTCATTGCCACAGGAGGCTGTGGAGGCCAGGTCATTGAGTGTATTTAAGACCGAGATAGATAGGTTCTTGATTGGTAAGGGGATCAAAGGTTACGGGGAGAAGGCGGGAGAATGGGGTTGAGAAACTTATCAGCCATGATTGAATGGCAGAGCAGACTCGATGGGCCGAATGGCCTAAGTTCTGCTCCTATGTCTTATGGTCTTATATTGAGAGACCAATCAGAAAAGCATTTGGGAACTTGGGCTTCATTAACAGAAGTATTGAGGATGAAAGCAGGGAAATTATGCTGAATCTTCATAAAACTCAGGTTAGGCCACAACTAGAGTATTGCACCCAGTTCCATTCACCATAGTTTAGGAAGGATGAGTGGGTCTGCCGGAGGGTGCAGAGAAGAATTACCAGAATGGTTTCAGGGATGAAGGATTTTAGTTACTAGATTAGGTTGGAGAAATTGGGGTTGTTCTCCTTGTTTGAACAAAGGAGGTTGAGGGGGGATTTGATCGCAGCCTTCAAGGTTATGTCCGGTTTAGACAAGGTAGACAGAGAAAAGTCCTTCCTATTATCTGATGTTATAAGGAATATGAGACACAGGATAAAGGTTTTGGGCAAGAGATACAGGGAGAGGTGTGAAAAAGAATTATTTTTTATACAGCGAGTAGAAATGACCTGGACCTCATTTAAGAATAGGAGATCTACCATTTAAGATGGAGATGAGGAGTCATTTTTTCTCTCAAAGGGTAGTTAACATGTGGAATTCTCTTCCCTAAAAAGCAGTGGAGGCTTGGTCATTGAATTTATTCAAAGTAGAGTTTGACAGGTTTTTGATAGGCAAGGGAGTCAAGGCTTATTGGGGGGCAGGTGGCAAAGTGGAATTGAGACGCAACCAGGTCATCCATAATCTTATTGAATGACGAAGCAGGCTCAAAGGGCCAAATGGCCTACTCCTGCTCCTAAGTCCTATGTTCCTAACTCACTGTTTTCAAAGGTGATGGAAGCAGAGATGATCAATGATTTCAAAAGGAAACTAGATAGACACTTGAGAGAAATAAACTTGCAGGGCTACAGGTATAGAGCTGGGGAATGGGACTACTAGATTGCTATACAGACAGCCACCATGGACTCAATGGGCTGTATGGCTTCCTTCCATGGCATAATGACACTATGACTGTTATGTGCCATGAAGTTGTTCTTAGGGCCCTTGATTACTATGTGTTTGCAATCAATGAGGCCTTGCACTTTAGGAATGCCTATCCCCTTTAAAAGTGCCGTACTGTCTCTTTTTCCAGAGGAAATGGGCAAAAGTGTTTCCACATACAAATTAGGCTTCTGTGACCTGCAATGATACACTGAAGTCTGACTAATGTGATTTGCAAAGTTCTAGCTTCTTAAAAGTTCACAGCTGATGACTTTCACAGCAATGGACAGAGCTGTTCCTGTGCAAGATCTTGCTGCAGGTCAGGCTTCAGTAAATAGCATTACTTTGTCACAGCTTTCTTCATGAAGAGCGAGCAACGAAGGAACGCTCTTCAGACAAGACAATGTAGTTGCTTAGGTCTCAAAACTTGTCTCCTGATCTGAGTCTGAGTGAGCGCATGATATTTAAGATACAAATATATCTTCCATTCTTTCCTGCAGTTGAACTCCTCTTCCTCCTTAAAATCTGCAACAATTATTCACAGATCAATTCAATCTTTATGTCGAAACTGTTCATTAGGACTCATGTAAATTGAAATTGATTAAAATGTGTATTTTTTCTTACTATGCAGAGGGATATGTGTGTACGTATATGCACGTGCATGTATGTGTGCATGCTGGTGTTTGTGTGATGTGTGTGTAAAAAAGATAGGCTGTTGGTTACACACCTGTTTTATCATTGTTTCCTAGGAACTTTAGAAATTGTATTAAGTTCAGAAAGAGACAGAATGTCTTTACTGTAATTCTATTCATTTTTAATTTTTTGAAGCAATCTCTATGTTTCTTTAAATAACCAAAATAAAGTTGCAAATTGTGGCTGAAAAATTCTATGACTGCTAAACCAAAGTACCATTGGTCATTGTATTTAGCAGAGAAACGCATAAGCCCCAATTTCAATCGGCATGTCCAAAAGCAGCAAGTTATTTTTATATTGTGCCTTTAATGGAGTAAAATACCTCACAGTGCTTTGCAGGAGTGGAATCAGGTAAAAATCAACACTGAGTCAAAGAGAGAGACAATAGACAGGTCAGGAAAGCTTAGTCTAAAAGTGATAACTGTATTTAGTATGTCAGAAAACAATACTGCTCCTAACATAGCTTAATTTACATCTCATGTAGTCATATAAAATTTTAAAATTAAATTGTAGAAACTCACCTATTTGTATAATTGTTATGCATCAGATTGAATTGGTCCTCTGCCCCTTTACTTCTCCCCTTCTCACTGTCCAAGGGCCCAAACACTCCTTTCAAGTGAAGCAGCACTTCACTTGCACTTCCCTCAATTTAGTCTACTGCATTCGCTGCTCCCAATGCAGTCTCATCTATATTGGAGAGACCAAACGCAGACTGGGTGACCGCTTTGCGGAACACCTTCGGTCCGTCCGCAAGCATGACCCAGACCTCCCTGTCGCTTGCTATTTCAACACATCATCCTGCTCTCATGCCCACATGTCCATCGTTGGCCTACTGCAATGTTCCAGTGAAGCTCAACGCAAACTGGAGGAACTAATCTTCCGATTAGGCACTTTACCTCCTCCCGGACTAAACATTGAGTTCAACAACTTCAGATCATGAACTCTCTCCTCCATCCCCACCCCCTTTCAGATCCCCCTTTTTTCTAATAATTTATAATTTAAAAAAAATATATTTTTCTTTTCCCACCTATTTATTATTTTTCAATTTATTTCCATCCATTGTTTTATCTCCACCTTTTAGCCCATGTCGATCCCTTCCCCCTACCCCACCCCCACTAGGGCCATCTGTCACTTGCTCATCCTGCTTTCTACCCTAAATGCCACCATTAGTACATTCCTTAGCTAATATCACCACCGTCAACACCCCTTTGTCCTTTTGTCTATGACATCTTTGGCAATCTCTTCTTTGCCTCCACCTATCACTGGCCCTCTACCCAGCTCTACCTGTCCCACCCCCTCAAACAGCTTATATTACACCTCATTTCTATTTTTCCTTAGTTCTGATGAAGAGTCATACGGACTCGAAACGTTAACTGTATTCCTCTCCGCTGATGCTGTCAGACCTGCTGAGTTTTTCCAGCTATTTTTGTTTTTGTTTTGAATTGGTCCCCTGTTCATCAAATCAGTTTGCAATACAATTAGCAAAACATTCATCGTTAGCTTACTGAATATTTTTTCTCAAAGATTGAATAGAGCTGTACTTTTACAGACAAAAATATACAGAATTAGACTTACATGTTTCATGTTTGTTATTTTACCATTAGTCATTACGTTGAGTTAGTCACAGGATAATAATGTACTATCCCTGAAATACTTGTCCCAGAAATAGTTTTAACATTATGATTTACCATAATGAGTTTGAACTGAATCTTGTTTGTCT
Source organism: Cetorhinus maximus (assembly GCF_964194155.1). Taxonomy (NCBI): domain Eukaryota; kingdom Metazoa; phylum Chordata; class Chondrichthyes; order Lamniformes; family Cetorhinidae; genus Cetorhinus; species Cetorhinus maximus. Next base: position 58,361,743 of record NC_135879.1, read on the forward strand.
AATAACATACTATACCTTCAATTATTGTCAGACAATAACTTTCAATAAAAATAAATATACTGAAGAATATTGGGTTAGAGATCAAACTGCGTTCCTTTTTGGCCCCTGAGTTGGTATTGCTGCACAAGCAGTATGCCACAGAGAGGCCTGAGGACTCCCTGAAATTGGGCCTCATTAACATCTTTGGAGAAAACACCTCTGACAGCTCACCCCATGGAAAAAAATGAATTTCAGGTTTCTGTGTTTTCTACAGCATAGAAGCAGCACTAAACAAAGTCATAAATGAAATCCTCTGTCACTGTAACTATGGTACAGTGTTCCTTCTCTTCCTCCTCAACCTTTCTGTCACCTTTGATTCAGTAAACCACATCATCCTCTTCCAATGCCTTTGTTCTGTTGCCTTGCACCCCTGGATTGAATCATTTTTATCCATCTGATCATAGCCTGAGCATCTGTGACAATGGCTTCCCTTTCCATCCCTTGATGGAAACATTACTTTCAGGGACCCCAAGGCTCTATCCTTGGTCCTCAGTCCTTCTTCAGTGGCTCAAAAATTCTATTGGGCTTGTCAAGCAGAATCTTCCTTTCTGAATTTTATGTTGACTGCTTCTGGTAATTTTCCTTTATCTAGATACTTATAATTTTATCTTTATTTAAATATTTCAAAATTGAACCCTCCACAGTTATTAAACTAAATAGCCTCTAATTACTCAGGGAAGCTCCAATTTACTTTTTTGAAAATAGGTGTTGCATTGGCCACTCTCCTATTTTCTAGCATCATATATATAAAAATTTATATACAATGTATATATTATTCAATCTTATATCTACATATATTCTACAACTTTGCAATATATACATCTGTTACGGATAGGAGAGATGAACTGAAACCCTTGTACCCTTTCCCTTACTGTCAGTGTGTTTTTTGGAGAGAAGGATGCGTGGCCTGAATTTTGCGCACATTATGCACAGGTGATTGGCGGGCCTGGAAGAGGCCGCAATTTTCGCTTCCGGCTGCAAACGGAACCCAAACGCAATTTCATGCAATTTCAACTAAGGGCCAGCCAGCGTGAAACGCGCCCGCTCATTGGTGCAGCGCTGCCAGCAGAGGCGGGATAATGGCAGGTGCCAGATCCAATGGGGACCCGGCGGGGGATTTAAATTTGGCAGATGCAGCTTCCTGAAGGCAGCCAGAAGTTGTTGAGGAGCCTCAAAGAGCTGTCCAGGAGAGAGTTTAAAAATTGGCTTACGTTATGGCCTCAGCACCTGCTGGGCATGCCAGGTGAGAGGGCAATGCTTGTTGGACAAGTGCCTGCGCAATCTAGTGGAGGCAGTGAATGCCAGGCAGGGCATCCTCATGCCACAGGATGGCAAGAGGAGGGAACCACACTAGACAAAGAAGGCCTGGTCAGAAGTGGCAGCCCAGGTCAGTGGGTATGACACCGCATCTGGATCCAGTGCTGAAAAGGTTTAATGATCTTCTGCGCTCAGCAAGGGTGAGTACCAAGTTGGTATGGTACTGGGTGGAGATGACATGAAGAGTGGCTGTTCTTCATGGCACTCAGAGGTGTAAGGTGCAGAGTGACAAAAGGCACACATACCTGTTCCAGCCAAGGCTGGGAGACCTGACCACCAGCCTTGGGTGCATAGAAGGGTGAGGTGTGCAAATCTGGGGAATGCATGGCTGGTGTGGTGCTGCAGACAGAGGGTGGACTAATGAATGCACTTTGTTCCGAACAGGACAAGAGAAGTTATAATGCAGCGGAACACACACGAACAGGTGGTGGGGTGGCCAATCTGCTCATTCTAAGCAAATTTGAGATGGATGCCCTCGAGTTAGAGTGCATGCATGAAGCAAGGTCCTCAGGTTGCGGAGAGAGAGGCATCTCGGAGAAAGGTAAGGGTCCAGTGGACAGATGCGAGATTGGCAGACAGTCCAAACAATGTAGGGTCATCTCATCTCAAATGAGGAGTTCTTAGCGAGAGTCCCCAATGATCCAGCAATCATGGTCTCACCATGAGGCAGTTGTCCATAATCTCCCCAGCCCGCCTAGCATGCACATTGACTATGTGAAGATTGATACTACTGATACTACTATTGTCTTCCTCCCTCAGATGCGCCATCCTCCAGGAGCTGCCAGGACCCTGAAGGCCCTCCCTTGACACCTGAGGAGGAGCCACAGACAGATCCAGCTGTGTCACATGCTCCCTCGCTACCAGGCACCCGCACAGGTACAAGCACGCTGGTGGGCATTAGTTTATCGGCTCAGATGGTAGTGCACAGTGGGGAGGGCATGACACACTCACATAAGGAGCTGGCGGAGGCAGAGAGTGCCGTGGGCACTGGGAATTGGAGGGCTGCTGAAGACTAAGACCATGCTGAGAGGCAGATGATGAGCCTCTGGAGTTGTCCATCAGGCAGCAGATACTGGATGTCCAGCAGGATGCGCGTGAAGATTTGACGGAAATCCTTGGGGGTCTGCGTGCCATGGTCTCTGTCCATGCATAGCGTGAGAACGGCGTTGACCCTGAGCACCAAGTGCAGAGCCTCCTCCATTGAGAGAGTGGTGACTCTCATGGAGAGGCAGCTCCAGGAACTCAATCAGGGGTTCCTGGGGTTCCACTCTAACCTGCAAGCCCACACACTGGCAGTGAACTCAGGAGGTCACTGCCAGTGTGAGAGATGGATGAGGCACCTAGTCTCTCTGCTAGGTGCCCGTCCATCAATGGTGAGCAGGGAGGTCCAAACCTACCTCATGCTGGTGGACGAGCTGCCTGTCGTTTCTGTGGGCAGAGTGCAGCACACAACGACTATAAGTGGCATGCATTCTGGAGGATATTGCAATGCTCCCCCGACCGGTCCAGGAATATGAACCTCATCTTCAGCAGCCCAATGGTCCTCTCAACCACCGTCCTTGTGAGGCATGTCTCCTATTGTACCTGTCCTCTGCTTCTGTCCTTGGGTGCTGGAGTGGCATCATGAGCCACCTTTTCAAGGGGTAGTCTTTGTCACCCAGCAGCCATCCATCCAACCAAGCTGGAGTGATGAACAGCCTTGGCACCTGGGAGTGTCACAGGATGTAGGCATCATAGGAGCTGCCAGGGTTCCTTGCACAGACTTGTGATCACAATATGTCTGCATGTTCATGGAGTGGAAGCCTTTTCTGTTTGTGAAGGCACCCAGCTCACCTGCTGGCATCTTGCTAGCCACATAAGTGCAGTCTACGGTACCCTGGTTGCGGGTGAGCATAGCCATTGCTCGAGGCCTCTGGCTCGCTCAGCCTGGCTAGCTTCTTCCATCCGAAAATGAATGAATGTCATGACCTGTCTGATGAGAGCGTCAGTGGCCAGCTTGACGCAACTGTGGGCAGCTGATTGGGACACACCATACATATCTCCCACTGACCCCTGGAAAGAACCGGCTGCGAAAAGCTTAAGGGCTACTGTGGCCTTTAGAGCCACTGGCCTAGGGTGGTCACCTGCACAGTTGGAGGTGATTTCCGGCTCAAATCATCTGGCATATGGAGGTCACGGTGTCCCTAGAGAGTCGGAGCCTCCTTCGACACTGGACCTCGGACACGTTGAGATAGCTGGATCACTGCCTGTAGACTCTGGCTGTAGGATAGTGCCTTCTTCTGCAGACCCTTCTGCCTTGCACTTCCTGCTGGCCCTGCACCCCCTGTGCCTGTGCATCTCCTCCCACAGGTCGCTCCCTGGGATGCTGCCTTTGGACACCTGGCCCCCTCTCCCTTCTGTCCCTCTCCTCCTCCCAGGTGCCAGGCTGTTGAATCTGTTTCAACTTTCAATGGGCAATTCCTCTCCTCCATTGGACCCTCCTAAAAAGTCTCCAACTCTGAATTAGAGTAGGAGACTTCAGACAGTTCCGACTTACTTACCTGACTAGTCACCCAGGAAATGTTTGACAGTAAAATCCTAGTCTAACTCCTGGGTAACAGACTATAAAACTAACAGCTGCCCAACTCCTCCCTAACTCCCCACTAACCTCCCTGGCCCTCCAGTTCCCCCGATAAGACCTGACTACACCCCACCATCCGACTCCCTCCGGCCCCCTCATCGATTCTCCTCGGCCCCCCAACCCGACTGTACTAGCCCCCATCACCCAGCTCCACCCAAACCCCTGATTCCCCTGACCTGACTAGCTCCCACCACCTGACTCATCCCCTGACCCCCAGACTCCCCACAACTACCCCCACCTGACTTGAATAGCCCCTGCCACATGACTCCCACAGAACCCCCATCTCCACCCTTGACCTTTCAACTCCCCTCCAACCCAATCAGACCTGACCTCACCACCCTACCCAGCTGCCACCCTACCCAGTTGCCATGCTACCCTGCTGCCACCCTACCCCCTTATGCACTTACCTCATCCATCCCATTCCCTTACACACTTACTCACCCACCCTCCCCGCTTACCCTGTTACCTCACCCACCCTACTCCCTTACCCACTTATCTCACCCACCCTCCAAAAGTCTGCTGTGAAAACTGATTGTGGCTTCTGTGCAGATTCCCTTTGCTGATGTGTCTTAAGTTTCCTGTGCTGACTGAGTTCAGAAGGATCATCCATTGGAAGATTGACCAGAAAAATTAGAGGAAGGTAACTGGGTACTTTTCTGTCTGATCAGGGTTGGAAATAACGGTTCTGAACCTGATTGGAAGATTTGGGCTAATATTGTTTCACAGTAAAATGATGGTTGCATTAAAGTTGTTCTACATGTAGAGAAAGGTACTGAAGTGCTTTCATGTGTTGACATGAAGGAGAGCTATATGAGTTCTGCACAGTGAAAGGGCTGCAGATGATGGTACTTTTACAGAGGGATGCAGAAAATGTACACATAACTTTGCTATGGTAGTCATGACAAGGTCTCTTCAGAGTGTCAGAAATCTCTCTTGAAGCTGGCAACAAGTTTCTTTGCACTGCTGTTCCTCTGCTGAATTAATTGCTGCAATTTTGAGTCTTCCTCTTTTGGGGTCTCCATGATGAAGAAAAGTGGCGTAGCATGTAGCACACAACTACAATCCTGGAGATCTGAGCAGACCTTTTTTGTTATATGAGATGATCCAAACTAATCCAGAGACCTGACGCATACTTTCAATATACTGATGAATGTCAAGTTCAATAGCTATCCAGTGCATGAATGCACCTCACTGTACCATTGCTGGACTTATGCCTTGGAAAACCACAGCAGAATCTTCGGCCATGGTGGGAGAGGGTAGCTCTGATCTCACAAAAGCTTCCACAAGACTTGTTTCCTGTGTGAAAAAGTGATAGCACTATCAATTGCCCTAAAATTAAAGCATTTGTAGTAGCTCCTATGTGGAGAACTCCCAATGGCCTGCATTACACAATGCCACTGGTCACCAACATGCTGTCCATTGAACAGGATAGGTAAGATATTTTCTTTGATTACGTATATTTGATAGCTCTAACAAAACTTTTGTTCTTCTTCTTATTTAACAGAGTCAGATGAGGCATTCTCAGATTTCACCAATGACAATATGTTAATCAGTGTAGTTTTACTATCTTCTTAAAAATGCATTGCATTTTCCTAATGGTATTCAGCTGAATCTCTCATTCAAGTCACTTATTTGAAAGAACAGAGAACTGCAAATAGAATAATTCATGATGTGCTATAAAAACATGACGTTTTCTGCACTAGAGTTGAAATATTTAAATTCCTCTATAATGTAGTTGGTCATAAGTTTTTCTTCTCTATGAAAAACGAAGATTCCACAATTGATCGCGTAGAAACCTTTGAATTATTTGGAAAAGTCAATCATATTTTCAACAACTGCCTGCATTTATATAGTGCCTTTAAGACGCTCCTTTAAGACAAAGTGCTTCACAGAGAGATAGTCATACAGAAGTGATGCAAGCCAAAGAAAAATATAATGGTCATTTAAAGCTTGGTCAAAGAGTTGGGTTTTAAGGAGGATTTAAGAGGAATAGAGGGGTGGAGCAATTTAATCAGGAACATACAGAACATGAGCAGGGTGGATGAAGAAACAACAAATGATAGGGCAAAGGAAGCTGGGGTGCACAAAAGGCTGAAGTTGGAGAAAGGAAGTTACTGTTTCAGATAAATTACCTTTCATCGGAACTATTATGGTGAAAGGTCATTGACCTGAAACATTAATATTGTTTCTCTCTCCACATATGTCACCTGATCTGCTGAGTATTTCCAATATTTTCTGTTTCTATTTCAGATAGGTAAATCAATATCAATGCAGTGGGAAGCATAAGGGGAAGATAGAGAGGGATTAGAATAAATATGTTCCTTCCAAAAAAAGGGTGGAAATGCATCCCAGGTTGCTATGAGAGGCTAGGGAAGAAATGGCAGAAGTTCTGATCATCATTTTGCAATCCCCTCTGGCTACAGGTATGAGTGCTGACAGACTGGAGATTGTAAGACTGCTAACATTGTTTAAAGGGGGAGAAAAGATAAACCGAATAATTACAGGCCAGATAACCTAACCTCAGTAGTGGGTAAATTATTGGAAGAAATTCAGAGGGAGAGCACTAATCTTCATTTAGAAAGGCACAGATTAATCAAGGACAATCAGCATGGACTTGTTAAGGAAGGATATGTCTAACTAACTTGATTGAATTTTTTGAGGAGGTAACAAGGAGGGTCGGTGAGGGTGTCACATTTGATGTAGTCTACTTGGATTTCAGCAAGGTTTTTCACAAGGTGCCACATGGCAGACTTGTCAAAAAGTAAATGCCATGGGGTCCAAGGGAAAGTGGCAAGTTGAATCAAAAATTGTCTCAGTGGCTGGAAGCAAATGTTAATGGCCAATGGATGTTTTTGTAACTGTGATTTCCAGTGGGTTTCCATACTAGATTCATGTTTTTCATGGTAGACTTCAAAACAGGGGCCATAATTTAAGTTTGTAGATAATGCAAAAATTAGCCATATGGTTGATAGTGAGGAAGAAAGCTAGAGACTGCAGGAAAAATTAGTCAGGTGGGTTAAAAATGACAAATGGAACTTAATTTGAAGACGTGTGAGAAGCATTTATGGAAGGCAAAGAAGGCAAGGGGCTAGACAATAAATGGTAGCATACTGAGAAGTGTAGGAGAACAGAGGAGTTGTCCACAGATTCCGGAAACTGGCAAGACATGCAGATCATGTGGTTAAGAAGGCATATGGTATGCTTTCCTTTATTAGCCAAGGCATAGAATATAAGAGCAGAGATGTTATGCTAGAACTGTATAAAACATTAGTTAGGCAACAGCTAGAGTACTATGAGCTATTCTGTGCACCGCATTACAGGAAGGGCACGATTGCATTAGAGGGGTACAGTAGAGGTTTACAAGGATGTTTGCAAGAATGGAAAATTTTAGCTATGAAGAAAGATTAGATAGGCTGGTGTTGCTTACTTTGGAACAGAGGAGGCTGAGGAGAGATTTAATTGTGGTGTAGAAAATAATGTTGGGCCTAGATAGAATGGATAGGAAGGACCTATTTCCCTCAGCAGGGAGGTCAATAACCAGGGTCATAGATTTAAGATAATTGGTAGAAGGATTAGAGGGATCTTGAGGATAACGTTTTTCATCTCAAGGGTGATAAGGGTCTGGGACTCAATGCCTGAGGCAGAGGCAAAAGCGCTGATCATATTTTAAAAGTATTTGTATATGGACTTAAAGAGCTGTAACCTCCAAGACTATGGACCAAGAGCAGGAAAGTGGGCTTAGGCCACATAACTCTTTCCCAGCCAGCACTGACATGATTGTGGCCTTCTTCTGTGCCATACATTTTCTATGTTTCTATGTTAGATGGGCTGAGGTTGGGACAGAGGTGGATAATGTTACAGAGGTGAAAGCAGGCACTTTGTGATGGGACAAATATGGCATTAGAAACTGAACTTGGGGTTGAATAGGATGTCAAAGTTAGAAACAATTTGGTTTATCCCAACATAAGACTATGGTGTTTATGGCCAGCGTTTTATCCATGGGTGCGAACTTCAGATCCGTAGCACTGCTGTATATGGCATTACATAAATCACCGAGGCCATTTGAGTGGGGTTGGCAGTGCCTCTGGCCGCCCCTGCTAAGAAGGGCATTTGCGCGAGCGATCCCTTGTTATACCTGAAGCCTCCAAACTGGTACTGTCATGATGTCAAACAGCCTACCTGATTTTTTGATGCTCTACTTACAAACTTGGACTATGTAGGTCTGTTCAACATATTCTCGTCACTCACCAAATAATGTGTGTTCACTGCAAAAAGCCCAGCAGTTGTTTTAAAAGGGCCAGGCACTCAACTTGCAGGTAAGGTAATTTAGAATAATGTTTGCTATTGCAAAGTGTCTCAAAGTACTGTGGAGTGCTTTTGGAGGTATTGTGTTGAGTTCCTGGATTTAGCAGGAAATTGTGCTGCATCCTAACAGAGAGGGCAGGAGATTTGGTGACCAGTCTACATAAAGGTTGCAATAGGTATAGGGATATGCGGACTGCAATGGTAATGTCTTTAGGTCTGCAATATGACACCAAGATGAAGCAGAGGCTGCAGAGAGGGAAAGCTCTTCGAAATATGCATTAAGAAACATACCCACGTCCTCCATCTCCATACACAAAATGCCCTGTGAGAGAAAAAATTGACAGATTTGAGAGGTGTTCAAAATTAGGAGGGGTCTGGACAGAGTAGATAGGGAGAAACTGTCTCCATCAGCAGAAGGGTCGAGAACCTAAAGACACCAGTTTAAACTGAATGGCAAAAGAACCAGAGGCTGCATGAGGAAAAACTTATTCATGTAGAGAGTGGTTAGGATCTATAATGCGTTGCCTGATACTGTGGTGGAGGGAGATTCAATTGCCTTTCAAAAGCGACTTAGATAATTATCTGAAGCAAACTGATTTGCAGGGCTAGGGGGAAAAGAGAGGGGATTTGGACTAACTAAGCAGCTCTTAGAGAGAGCCCACATGGGCAAGATGGGCTGAATGGCCTCCTTCTGTGCTGTTACCATTTTATGATTCTGTGAATCTACAATTTAATGAGTCCTGGTAGTTCAATTAGTCCAGACCTGAAGTTTAGGCCCACAAATGCATCTTACACTGCCCCACAACCCCTCCGAGTTAAAATTGATAGTGAGCTCAGAACTACTGCAAAGAGTGGCAATGCAGGGAAATTTGACTTTGTGGATAAATGGAAAGGGAAAAAATTAGCAAAGAAAGGTGAATTGATGGTTCCAACTTTAAGGAAAAAGATGGTCCTTTGCATTTGTTGCGGAAATGAGTATGGAGATCTGGATGAAAGATTTAAGGAACGCTTGATAATGGAAAGAAAACAGATGGGAATGATCTGGATGATGCTGGAGAATTGGGTTGTTTTGACAGAGGAAAGTGAGGCTTGATGTGGTCCGAATCTGGTGTCAGGTGGTTAAACTATTTATGCAACAGATATGGTCAATTCTGCTTCTCTTGCACCTGAGCAAACAAAAATGTGGGCCATACCAGGAAAGAGTGGACGGGGGAATGGGGGAATATAAAAGTTTTGCCAGGGTAAAGCTGAAGACATGGTTGACCAGATTTACAGTTACACGAGTATTTTTGGCAAATAAGGGCCAAAGGCTCGGCAGTTGTGGCTTAGAAAGGGTTGTAAGCAACTTTTCCCAGCATGGACACAGAGGAAGTGAGTTAGAAGGAGTAGGGAAAGGTGAGATTTATGAAGACATGAAAGGTATAAGAAAGTGGCAGAAGATGACCGTGTATGTGATTAAGTCTGTGTAAAAAGATCACAGGGTATGGAAAGGTTGAGCATGTGACCATAAATATAGGTAGGAGAGTTTAGATGGAGGAAAAGATTTAGGGGGGACAGTAAACTCCGAGGAGTCAGTTTAAATGTCAAAGGGAACCAAGATGAAGACTGAAGTCACCAAAGGTGGATGTTTCAATGCAGAAAAAAAGGAAAGGAGGGAAGATATTTTGAAAGCTTTAGAGTATGTCTTGGGTAGGGGAAGTGTAGTAGAAAGCATAGATTTTAAAGGTGAGGCAAGGGCCAGAGAAGAAGGTTCAAAAGAAAGAATGCATGCCTGCGTAATAAGGGAGAGACAAAGCTGGTGATAGTGGCCACAGCATGATGCGGTTAGAAAGTGATGGAAAGTATAGCCAGGTGGGGCAAGATGTCTCCATTCAAGTTTTAGTCAAAACCAGGATGTCAAGCCAATAGGGTCATGGGTAGCAAAGGGCCTTGTTTATAGATGAACAAACATTTGAGAGAAATCTGGAGGGTTGGTAATGGTTGATTTATTGGTAGAGTTCAAGCGGTGGCGTGGGTGTAGTGAGAGGAAGGCAGATGACAAGGTTAGGGCTCAGGAGGAGTCCTAGTTCTATGGAGTCCCAGAGAAAGGTTGGTGGAAACAGAGGTTGTAACAGCTGTTCATAGAGGCAGCAACAGATGTCTCAAGAGCCTATGAGTAAATGTCAAGAGAGGCATAGAGGAAGGTTGTGTACTTATTTAAGGGAGACGTAAGCCTGAGTTAGCAGTAGAAAAGGAAGAAAACAGAGAAACACTGATAGGTTCAGGTAGTAATTGGGAGTGTAAAGTAATGAAGAGGAGAGAAATGAAAGACAGCACAACTGGGAGAAAGGAAGGAGAGGATAGGATAGAAAGGCCCAAGGGGATGGCAAAAGGAAGGGAAAAAAAAGGTATTAGAGTTAAGGGGCTTCATTCAGAGCAGCAACCAAAATCTGCAAGATTTCAGGTTACATTAAGTAGGTTTCATTTAATTTGTTCTTTATGGGGGGTGGTTCCTTTTCCATATTGTTTCATGCCATTGGGCTGAATCACCCCAGATTTGCACTAAGTGCGGTAATGGGCGGGAAAAAGAACGTGTTACCTGCCTGCCACGATGGCAGCTTTTCATGCCGTGTCGTCCCAATCCTGTCATTAATCATGCATTCCTGGAAAATACACTGTTTCGCTGGTGGGCAGCCTCCGATTTGCCCGCCACATCATCACCTCACTGTTTCCTCATGCCAGGTGCCATACTTAAAGTCCAGCTGGGTGCACACCTCTCAGTGTTTCCAGCCCAGGACTGCTGCACAGAAGACATGGCCCCAAAAGGCAAAAAGACTGCAGCCCACCCAGTTCAGTGATGTGTCCCTGGAACACCTTTTGGATGCCGGGGAGGCCCGCCATGATATCCTTTACCCCCACTCTGGCCGCAGGAGGGGCAGCAACATCATGGCTTGGGAGGCGGTGGCAACGGTGGGCAGTGCCAACACGCTGCAAAAGAGGACAGCCACCCAGTGCCGAAAGAAGATGAATGATCTCCTCTGTTCTGCCAGGCTAAGTCACTCTTCTCATCACTCTCAACTCACACACTCACAAACCCATCACACATCCAAGGGATCTTACTCACTGCCAGTTCAAGGTGCATCACCATTCACTCTCTCACACACAGCTTCATTGTCCTCATCCCCTTCACGGCACCACTCACCACCCACACATGTCAGGCATACTTATCAACTGGCCTGACAGGCACCTTGCTTACACACTGACATCTGTATTCATGTCGGACAAGCAGGCACACAACAAAATGGAGAGGTCGCAGACTGGTGGAGGAATGCCTGAAAATCAAGGTCTTCAAGGACTTTGAAAATAGAGTCATCCATCTGGCCGGCAAAGACTTGGACTGTTCCTGTGCTGACGGGAAGGTTGGCAGCGCTCAACTAAGGGAGAATCCAGCAGTGCAACATCCATCAGACAACCATGCTGTGAGTGGTGTGTCCTGTTTCACATGCCATTGCCATGCACCAATTATCTCCCCTTGCTTTTGCAGGCAATTCTGGGAAACAGCTGACCCAGGTCCACGACTCAAGCCCCAAAGACACCTCAGAAGAGGAATCTGCTGAAACCCTCATTGAAGACCCGTCACAGCGCTCACCCACACCCTCCACCAGCGCACAGACACACACCTCGGTGGGACCAAGCTTTAGAATAGCCTTGGGGTCACAATCTGGTAAGCGCATTGTACTGTCTGATCCACAGCAGGCTGAGGCAGGGACTTCCCAGGTTTTCAACACTCAAAGGACTGCTTGAGACAAGAAATCTGCTGAGTCCGAGTCAGATGATGAGCCTCTGGACTCAGTCATAGCTCAGTTGCTGGAGCTGCAAAGGCAAGCTCAGGAACATCGGGAAGGGATGTCCGCTGCACTCCTCAGATTGCAAGGCACAATGGAGGAATCCGTCCATCTTCAGTCTGAGATGATAGCGCCAGCATGCCAAAGCACTAAGGTTAACACTGGTAGGATGGCGGCCGCCATGCAGACCTTGGTCTAGGTCATCGGTCTTGCACTGCTGCGCAGGCTATACATCGCTGATGCCATAGTTGTCTTCCAACAGTGTCAACACAAGAGAGCTGTGGGGCGGCTCGATCGCTCAATCTCACTCCAGCTTCCCCTTCTCCGCAAGGAGTCAGCCGAGTCACCCCTTGGGCACCCATAGGGAGGAGGATCAGCAGGCGCACATCTCGGGGCCATCCACTCAGGTGACTCCGGGTGTGTCTGCCCCATCCAAATTCCTTCTTCCTGTGACCACAGCAGCTCCAGCTCCACAGGCCAAGAAGGGGGCCACTGCCACATAGCAGGACCCTGAAAGCAGGCCAGTGCCCTCCAGGTCTCAGTCTCCAGAGGACACTGGTCAAGGTCGTCACAGGCAGTCAGCAGGCTGCCTCCACCTCCACTGTGGATGTCAGGGAGCACCAAGACATAGCGACAGGGTTAGGAAGACTAAGAAGATGTAACTCTTTCGAGTTATCAACAGTCACAGATTGTAACTCTTTCGAGTACGTTCACAGTTCTTGGTTTCCGGGAGCGGGACATGAACCCACAACCTTCTGATTCAAAGGCGAGGGTGCTATGAACTGAGCCACAGCTGACACCTCGCTAAGAAGATGTAACTCTTTCGAGTTATCAACAGATCGCATGTAACTCTTTCGAGTACATTCATAGTTCTTGGTTTCCGGGAGTGGGACATGAACCCACAACCTTCTGATTCAAAGGCGAGGGTGCTATGAACTGAGCCACAGCTGTAACTCTTTTGAGTTATCAACAGTCACAGATTGTAACTCTTTCGAGCACATTCACAGTTCTTGGTTTCCGGGAGTGGGACATGAACCCACAACCTTCTGATTCAAAGGCGAGGGTGCTATGAACTGAGCCACAGCTGTAACTCTTTCGAGTACATTCACAGTTCTTGGTTTCCGGGAAACTCTTTCGAGTTATCAACAGTCACAGATTGCAACTCTTTCGAGTACAATCACAGTTCTTGGTTTCCGGGAGTGGGACATGAACCCACAACCCTCTGATTCAAAGGCGAGGGTGCTATGAACTGAGCCACAGCTGTAGTTGCACAGCCTGGGCATGGGTGTTAATCACTTGTGCATAATATTCACTTTGTTAATGTGCTCCCAACAATGCCTGCTTGCCTATGGCTCCTTGTTATGATGAGCAGTGTTTGTGTCATTTAAATGTGAAACCTTGGTTCCTGCACAAGATAAAGGCAGGGATCTCAGTACAGGGCCTCTTCCCCGTGCTTTGTGCAACCTTCCCAGCGCATTGATGATGTGCCTTCACTGTCACTGGTCACGTCAGTCATGCCTGCACCTCAGTGGGGCTTATCATTGCTGCCACATGTCCTGGATGGGCGACACAGAGTTCTGTCATTCTCTCTGTGCTCCTAGCGCCTTTGAGGTGCGGCTTGCACCCCATCTCATCAGCATTTGTGTCCGAAGACAGTGTGGTTCTGAAGGGTTCAGTTCACGAAGGATGCCATAGGATCAGGAGAAATTAAAGTTTCCCCGTTGCATCTCCATGAAATGTCCCTGTTCACAGAGTACAGGAGAGGTGCCATCGGCCAGACAGGAGCCAGATATTCACATAAGTTATGTGAGGATCTATGGAGTGTCCCCACTGCATGTTGTCATCATCCCCGTGGAATGTAGAGGCTATGGGCATCTGCTATGTCTCCATGACAGGAGCCTTATCACTGAGGGTATATGCGCTGGCATCAGCCGGACAGGAGTCAAAGGTTCACAGATGCAATGAGAGGATCTATGGTGTCTCCTCACTGCACGTCGTCATCATCATCCTTCACGAATCTAGCAGCTATGAGTGCGTCCTGAGCACGCCTGCCTCGTCTGGCCAGTGTAATGGCCTCATCGCCGTCATTCTTGCCTTCCAGGGCCTCCTCACCCTCATCACCATTGATGTCCTCCACATCAGAGGAGACATCCAGCTCCCCATCTTCTCTTTAGCCAGCTCCTTTCCTTGTTGCAGCGCTGGGTTGTGAAGGGCTCAGCAGGTGACAACAATGTGTGGACTGTATTGCAGGGTTCCACCAGACCAGTCCAGGCACCAGAAGCTCATTTTCAACATTCCAATGGTTTGCTCCACCAAGGTGCAAGTTGCAGCATGAGCCTCATTGTACCTTCTCTCTGCTGTAGTCTGAGGCCGCCGCACGGGTGTCATCAGCTATGTCCGCTGCGGGTAGCCCTTGTCCCCAAGGAGCCAACCTGCAGCCTCCGTGGACCCTGGAAGACGACAGGGATTTGAGACCTACTGAGAATGTAGGAGTTGTGGACACTCCCTGTGTACAGTGCGCAGACCTGTAGGATGCATTTGAGGTGGTCGCATACCACTTGAACATTCAGCCAATGGAAGCCCCTGCGGTTGATGTTGTTGACCACTTGTTGCCACGAAGATCTAAGTGCCACGTTAGTGCAGTTGATGGCACCCTGAACCTGTGAAAAATCTGAGATCTGGACAAATCCCACCACTTTTGCATCCTGGCTTTCCTGATCCTGGGCAAAATGCACAAAGTTGTGTGTCTTCGCGAAGATGGCGTCTATGACCTCATGGGTGCATTTGTGCATGGAGGCTTGCGATATCCCTCAGAGGTCACCTGTGGAGCCCTGAAAGGAGCCACTGGCATAAAACTTGAGCACCACGGTCACTTTCATGACCACTGGCAGTGGATGCCCTCCATGTCCCCATGGCACCAAATCCTGCAGAAGGTGGCAGATGTGACTGACCAGTTCACTGGACATGCGCAGTCTTCGGCGACACTGGTTCTCAGTCATCTGCAGGAATGACAAGCTCCGTTTGTAGGCCCTGGGTCTGGCTAAGTGCTGACCAGTGATGGTTAACTGTGGCTCTTCAGCGGTATATGTGGGAGCCCCAGCCGCCCCTTCCTCCTGAGGGTGCTGCTCCTCCATCTGCCCAGCTAGGCACCTCTTCTCCTTCATCTCCGCTCTCTATAAGCCATGAGGCATACAGCTAGGTCACCAGGCTCTACGCTCCTGATGTACTCCTCCTGTAGGATGGAAGGCAGAGACGTGTGGTTTAGCTTGGGTGCATCAATAACCTCTCTTGTGAAGACCCCTTAAGAGTGCATCCCAAAGAGTGCTGGCCACCACTTAAATGGCCAGAGTTTACTGCGTTGCAAGGCTGCCCGAAATCTCACTCACATCCACCCCACTCCACCTGACCGATTGGTGGCAGCTTCACCCGCTGGACTGCATGCTGTGCTCTCACAATGCAAGGCTGCACTGTTAGCTTGAACCATGGGGGAGACTGGTCCAAACCTGAATGATGACATTGCAAGGGGCTGTGAGCGCCTCCACCAGTGACTGCTCTATGGCCAACTTTCACAAGGAGATTGTACAAAATGCATAGTCGCCAATTGTTCTGCAGTCCACTAAAATGCTCATTAGTTTGCAGTCTGTGCCTGAGGGGTGAAAAGCTCTGGAGCATTTGGTGGCACTTTCAGGCTTCTGTGTTGCTTGAATGGGCAGGTAAGCTAGAGGCACGACTCCAAGCATGTCAATGTGGCTGCGTCTGAACTGTCTCAGCTGTGGAGCAATGGTCACTTTATACAAGGTTTCCTTAATGCATGGCCACTTCCCTCCCAACACCTCCTCCCCTCCCCCCCAACATTTGCCACCCTCCAATCTGCCGGGACTGTTCCAGAATCTACATAATTTTGGAAGATGACAACCAACACATCCACTATTTCCATGACCAGCTCCTTTAGTACCCTAGGATATAGATTATCAGGTCCTGGGGATTTAACGGCTTTCACTCCCATTAATTTCTCCAGCACTGTTTTTTCAGTAATACTAATTTCCTTCAATTCCTCCTTCTCACTAGACCTTCAATTCTCTGGCATTTCTGAGAAGTTATTTGTGTCTTCCTCCATGAAGACAGAACTAAAGTAGTTGTTTAATTGCTCTGCTTGTGGGGGCAAAGGCTGGACTGTGGCTGAGGAAAGTTTAGGGGGCTTGTGCACTACCATCAATCGCAGTACAGTCCTTGCCACCCCCCGACTTGCCTCAACCGCAGTACGGCCCTTGCCCCCTCAACTCACCTCAACCACAGTGCAGCCATTGCCCCTCCACAACTTGCCTCAATTGCAATGCAGCCCTTTCCCCTTAACCGCAGTGCAACCCTTGCCCCCAGCTCGCCTCAACCACAGTGTACCCCTTGCTCCCCAACCTCAACTCAACCGCAGTGCAGCCCTTGCCCCCTAAACTCGCCTCAACCTCAATGCAGCCCTTGCACCCCCCCCGACGAACTTGCCTCAACCAGGGGAGAGACCTCATCCTGAGTGAAACACAGCCAGAGTGAGTGTGGGTATTGGCAATATGGTGCACAGTGGGAATTCGGTGCAGAGGGGAAGAGGTGCTCTTTGCATTTTTTCTTTGCTATCCAACTTCTTAAATCTTCAGGGAGTGGTCTTGCCTTGCTGCAGCAGTAGAGGCTACAAAGGAGAGAAATGACTGGTAAGTAGTGGGTAAGGTCAGGTAAGTATTTACTACTTTTGTCCCTTATAGCTTAAGGTCTTTTTTGTGGTTTATAGTTTGTATATTCTGTAGCAATGAGGATCAGGAAAGAAGGGCCCTAGAGTAATTGATTTAAAAGGTTTAATTTAAAAGGGATAAGTCATGGCAGGAGAGCTCAAAGCTGTGGTGTGCTCCTCGTGCTCCAGTGGGAAGCCGGGAACATTTCCAGTGCCCCGGACCAGCATGTCCAGCTGCAGCTCCTGGAAGCTCGGGTTTCAGAGCTGGAACGGCGGCTGGGGACACTCTGGAGCATCCGCAAGTCTGAGAGTATTGTGGATAGCACATTTAGAGAGATGGTCACACTGCAGCTGAAGGGACTTGAGGAAGGAAGGGAATGGGTGACCACCAGGCAGACCAAGAGAAACAGGCAGGTAGTTCAGGAGTCCCCTGGGGACCCACTCGCAAATTGGCATTCCACTTTGGAGGCTGATGAGGGCGCTGGTTCCTCCAGGGAGTGCAGACAGAGCCAAGCTTCTGGTGCCACAAGCAGCCTGTCTGTACAGGAGGGGAGGAAGAGATAAAAAGCAATAGTAATTGGGGATTCTATAGTCAGGGGAACAGATAGGCGCTACTCTGGCCGTCAACATGACTCCAGGATGGTGTGTTGCCTCCCTGGTGCCAGGGTCCGGGATGTCACTGAACTGCTGCAGGGCATCCTGAAGGGGGAGGGTGATAAGGCAGAGGTCATGGTACATGTTGGTACCAATGACATAGGTAGAAAGAGGGATGAAGTCTTGCATCAAGAATTCAGGGAGTTAGGCAGCAGACTGAAAAGCAGGACCTCTCGGGTTGTAATCTCTGGATTACTCCCAGTGCCGCGTGCTAGCAAGCACAGAAATAGGAGAATAGCGCAGATGAATACATGGCTTAAGAGTTGGTGCAGGAGGAAGGGTTTTAGATTCCTGGATCACTGGGACCGCTTCTGGGGAAGGTGGGACCTGTACAAGTGGGATGGACTACATCTGAACCAGAGCTGGACTAATATCCTTGTGGATGGGTTTGCTAGTGCTGTTGGGAGGAGTTTAAACTAATTCGGCAGAGGGAGGGGACACAGAATATTAGCAAAATAGGGACACATCATAATACAGTAAAACAATCAAGTCAGAGGGAGAACTGCTGCATTAAGTTTCAAGAGAGTAAGGCAAGGCTGGATGGCCTCTACTTTAATGCCAGGAGATAAAACGGATGAGTTGAGGGTTAGGATTGACACGTGGAACTGTGATATAGTAGCCATCACTGAGATGTGGTTGAGGGAGGGGCAGGATTGGCAGCTCAACATTCCGGGATATAGAATCTTCAGGCGAGACAGGGGAGGGGGTAAAAGAGGAGGAGGCATTGCATTATTAGTAAAGGAGTCAGTTACTGCAGTAAGGAGAGATGATATATTGGAGGGGGCATTGAATGAAGCTTTGTGGGTAGAGCTTAGGAATAAAAAAGGGGCAGCCACATTGTTAGGTGTTTATTATAGACCCCCAGATAGTCAGCAGGAAATTGAGGAGCAAATATGTGCACAATTCGTGGAGGTGTGTAAAAACAATAACAATAGTGTAATTATATTAGGTGATTTCAACTTTCCCAACATTAATTGGGATAGACATAGTGTGAAGGGCTTGGATGGAGTGGATTTCTTGAAATGTGTACAGGAGAACTTTTTAGGTCAATATGTGGAGGGTCCGACAAGGGATGGCTCAGTGCTGGACCTAATTCTGGGGAATGAAGCCAGGCAAGTGGCTGAGGTGTTGGTGGGGGAGCATTTTAATGATAGTGACCACAACATGGTACAATTTAAACTTGTTGTGGGCAAAGAAATAGACAAGTTACAAAAAATTGTTTTGGATTGGGGGAGAGTGGATTTTAGAAAAATAAGGCAGGATCTGGCCAAGGCAGACTGGGAACAGCTACTTGTGGGGAAATCTACAGAACAGCAGTTTGGGGTGCTCAAAAAGGAAATGGAGAGGGCACAGGCTCAACATGTTCCCTCTAGGGTGATAGAAAGGAGTAACAAGCCCATAGAACCATGGATGACCAGAGCTATTCAGGATACGATGAGAAGGAAAAGAGAGGCTTTTAGCAGGTACAAGGGGAGCAAATTAGCGGAGGTATTAGTGGAGTATGGAAAGTGCAGGGTGGAGCTTAAGAAAACAATTAGGACAGCAAAGAGGGGATATGAGAAAGCTCTGGCTGGTAAAAGTAGGGAAAATCCCAAGATATTCTATCAATGGGAAGAGGATAACCAGGGAAAGAGTAGAGCCCATTAGGGACCAAGGGGGCAATCTATGGGTGGAGCCAGAGGACATCGGTAGAGTGTTGAATGAATACTTCACATCTGTCTTCACCCAAGAGAATGAGGATGAAGGTATGGAACTCGGGGAGAGAGACTGCGAGGTTCTTGAGCAAATTGATATAGGGAGTGACAAGGTATTGGAGATGTTGGCAGGCTTAAAAGTGGGCAAATCTCCAGGCCCGATGATTTGTGTCCCAGACTGCTGAGGGAGGCAAGGGAGGAGATCGCAGGGGCCTCCACTTGGAGAGGCAAGGTTTGATCAGGGATAGTCAGCATGGCTTTGACAGAGGGAGGTCGTGCCTAACAAATTTGATTGAATTTTTTGAGGAGGTGACCAGGTGTGTAGATGAGGGTAGTGCAGTTGATGTAGTTTATATGGATTTCAGCAAAGCCTTTGACAAGGTCCCACATGGAAGACTTATAAAGAAGGTGAAGGCACATGGGATACAGGGTAATTTGATAAGGTGGTTTCAAAAT
The DNA here is from genome assembly GCF_964194155.1 of Cetorhinus maximus. Lineage (NCBI taxonomy): Eukaryota > Metazoa > Chordata > Chondrichthyes > Lamniformes > Cetorhinidae > Cetorhinus > Cetorhinus maximus. Next base: position 58,381,369 of record NC_135879.1, read on the forward strand.
TGGCTTAGTTGTAGGAGACAGAGGGTGATGCCAGAAGGCTGCTTTAGTGACTGGAAGCCCGTATCCAGTGGCATACCACAGGGATCTGTACTGGGTCACCTATTATTCGTTTATATAAACGACATAGATGACTATGTGGGGGGTAGGACTAGTAAGTTTGCGGATGACACAAAGATTGGTCCAGGTGGTTAACAGTGAGGTTGAGTGTCTTGGACTACAGGAAGATATAGACGGTATGGTCAAATGGGCAGATAAGTGGCAGATGGAATTTAACCCTGAAAAGTGTGAGGTGATACACTTTGGAAGGAGTAATTTAACAAGGAAATATTCAATGAATGGCATGACACTAGGAAGTTCTGAGGAACAAAGGGACCTTGGCGTGTGTGTCCATAGATCTCTGAAGGCAGAGGGGCATGTTAGTGGGGTAGTGAAAAAGGCATATGGGACATTTGCCTTTATCAATCGAGGCATAGATTACAAAAGTATGGAGGTCATGTTGGAGTTGTATAGAACCTTGGTGAGGCCACAGCTGGAGTACTGTGTGCAGTTCTGGTCGCCACATTATAGGAAGGATGTGATTGCACTGGAGGGGGTGCAGAGGAGATTCACCAGGATGTTGCCTGGGATGAAACATTTAAGTTATGAAGAGAGGTTGGATAGACTTGGGTTGTTTTCGTTGGAGCAGAGAAGACTGAGGGGCAACCTGATCGAGGTGTACAAGATTATGAGGGGCATGGACAGGGTGGATAGGGAGCAGCTGTTCCCCTTAGTTGAAGGGTCAGTCACGAGGGGACACAAGTTCAAGGTGAGGGGCAGGAGGTTTAGGGCGGATGTGAGGAAAAACATTTTTACCCAGAGAGTGGTGACGGTCTAGAATGCGCTGCCTGGGAGAGTGGTGGAGGTGGGTTGCCTCACATCCTTTAAAAAGTGCCTGGATGAGCACCTGGCATGTCATAACATTCAAGGCTATGGGCCAAATGCTGGTAAATGGGATTAAGTAGGAAGTCAGGTGTTTCTTGCGTGTTGGTGCAGACTCGATGGGCCGAAGGGCCACTTCTGCACTGTGTGGTTTTGCGATTCTGTGAAGCATAGTACAGCCCTTGCCCACCACCCTCCACCCACCCAACTCGTCTCAACCGCACTGCAGCCCTTGACCCGGCACCTAACTGACTGCCAGCCGGGAAAATGCGACTTGCCTGTGCCCTCGCCTGAATATGTGGTGCCTCAACCTTGAAGTCTAATAGCTGACTCTTGCGAGTGCTGCACAACGCTACTATGCACTCACCATCGAATTCCCCTCGAAGTGCAGCTCATCAGCTGCATGCCTTATAGGTGCTGTTGTGATGCATGCTGACATACTTGGATGATCCAGTGTGGGGGTTGATTCCGGTGAGCTGGGCTCATAATGATATGTAGATGTATCACAATGAAGTTTCCGACGTGTGGCAGCAGGAAACGCAGCCCACCATTGACCGACGGAGCGGACGACTGCAAACTGGTTTCACAACGTTGTGAAGCCGATTTTTGGCCTTCCCGCCATATTGTCCGCTCACGTTCACCATGACATCTAATGCCAGCAAGCACGGAAAATTCTGCCCATTTTATTTATGACCTGCTAACTGCAATCTCAAACTATTTCCAGAGGTCTGTCAAAATTTATTACAATATTTATTGTGATTTGAAATTCACTCTGTGAGCGGAGTTCATTGAATAAATAGAATTATACAATTTGCTGGCACATTGCATTGCTGCAGTTTTTCCAAATAAGAAAGAAAAATCACAATTCACTCAGCTGGGCAATTCCTATGTTATATTTCCTAGCTGCCATGGGGAGATTTGTAATGCACTGCTTCACATAGGATAATTCAAAATAGCAAAAGTAAGTGTCATTTACATATTGTGAATTATATGCCACATTACAGCATAGTTTTACACCTACTTTTTGCTTTTAATGTGTATAGATCTTTTGTTCTTATGAAAACAAAGGAAAATTTTAGTCCTTTGGAAAAATCTGTTCATTGGAGTCTCGCACATACATAATTGCAGCCCATTAAACTGGGGGAGAATGTTCTCCCTGTCAGGGGGGTTGGGCGGGAGTGGGTGCAGGCGGGCGTGCAGCCGATAGCCGCCCACGATTGGCTGCGTGCCGCCATTTTACATGGGCGGGCCAATTAAGGCCCGCCCAGCATGATGCGCACCCGGAAGCACAGAGATGCCTCAGGGAGATCAGTTTGAGTTTCAAAAATTTTAAGAAATAAAAAAATTAATTAAGGCCTGACCCCTCATGTGAAAGTGTCACATGAGCAAGGACGTGTCTATGAATTTTACTGAAAATCTTTGTTTCACTTATAAATCATTCATGAAATCTCATCCTGCTCATGGATAAGGTTTCATGAAAAATGCGAAGGCCGCCTGGGCTCTTCGGCTCCCGCCAACCTTAAGGGTTGGATGGGCAGATATATTAAGTGGTTTAATTAGTTTTTAAATGGCTTTACTATGCCTTTGACAGTTCAGCGAGCACGCAGCCGACTCCGGTGTGTGCCCTCTGAACTGAAAATTGGAATGACGCACAGTGACGACGGGTTGCACGCCCAACGTCGCCGCGCGTCATTTTACGCGTCAGCAAGTGGGCCCCACCCCCGCTCGCCGAGCCGTAGGTTCTGGCCCTGGTCCCTAATTCAAGGAGAGAAAATGCCATTTTGTGTTCTCCAGTGAAATGTTCATGAGCCATTTACACTGAGATCAATGCTTTTTTAAAATCATTTACAGGGTGTGGGCATTGCTGACTGTGCCAGCATTTATTGTCCATCCCTAATTGCCCTTGATAAGGTGGTGGTGGTAGCTGCCTTCTTGAACCACTGCAGTCCCTGTGGGTCCCTAGAGTCCCTGTAAGTACACCCGCAGTGCTGTTAGGGAGGGAGTTCAAGGTTTTTGACCCAGCGACAGTGAAGGGATGGCGATATATTTCCAGCCCAGGATGGTGAGTGGCTGGGAGGGGAATCTCCAACTGATGGTGTTCTCATGTATCTGCTGCCCTTGTCCTTCTAGATAATAGCAGTCATGGGTTTGGAAGGTGCTGTCTAAGGAGCCTTGGTGAGTTCCTGCAGTGAATCTTGTCGATGGTACACACTGCTGCCACTGTACGTTGGTGGTGGAGGGAGTGAATGTTTGTGGAAGGGGTGCCAATCAAGCGGGCTGTTTTGTCCTGGATGGTGTCAAGCTTCCTGAGTGTTGTTGCAGCTGCAGTCATCCAGGCAAGTGGAGAGTATTCCATCACACTCCTGACTTGTGCCTTGTAGATGGTGGACAGGCTTTGGGGAGTCAGGAGGTGAGTTATTCACTGCAGGATTCCTAGCCTCTAACCTGCTCTTTTGGCCACAGTATTTATATAGTGAGTCCAGTTCAGTTTCTGGTTAATGGTAACCATTGATAGGATGTTGATAGTGGGGGATTCAGCTATGGTAATGCCATTGAACGTCAAGAGACGATGGTTAGATTCTCTCTTGTTGGAGACGGTCATTTCCTGGCAGTTGTGTGACGTTAATGTTATTTGCCACTTGTCAGCCCAAACCTGGGTATTGTCCAGGTCTTGCTGCATTTGGAGATGGACTGCTTCACTATCTGAGGAGTCACAAATGGTGCTGAACATTATGCAATCATCAGCAAACATCCCCACTTCCCACTTATGATGGAGGGAAAGTCATTGATGAAGCAGCTGAAGATCGTTGTGCCTAAGACACACTACCATGAGGATGTCCTGGAACTGAGATGATTGACCTCCAAAAACCACAACCATCTTGCTTTGTGCTAGGTATGACTCCAACCTGGGGAGAGTTTTCCCCCTGATTCCCATTGGTAGGGCTCCTTGTTCCTTGTTGCCACACTCGGTCAAATGCTGCCTTGATGCCAAGGGCAGTCATTCTCACCTCACCTCTGGGGTTCAGTTCTTTTGTCCACGTTTGAACCTAGGCTGCAATGAGGCCACTTTAGAGGAAAATTCCACCTACTCACTTTTCCAAACAGGAAAACTGTCAACTGTATAGCTTAGGCCAGAATTTTCCACCCCCATTGGCGTCGGGGTGTCATGGCGGGTGTGAGCGGGCAATATGGAGGGAAGGCCAAAAATTGGTTTTACGCTGTCATGAAACCAGTTTACGGTCGTCTGCTCCGCCCGTCAATGGTGGTCCGCCTTTCCTGCCGTCCAAAGTTGGGATCGTCATTCTAATACATTTGCATCTAACTATAAGCCCTGCTCGCCGGAATCATGCCCCCCCACGCTGGATCATCGGGGCACGCACGCCAATGTGTTTCACAACAGTACACAAGCAACATGCACCTGGCAAGCTGCAATTCTTTTAGGACTTCGAGGTTTGTTTGCCGACCTTTCTTCAGGCAGCACTTGTGGTCATTAACGCCAGGCTTTGCAGGCAGCATTTCATCACTTTTATGGGGCTCATGGGCAGGTCTCTACCTAACTGGCCAGCCTAAGGTGGCTTTTCAATGGTTGCAGGGCTAGGGCTTACCTGGGGAATGGGGAGAACTGGCCTCAGGCAAGGGAAGAGGCTGCAGGGCAAGGGCTGTAGATGGGGGGTGTCTAAAGTGTGTTTGTAGGCACGATGATCTGTGCAAGACCATAAGTCAGAAGTAGTCCATTTAGCCCATTGAGTCTGCTCTGCCATTCAATGAGATCATGGCTGATCTGATAATCCTCAGCTCCACTTTCCTGCCTTTTCCCCATAACCCTTGATTCACTGACTGGTTAAAAATCTGTCTATCTCAGCCTTGAGCATAGTTAATGACCCAGCCCTCTGCGGTAAAGAATTCCACTGATTCACTACCCTCTGAGAGAAGAAATTCCTCCTCATCTCTTTCTTAAATGGGTGACCCCTTACTCTGAGATTATGCCCTCTGGTCCTAGACTCTCCCACAAAGGGGAAATAATCTCTCAGCATCTACCCTGTCAAACCCCCAAAGAATCCTATATGTTTCAATAAGGTCGCCTCTCATTCTTCGAAACTCCAATGAGTACAGGTCCAACCTACTCAACCTCTCCCCATAAGAAAATCCCTCCATACTCAGGATCAACCTAGTGAACCTTCTCTGGACTGCCTCCAATGCCAGTATATCTTTCCTTACACAAGGGGACCAAAACTGTTCACAGAGTTCTAGGTATGGTCTAAATTGTGCTTTGTACAGTTTTAGCAAGACTTTCCTATTTTTATACTCCATTCCATTTGAAATAAAAGCCAACATTCCATTTGCCTTCCCTATAACCTGCTGAACTTGTATGCTAGCTTTTTGGGATTTGGTGAGGGTTGAGGAGGCAGTCTCCAGAGGAGAAGAGGCCAGATGGTGATGTGAGGGTTTGTGTGAGAGAGTGACTGGTGATGCCCCTTGAGTTGGCAATGAGCCAGTGAATGTGTGATGGCCTTGTGAGTGTGTGAGTTTAGAGTGATGAGATGGTTGCCTTACCCCAGCGGCACGAATGAGATCATTCATCTGTTTTCTGCACTGGATGGCTGACCTCTTGTGTGCAGCACTGGCACTGGCCACCTCTGCCACCACCTCCCAAGCTGGAGTGGTGAGGATAATGGGCCTCCTGCGACCAGAGCAGGAGTAGAGGATATCGCGGCGGACCTCCTCAGTGTCCGGAAGGCATCCCAGGGATGCATCACTGAATTGGGGGCTGCACTCTTGGTTTTGGGGCCATGTCTTCACCAGTGCCCTCCTGGTTGCAAGCATTGAGAAGTGTGCACTCAGCTACAGTTTAAATATGGCACCCTGCGTGAGGAAGCAGCAAGGTAACAGCATGGTGGGCAAATTGGAGGCCACCTGCCAGTGAGATAGCATGTTTCCTGTGGCTGCGTAATTAATGAGGCAGGAATGGAATGATAAGGCACCAAAAGTCACCATTACAGCCGGTGGGTAAAACGCCCTTTTTCCTGCCTGCTACCACATTTAGTGTAAATCTAGGATGATTCCGCCACAAGTTTCTGAAACATATAAGCACCATATGACTATCACAATAAAAATAAAAATTCAACTTAGTCTACCGATACACTTCATTTTCACTTAATGCATTATTTGCCTCAGGATAATTAATGAAAAACATAGATTTCCAGAAATATTTCTCGATCAATGTATACCTCTTGGATTACCTGGATTTTTAAATTGCAAAATGAAAAAGAAACAAATCAAACCTGAGCCATTGAATTATTGTATCTCATAAACAAACAGACATTAACTTTGAAACATAAGAAATGGGAACAGGAATAGACCATTCAGCCCCTCGAGTCTGCTCCACCATTCAATAAGATCATGGCTGATCTGCTTGTGTTTCGAATTCCACATTCCCATCTACCCCCGATAACCTTTGATTCCCTTGCCTAACAAGAATCTCTCTACCTCTGCCTTAAAAATATTCAATGACTCTGCCTCCACCACCTTCTGAGGCAGAGAGCACAACCTGATGAGAGAAAAAAATTCTCCTCATCTCTACCCTAAAAGGGTGACCCTTAATTTTAAAATGGTGCCCCCTAGTTCTAGATTCACCCAAAAGAGGAAACATCCTTTCCACTTCCACGTTATCAAGAAAGTTCAGGATCTTGCATACTTCAATCAAATCACTCCTCACTCTTCTAAACTCCAGTGGAAACAAGCCCAGTCTGTCCAACCTTTCCTCCTAAGACAACCCACTCATTCCAGGTATCAATCTAGTAAACCTCCTCTGAACTGCCTCCAACATATTTGCATCCTTCCTTAAATAAGGAGGCCAAAACCACACACAGTATTTGAGATGTGGTCTCACCAATGCCCTGTATAACTGAAGCACAGCATTTTTACTTTTATGTTCAATTCCTCTCATAATAAAGGAAAGCATCCATTAGCCTTCTTAATTACCTGAGGTACCTGCATACTAACTTTTGGTGACTCATGTATGAGAACACCTATATCCCTCTGTACCTCAAAATTATGCAACCACTCTCCATTGAAGTAATACTCTGCTTTTTTATTTTTCCTGCCGAAGTGACAACTTCACATTTTCCCACATTAAACTCCATTTGCCAGATCTTTGCCCACTCACTCAACCTATCTATATCGATCTGCAACCTCCTTATGTCCTCTTCATAACACACTTTCCTACCTATCTGGCTTCCATCTTTAATTTGTGTTCTGTCTCTTAAGGCTACCTTGCATATCAAACTAGTTTTGGGCTATTCTTTAGCAACGTTTCAGCTTGGTTCTTGCTTCCACACTTGGCAATACTTTCATCCTCTCCCTAATCTGACACTGATCACACACCTTTCAAATCTGCTATTGTCTCTTGATTTATGATCTGTCCATTGCACTAATAAATCCTGGTGACCAATGGCTATGCTTGTGCTCATTTTTCTTCTTCATCTTCTTCAGCCTCTCCTGTAGTATTCAACATTGTTGACCAATCCAGTTTCCTCCACAATCTTTCTTTAATGGTCTACTTCTGTGGCACTATAGTCAGTAGTTCCAATTCAATCTATCATAATTTCTTTGAATTATTTCTCTCCCATGTCCAAATAGCAACTTTCAATGTAGTGCAGGGCTCTATGGTTAATCTCTTTCCATTCATCATTCACATGTGACTTCTCAGCAACATATAGTCAGCTTCTATGTGCAAATAAAGCCCAATCTACTTCTCAGCCACTGACTATTACTGAACACTGTGCAATCATCAGTAATCATCCCCACTTCTAAAAAATTCTTTCGAGTTATCAACAGTCACAGATTGTAACTCTTTTGAGTACATTCACAGTTTTCGGTTTCCGGGAGTGGGACATGAACCCACAACCCTCTGATTCAAAGGCAAGGGTGCTATGAACTGAGCCACAGCTGACACCTCTTATCCCCACTTCTAATTGTATGATGGAGGGAAGGTCATTGATGAAGCAGCTGAAGATGGTTGGGCCTAGGACACTACCCTGAGGATCCTGAGAGGAACTCCTGTAGTGATATCCTGGAGCTGAAATGATTGCCTCCAATAACCAAAACCATTTTCCTTTGTGTTAGGTATGACTTCAACCAGTGGAGAGTTTTTCCCCTGATTCCCATTGACTTCAATTTTGCTAAAGCCTTCCAATTTTTCTTGATGCCATACTCAAACATATAAACAAAAAAACTCACGCTTAAAACTCAAATGCTGTCTTGATATCAGGGGCAATCACCTCTGAAATTCAGCTCTTTGTCCATGTTTGGACCAAGACTATGATGAGATCTGGAGCTGAGTGGCCCTGGCGGAACCCAAACTGGACATTGGTGAGTAGTTTGTTGCTGACTAAAAGCCACTTTATAGCAGTGTCGATGACACCTTTCATCAATTCACTGATGATTAAAACAGCAGACTGATGGCGCTGTAATTGGATTTGTCCAGCGTTTTGTGGACAGGCCATATGGGTAATTTTCCATTTGTCAGATAGATGTGCGTGTTGTAGTTGTTCTGAAAGAGCTTGGCTACAGGTGCAGCTAGTTCTGGAGAACAAAATAATAATAATAATAATACAGCCAGGATGTTGATAGGTCCCACAGCCATTACTGTATCAAATGATAGGACATGGAGTATATTTAATTGTCTGAAGACAGGCAGGCACCTCCAGAGGAGGCCGAGATAGACACCCACTTGGCACTTCTGGCTGAAGATGGCTGCAAATGCTTCGACTTTGTCCTTTGCACTGACGTGCAAGACCCTGCCAGCATTGAGGATGGAGAAGTTTATGAAGCATCCTCCTCCAATTAGTTGTTTAATTACCCACTACCATTCACGATTGGATGTGACAGGACTGCAGAGTGTAAATCTGATCTGTGGATTGTGGGATCGCTTAGCTCAGTCTATCGCATACTGCTTCTCCTGTTTAGTATTGTCCAGTGTTGTAGCTTCACCAAGGTGGCACCTCATTTTTTTTTAGGTATGCCTGGTGTTGCTCCTGGAATGCTCTCCTGCACTCCTTACTGAATGAGGGTTGATCATCTGGCTTGATGGTAATAGTAAGGTGAAGGCCAAGGGGTTACATATTATGGTGGAAAACCATTCTGCTGTTGCTGATGGCCCACAGAACCTTAATGATAAAAACAAAAAAAACAAAACAAAAACAGAATTACCTGGAAAAACTCAGCAGGTCTGGCAGCATCGGCAGAGAAGAAAAGAGCTGACGTTTCGAGTCCTCATGACCCTTCAGCAGAACTGAGTAAAGTTAGGAGAGTGGTGAAATATAAGCTGGTTTAAGGTGGGGGGTGGGGTGGGGGGAGAGAAGTTGGGGGGTGGGGGGTGGTAGTAGGAACAAGCAAGCAGTGATAGGAGCAGATAATCAAAAGATGTCACAGACAAAGGAACAAAGACGTGTTAAAGGTGGTGATATTTATCTAAGAGAATGTACTAATTAAGAATGGTTGGCAGGACACACAAGGTACAGCTCTAGTGGGGGTGGGGTGGAAAGACTGACAGGGCATTACAGGTATAGATTTAAAAATAATGGAAATAGGTGGGAAAAGAAAAATCTATATAAATTATTGGAAAAAACAAAAGGGAGGGGGAAGAAACGGAAAGGGGGTGGGGATGGGGGAGGGAGTTCAAGATCTAAAGTTGTTGAATTCAATATTCAGTCCGGAAGGCTGTTAAGTGCCTGGTCGGAAGATGAGGTGCTGTTCCTCCAGTTTGCGTTGGGCTTCACTGGAACAATGCAGCAAGCCAAGGACAGACATGTGGGCAAGAGAGCAGGGTGGAGTGTTAAAATGGCAAGCGACAGGGAGGTTTGGGTCTTTCTTGCGGACAGACCGCAGGTGTTCTGCAAAGCGGTCGCCCAGTTTACGTTTGGTCTCTCCAATGTAGAGGAGACCGCATTGGGAGCAACGAATGCAGTAGACTAAGTTAGGGGAAATGCAAGTGAAATGCTGCTTCACTTGAAAGGAGTGTTTGGGCCCTTGGACCGTGAGGAGAGAGGAAGTGAAGGGGCAGGTGTTGCATTTTCTGCGTGGGCATGGGGAGGTGCCATAGGTGGGGGTTGAGGAGTAGGGGGTGATGGAGAAGTGGACCAGGATATCCCGGAGGGAACGATCCCTACGGAATGCCACCAGTGGGGGTGAAAGGAAGATGTGTTTGGTGGTGGCAACATGCTGGAGTTGGCGGAAATGGCGGAGGATGATCCTTTGAATGCGGAGGCTGGTGGGGTGATAAGTGAAGACAAGGGGGACCCTATCATGTTTCTGGGAGGGAGGCACCTTAATGATGCCCAGTTTTGAGCTGCTAGGTCTGTTCTGAGTTTATTTCACACTGCGCCACACAACATGATGGAGGGTATCCTCAGTGTGAAGACGGGACTTTGCCTCCACCAGAACTGTGCGGTGGTCACTCCTACCGATACTGCCATGGACAGATGCAGCTGCGACAGGTAGATTGATAAGGACAAGCTCAAATAGGTTTTAACTTCTGCTGGTTCTCTCACCACCTGATGCAGGCCCAATCTGACAGATATGTCCTTCATGATTCGGCCAGCTTGGTCAGTACTGGTGGCATCAAGCCATGCTTGGTGATGGACATTAGGGGACATAATATGATCTTGCTCCCCTCAGTGTTTCTTCCAAATAGTCTTCAACATGGAGGAGCATCAGCTGAGGGAGGGTAGTAGGTGGTGATCAGCAGGAGGTTTCCTTGCCCATGTTTGACCTGATGCTTCGAGACTTCATGGGGTCCAGAATCAATGTTGAGAACATCCAGGGCTACTCCTTCCAATATACCATTACACAATCACCTCTGGCTGGGTCTGTCCTGCACATGGGATGGTGATGAAGAAGTCTGGAATGTTGGCTATAAGGTATGGGTCAATAAATATGACCACTTAAGGCTGTTGCTTGGCTAGTTTGTGGGACAGCTCTCTATTTTGGCACAAATCCCCACATGCTAGTGAGGAGGTATTTGCAGGGTTGACTGGACAGGGATGTGTCTTTGTTGTTTCCAGTGCCCAGGTCAATGCCAGGTGGTCCCTCTGGTTTTATTCTTATTTGACATTTCTGTAATGGTTTGTTACAGCATAGTGGCTTGCTAGGCTCTTTCAGAGGGCAATTTATGGTCTGGAATCACATGTGGGCCAGACTAGGTAAGGATGGCAGGTTTCCTCCCCTTAAGAACATTAATGAGCCAGATGGATTTTAATGGCAGCCCAGTCGTTTCATAAGACTGGCATCGTATTCCAGGTGTATTAATCAATTGAATTTAAAATTCCCAAGATATTGTGGTGGGATTTGAATTCGCGGGCTGGATTTTACTCTCCCCTGCTTATGGGTTTGAAGGTGGGAGGGGAATGTAAAGTCCAGTGGGCAAGCCTTCTCACCACCTACTTGTTCACCTCAGACCTGTCTGAAATTTTATGGGCGTGGGGGTGGGGAGGCATTGGGCAGCCTGCCTGCCCTTGGACCTACTGAGGTCCTTATGGCCAATTAAACCAGCCACTGCCAGTATTTTACATGTGGCAGAGGGAGACCCTGGCCTTGCAGAAAGCCTGACAGCTTCAGATACGTGGGCTGGTGATGGGCAAGGTGGGGAGGGGCTTATTTTGTGGGCTCTCTGGCCCATCGGAGACACCCCCCCCAAATGTCTTCTCCCCACCTTAACATTCCTTCGGGCGTCTTAAACCCAACCGCCTTCCCCCCTCACCAAGACCTCCGGTCTTATCTGTCATTCTGGGTTCCTCAGCATTGGTTACTAATCTCAGTTGGTGCTGCTGGGACTACAGAACTGCCAGCCAATCCAATTGTCTGACAGCAGTCTAAGGCGGGACTTCTTCCTGAGAAAGGGATGGACGTCTCGCCTTTAAGCAATTAACCCTGCTACCAGCGTTAAATTGCCAGTTCCCCCCACTCAACATTTTAGCTGGTGGGGGGGCACGGGGATGGAGCAGGGACTATGGCACTCCGTAAAATCCAGCCCCATGACTCCAGAGCATTAGTGCAGGCCTCAGGATTACCAGTCCTATACTATTACCACTACGCTACCATCCCAAGGCATGCTACTGACCTTGAGTTCATCTAAAATTCCTTTGTACCAAGTCCTGTTCATCAACGGAAACAACCACCATCACTACTTGTACTTATATAGTGCTTTTAATACAGCAAAGCACCAGGAGCATTGTCAATTAAAATATAATACTGAGCAACAGAAGGAGCTATCTGGTGAAACAGTTGAAACCTTAAAACGATAGGTTTTAAGGAGTATCTTAAAAGAGGAGATAGTAGAGAAGTAAATGACATATCATTCTTGTGCTCATTGAACTATATTGGCTCCCAATTTAGCAAAACTTCAATTTAAAAAATTTTACCCTCATGTTCGAATGCCTCGAAGGTCTCTCCCCTCCTTAGCTCTGTAAATTCATCGAATCCTACAACCGTTAAAGAACTCTGCAATTCTCCAATTCTAGTCCCTTGTGCATCCACCAATTCCTTCGTTCCACTATTAGCAGCTGCACCTTTAGCCAGCTAAGGCCCTAAACTCTGGAATTCCCTTCCTAAACCACTCTGCCCCTCCATGAAAGGTATGATATAGTGGCCAACACTGAGACCTGGTTCCAAGCTGGGCATGTTTAGGAGATGAATTTTTCAAGTTAGACAAGACCTTTGGAAAAGACAGGGAAATTAAAATAAAAGGAGTGGCAATATTGATTTAAAAAAATAGTCTTACAGCATTAGAAAGCATGAATATCAGTAAGTGTGAGCAGGCAGTAGAAATTGAGTAGAATTGAGAAACAAAGGTGGAAGACTTTAGGTAGAAGATGACAACAGACCTCCAGCTGGCAATGATGAAGGGGTGCATAAACATGAAAATCAGAGAAGTTTATGTCAAAAGTGATCATAATGCGAGACCTAGCTTTACATAAGCTTTTGTACTTTTCCCAGTTTGAGTTCCAAAACCAGCAAATTTCTTGACTTAATTCAAAACAGTTTTTTGGAACAATAGCTTTGGACCAACAAGAGGACAGGCATTTAGCATCGAGTAGAGAGCTGGAATTAGTCAATAATCTATTGGTAAAGGAACACCAAGTTAACAATAACCATGACATAACTAAACAAACATTGGATTCGAGAGGGAGAAGGATAGGTCACAATCCAATATTTTAAATTGGGGAAAGGCTAACTTTGAAGGAATGAGAGAAAAATTAACCAGTAAACTTTTTATTACACTTTCATAGGATGTGAGCATCGCTGGCACAGCCAGCTTTTGTTTCCTGTCCCTAATTGCCCTCAAGAAGCTGGTGTTGAGCTGCCTTTTTGAACCCCTGCAGTCCATCTGGTGTAGGTACACGTAGAATGCTATTATGGAGGGAGTTCCAGGATTTTGACCCAGCGACAGTGAAGGAATGGTGATATAGTTCCAAGTCAGGATGGCGTGTGGCTTGGAGTGGAACTTGCAGGTGGTACGGTTCCCTTCGTCTCCAGCCCTAAATTGCCCTTCTAGGTGGTGGAGGTCATGGTTTGAAACTGGTGGAATTGTTAACAGGTGAAACTACAGATAAACAGTGTAATGAATATCCAGTTCATGGTTCATGTTAATATTTTAGCGGTAATGTTTAGTTCTGGGAAGATTAAAGTTCAACTGTAGAAAATGGGATAAATGCAACTAAAGCACCTTTGAGTCTATTACACTTCAAAGGTTGGGGCCATGTTGACTTAAGGGATTAACAGCTAGAAAGGTAAGAGCCATGAAACAGAAAGAGGGCTTACTTAGCTAGAGAACTGAAGATGTAGTGTCTACACTGCTGGCAAAGAAGTGCAGTCCAGAGAGATGTTTTGTTTTGGGAATTAAGGCTACATTAGTTTAAAAGCATTCAATGAACTCTGAAAGGGTTGTGTTGTCATGAAGATGGGTGGAGCTTAAGAAGGTTCGCTGGTTCCAATTTATCTATGTGTTTAGCGGAGAAGTGTGTGTTCTACAGCAGGAAAAGAGGCTAGATACCAAAGAAATATTGCTGTTAACAGGCTCCAGGCAGTTAGGGCTCAGAAAAGCCATTCAGTGCAGCTGAGAGTTGCAGTCTCAACCTCGTGTGGTTCACAGCTCACAGAGAGAAGGCCCAAGGAGCAGTCCTGGGGAGCTGAGAACTTATGAACATATGAATTAGAAGCAGGCCATTTGACTTCACGAGCCTGCTCCGCCATTCAATAAGATCATGGCTGATAAGATGGTGGCAGAAGATCACTAGTTCCATGCTGGAGAGGGTTACAGCTCAGAAGAGGAGATCCATCGGTGCAGCCGGGAAATGGAGTTCGGAGAAACCCAGGGAGAGCTTAGTGAAGCTAGCAGTCTGCGAAAGAGTTGGAATTGTCTCGGTAATTATAGGCAGGAGTGTAGCTTTGTGAACCCCATGAAACGAGGTTTCAGGAGAAGAGATTGAACTATCGGGAGGTGAGTAGTCATTGAGGCAGTCCGAGTCAGAATGGCTGTTGAAGGAATTTAGAGGCTAAATCTTCAAAAGTGAAACGTTGAAATCTCTCATGAGGGAGACAGAGTTAATGAGATTTTGTAACTCACAATGGTCACTGACATCTGGGTGGGTTGCTGAGAAATCTATAGGATCTTTTTGGTTGCATCTGCCATCAGTAAAAATAAGGATGATGGGATTCGGGTATATAGAGAGACTAGAGAAGCTGTGATTATTCTCCTTAGAGTAAAGAAGATTAAGGGTAAATGTAATGGAAGTGCTCAAAGCTTTGAGGGGCTTTGATTAAGTAGCTAGGAAGAAACTATTTCCACTGACAGGAAGGTCAGTAAACAGAAAACATAGATTTAAGATAACTAGCAAAAAAGCCGAAGGAAAGATGAAGAGAAATTTCTTTGCTCTGTGAGTTGTTACATTCTTGAATACACTGCCTCAAAGGGTGGAGCAGCAGGTTCAACAGTAACTTTCAAAAGGGAATTGGATACATTTGCAAAATTAAATAAATTGCAAGGCTATGGGGAAAGAGCATTGGAGTGGGATTGACGACCCTTTTGAGAGTTGGCAGGTACAATGGGCCATATGGCCTCCTTTTGTGTGGTTTGATATCAAGACTGTAGTGGGGTCAATCATCCTAAACTGGAGGCAGAATTTTTCGCTGAGCAGGCTGACATGTGC
This sequence comes from Cetorhinus maximus, assembly GCF_964194155.1. Taxonomy (NCBI): domain Eukaryota; kingdom Metazoa; phylum Chordata; class Chondrichthyes; order Lamniformes; family Cetorhinidae; genus Cetorhinus; species Cetorhinus maximus. The sequence continues at coordinate 58,396,494 of NC_135879.1, forward strand.
CCGACCCACTCGAGTGTAAAATAGCGCGTGATGATGTCGGGTGAGCGCCCCGACGTCATTGCACGGCCATCAATTACGAGGTGTGTTAAGGCCATTCAAAAGGCAATTAAGACATATTTTACGTTGCATGTGCAATTTTGCGCTTGTCTCATGGGCAAAACGGGCAACTTGCTAAACCTCATCCAAGGGCAGGATAAAAAGGGTCAGCAGCATTACCAGTGTAAGTAGTGAGGAGTTTTGGGGATAGTTTATTGCTGGTTGCTTATTGGTACTTGGCACTTCAACTCTGTTCGGGGCTTCATCCTTAGCATTTCGAGGCTTTATTTCAGGAGTTACTGGTGTTTCCAAGGCCTGCAGAAAATTCAGAGTGTAGACCCTTCCAGGTATCCAACAGCCTTCTGTAACCCTAGTAATGGGGACTGTGGTCTCCGCTGGTGGCACCTCCTCTGAGGAGGAAGAGAGGGTCAGAAGGGAGAGGAGGCTAGGTGGTCCCAAGGCAGCCTCCAGAAGAGGGACCTGTGGGAGGAGGGGCACAGGCACAAGGGGCGCAGGGGCAGCAGGAAGTCCAAGGCGGAAGGAGTCGCAGATAACGCCACTATCCTACTGTCAGGGTTTACAGTCGGTGATGCAGCTACCTCAATGTGCCCGAGGTGCAATGCCGAAGGAGGCTTCACCTCTCAAGGGAGACAGTGACCTCCATTTGTCAGATGATCGGGCAGCTTCGACTGTATGGATGGACATCCCATGCCAGTGGCTTTGAAGGTCACAGTGGCCCTCAACTTCTATGCTTCTGGCTCTTTCCAGGGCTCAGTGGGGGATCTGTGTGGAGTCTCCAAATCGGCTGTCCACAGTTGCGTCAAGCTGGTGACAGAAGCTTTGTTCAGGTGGGTACTGACCTTTATTCTTTACCATAAAGATGAGGCCAGCCATGCTGAGCGAGCCATAGGCTTTGCAGCAATTGCTGGGTTCCCCCATGTCCAGGGTGCCATGGACTGCACACGTGGCCATCAAGGTGCCAGCGGGTCAGCCATTCGTCAACAGGAATGGATTCCACTCCATGAACCTGCAGATAGTGTGACCACAGAATGCATATTCTGCAAGTCTGTGCAAGGTACCTTGGCAGCTCCCATGATGCTTACATCCTGAGACACTCCCAGGTGCCGAGGTTCTTCAGTGCTCCAGCCCGACTGGATGGATGGCTGCTGGGTGAATAAAGGCTACCCGTTGAAAAGGTGGCTCATGACACCTCTCCGCCACCCAGGAACAGATGCAGAGCAGCATCACAATAGGAGTCATGTCTCCACAAGGGCGGTGGTAGAGAGGACCATAGGTGTTCTCAAGACACACTTCCGATGCCCGGGCTGTTCAGGGTGTGCACTACAATACCCCCCAGAGTGGGTGTGACTGATAGTGATTGCATGCTGCACTCTCCACAATCTGGCACTGGCAAGGGGAGATCCACTGAAGGAAGAGGATCTTGACGCAGCTGCACAGGCCACAGATGATGACTCCAGTAGTGTCTCAAAAGAGGAGCACGGTGAACATAAGAACATAAGAAATAGGAGCAGGAGTAGGCCATTTGGTCCCTCAAGCCTGCCCCACCATTCAATAAGATCGTGGCTGATCTGCCCCAGGCCTCAACTCCTCTTTCGTGGCAGCTCCTCATAGCCCTCAACTCCCTGATATTCAAAAATCTATCTCCCTCCTCTTTAAATACTTTCAGTGATCTGGCCTCCACAACTCTCTGGGGTAGAGATTTCCAGACATTCATTTCCCTCTGAGAAAAGAAATTCCTTTGCATCTCAGTTTTAAATGAGTGTCCCCTTATTCTGTAACTATGTCCGCTAGTTCGAGGATCCCCCACTAGTGGAAACATCTTCTCAGCATCTACCCTGTCAAGCCCCCCTAGAATCTTGTACATTTCAATAAGATCACCCCTCATTCTTCTAAACTCTGATGAATAAAGGCCTAACCTGTTCAGCCATTCTTGATAAGTCAACTCCTTCATCCCAAGAATCAGCCTAGTGAATCTCTTTTGAACTGCCTCCAATGCCAGTGTATTTTTGCTTAAATACGGGGACCAAAACTGTACACAATACTCCAGGTGCGGCCTCACCAACACCCTGTACAGTTGTAACAAGACTTCCCTATTTTTAAACTCCAACCCCCTAGCAATACAGGCTAAAATTCCATTTGCCTTCTTAATTACTTGCTGCACCTGCATGCTAACTTGTTGTGTTTCATGCACAAGAACACTCAGGTCCCTCTGTGCTGCACTTTTTTGAAGTCTCTCTCTATTTAAATAATAGTCTGCCTTTTGATTCTTCCTACCAAAGAGCATGGCCTTTCTTACATTAAACTCCATCTGCCCACTCAGTCTATCCGTCTATATCACCTTGCAGATTCCCTATGTCCTCATCACAACATGCCCTCTCACTTATGTTTGTATCATCAGCAAATTTGGATACATTACATTCTGCTCCCTCCTCCAAGTTATTAATATAGATAGTAAATAATTGAGGTCCTAGGACTGAACCTCGTGGCACTCCACTAGTTACGTCTTTCCAACCTGAAAAAGACCCATTAATCCCAATTCTCTGTCTTCTGTGTGTTAACCAATCCTCAATTCATACTAATACATTACCACCAATACCGTGAGCTCCTATCTTGTGCAATAACCTTTTATGCGCACCTTATCGAATGCCTTCTGGAAATCCAAATACACTACATCTACCAGTTCCCCTTTATCAACTCTGCTTGTTATATCCTCAAAGAACTCTAACAAATTTGTCAAACATGATTTTCCTTTCCCAAAACCATGTTGATTCTGTGTGATTGCATTAAGCTTTTCTAAATGTCCTGCTATTTCTTCCTTAACAATGGACTTTAGCATTTCCCCAATGACAGATGTTAGGCTGACTGGCCTATAGTTTCCTGCTTTTTGTCTCTCCCTTCTTTAACAGGGGTGTCACATTAGCGGTTTTCTAATCTGCTGGGACCTACTTGGAATCCAGAGAGTTCTGGAATATTTCGGTCAATGCCTCCACTATCTCTGCAGCCACTTCCTTAAAAACCCTTGGATGCATGCCATCAGGTCCTGGTGACTTATCTGCCTTTAGTTCCATTAGTTTGTCAAATGTTTTGTCCCTCGTGATAGAGACTGTTACAAGATCTTTCCTCTCATTAGCTCCTTGCTTATCTGATATATTTGAGATGTGTATAGTGTCCTCCACCGTGAAGACCGATGCAAAATATTGGTTTAAATTATGTACCATTTCCCTGTTCCTCGTTATCAATTCTCCAGTCACATCCTTCAAGGGTCCCATGCTCACTTTGGCCACCCTCTTTCTTTTTATATATCCGTAGAACCTCTTGCTGTTTGTTTCTATATTTCTTGCCAATTTACTTTCATAATCAATTTTCTCCCTCCTTATTAGCTTTTTAGTCATCCGCTGCTGGTTCCTAAAAAATTCCCAATCCTCTGGCCTACCACTAGTTTTTGCCACTTTGTATGCCTTAGTTTTTGATTGCATACTCTCCTTGGCCACCTTTGTTAACCACAGGTGGTTCATCCTTCTCACTAAGTCCTTCTTTTTGCCCAGGATAAATTTTTGTTGAGCGTTATGAAACATCTGCTTAAATGTTTGCCACTGCTCATAACTGACCTTCCCCTTAGTCTATTTTCCCAGCCTGCTTTAGGCAACTCTTTCTTCATACCTCTGCAATTGCCCTTATTTAAGTTGAGGACACTGGTTTAAGGCCCGAGTGCTCGCCCTCAAACTGAATTGGAAATTCTACCATTTTGTGATCACTACCCCCAAGAAGATCCTTAGCTACGATATCTCTTATTAGTCCCACCTCATTACACACTCCTAGATCTAAAATAGCCTGTTCCCGGGTAGGTTGTGCAATGTATTACTCTAAGAAACAATCCCTGGTGCACTCTACAAATTCATCTTCCATATTACTGATGCCAATCTGATTTGTCCAGTCAATATGCAGATTAAAATCACCCATGTCAATTTTAGCGCCCTTCTTACATGCTTCCATTATTTCCTGATTTATACTTTGTCCTACAGTGAGGCAACTCTTCAGGGGCTTATAGGAGACTCCCACCTGTGACTTCTTCCCTTGCAATTCCTTATTTCCACCCAAACTGATTTCACATCACGATCTATTGCACCTATATTACAACTTACCACCGCACTGATACCTTCCTTTATTAACAAGGCTACCCCACCTCCTTTTCCTTTTTGCCTATTTTTCTGGAACATCGAATACCCTTGAATATTGAGTTCCCAGTCTTGGTCACTCTGCAACCAAGTCTCTGTAATAGCTATCAAGTCATATTCATTTATTTCTATTTGTGCCATCAACTCATCTATCTTGTCGCAAATACTGCATGCATTCAGATAAAGACACTTAAGCTTTGAATTTTTACCATTATTGCTCATTCTGGTTCTGATTTCTGCTGCACTCTTCTGCTTATATTTTTTGCCCCTTCCTGTCACATTTTGATTATCTTTCACCTCTTCATTACCCTGCACCTCTGCTCTCTCGTTTCTTTTTGATTTTTTAAACTTTCCTTCAATTGACCCCTCCCCCCACTAATTAGTTTAAGTTCTATCTACAACACTAGTTATACAATTCACCAGGAGACTGGTTCAAATGAAGCCTGTCCCAAAGGAACAGCCCTCTCCTTCCCCAGTACTGGGGCCACTGCCCCATGAATCGGAACCAATTTCTTCCACACCAATCTTTATTTATGCTAAATAAGTAGCATTTACCTTGCTAATCTTATTTACCCTATGCCAATTTGCACGTGGCTCAGGTAGTAACCGGAGATTATTACCTTTGTGTTTTCTGAGGGTCTGAGGCAGAGTGAGGTATCCTTCAGGGAGGCAGGGACACCTTGATCTAACGCTCCTTCAGCTAGGCTACCAGCCATGCCAGGGCCCCATCCTGGATGTCACCCCCATCCTGGATGTCACCCCCATCCCGGATGTTTGAAATTACCCTTTCATTTGCACCCAAAGTCCACTCAATGCCTACGCAATTAAGTATCGTTCACTCACGTCCAGCATTACATATTGGCGTACCCTACAGCAGAAAGAAAAAAGGCGGAGCATGCTAAGGCCATCAGAACCAAAGCAAATGTAATGTTATTGTCACATTGAAAGCATAATGACATTACCATTACCGGCATTGATGTTCACACCAGCAGACACATAAACCAAACATAAATGAACAGAAAATCGCCCGCGAACTGTCCATCTTGTGCTCATGGTGCCTTTAACTTACGTTTCTGAGAGCTACATCTTGGTGCCTCCCTCCCTCTCGCTGGCAGTGGCATTGGAGACAGCCTGCTGACTCTGCTGTCTTGTTGACATTGATGACCTTGGCCGTCATCCTCTGGCTAGTGGAGCCTGTGCTGGGCCCATCTGGGAGGGAGCGGCCAGTGCCACGGCTGGCATCTCCCCAGTCATCACAGCCTCATCAGATGACATGGTCACTGGCTGAGGGGGCGGAGGAACTGCTGCCATCATCCAGAGCACCCTGAGAGGAGACCGCAGAGATGAGAAACAGCTCATGCGCCAACATGAGGTCACTCTGGACCTCCCTGCTCACCATTGATGGACTGCCACCTAGCTGGGATACTGGGTGCCTCATGCATCTCCCACACTGGCACTCAACACCTGAGGTTATTGCCTATGTGAGGGCTTGCAGGTTCGGGCGCAACCCTAGGAGCCCCTCATTCTGTCCCTGGAGCAGCCTCTCCATGAGAGTTGCCACTCTCTCAATGGAGGAGGCAGTGCGCTCAGCCATGAGGGTCAACGCAGTGCTCATGCTCCGCATGGACTCCTCCACCATGGAGTCCATAGCACGCACACCCTAATGGATCTCCACCAGATCTTCCCGCACATCTTGCTGGACATCCAGCATCTGCCACCTAATGGATGACTCCAGAGGCTCATTACCAGCCTTCGACTGAGCATCGTCCTGGTCCCCAGCAGTCCTCCAACTGCTGGCGCCCTGGGCACTCTCTGCCTCTGCCTGCACCTCAAGCAATTGTGAAGTACCCTCACCAATGTGCATTGAGATACTAGCCAACGCTCTAATGCCCACCGAGGTACTGGTATCTGCGCTGGTGCCTGGTTCAGAGAGCGGGTGTGACACAAGTGCAAATGAAGCCCAGTGGTCCTCCGGCATTAGGAGTGGCCCTTCGGGGTCCAGAGGCCGAGTGCATGCTGGTGAATCTAAAAGGGAAAGCAAGGACATGTCATTAGTTAAAGTCATCGCACTGTCACTGTGCATGCCACACACCCTGGTGAGATAACGGAGATCTTCATCATGGTGCCACCATCTTTCAATGATCAACGGGGAGGCTCCCATCAATGAAAAGGCTACACTAGAATGGTTGCACAATCCAAAACTCTCACCTCTGTGCACTGCGCTGTTACCGTCGTCTGGTACCCCCGCCTCTCAACGTCCAGTTGCATGCGGAGCATGCCCGCTCTCCAGCTCAAGGGAGTTCTGCTCGAACTTGGTTACCAGCAGCAGGTTGGGCGGGCCTCCGCCTGTACGTGACCTCTCTGCTTGGTTATGGCTTGTCTTCTCCTGAAAGGACAGAGGAGCACTGGTTAGTCCACTCTCTACCTGCAGCGCCATTGCAGCCTGGCCAACCCCAGCTGAGGAACAACTCGCAGGGCACATCCGAGTCATGCCCTCAAGCCACAAGACACTCAGTCCAAGCAGCCTGAGCTCACCCCCTTGGCGAGCTCCAGTGTCACTGACAGTTGGCCCTCAGACTCTAGCACTCCTGAGGTCCACGGTGGGTACAGCCAGACCTTAACACTTCTGCACACTGACCCATGCCAACACAGTACTCACCCTTCCTGAGCACAGCAGGTCATTGAACCTCTTCCGGCACTGCACCATGTCATGGCTGCTAACCAGCGCTGCCCTACCTCCTCCCATGCCCTCTTTCCCAGGTGCGATGGCCTCCTCCTCCCATCTCTGGGGACAAGGGTGTCCCTCCCAGCAGCCACCTCCTCCAGAAGGACCGCAAGGCACTCATCCATAAAGTGGGGGGCAGAGTGCCCACCCAACTTTCCCTCCTGCCTGGCACCTCCAGCTGCACTTGACTCCATCACTTTGCTAACGCAGAACAGGCGTTCTTCCGTGGCAGCCTTCCAGGGTCTGCCTGGGCTGTTTTAATCCGGCCGCCGCCGGGTAGCCATTGGACCTGGCAGCCAACAGGCCTCTGCTTGGCCCTTCCCGGCCAGTGATGAGCTGCGTTTCATGCTGGGCGGGCCTTAATTAGCCTGCCAGCGTGAAATCGCGGTTTGGGGCCGATCGTTGGCGGCAGCCCACTTCCTGGCCGCTTCCAGGCCTGCCAACCACACCTGCCCACCAAACTCAAATTCCTGGCCTGGAAAATTTGAAGCAATTTAGGGACCTGCATCCCTGAATGCTGAAGGAAGTCAAAGTTAAAAATAACAGACTTATCACAATCTTCTTCTTGGGTGATGATCTTATGCCAGTGGATTGGAGGGTTAACAATTTAACACCATTGTTCAAAAGAGAGAAAGAAGTAAGCCCAGTAACAATAGATCAGTCATCCTAACAATGGGCACGACTTAGAGAGTACTGAGGGTTTACACCTGGGACCACTGCTATTTCTAATTTACATCAAGATTTGGATCCAGATTTGCAAACAGTATCAAATTTAAGAGGGATTATATACTGAAAACTGTACAGCATATGTCAGATAGTCCTGATCAAACTGTACAGTGCTTTGTTCAGAATATATCTTGAGTACTGCCCATATCAAGTCTTGGAAGCAGTGTAGGCAAGAGCCACAAGGATGACCCCCCCCCAGGTTTTAGATAGGTGCCTCCTTGGAGGTCCTCATGTGTAAGATCAGAGAAAGAAGGGAAACAGTGTTCCCTAGCACTCATGGGGCCATCTACAGGATGAATATCCAATGAGGGTGGAAAGGAGTGGCTGAGAGGGTCAGCATAGTAGCATCACCCCAGAAACTGAGTTCAGTATAGGAAGAGGTTAAATTACCTCACAAGGGAAGCAAGGTTGAGTACAGATCTTCATCTCTCCATGAATCTTAGCACTTGTTGACATTTCTCTCACCTCATGTCTCATCTCTCAACAAAACTCCTCTTCACTACATCGTTCAGCTTATAATCACAAGGGCACACTACAATACGATCTACTCCCATTCCAAACATACACACTTATTCCTTTGCTCTCTACAAACCATGTACCAACACCATTTTCTTCTCACATTCTAATACAAGCAGAACCAGAAACTCCTTCCAGTACTCCTTCCTTATGTCACATTCCACACACATGGCCTTGTATTCATCACCTCCCCATTCTTGTTATATCTTGCTTCTTCTCCAGCTCACAGCATATGTACTATACACATAAACCCTGCTCATTTCTACTTAGCTTTTCGACAGCCACTCATTAAATCTTGCCTTCTATTTGTAGGACAAAAGAGCACATAATGCTACGGAGAAGGGCAAGGCCAGGAAAAGAGTAGCTGATAACATTACTGTTACCCAAACGAAGCAAGAAGCCCTGAAGATTAGCGACCCAGGCAATGCCATGAACTTCAGGGAAGGCGAGGTTGGCAGCTAAGTTGAGCAGGGTGCCTGCATGTTACTTCCAACCCTTCTGTCATCTCAGTAAATATTCAGTACGGTTCACAACTTTAAAGTGCATTCTGAAGATTGGCACCTGTTAATATCCAACCTGTCAGTGCCAGCCTAATATTTGTGCCTTTTTTCCTTCCTCTAGGTCCTTTTTAGAAATTGGAGGCTGCAGAAGAAGACGTCTTGGAAGAGGACAATCCTAAATCACACGTTCTTTTGCTCAAGCACACTGACATTCCATGTAGGTTAAGACAGTGAACCAGTGAGCAGGTGAGGGGGATGGGGGTGGGAGTGGTAGCAGCAAGAAAAATGGTGAAATACAAGGTACCAGAGAGAAGCAGCAGGTCCTGGAGGCAGGAACATCCAAGGAGCGCATTCACCGAAGGAAGAGATCCTCTTCTAGCTATTCTAAACATGATAGAAATTAGGGCTTCAAGGGCTGAGCCATGAAAAGAAAACTGCTTGCCTGTCCAGATGCCTGAACCTGTGCTTCAGCAGTCCTCTGATGTACTGTTTCAACAGTCCCTGAGCAACTGAGCAATCTTTTTCAGCACCAATGCTCACTTCCATAGTGTGAGGAAGGGGCTAGAAAATGTGCACTAAACATTGTCTGCTTCACCTACCCTGATCAGCAGGCCCCAGGTGGTGGGGTTCCAACTAATACAGTCATAAGTCAATCCCAAAAAAGTAAAGCTGACAACTGTCACCATTGGCACATGGAATGTGCTCACCCTCAAGCACAACGCCAGAGCTGACAACTCTGAGAGAACTATTCTTGTCGGTAGAGATCAGGCTAGGTACAGTGTCCAGATTGTTGCCCCTACCATGACCCATCTACCTGAAGAGGATCAGCTCAAGAAAATCAATGTAGGTTACACATTCTTTTGGAGTGTCCGTGGAAAGGAATGCCGCAAAGCTGGTGTTGGCTTTGCTGCCATGAGCCTCTTGTCAGTAAGTTAACTTGCCTTCCGGAGGGTGTTGATGATAGTCTGATGGTGCTTAAATTCCCCCTGCAAGGCAATAGGCAGGCAAGTGTCTCAGTGTGTACCGCCCTACCATGACCGACCTTGATGAATTCAAGGATAAATTCTATGATGACCTCCAACCCTTGATTACTGCTGTACCAAAGTCAGGCAAGTTTATCATTCTTGGTGACTTCAACACAAGTGTTGGTGCATATTACCAGGCATGCGAAGGAGATCATTGGAAAAAATGAGGTTGGCAGTTGCAACAACAATGGTCTCCTCTGCTGAAAATCAATGAATGATGATGAATGGGATAAAATTTTATAAGATGATTATGTAAATTAAAAGTAAAATGGAGTCATGTAGAGGAGCACGTGATTGCTTGGTTATTGGTTCAGCCCAACAATAAGCTTATGTGAGCTGGTTGCCATGGGAACTGGGGGCCCAGGTTAAGTCCTATTGAAGCCCAGCTTTCACACCTGGGTGCAAAGGAAAGAGCAGCTGGCCTCGTTATAGGCAAATTTACAGACTCTCAGGCAGTCAGAATCAGAGGCCCTTAGACAGTCAGACCTCAGAGAGATAGAAAGCGAGAGAGAGATAGCCTTGGTTTAACATCTCACCCAAAAGATGGCACCTCCAACAGTGCAATGCTTCTTCAGCATGTCAGCCTTGAATTTTGTGCTCAAGCCCTGGAGTGGGACTTGAAGCCAGAATTTTTTGATTCAGAGGCGAGAGTGCTACCATCTGAGCCACATCTGACACAATGGACAGGGTGTCCTGCAATGGTACAAATGGGTACCTTCCTTGCATATATATCCCATGCTGCAGCATCTCTATTTCAGAAGCCATTGTATTAGGTGTTGCATCAGCTACCTGCAAATCTTTCTACTTTTCTTTCACTTCTTCCTGACTCTTTTCAATTCGCTATCTGTTCAACATTTAATAGTAGGTTGCAATGCTTTTTGAGGCTTTCTAAAGGCTTTCAGAATTTTTACCAACCTTTTAAATTGTGCACACCCCTTTAGATTTCACTTATACACAATTATCTGCTGTCAACACTAGTTTGCTGCCTGCACATGTCCCTGGACTGCACCTAAAATTATGGTAATGAAATGATCACAGAAAACAAATGCAAACAGCATATTTTCATTTGTATCTGTCTAAAACTTGCCAATGACAATGAAGGGCTAAGTGTGTAACGGAGGTACAGCTATGGTGTGCAGTTCTCCTTTTAAGAACTCCTTGTGGGAAATAATAAGTGCACATCCACAATAATAAAAATAGCACTTAAAACTATTTAAAGTTTTAAATAGTGAAGGTGAATTTAGGCAGAACTAGTTAAAAGAAAGTTATCTCAATACGTTTATCTAATCAACTCTAACAAGGTGTGCTGCTTCAGGTTATTTTTTGTTGTATTACTTCAAAAATGTTTGTTGAATAGTCATCTAAAAAACTAATGACAAAAATGATTAGCTAATATTGTTCCAAATAGTTTTAAATGACTTAAGAAGCAAATATAGTTTTCAACTATAATAAGTGACACATTTCATGGTCACATTTCTTTTTTATTACATGGAATCCTGAGTCCTAAACAGTGCTTTGGGGACTGTATTCTGCAATTTAATTCTTTTAGAATTAGGAACATGGATTAATCATGACTGAATAAGTGAAATCCGTTTTTATTATGGAATTGTAGGACTTTGAAATTTTATGCTGCCAATCCGTCAGTCTGTGAAAATCGCCAATCAGGAGCCTTGACTATAATATTAATATATTGGGGGTGAATTTCCACAGAATGGGTGGAATTTTCCATAAATGAGACTAAGCGCAATGGCGGGCGGTTTCAGTAGCGCCCACCCTGCCGAGTGGAATTGTGGGAACTCACGCCCGATTCTGCACTTGGAGTCTCATTAATTATGCAAAGGCACGTATCGGTCCAAATCACCGAGCAGGTCGTGAGTTGTTTGGTTGGTTGGTGGGTTCGCAGGTCCAGGTGCATATTTAAAAGCCTATCCAACACACAATCTCACTCTCTCCAGCCTACCAGAGATGTCTGGCAGCCAGAAGAGGAAGGCAGAGAGCCTGAAGTACAAGGCAGCACTCCGCTTCACGCACCAAGTCCTCCAGGCCTTGATCAGAGGGGTGCAGGCGCACAGGCACGTGCTCTATCCCAGGGATGGCTGCAGGAAGCACAGCAGCCTCACTTCTCCAGCCTAGGAGGCTGTCGCGGAGCAGGTCAGCACGGCTGGAGCCCATACCCAAAATGCCGCCCAGTGCAGGTAAAGGATGAATGATCTAATCCGCACTGCCAGGGTAAGTCATCCTTCAACACCCTCCAATATCAAACTCTCATCATGGCATCAAGCACTCCATCAGCTACTCTCTTCAGGGCCCTCACGCAAATAGTAGCAGGGGACACATATCAACACTTGTTCTCTCACTGAGAGTTTTACATCACCACCATCCTATCTGTCATGTTGCTCACACTCCATCCTCTGGCCTTTCTGGGGAGGGCACACCACACACAGGGAATATACATCTTAACCAAACTCTGCTCCATCCCTTCTCATCATGTCCCTTTATTCTTCATACAGGCCAAGCTGGCACACAACAGGCGCAAGAGAGCTCAGACCAGGATAGAGAAAGCCGACATCATCGCCCTCACGGAGTTTAAGGAGGTTGCAGCCGAGATGGCTGGGGAGAACATGGATTGCTCCTGTTGGGAATGTGAGATCGGCCTCTCCAACCAACCCAGTACGGATCACAGCTCCATCACTTCATCAAATCTTGACATTCACAGTAAGTCATGTGCAGTCTTATCTAGCTCATGCTCATTAGCTGCACGAGCAGATTGAGGCCCCTAAGCAAGTCCAGCACCACCAGTGCGAGCCCCCAGATTTCATCCGAAGAGGAAACTCCAAAAGAACCATCACGACGCCAACACGCAGCCTCCACCAGATCAGAGACAAACGTCGGTGGGGCACAGATGTAGATTAGGCTTGGGCTCACTTTCTGAAGAACACCTCACTGACACATCCCCGCAACAGTTAGAGGCAGGGACAGCCAAGGTCTCCAGCACTCAGAGGGCTGCTGGAGACCAGCTACCCACTCAGTCTGAGTCAGATGATGAGCCTCTCGAAGTGGCAGCCAAATCTATGCTGGAGAGGAAATGACAGGCGGTGGAACATCAGGCAGAGTTTCAGCAGTCATTCAGCAGACGAGAGCAAATGGTAGAGGAGTCCATCAACATTCAGTCTGATGTTGTGGCTTTGACATGTGAGCGCCTCAAGGTCACCATGCAAAGGCTGGCGACCACCATGCAGAACTTGGTCCAGCAGGTTTGCTGGATTTGCGCTCGGCCCTGCACTCCATGGACACACAGCCAGGCGGGCACAATCAAGGTGTAGGCGACATGGGGACAAGGCATCTTGACCCCCCTTCAGGTGCATCATCTTCTGCAGGAGTCAGGGCGGGGCCTTTGGGCACCCATAGAGAGGATGAGCATCAGCCTGACACTTTGGGGGCCTCCTCTCAGGACACTCCAAGGGTGTCAAGCTGATCACAGCCCCCTCTGCCTGTCACCCCATCCACTCCAGCTTCACAGGCCGCTGAGGGTGCTTCTGCCCCTGTGCAGGTGACCCTTATTAGGCCGGAGCCCTCCAGGTCACAGGCCACTAAAGGACATCTGCCAAGGTCATCACAGACATTAGGACGTAGCAGTCAGCAGGCTGCCTCCATCCCTGCTGTGAATGTCAGGACTGCACTCAGGTGTAGCGCTAGAGTTAAGAAAGTTAAGAAAAACTGATATCACTTTGGGGTCACGGGTGTCCTAGACATGTAACTAAATTGCACTTTTGTTAATACATTTTATGGTAATGTGAATGTTCCTGTCAACTGAAGGTATTGTGATCTGATACTTTGGAATCCTCTTATTTCAAGGTTTAGCATTCATCCCAATCAGTGATAGTGTCCCACTATGAAGTTTACATTCGTGTGATGTCATTCCTCAGTTGAACTTGTATCCACGCCCGTTGTGTGATGTCAGGGAAATGTATTTAAATCTTTATTGGAAGTGTGTGGTGTAACCGTTTCTAACCCTTCTTCCTTAAAGAACACCATTAAGTGAGGGCAGCTCACCAGCATTTATAATCTAGTGACATTTGTGTCTCCTCAGTGGTATTGGCAGAAGAAAAGAAATGGGGGAGGAGGAAATCCCTAGGCACGTTCAAGTCTCAGACGCAGCAGTGTTTGCATCACTAGGTGGCGACGAAGACTTTAACTCTTCTCTCGCATCACTCTTGTTCCTAAGTAGGCTCTCAGTTCCCAGAGTGAGCTCACTCACAAGGTCCAACGGCCCAAAGCAAAGATCATGGCCTGGCAATTCAAGAGGCAAGTGCGAATGTGGGACTCGTTCTCACAGCAAGTGCGTGGGCATCCCCTGACATGGGCTGACAAGTGGCAAGTAACATTCAGTTTCTGTCTCTTCTGCCTTGTTCACCTTCATTGCTTTCCATTTCTCAAGTAACATTCAGTGCCAGGATATGATCATCTCCAACAAGAGAGAATCTAACCACCGCCCCTTGACGTTCAATGGCATTACCATCACTGAATCCCCAATTATCAACATCCTGGGGGGTTACCATTGACCAGGAACTGAACTGAACTAGCCATATAAATACTGTGGCTACAAGAGCAGGTCAGAGGCTAAGAATCCCGCGACGAGTTACTCACCTCCTGACTTCCCAAAGCCTGTCCACCATCTACAAGGCATAAGTCAGGAGTGTGATGGAATACTCCCCACTTGTCTGGATGAGTACAGCTCCCACAACACTCAAGAAGCTTGACGCTGTCCAGGACAAGGCAGCCCACTTGATTGGCACCACATCCACAAACTCTCACTCTCTCCACCACTGACGCACCGTAGCAGCAGTGTGTACACTATCTATAAGATGCACTGCAGGAATTCACCAAGGCTCCCTAGACAGCACCTTCCAAACCCATGACCACTACCATCTAGAAGGACAAAGGCAGCAGATAGATGGGAACACCACCACCTGGAAGTTCCCCTCCAAGTCACCCACTGAGTTGGAGATATATTGCCGTTCCTTCACTGTCACTGGGTGAAAATCTTGGAACTCCCTTCAAAACAGCACTGTGGTGTACCGACATCACATGGACTGCAGCGGTTCAACAAGGCAGCTCACCACCTCCTTCTCAAGGCAACTAGGGATGGGCAATTAATGCTGGCCGAGCCAGGGAAGCCCACATCCCATGAATGAATAAAAAAAAGTTGAAAAAAAATGGCATTGAGGACTAGGAGAGATGTGGCCATATTCCCTCGCGTGACTTTACTCTTCCTGGAACCTGCCAGCGATTAACGTATCATGGGCACGTCTCCCACATCTTCCTTCCCCCATGACGTGATCGCATTCATGCTGACCCTCAGTCGCCTCCTGAGGTTCTTGGGCCTCCGGATCTTGATCCACTGATGAGCCCCCATCCTCCTCCAGGTCATCCTCTGGCAGGGGGTCACCTCTTTGCACAGCCAGATTGTGAAGGGCACAACACACTGCGATGATGCGGGAAACCCCGTTGGGAGTGTATTGTAGTGAGCCACCTGAGCGGTCCAAGCATCTAAAATGCATCTTCAGAAGCCCTATGATCTGCTCTATTAAGGAGCATGTGGAGCTGTGAGCAACGTTGTACCTCTCCTTGGACTCTGAGGGTGGCCCACTGGTGTCATCAGCCAAGCATTTCAGTGGGTACTCTTTATCTTCAAGCAGCCATCCCTGCAGACATAATGGCCCCTCGAAAATCTCATGCACCTGGGAGTGACTCAGTATGGAAGAGTCATGGCAACTCCCAGGGTACAGTGCACAAACGTGCAGTATGTGCTTCCGGTGATCACACACCAGTTGTACATTGAGGGACTGATAGCCCTCGCAGTTTATAAACATTAGGGCCTACTGCCATGGAGCCCGTATAGCCACATGGGTGCAGTCTATTGCACCCTGCACTCTTGGGAAGCCTGAGATGGCGGCGAAGCCAGTGAATCTCGCATTCTGGCTATCTTCGTCCAGAGCAAACCTGACATAATGATGGGCCTTTCCGTAAAGGGCAACTGTGACCTCCTTTATGCATCGATGTGTTGCAGATTGACAGATGCCACACAGGTCACCTGCTGATCCCTGGAAAGAACCAGAGTTCATGAAATTGAGTGCAGCAGCCACCTTCAAAGCCACTGGCAGGGGATATCCTTAACTCCACGTGGCGTCAGGTCTTCATGAAGAATGTGGCATATGTGATGTACCAGATCTCGGGACAAGCGCAGACATGCATGGCATTGTCTCTCACTCGTTTGTTAATAGGAGACTCTTGGACGATAAACCCCAGGTCTGGCGAGTCACCCCCGTTGTCTGGGTCTCTCCTCTTGACCCTCCTGTTCATGCTGTAGCTCCACTTGACCATGTCCCTCCTTCTGGAGCTGCACGCGGAGTCGCCTCTTCCTCCTTCGCCTCCTCCATTGCATTAGGACACTGAAACAGGCAGCATTGAGCCTGGATCCATATCTGCATTTGCCTTCTCTCTGAAAGGAAACATTGAAGGGGCAAGAAAGTGAAGCTCAGAAGATGACACGTTTGGAGATTTGTAGGGTCCATAGTTTTTCCTACCCTTCTTGCATGGTGGCTGATGCCACCTTGTCCCTGAGACACTGACACACACATCGAGGTGACCAAGATGGCATCGCAGATGTAACATCTTGAGCCCTGCGTGGGATGCTAAAGTTTAATTGAGATGAGTGACCCAACCTAGCTCTGTGCTCCAATCTCTGATGTGACATATTAATGACCAATTAGTTGCCCATGGTCAATGAGTGGATGACCTTTGGCTCATTAGGATGTCACATCTGATGAACATATGACAGGCCTTCATTGCTGGTATGCCATATACGATACACTGTGCCTCCTTCACTATTGCTTGCATTCCCAAATTCTACATTCCTATGTGTTACTCTTGAGATGCAGTGACTGTGATGTGTAGCCACTGAGTTCTGAGTAGTCCTTTAACAGTGCTAATGAAGCCATTGGCTTTAAGTGGCTTTCATCTCTCCTGATCACTCCTGCGGCAACAAAAGGTCAGATCACGACCCCAGAAAGGCCCCCATAGTGCTCACCCTTCCCTCTCACTACCATTCCACAGCCTTCCCTCCCTTTTGCCCCCATGGTGTTCGCCCTTCCCTCTCACTGTCATTCCACCACCTTCCCTCCCCATTGCCCCCATCGTGTTCATCAACCTGACCACCACCTCACAGCCTACCCCCAGTTGAAGTGCTAGTCTCTGAAAGTGAAGGCCACAGCACATTGATGTGGCTCGGGACAATGAAGGCAAAGAAAAGGAGCAGTCCAACACTACAGTCTCAATAGCGTGGCATTCATCACAGCAAGACTGGTGTAGCGCTATGGCAGATATGTTCCACTCACTTCGAATTTACCAGCGAACTGAGGTCCGACTTGTGCACACCACTCTTTTTCAAATGGGTTTGAGGCCAACATAATTTCCCACCGGCGTGATGGTAGATTGGAGGGTGTGGCAAAATTCCAGTGAGCAGCTGTTTTAATGAGCATTCATGACATGCTAATGAATGCAAATAACATTAGCGCCACTAGTCGGTGGGGTAACCGACCCACCATGATCACACCATCGGGAGAATTGTGACTTGTTTTTACGGCACCGGATTTGCACTTTTTGCCTTCCGCTAGACCCTCCACTCCCACCCGCCACGAAACCCGCCCTGGGAGGGACGGGAAAATTCCAGCCAATGAGTTGAACTGCTTTCATACCAATCAAAATTGATTTGCCCTTGTCAGTGATCTGAAGAGGTATTTATATAAAAGATTCCTGCGTCAGCTGGTTTGCACATCCAGTGAAGAAGTCATTCCACATGTTCCATATAAAACAGGTGAAATTTGTTGAGCTACATGGAAATCAGACTGCAGCCTTTAAAGATAATTCTAGCTTAATAATGCAGTAGCAGGCTGGGAGTATGCAGGTAAGGAAGAAGCTCACTCACTTGATTCAACTAACTTTACTCACATGTCATCCATCTTTTGCTAATGCTTTTCAAGTATGTCTACTATGAAGCAGCTCACATATGCAGCTAAACAAGGCAGAAGGCATGGCATGCAGGTAAAGAAAACGCTACCATAATTTCAGACACTGACCACCATGACCTACTGAGCAAACTGACATTAGAAGGTACTGAATTCTGGGTATCTGAAGCAGCAAACCTTGCAGAAATCAATTTTTGTACCACCTGGACATACTGGCATTGAGCACAACTTTCTCATCCACAGCACTGTGGACAAAAACTGCAAGTTGTTCAATTACTTCACCAGAGCAAACACAATAACGTCCTGGACACTCTCCCTTTACTTCCTTGCCAATCCTGGGTATCAAGCACACTCTTTATCTTCTAATAGGAACATTTGTGTGACTAACCCTCCAGAAAGCACTCTAGTTCATGAGGTTCTAATTTCAGACCCTGCGCTATGGTTATCCATTTCCTCCAACAGTAATTACTTACAGCACAAGTCTAAAACCCTTTTCTCCATTTTAACAAACTGATTCCTCCAGGTCTCTTACTTCAGCTCTCCCATGCAAGTAACACACATTCCTCACTGTTATCTCTTCCCTTTATTTAATCTATCTTGTTGCAGAACAAATGGGCACAGAATGATCACAAGAGGCAGCATGCTGGAGCGGGCATCCCAGCCTTGATACACCTTGTCCTCCAATGGAGAGTTCATATAGTTCATGGGAAGATACAATGTTATTGTGATGGGAGATGGTAAGGTTGGGGACATATTTGTTAGTTGTAAGTTAACTGAAAACCTGTACTGTCATCCTGGCACTACAGTGAAGGGTAAGGCACAAGCTTCCATCCTTTTTTCTGTACCCTTAATTCTAATGTGGTGATACTTCTACCCTCCTTTCTTGCAGATCTACTACAGCAAATTGGAAGCGTATGAGGAGGAAGAAGGTGGTAAAGGGGACGAATACCAGGTATAGAACTATGTGAACCTTGCAAACTATGATGATGATGATGAGGTAGAAGACAAGGAGGATGAAGATGTTAAAGGACATGAAGTCACATTCAAACCCATCCATCAATTTGTGCAGGAGACGTCATGTCCCATGTTCTCTGTTCTAAACCGCCCATCTTAGCCAGTGTCATCTGCTTCTTCGCTCCAATGCACCAGGTCAGATAGTTTCACACATGGGGATTTGGATAGTGCTAGTGAGGATGCAGCACTGGATACATGTCAAGGTACAGTTGGAAAATCTTTTAAGTCCTTGCATGATCTGTTGAATTACATGTACTTACGTGCTAATAATTTAGAGTATTATTGAGTGAGGCGATTGTACAGTAAAGGGTTAACATCAGAAGCACACATGATGCTGATGTAATAAAGATGTCAAATCTGATGACTGTGAAGTAAGAGAGATCTTGAAGAGAGCTGAATCTCTTACTTCATATGGAGGTCCAAATGTGTAAATACTTGCTGTAAATAAATAGTTCTTGTTAAAATCTTGCCCTGAGATAACTGAGAGTAGTTTAGTAGTTAAGATATACCCATGGGACTTTGTACAATAATGTTAGTTATGAAATTGTCCCAGTGATATTTAACCTTCAGCAGTCCAAATGCCAAAGGCTTGTGTAATTACATCTATGAGATATTTTACAGCAAAATGATACAACAAACTAACAAGTAAAGAGGGTACTCAGTAGAGCTCCACCATGCTGTGTTAACTCAACGTTATTGTAATTATGCTGCTCTTCCTTGAGGCTTTTCCCTGCCTAGCTGATGCTCTGTAACTAAAAAGCTGAAAAAAGAAATTGCTTTATTAAGAGCTTCCACCTCACTGAGGAGGATTCAGGCCAATCCACATCCAACAACCTGCTCTGAAAACTCTGCTCACATTTTGACAGCTGTGACAATCCCACTGCAGATGAGAGAATCTACAACATTCTAAAACAATCAATAATGTTCTAAATAAAACAACCCATAACATTCCAAAAAAAAAGTAAATTTGCTCTCTCTCTCAATGTTAATGGATTCTTTTAAAAAAATTCTAGGATCCAAATCTGCATCTTTGCCAAAAACTAATCAGTTACTCCTTGAGCCATACCTTATCTATGTACCAAGTTTCATTGCAATCCATCCATTAGTTTTTGAAACTTATTGTTTACAGTCATAACAGACTGGGGCAAAAACATTAACTCCACCCACCTTCAGTGGCAATGATAATAACTTAATTAAAGACTCTCTACACCTGTCAGGTCAAGTGACCAACCTTTTGTTTTAAGCACTATAAAATGACTCAAGTAGGAAATGCTCATTTAATCCCCACAAGAGCTCATAATGTAACCTAAGTACAAATGAATATTGCCCGACATTATGCCCTAGAAGGCATAATAAATTTTGGACACCCAATTCCACCTTTATCTGTTAGGTTGAGATCTATCAATGAAAGAAGTTGTACTTCCCAGAAACACCTAGTTAAGATGCAACAGGATAACACTTGAATTGAAAAATCAATAAAAAAATTAGGAGACCACCAATGGTAAGAAATAGGTTACAACTTCAGGCAATATGCCTGTGCAAGAATGGCGTCAGAGATACTGGTAATTGCTCAGTGCCTGATCCTGATAATCCTGATTGCAAGGACATGTTATCTGAGGTGTCTGACTGAGCCATCGAACCAATAGCCTGGAACTTGCACAATTAATGAAAGGCTGAAAGTGAAAGGTTAAATGAAGTTTCTCCCTCTTAAGGTGGGAAGTTTCTTAGAAATTAGTAATATGCTTAGTATATTTTATGTATAAAAAATGTGTATATGCATATACATATTTTTTTTATATATAGATATATATATATATATACACACACACAAACACAGGTTAAAGTAGGTAAAGGACTAGGTTAGCTCTGTAAGTTTTGCTTTACAGGAAACTGCTTAAGGTTTTGTTTCTCCAGAAATAAACTAGTGAAATGGTTACTCTTAGGTGCCGGCAGCTGTAACTAACCCAATAAGGGGCCATGGTCAAATGAGGCCTCTGAAATAGTGGGAGAGCAACTGGATAGACACTTTAAATAATCATAGTACAAAACTGTATTGGGCTTTTCATTTAGCCATACCTGATTTAGATACTTGTTGATATGAAAACATTAAGTAGTGTGTGGAAGTAGAGTAGTTACTCTGGTGAACAACCCTACCATCCAAAAGTCTGATAAGGAATTAGATCACCTAGACTGGGCAGCCATTATGAAGAGTTCATTCACGTCTCTATATGAACAATGGAGCCTTGCAAGTTTGTTATGGGTCAGGCAAGAGATGTAAAGGAGTTATAAAACAAGACATGTGGAACATTCTAGGGTGAGATAAGGAATGATGTAAAGGCCTGGTTCAAGAAGCTTCTGGCAGGTGAATAACATTAGGGCAGGCTTTTATCCCACGATTTAAATAAATAGCTCACCATTTTATTGGACATTTTGCAATAAAGGAAATCTTTTTAGGGCAATAAGTTCTGTCAATAATCCATCCAAGTCTACCCTGAGAAGGGTAGAAAGTTGGAGACTTTGAGAGTCCTCAGTGCAGTAGCCAGTGGAGAGAAACTCCTATGGGGTAGATCCAAGTTAACACTCTTGGATAGTTTGAGAAGTCGTGAAGACATGAAGCACTGAGAGAAAAAAAGAACAAAGAAAGATCTGTTTGCATGTGCCAGCCATCTTGTCCAACCTAAATCGGTACTTGCCATATATGGTACTTGGTCACATATGTTTGCTGTACTGCTAGTGTGTTGTATCTCATCTTAAACACTGATTAAACTTAGCATACCCACCTATTGGTTGTAGCCAGTCCCAACTGATTAGATATTGGTAACTATAAATTGTACTTAAATTAAAATATCAAAAAATTAAAAGGATTAAAATTATTACCGTTTTACCTCGGAAATATTCCCTTTCTCTGCCCCTCTCTCTGTCCATCTGTTGCTTAAACTTTCGCCGATGCATTTGTTACCTGTAGACAAACATGGGAACACTTTCTCCAATTCTGCTGTCTTCTGTATTCTTGACTTTGCTTGTCTCCATTAGCAGGCATGCATTCAGCTGTTTAGGTCCTAAGCTCTAGAATTTCCTCCTTTTATCGCTCTCTCCTCTTTAAGACCTTCCTTAAAACTTCTCTTCCCCTCACAATAAATGATAACATTCTATTAACTTTCCTAATTGATGGTATTACCTGTATACTAGCCTTTTGTGATTCGTGCACTAGGACACCCAGGTCCTTCCGAATCTCAGATCTCTGCAATCTCTCACCATTTAGATAATATGCTTGTTTTTTATTCTTCCTGCCAAAATGGACAATTTCACATTTTCCCACATTGTACTCTATTTGCCAGATCTTTGCCTACTGACTTAACCTATCTATGTCCCCATGCAGCCTTTTCATGTCCTCTTCACAATTTTCCTACCTTTTTTTATTCAATTATTGGATGTAGGCATTGCTGGCAAGGCCAGCATTTATTGCCCATCCCATCCCTAATTGCCCTTGAGAAGGTGCTGGTGAGCTGCCTCCTTGAACTGCTACAGTCAATATGGTGTAGGTACACCCATAGTGCTGTTAGGGAAGGAGTTCCAGTGACAGAGAAGGAACGGTGATATATTTCCAACTCAGGATGGTGAGTGGCTTGGAGGGGAATTTCCAGGTGGTGGAGTTCCAATGTATTTGCTGCCCTTGTCTTTCTAGATGGTAGCAGTCATGGGTTTGGTAGGTGCTGCCTAAGGAGCCTTAGTGAGTTTCTGCAGCGCATTTTGTAGATGGTATACACTGTTGCCATTGTTCGGTGGTGGTGGAGGGAGTGAATGTTTGTGGATATGTTGCCAATCAAGCGGGCTGCTTTGTCCTGGATGGTATCAAGCTTCTTGAGTGTTGTTGGAGCTGCACTTATCCAGGCAAGTGGAGAGTATTCCATCATACTCCTGACTTGTACCTTGTAAAGTCAGGAGGTGAGCTACTCGTCGCAGGATTCTTAGCCTCTGACCTGCTCTTGTTGCCACAGTATTTATATGGCTAGTCCAGTACAGTTTCTGGTCAATGGTTACCCCAGTATGTTGATAGTGGGGCACTCAGCAATGGTAGTGCCATTGAATGTCAAGGGGCGATGGTTAGATTCTGTCTTGTTGGACATGGTCATTGCCTGGTATGTGTGCGGTGCAAATGTTACTTGCCTCTTGTAAGCCCAAGTCTGGATATTGTCCAGGACTTGCTGCATTTGGAAACGGACTGCTTCAGTATCTGAGGAGTTGCGAATGGCACTGAACATTGTGCAATCGTCAGCGAACATCCCCACTTCTGACCTTATGATGGAAGGAAGATCATAGGTGAAGCAGGTGAAGATGGTTGGGCCTAGGACACTACCCTGATCCATTGATCATGCAATCGCTTAGCTCTGTCTATCACTTGCTGCTTATGCTGTTTGGCATGCAAGTAGTCCGATGTTGTAGCTTCACCAGGTTGACACCTCATTTTTAGGAATGCCTGGTGCTGCACCTGGCATGCACTCCTGCACTATTCATTGAACCCGGGTTGATCCCCTGGCTTGGTGGTAATGGTAAAGTGGAGGATATGCTCGCCATGAGGTTACATATTGTAGTTGAGTACAATTCTGCTGCTGCTGATGGCCCACAGCACTTCATGGTTACCCAGTCTTTAGTTGCTAGATCCATTTGAAATCTATCCCATTTAGCATGGTGGTGGTGCCACACAGCACGATGGAGGGTATCCTCAATGTGAAGACGGAACTTCATCTCCACAAGGACTCTGTGGTGGTCGTTCCTACCGGTACTGCATCTGCTAGTGGTTAGTGAGGATGAGGTCAAGTATGTTTTTCTCTCTTGTTGGCTCCCTCACCACCTGCCGCAAACCCATCCTAGCAACTATTTCCTTTAGGACTCAGCCAGCTTGGTCTGTGGTAATGCTACCGAGCCACTCTTGGTGATGGACATTGAAGTCCCCCAGCCAGAGTACATTCTGTGCCCTTGCTACCCTCAATGCTTCCTGCAAGTGGTGTTCAACATGGAGGAGCACTGATTTATCAGCTGAGGGGTGGGGTGGGGTGGGGGTGCAGAGGTGGTACATAGTAATCTGCAGGAGGTTTCTGTGCCCATGTTTGAGCTGATTCCATGAGACTTCATGGGGGCCAGAGTCAATGTTGAGGACTCCCAGGGCAACTCCCTCCAGACTGTATACCACTGTGCCGCCATCTCTGCCAGGTCTGTCCTGCCGGTGGGACAGGACATACCCAGGACTGGTGATGGTGGCTTCTGGGACATGATCTGTAAGGTATGATTCTTTGAGTATGAATATGTCAGGCTGTTGCTTGACTAGTCTGTGAGACAGCTCTCCCAATTTTGGCACAAGCCCCCAGATGTTAGTAAGGAGGACTTTGCATGGTCCACAGGGCTGGGTTTGGTGTTGTCATTTCTGGTGCCTAGGTTGATGCCGAGTGGTCTGCCTGGTTTCATTCCTTTTTATTTACTTTGTAGCAGTTTGATACAACTGAGTGGCTTGCTAGGCCATTTCAGAGGGCACTTAAGAGTCAACCACATTACTGTGGATCTGGAGTCACATGTAGGTGAGTACGGCAGATTTCCTTCCCAAAGGACATTAGCGAACCAGGTGGGTTTATGTTTCCATCATCAACAAATTGAGCTACCATATCTTCTGTCCCTTCATCCAAGTAATTTGTATAAATTGTAAAAATTTGAGGCCCCAGCATTGATCCCTCTGGCATGCCACTCATTACATCCCACCAACCAGAAAAAAATCTATTTATGGCTATCCTCTGTTTCCTGTTAGCTAGCCAATCTTCTATCCATGCCAATATGTTACCCACTACGTCATGAACTTTTATTTTCCTTAATAGCCTTTGATATGGCACCTTATCAAATGCTTTCTGGAAATCTAAGTACAGTACATCTACTGATTCTCCTTGATAAGTACATATCCATACTATCATCTGGCTGAAATTACATAGATCACATGTAGCTGCCTGATATGGAACAGTGCTATTTATGTTGTGTGCTGTGCTCAACAACTTGTATGTATCTAGCTCCTTTAATGTAATAAAATGCCCCAAGGTGCTTCACAGGAGCGTTATAAAACAAAATTTGACACGTCGTTACATATGGAGATATTTGGCAAATGAACAAAAGTTTGGTCAAAGAAACAGGTTTCAGGAATGCCTTAAAGGAAGAAAGAGAGGTTGAGGTAGAGAGGTTTAGGGAGTGAATTCCAAGAATTAGGGCCATGACAACTGAAGGCACAGCTGCCAATGTTGGAGCAATTAAATTTGGGAATGCTCAACAGACCAGTATTGGAGCAGTGCGGATACCTCAGAGGGTTGGAGAAATTAGAGAAAGAAGGAGGGTTGGATCCATGGAGAGAAAACAAAGATGGGAATTTAAAAATGAAGGCATTGTTTAACCAGGAGCCAATCATAGGTCAGTGAGCACAATGTTGATGAATGAACAGGACTTAGTGTAAAGTTAGGACACGGGCAGCAAGAGTTTTGTATAATCTCAGGTTCACAGAGGGTATAACATGGGAGGCTTGCCAGGAGTGCCTTCATAAGTAGATGAGCAGGCTGCAAGTCCTCATTAAGTTGGTGTCAAAACTGCCCTATTGCTCTTTGATGAAACACACCAGCATGCATCATCGTAGGAGGGACAGAAAATTTGGAGGGCTGTTAAAAGTCAATGGCTCTCCAAATTTTTCCGTCCTGCCCTCGGTAATGCTGGTGGGACCAGAAAATTCCAGCCACATTTTCTTGGGCACATCTTTTACCAATGTCTTCATATGACCAGTGCTGCTTGTATATTCTTTGGGGAGATACTATCTGGTAGAGTGCATCTCCTCAATTGCTGCACAACTGTATGTTCCATCCTCTCTTACTCCTCTTCCTTGATAATTGTGGAAAAGGATTTGCGCATTTGAAATGCCATACCTGTACTAGAGAATCCCTCTCTACAGATAGGAAAGCAGAAGTGGTGGAGGAAAGTGGTGTGGCTGAAAATCTGCTAGTGTTCTGACCCTGTCAGAAGCAAATCCAAGACTTTAATAGAAAAAGAAAACCTATGCAAAAAAGTGCTTCCCAGCTAAGGAAATTGCTACTGAAACTCTCCAGTGACCTTAGGCTCGAAAGCTCCTCATTTCCCCTAGTTTCAACCAATCTTTACAACAGTTGCATCTTATAATTCTCAGTCCAAGTTATTAAGTGCAAAGCAAATGTAAAAGCGGGAACCAAGTGGCAGTGCCACTGCCTCTTATTACAAAATGTAAATGACGGTACTCAGAACTGGGTGAGTAGATTGTAGGAAGAAAAATGTAAGGGAACTGAATGGGGGCAATTTTATGGTGGGAAACCGATGGAAATTTCTGCCAAATTCTCCTGCCACCAAAAACCTATTTGACACAGTTCTACACTGAAAATATGCTGAAACACCAAGGAAATTCAGCCCTATTACATTTAAGCTTGATTGCTACTCTATACCACTCAGCACACATCTTCACCGCTAAGTTCTTGGAGATTTCTTAAAAGCCAGGTTCCATTAATTAAAATGTATATACTTACATATTAATATCATGTTTGGAAAGTTTCAAATGTTTACTCCATGTTTCTAAGCGCTTTGCTTCTGCTGATCGTTCCTTCTTTGTTGGTACCCTATAAACAAGTAATTTCTATTAGACATGTAGAAAAGACAACTTTTATATTTTTGTTTTAACCAAGTACTGATAACAACAGTGTAAAAGTGCCATTATATTTTGCTACAGTAATGTTACCAGGATATTTATTCCATACTTATTTGGTTAAAAATAACTCATCCCTGGCTTTGTTTGGAATGTTTTATTATATTAAAGGCACTATACAAATGTTGCACTTTTACATGCAGTTTACACAGGCATAAAAACAGCAAAAACAAATACCAAATGTTATAGAAGCAAATCTAAGGAGAAGCTTACTTCTATTCTTTAATAATTATTGTTCAAACTGTTTAGTGTTAAAAATGTTTACTATAAGCGCAAGGTAAAACAAATAATGTTTAAAAAGTGATGTTTTTTGTGGCCGTAATAAAATTAGTTTCAATCTTTCTAAACAAAAAGTTTTATAGGTCAGTATGAAAATGTAATTGGAGCTACACAGCTGGCCTCAGCACCACTGGTCTTACTAAGGAAAAAAATGGTCCTGAAATATGCAAAATTGTAGTAATTTGTTTTTAACTTACAGTTCAAAGCTCTTGACATCCATTCCAGCATCTGATTAGCTTTGTTGATAACAACTTCACATTAACTGGAAACCTTACATAATCAATCACATCCAAATCCTTCCTCCTTTTGCTAAGGAACATGCTTGACCTTTTATATTTTACCTAACATATACCATCATTAAAGTTTATCCACCGTTCCTCATGTACCTGATTAATTGGTGTATTTCTCTTTAAATATTGTTACCTGAAAACATTGTTTAGTATCACCATAAGAATTATACAATATAACAAGAAATACTGGTATCTAAATTTGATAATTCTTCTCTAAGAATTAATGGGAAATGGTCATTGTGTTGAAGACATGGGACAGGAAAGAGGCACAAAAAAATCCTTAATTTCTCCTGGGACTTCCTTAGAATAAATTCAACCAGCCAGAAGTGCCAACTGGGAAACACAATGCAGCTTGTCTGCCAAGCTCATTCAAGTTTTGGTCTGCAAGTTAGGTCCAGGAACGGATGGGGGTCTGCTTCGATGGAAACAGCCTGCACAAGGACCACTCCTGTTCCTCCTCGGTCCACATTAATGTAAAGATTAATAATGCATTAAAATCTAGAGCAGCAGAACAATTAATAAAAATTTGTTCAGTAAAAAGGCCAACAACAGGACCTGCTTGACTTTCCTAAGTTGTCATAAAAGACCTTGCCGAGCCTGCAGAAAAAAAATGAACATGACAACTGTAAACAAAGACATTGTCTTAGACGGGATCTCAATCTTTACAGCTGCAAACAGACTTATAGTCAGATGGCTTCAAAACTGTAATGAGTCAATGGTCAGCAGACAGCTACAAGCGAGTGGGTTAGAGAATTGAGAGCTGAAAGGGCTTTCACCAATTAATGTAAGGCTAAACACTTTGTGATAGGAGCGGCAGGTTGTGCATTATCTGGAAAAGGGGGCAGGATGGGGGCGGGGGTGGGGGGGGGGGGGGGAGCGAAGGGTAGTGGTGCATACAGGATCCCGGATCCTGAAAAAGAGCCATCAAGAACACCGGTGAGAAATCTGGACCCCCACCCGGCCTCCAGACCAACCCCTGTCCCGGCCTTGGACCCCCCCTCCCCAGTCCCGACCTCGGAACACCCCGTGACCCAACCGGACCCTGGAACCACCTCCCCCCACCACCCCAACCCAGGCCCGGACCACCCCAGACCCGAACTCGAACCCGGACCCCACCCCCATGACCTGACCCATCCCCCAACCTCCCACCACCCTGACCCGGCTCGACCTCGGACCCGACCCGACCTCCGATCCCCGACCCGACCTCTGATCCCCACCCCGACCTCCGATTCCCACCCCAACCTTCCATCCCTCGACCTTCGATCCCCCCCAAACTCTGATCCCCCCACCGACCTCCGATTCCCCCGACTTCCAATCCCCTCCGACCTCCGATCCCCCCTGACCTCCGATCCCCCCCGACCTCCAAATCCCCCCCGACCACCGATCCCATCAGACCTCCATTACCTTTGATTCCCCGCCCTGACCTCCAATCCCCCACCCGCCGTTCTCCGGACACCCCCCACACCCAAATCCTATCTACCTACCTTAGACACTCACCTTCCCCTGGCTTGTCAATTTCCCTGGCCCTTTAAACTCACCTGCTTTACGGCAGCAAATGCTCTAATAAAAGGGGCATGACCTCCTTGAATACTCTGGATCTAGACTTCGCTGGATTCTTTTGTTGCAGGCCCCAAGCAGCTCTGGCGAATGGAAGTGGCCATGCAATTTTCACGACTGGGTAAGTGTGCATTTATTTCTTCTAATTTCTGTGGGCCAGCACTTTCCGATGCTAGTCAGAAGTTACGGCCCTTGGAATTGATTTATAACAAACTTGAGTAAAAATTTACAATCCTGTTTTAGTGCTTCTCATTTCCCCAGTGTTGAACATTATATACCTGTGGGAAGTAATATCCAAAAGATTTGTCTTTGACATCTTTGGCAATCTCTTCTTTGCCTCCACCTATCACTGGCCCTCTATCCAGCTCTACCTGTCCCACCCTCCTCAACCAGTTTATATTTCACCACATTTCTATATTTCCTTAGTTCTGATGAAGAGTCATATGGACTCGAAACGTTAACTGTGTTCCTCTCCGCAGATGCTGTCAGACCTGCTGAGTTTTTCTAGCTATTTTTGTTTTTGTTTCAGATTTCCAGCATCCGCAGTATTTTGCTTTTATCCAAAAGGTTTATCCCTTTTGTTTGTTAGAACTGAATTTCACAGCCCACAACCTGGGATATAAGTTGGGGCAAGCCTTGCTGCACTTCAACAGCCATCAGGCCTTTAATTGGCTTGAGATGGGACTTCCGCCCCAGTCGGAGAGGAAGCCCGCCTCGAAGAGCTGCTGGTCAATCAAATTGCTGGCAGCTCAATTGTCCTAACAGTGGCACCGGAAGTGAGTCCCCTGAAAAAGTGGATTCCAGAGCCCAGAACAAGGCAAGTTTAGGGTCAGACTGGCTGGCCCCAGCAGTGGGGTCTAGATTGGACAGGGCAGTGTGGGAGGGGTGGAAACCTTAGGGGGACCTCCAATTGGAACAGGAACAAACAGGAATCACCTCCACTGGCCCGGACACCAGTTTTTATTGGCAGCCTGAACACTTGGCCTGGGCCTCTCTCGCCACAGGAGAATTCTATTAGTGGTGGGAGGTGGCTCTTAAGTGGTGGCTCTCCATTATAATTTCACCTGTCTCTGCCTCATGTGGGCCCACATTTACTTTCACTAATCTCTTCCTATTTAAACACTTATGGGAACAGTTACAATTTTTTTTAACGTCTCCTGCTGGTCTCATTCATGTTCTTTTTTCTCTTTCTTTACCAATTTCTTGGCTCTCCTTTGTTAACTTCTAAAATCCTTCCAATCCTCAGACTTATCTCCTCATTTTGGCAACATTATAAGCCTCTTCCTTTAATCTAAAACCATTGTTACGGACAGAGATGAGAAGCTCCTGTTCCCTTCCCTAACCGTCCATTATCAGTGTGAATATTGAAAAGGAAGAGGTGTGTGTTTCTTAACCCGAGTGTGTGAACAATTTGAATATCCAGCAGAGGATTTAAATAAAGACAATTATTTATTCATGCGTTCACGCCAAAAGTCTAATCCTATGTCAGTCACACACCCCACACACACTCGAGGAAAAATGTGACTAAAGAATAGTGCACTTTTACAAGTTATAAACAAAGAATAGTTTGCAATTCATGTGATTAGCTGGTCTGAAAAAAACAGGTGTTGCAGGCCTGGTGAAGAAGGCATTTTTACATCTGAAGAATAGTGTAGGCTGATTCAATAGCTGAAATCATAAATTAGGATTATTGCAGAATTCCTTTGAACAGATGGATTTTCGGTAGATCACAAAGTTAGTTACTTGTAGTCTTGTTACCAGGAGGTCAGTTTTCTGTACTGGTGGCCATGAAAAGGAACAGGTGTACAGTCCTTACAGTGTTTCAGTCTCCAGTTCTTAAAGGCGTAGATGTTGCTGCCCTTTCTGTTGCTTAAATTAATTACCTAGAGCCTGGGTCTTTGTGTGCAGACATTCCCACTGGGGGGTCTGAGACAATCATTGTCTTTGTTTCTGAAAAAGACTTATTCCAGATAGGAAGTTTCTTCTGAATGGTCTCAGGATATGGGTATTGACACTGCTTAGTCTGGAAGTTGATATTTTGTCCTTTTGAGGCAGTGTGGTAGTTTGAATCCACAGATCAAGTCAGATGATTCTTGGAGGCCATATTTTGCAGCATTTTAAAGTCTATTTTTAAAAGAAAAGTTAGTTCCAGAAGATTCCAAACTGATTACATTCATGTTTTAAAATTTATTGATAGGACATCTCTCCACTGCACAGGGGGAAAAAATTTAATCTTGATTATATTTTCTTTTACGTTGCTTTTATGGTAAAGCACAAGAAACATGAACACACATTCTGTATACGCTCATTCTAAACATTCACACATTAATTTTACACTTGCTTTGTCTGCAGCAGCCAGTTTCTTGCTTCAAGCTTACATTTTTCATCATTTTTTTGGATGAGGCACAACTATACTTGAATTTCTTCTGGTGTTGGGGGTCTGGTCTTAGAAATGCTTTTGTTCAGGAATTTAGTGACTTCTATCCCTTTCCCCTTTTAAAGATCCCAGTTATGTGTTGTCTAGCAGATTTGAATTTTAATTAACATCTGTTCATAGAGCTTTAGGAATTTTAATACCAACAGACATGTGGTCTTTGGTGAGTTTTGGTTTTAGTGGAATTCAAGTTCAATTCTGGAGTCCTGGAGGAAAACAAATGTCACAGGCTGCCAAGTGGGTCTCTTCTGTTCCAAGGCTGGTACTACGCAAATTTCAGTTACTGCATTGTTGCACTTCCCATAGAGTCTTTAACCTCTTGCTGTTTCCACAAACTATAGGCTTACTAGTACAAATTCTGGTCCATTGATAATTCTTGTTTCTAGAGTGACAGTGTGTGGTAAACTGTTTTTATACCTCTGTGAGGAATCTGGGCTCTCCTCCTGCTCTTTGTCTTTAGTAGGTTTTGAAGTTAGATTTCTGGATTCAGTTAGATTTGAATTTGGAACCTGACCATTTGATTTTCTACTGGGAAATCCTTCAGTGACTTTTCTTTTACTTTCCTTGTGGTTTTCACAAGAGATGTTCAAGTTTGGGCGTATTATATTCTCTTTTTCCTTTTCCTTGGGCATGGATTTCCCGCCAATCTGTACCATGGTCGCTGGGACACTACTGCTCACAGATGGCTGCCCAGTTTCTGCTGCACTCCCCTGTGGCACTTCAACTAGGTGAGGCATTTCTCTCATTCTCTGCTTACCTGTTTGGAAACTTTCCTGGTCCCTATTTAATCTTGGAAGAAGGTATCTGCTAACCTTACCTCTGGTACATTTCCTTCAATTCTACTGAATGTATGTCAATTCCTTTACCTTTCACTGGCTTTACCCTAGACTCTTTAAATTTGACTGGCTTTCCTTTAGCCTCCTTAGCCTTTACTGGCTCTATCGCCTCCTGTGGGATCTTTGTAACTTTCTCAGCCCTCTGCACCTGTGTAGAATTTGGTCTGTTCCCTTCAGTTTCTCCAGTCTCCATGGACTGCTCTGGGGATAACAGCTTATAACTGGCTAAGTCATTACCTAATAAAAGGTCCACAACCTACATGGGTAAGCTAAGGATCAAAAGGTGTGGCTATGGGTACCCGCATGGGCCCCAGCTATGCCTGTCTCTTTATGGGGTATGTGGAAAATTCCTTGTTCCAGTCCTACTCCGGCCCCCTCCCACAACTCTTTCTCTGGTACATCGATGATTACTTCGGTGCTGCTTCATGCTCTCGTCGGGACCTGGAAAAATTTATTAATTTTGCTTCCAATTTCCACTCCTTCATCATTTTCACATGGTCCATCGCTGACATTTCCCTTCCCTTCCTTGACTTCTCTGTCTCAATTTCTGGTGATAGACTGTCCACCAATATCCATTACAAGCCTACAGACTCCCACAGCTACCTTGACTACAGCTCCTCACACCCCACTTCCTGTAAGGACTCCATCCCATTCTCTAAGTTCCTTCGCCTCCGTCGCATCTGTTCTGATGATGCTACCTTCAAAAACAGTTCCTCTGACATGTCCTCCTTCTTCCTTAACCGAGGTTTTCCACCCACGGTCGTTGACAGGGCCCTCAACTGTGTCCGACCCATCTCTCGCGCATCTGCCCTCACGCCTTCTCATCCCTCCCAGAAACATGGTAGGGTCCCCCTTGTCCTCACTTATCACCCCACCAGCCTCCGCATTCAAAGGATCATCCTCCGCCATTTCCACCAACTCCAGCACGATGCCACCATCAAACACATCTTCCCTTCACCCCCCCGGCGGCATTCCGTAGGGATCGTTCCCTCCAGGACACCCTGGTCCACTCCTCCATCACCCCGTACTCCTCAACCCCCACCTACGGCACCTCCCCATGCATACGCAAAAGATGCAACACCTGCCCCTTCACTTCCTCTCCTCACCGTCCAAGGGCTCAAACACTCCTTTCAAGTGAAGCAGCATTTCACTTGCATTTCCCCCAACTTAGTCTACTGCATTCGTTGCTCCCAATGCGGTCTCCTCTACATTGGAGAGACCAAACGCAAATTGGGCGACCGCTTTGCAGTACACCTGCGGTCTGTCCGCAAGAATGACCCAAACCTCCCTGTCGCTTGCCATTTTAACACTCCACCCTGCTCGCTTGCCCACATGTCTGTCCTTGGCTTGCTGCATTGTTCCAGTGAAGCTCAACGCAAACTGGAGGAACAGCACCCCATCTTCCGACTAGGTACTTTACAGCCTTCCGGACTGAATATTGAATGCAACTTTAGATCTTGAACTCCCTCCTCCATCCCCACCCCCTTTCCCTTTCTTCCCCCTCCCTTTTGTTTTTTCCAATAATTTATATAGATTTTTCTTTTCCCACCTATTTCCATTATGTTTAAATTTATACCTTTTATGCCCTGTTAGTCTTATTTCACCCCACCCCCACTAGAGCTGTACCTTGTGTGTCCTGCCATCCATTCTTAATTAGCACATTCTCTTAGATAATATCACCACCTTCAACACCTCTTTGTTCTTTTGTCTGTGACATCTTTTGATTATCTGCTCCTATCACTGCTTGCTTGTCCCTACAACCACCCCCCCCCCCACCCACACTTCTCTCCCCCCACCCACCCCCTCACCCCCTCACCTTAAACCAGCTTATATTTCACCCCTCTCCTAATTTTACTCAGTTCTGTTGAAGGGTCATGAGGACTCGAAACGTCAACTTTATTCCTCTCCGCCGATGCTGCCAGACCTGCTGAGTTTTTCCAGGTAATTCTGTTTTTGTTTTGGATTTCTAGCATCCGCAGTTTTTTGTTTTTATCTCTGAAGTAAAACTCCTACCTCCCACCTCACTCTTTCAGGAATAGCAAGTTAGTTTCCTGGCTTACAGATAGAAGAACACTAACCAGCTATGGGAGGTACAACAAAAATAAAAAGCAGCATCCCTTTCGTCCTCTGCATTGAATTCCTACTTGTACCAAATTCCCAACTATAGCGCTCTGTTTACGAAGCGCTTGGTTCCTTCAAGTAGCCAGAGTAACTAGCAAGAACTTATGCACTGCAAGCTCTGTCCAGTCTTCATGAATTTCCTGAAAATGGGTGTAGGACCTAAATTTCAATATTCAAGTGAGGCCTGTCTTCATTTCAGGTAGGTGCCCAGGGGCCTAAAAATTAAAAAATGATTTACGATTTACAGCCAGCCCGAACATACCAACGAACCAGTGCAGGCTGTCGATCTGCTGAGTTCAACACTGTTGGGTCCATTTTACATGAATTTATTTCCTATTGCCCTCCACTTTGTTTATCATTTCCAATAGGCAAGGAGACAAAAAGGTGATCCCCAGTAGAAGTCATAGCTGTTTTAATAACTGCCTTTATCAGTAATGAAAGACAAAAAAAAGAAAATGGTTTAAAATAGAGTTAGTAGGTCAAGAAAACATTTTTTATAAGACTTTAACTGTACTTCCTATAGCCATTTAAAGACACTTCCGTTATTTCTTTAGTGGTAAGACACAAGAAGCTATAAGAACAAAAATACAGGTGTCTGTGTATACACAGCACCAAAACCTAATACACAGGAACAAAAAGTAATCAGAAAGACTAATGGAACATTAACCTTTATCTCAAAGAAACGAATTCAAGTGAGGAAGTGATGCTTCAGTTATACAGAGTTCATCAGACCCCCATTTAGAGCTCTGCAATCAGTTTTGGGCACCGAATCTCAGGAAGAATCCAACTATGGCAGCTGGTAAAATATAAATTAAATTAATAAATCTGGTATTAAAAGCTAGTCTCAGTAATGGTGACAATGAAACCATTGTCAATTGTCATAAAAGCCCATCTGGTTCACTAACGCCTTTTAGGGAATAAATCTGCCATCCTTACCTGGTCTGGCTTATACGTGACTCCAGACCCACAGCAATGTTGTTGACTCTTAAATGGCCCCCTGAAATGGCTTTGCAAGCCACTCAGTTGTATCAAATTGCTGCAAGTCAAAAAGGAATGGAAGCAGTCGGGCCGCCAGGCATCGATTCGGAACCGGAAACAACAATGGCAGATCCAGCCCTATCGATATTGCTCCTCACTAGCATCTGAGGGGCTTGTCCCAAATTGGGAGAGCTGTCCCTCAGACTAGTCAAGCAACAGCCTGAAATAGTCATGCTTACAGAATCCTACCTTACAGACAATATCCCAGACACCACCATCACCA
Organism: Cetorhinus maximus; assembly: GCF_964194155.1. Lineage (NCBI taxonomy): Eukaryota > Metazoa > Chordata > Chondrichthyes > Lamniformes > Cetorhinidae > Cetorhinus > Cetorhinus maximus. Next base: position 58,431,784 of record NC_135879.1, read on the forward strand.
TCCATGGGTATGTCCAGTCCCATGGACAGGACAGACCCACCAAAGGTGGTGGCATAGTGGTATACAGTCAGGTGGGAGGTGCCCTGGGAATCTGCAACATTGAATCCGGACTTCATGAAGTCTCATGGCACCAATTCAAACATGGGCAAGGAAACCCACCCCCACCTCTCCAACTCCACACACCCACCCCTCAACCCCCAACTCTGCTCCCCCATCCCCAAAAGATGAATCAGTACTTCTTCATGTTGAACACCAATTAGAAGAAGCAGTGATGTTGGCAAAAAGCACAGAATGCACTCTGGGTGTGGGACTTCGATGTCCATCACCAAAAGTGGTTTGGTAGCTCCAATACAGATCGAGCTGGTTGACTGAAAAAAGGATATGGCTGCTAGACTGGGTCTGCGGCAGGTGGGGAGGGAACCAACAAGAGGAAAAAACCTACTTGACCTTGTCTTCACCAATCTACATATTACAGATGCATTCATCCATGACAGTACTGGTAGGAGTGACCACCATAAAGTCCTTGTGGAGACGAAGGCTCGTCTTCACATTGAGGGTACCCTGCATCATGTTGTGTGGCACTACCACCGTGCTAAATGGAATAGATTTTGAAAGGATCTAGCAACTCAAAACTGGGAATCCAATGAGGTACTGTGGGCCATCAGAAGAATTGTATTCAACCACCATCTGTAACCCCATAGCCAGGCATATCCCTCGCTCTACCATTACCGTTAAGCCGGGGAGATAAACACTGATTTAATGAAGAGTGCAGGAGGGCATGCCAGAAGCAGCAGCAGGCATACCTAAAAATGAGGCATCAACCTGGTGAAGCTACAACACAGGACTACTTGCATGCCAAATGGTGGAAACACCATGCGAAAGATAGAGCTAAGCTATCCCATGACAAAAAGATCAGATCTAAGCTTATATTTCAGTTGTGAATGGTGGTGGAAAATTCAACAGGAAAAGGAAGAGTCTCCCCACAAATATCATCATCCTCAATGATGGGGGGAGCCCAGCACAGTGCAAAAGACAAGGCTGAAGCATTTGCAACCATCTTCTCCCAGAGGTGCCGAGTGGATGATTCATCTCGGCCTCTGCCTGAGGTTCCCAGCATCACAGAAGCCAGCCTTCAGCCAATTCGATTCACACCACGTGATATCAAGAAACACACTGGATGCTGCAAAGACTTTGGGCCCTGACAACACTCTGGCAATAGTAATGAAGCCAAGCTGTTCCAGTATAGCTACAACACTGGCATCTACCCAGCAACATGGTAAATTTCCCAGGTATGTCCTCTCTACAAAAAGCAGAAGAAATCCAACCCAGCTGATTACTGCCCCATCAGTCTACTCTCGATCAAAGTGATGGAAGGGATCATCGGCAGTGGTATGCATGGCACCTACACAGCAATAACCTGCTCACTGATGTTTAGTTTGGGTTCTGCCAGGGCCACTCAGCTTCTGATCTCACTACAGCCTTGGTCCAAACATGGATAAAAAAGCCAAACTCAAGAAGTGAGCTGGGAATGACTGCCCTTAACAAAAAGACAGCATCTGACCAATTGTGGCATCAAGGAGCCCGAGTATAACTGAAATCAATGAGAATCAGGGGGAAACTTTCCACTGGTTGGAGTCATACCTAGCACAAAGGAAGATGGTTGTGCATGTTGGAAGTTAATCATCTCAGTCCCAGGACATCAGTGAAGGAGTTCCTTAGGGTAGTATCCTAGGCCCAACCATCTTCAAATGCTTCAATGATCTTCCCTCCATGGTCAGAAGTGTGCAATCATCAGCAAACACCCCCAGTGTTCAGCACCAGCTGCAACTCCTCAGTTACTGTTGCAGTCTGTGTCCATATGCAGAAAGAACTGGACAACATTCAGGTTTGGGCTGATAAGAGGCAAGTAACATTTCTACCACACAAGCGCCAGGCAATGACCATCTCTAACAAGAGACAATCTAACCATCTCCCCTTGACATTCTGTGGCATTACCATCGCTGAATCCCCCACTATCAACATCCTGGGGTTACCATTGACCAAAAATTGAACTGGACCAGCCATATAAATACTATGGCTACAAGAGCTGGTCATAAGCTGGGAATTCTTCAGCGAATAACTCACTTCCTGACTCCCCAAAGCCTGTCCACCATCTACAAGGCACAATTCAGGAGTGTGATGGGATGCTCTCCACTTGCTGGGATGAGTGCAGCTCCAACAACACTTAAGAAGCCTGACACCATCCAGGACAAAGCAGCTCGCTTGATTGGCACCCCATCCACCACCTTTAAACATTCACTCCCTCTACCACTGACACACAGTGGCAACAGTATCTACCATCTGCAAGATGACTGTAGCAACTCACCAAGGCTCCTTCAACAGCACCTTCCCCAAACCCGCAACTCTACCACTTGGAATGACAAGGGCAGCAGATGTATGGGAACACCATCACCTGCAAGTTCCCCCCCAAGCCACACAGCATCCTGACTTGGAACTATATTGCCGTTCCTTCACTGCAACTGGGTCAAAATCCTAGAACTCCTTTTCTAACAGCACTGTGGGTGTTACTACAACACATGGACTGCACTAGTTCAAGGTGACGGCTCAGCATTACGTTTGGGGGCAATGAGGGATAGACAATAAATGCTGGCCTAGCCAGAGCCTCATCCTGTGAAAGAATAAATAAAAAAAAGAATGGTCTTGAAATGGGTACAGTGTGGATTCATCAGGGCTCACCATGTTGTACTATCTCTTTCTAGATTAATATAAACGAAGGTGAAGCCAGGCATAGAGGTTGAACTCAAAGATATAATGCAGGCTTATTATATCTTCAGCTTACATGTGCCAACCAACTGTGCAAGAGAACTAAATCATGTTATTGCATCACATTCAGTGATAACATACATATTAGTATAAATATATATTTACGTAATTACATTTAACATACAATCAAACACATTATCAGAAGATCCCCCTTTCCTTAAATAACAACCCCATATAGTATAACATTAATTTAAAAATGAATAAGCAACCCTTCTGGAATAGGAAATTTAACTAATATTATTTAGATAAAACATTCAACTGTGACAAGAACATTTGGAACATTCCTCTTCGAGGTGTTATCTATATTTGGAACAGTGCTGGTCATCAACTGATGTGACCAGACCTTGTGACAACGAAACGTGAGTATGTTCTCGAGCTGTTCATCCTCCCCTCCTGAAGATTGTATTTTAGAGAATTGTCCTCAATTGTTGGTGTTGGTTGTTGTCTCTTGGTCTGCAGAATGTATACGGGTATGCATAGGCGATGCTGGCTGGTCACCTTATGCATGACTAGCAGAGAGTCCCCTGAGCAGAGAACAATTCCTTTGTAGCACTGCATCATTTGGCGTTAACACCTCATTTGCACACCTTGAACACCTCTACTAAGATCCATGTCTGTTCGCAGGCGTAGGACCCTCACATTCTGACCAATATATAGCGGTGGTAATTCTGCACCTGCATGCACAATATGTGCGTCTTTCATTTTATCTCGTTTCTGATTAAGCTGGTCTGTAATTAAAGATGATTTGGTGGAATGATAACTTGATAACTTGGTAGTGTGGTTCTCACCAGTCGACCAAACAGAATCTCAGCAGGTGATGGAAATCCAGCGTCTAATGGCATTGTGCAAAGATGCAATAACGCATCTTGCTTGGTTTCCAAACACTTTTTTGATCAGCGATTTGACTGTCCTGACCATACATTCAACTATTCCAATCAACTGAGGATATCAGGGCAATGATGTCATGTAGTTGATGGACCATTGTTCACATACATCCTGGAACGGTTTCTCCATGAATTGTGATCCATTGTCGGATACAACTTTCATCGGGGCACCAAAGAAACTAAACGTGGCACCAACAGTACTGGGCACAGCTGCACGTGTGCCCGGAACTTCTAAACAATTGGAAATTTGGAGTGATAGTCGGCCAATAGCAATGATGCTGTCTTCTCTTGGTCCACGGAAATGATGGTATGTCATGCCAATAGTGCAAATAGTTCTTTCTGCTGACTGGTTTGATATTCTTGGCACGCATCATAATCTATAACTACCTGGTTGCTGTCCTTACTGATGCTGGGGCAGAACACTGACTCACCAGCAAGTCATCTCATCGACTCTAATCCCTTGTGTCCCTAGTAGAGCTGATCATGTCAGGCCCGAGTGTTGCAGGAGTACGTACTTGGCATTCTTTGAAGAGTACTCTATAGGATATACCAATCTCATCTTGATGCAGCCAATATGTTCAGATCGTAGGAATCTCCTGGATGATCTCAGGTCAACCTTCTATAATGATCTGCCACACAGCTCAGTGTATGAGATCTTGAGAAGTCCCCTTTGGAGTTCCTCTTGTTTTGATCGAAGCACATGAGATTTACGTTGTAGACATCCTCCAAGCTTGCACCAACTTCATCCACCTGGCTATCTAGTGGTATATCTTGCGCCTTCCCAGGGTTGGGCAGTCTAATTAGAGTGTCTAAAAGGACCATCTGAATACTGGGTTTGTACTTGATATCACCGTTGTAGCCTTGAACCTTAATGAGCAACTTCTGGAGTCAAGGCAATGTGCTCATGAGTGGTTTTCCCCAGATCATCTCCAGTGGCTTATGATCTACTTTGACCGTGATCTCTTTCCCAAAAAAATGTGCGGAACCTGGTGATCCCAAAGACAACAGCGAGGGTTTCTCATTCTATATCGGAGTAATTTGCTTGTACTGGCAACAGACCTTTTGAATCAAGTGCGACAGAAGACGACAACATGCACTGAGGCCCTTCTGTGATGCGTCCCACTAATATTGTTGCCTTCTTAGGGTCAAAGTATTGAAGACATGATTCAATTGAAAGTACTTGTTTCAACACATTGAATGCGTGCATGTTAGTGATCAGGTTATCATAGGGATGACATGTCTTTCTTTAGCAATTCTCTTGGTGGAGATGCCTTCTCCAAGAAGCTGTATGTAGCAAGGAAGTTGAATAAACATCTTTGGAGGTCATACATGTCCTAGAATGTCAGAATTGACAGGATGTCTTTGATCTTCCCAGGATATAGGCAAATATGTGAGCTTAAGTAAAAGGCACCAAAAAAGAAATTGTGATCTGCCCTAATGGAGCACTGTCGTGTTCTTAAAATAATATACAGCAAATAAGCTCAAAGACTTCTAATATACAAGGCACCAATCACCCATAAGGGACAAGATAAACACATTGTGGGTTCATTTATTAAGATTAGGCAGATGACAATAGTCTTACATTGTTGTAAAGCTTGGAGCACTAGGAATTGTTGTTTGCTCTACTACTTAAAGCAAAAGTGAAACTAAAACTGGAACACAGTACGTACATCACTTCCCTTCTAGTGGTATATATAGACAAGTTCATCCTCTTAAAAGGCAAACTACAACATCCCCCTTTCTTTTTAAAGATACTTTCCCCTTTCTAAACAAGTATATCTATTAACAATACATGTTCAGTTACCATTACATAATTGCATAGAACTGGTGAACCTAAGGAGTCTCTAAAGCATAAAGGTAATCTGCTTGTACAGCCAGATCTTGTGATGGTAACCTCGTCTTGAGGTTTTAGTTTCTCACAGTGATCTGTGGGGCTGTCATTCTTGGATGTTGTTCCTGGTTGCATTTTGGACCTTATCCTAGATGTATTAGGACTGTGCAGTGATTGAGGAGATGAAATGGATCATATTTGTCTTCTGTTATTCCTCACCGTTGTGCTTTTGTGTGTAATGATTTCATGGGACCTTGGTCTTGAACAAATCAATGCCACCTCAGCTGGTTGCCATGTACCTCTGTGGGACATTGAATGCGAACTTCTTGTCCCAACTGCTTGGCAATTCTGCACCTGCATATTTACCATGCATGTTGGTCATCTTCCCTCATAGTTTTAAAACTTGCTCTCTAGTTTGAGAGAGTAGAATGAGTAAGAATAGGTAAATTGGCACGCACTGGTCTGCCAAACATGAGCTCTGACAGTGATGAATAGTTGCACTTAAAGGTGTCGCTCTCAGGTGTAATAGTGCAATGTGTAGATCTTGCTTGGTCTGTCTACATTTGAGAATTAGGGATTTCACCATGCAAATCATTTGTTCAGCTAGGCCGTTAGATCTAAGGTAATGAGAAGAAGTAGTGTGATCAATATTCCATTTCTCACACATATCTTGAAATGGCTTAACAATAAATTGCAGCCATTATCCAAAAATGATCTCTCTACACACACTAAATAAGCCAAAAATAGCATTTAAGAGTGTGCAGTTTTGCCTGACATATCATGCAATTATCTAATGATGGGATACTTGGAAAAGTAGTCAATAATGAAGTCAGTGCCAAGGACATGAAAGAGGTTGGAAGCAATTTTGGACCAAGGATGGGCCGGATCTTCATGTGGAATCAGTGGTTCTTTGTGCTGAATTCGCATATCTCTTGACATGCCTCGCACTTCTTGCCAACGACTTCAATGTCATTGTTCATACCATGATATGAGAGTATGAAGATCAACCATGATCTTATTAAATGGCGGAGCAGGCTCGAGTGGCTGAATGGTCTACTCCTGCTCCTCGTTCGTATGTATGTTTGTACATACCTGGTCAATAGAGTCTTCCTGTCCAATCAATGCCCAAGTGCCAGTGAAGAACTTGAAGAATATCAGGTGGCAAAGATGCTGGTATGACGACCTGCCTGCATTTAAAAATGACCACCTGGGGTATGCCTAGCTCATCCCTATAAGGCCAAAATGGTCCCCTGTGTTTGTGGACATGCTGAATTAAACAGGCCATCCTTCAATGATCATTTTCCACAGTTTATGTAATGTAGAAGCTTTTGCCGTTCCTTCTTGTGGCTACTGATATTTCTGTTGCAGAAAATGTACTAGATCAATTTGAAGAACATTTTCAAATTCAATGTCAATCAAATAAACTTGTAGGTCCAAGGATATATCTTTTCACTGGGTTAGGCAATCTGCTAACTGTACTTGATGAGACCATCAAGTTACCTGGCTAGTACCTAATCTCAGTCGTAACCTTGGAATTTGATCAAGAGGTGTTGCAATCTTTTGACAAATAAATAAGTGTGAAATGCATAATTCCAAACACTAAAACTAATGTTTCCCGCTCAACGAGGGAATAGTTGGATTTTGTTACAGACAGGACGAACGATTTTGAAGTGAATACAATAGGTTTGCCTTGGTATGTATGCTCCCAGGCCTGTTAAGCATATATTTCCAGGGTAGCTGTCTACCTAGGATTGTAAAATTGTAATGCTGATGCTTCTGCTGTTTCAGTGCTTCAAAGAGGTATTGGTGGTCTTCGTGTCACAGGAAAGGCACTTTCTTTCTCAACAGTGCCCTTAGCGATGAAGACTTCTGAGCAAAATCGGCAATGTATGGAGATAAGAAATTAAAGAGACCTAAGCATCTTCGAAGATCTTCCTTTCCTTGGGATAATGGCATGGCTTGAATATCCTCTAATTTACTTGGATCAAGACATATTCCAACAATTGAATAAATAGAGCCAAGGAATACAAAGATATAGGAGGAAAACAACAATTTATACAGTATTTGGGGAGTACGATTGGTTGGCAGGTGCCATTGCCATGGAGAATGCACTACTGATGGTGACTGACAGTTAACTGCCAAACATTGTTTGAAATTTAAACCAGGCAGTTTCATCCTGATTGGTCAAGGCATTGCCCTGAGGAATGAGTCAGCGAATGGCTGTCACTTATTTTGTTTAGCTGAAACAGGTGTGTACACATTCTTTCTGTCTGCAAAGAACAAGGCCCTGTGAACTAATACATGTAGCTTCCAGTACACGCAAATGCGCTACATTGCGAGCCCGACTGACAATCTTAAATTGGTTGCCAGCGTAATTCTTTACACATTGAGGATTATTTAGCAAGTTTATCTTCACTGGTCAATATATACATTGGGATTCTTACAGTTCCATGCAAGCTTGATGCTGAAATAAGGCACATCAAAGGCATCCTGCAGGATAATGGCTACCCTGATCAGATCATTTTGCGCTGTATATCATGCAAACTTATAAATGGGACTAAGGCCGTCACTTTCAGCCCTGGAAAGTGCCCAGTCTACCTCAGATTATCCCAGAAGACCAAGGTATCTCAGAAATTTGAGCAATAGCTGAAACTAGCTATTTCATGTTGCTACTATGTAGTAGCACTTGTTAGTGGCGAATACCACAAGTGGTATTCGCCACTAACAAGATGCTGCCGTCAAGCCAAAAAGACGTACTGCCTATCACACAAATGAATAATGTGGTATATGAATTTCAGTGCCAATGTGACGCTAGTATGCAGACTGTACGTCCCAAAGACTGGCAGATCATATCAAACAGTATGGCCCAGCTGCTGTTCGCAACAGGCAGGGTACAGACCATATCCAACAGCCTGTGCCTACAAAACTCAGAACAATGACCAACATTAGATGTGATTCCGCGATTGAGGATTATTTAGCAAATGTTGCCCAATGTGCTAAGAATTATGCTAACAACCAATTTAAGATCATCAGTCTGACTCGCAATGTGGCACATATTACTATAGCTCTGTGTCTGCAAAATCACATTAAGTAGGCTTTTCTCCTCATTTGTTGACGATGTGATCTCTGGATTCATCAGGCTATTGGCGATAAGTTGTGAACTGCAGTCAATTAATACAGAAGTTTAAACTGATCCTGAACCCGTCTTCCAACGTAGTCCATATCTTTTGGGGTTCCTTTAGCTCTTTTTCTGTTAATCCTGCTGTGTTCAGCCTGTGTAGACCTTCATCCCTATTGCTAGGCGAGTCTTTATGGCTTGCTTATCTGGGTCAGATGCATCTGAATCAAGAAACCATAACTCTGTACTCTATTTAAATGTTTAGAATTCAATAGTAGCCAGCTATATTCCAATTCAAACTGGGCAATTTTGTAGACATTCTGACAATATCCCTTTGACCTTCCTTCTGTAGCAGTATCCGGGATGAGTGTCGCTGTAGCAGTTCATTATTATTGTAACCTTCTCTGGCCTGATTTTTATGATGGTTGTTCCCTTGCTCACTCTTGATCCGGCCCACAGCCTGGTCACTCGCCCTTCCCGACTGAGCTAATCTGGTGCCAGTCCTCTCGATGCGCTGTCCCACTCATGGAACTGACAGGCTATGCGCTACAATCTCACCACGAGGAATCAGTCTGCTTACCTAGCTTTTTATCTGAGCACTTGCTCGACGCTGTGTCTCCAAAGCTTTTATTCGCAGTCACCACACTGCGTTTTCAACACTTGCTGGGACTTCATTGCAGTCTGACCAAAGCTTGGAAGGGTTTTCTCATACTGTGTAGTGCCTATTGCTTGCTGTTCACCATGTCGTACCTGTACTTAATCTTTGCACATCCTTACCATGGTATCTTGGCTTTTCTTAAAGATGTCTATTAGCTGCTACCATCATCATTTAGAAGGAACCATTGCTGCACACCATGCCGTGTTCTTATTATGATAAAAGTCTTTGAGCTTATTTGCTGTGTAGGCACCAATCACTTGTAAGAGATTAGGTAAACACATTGTGGGTTCATTTATTAAGATTAGGCACACGACAATGGTCTTACGTTGTTGTAAAGCTTGGAGCATGAGGGGCTGTTGTTTGCTCTGCTGCTTAAAGCAAAAGTGGAACTAAAACTTAAAACACAGTACATGCATTATTTCCCTTCTAGTGATGTATACAGACACATGTTCATCCTCCTAAATGCATACTAGAACAAGCACTGTTTGCTGTTGAAAGCTTTCACATCTGGCGGTCTCCATTAACAAGTTTAGGTTTTTTTTTCTTCTTCCATGCATCCTACTATGGTGATGTCACTGACAAGACATACACAGCTGAGGACTTGTTCCGTTATCCAGTCCATAGACTTTAGAAGTATATCCTTGCTAACCAACAGTCCAAAAGGTAAACAGAGGAGACATTACGTGCCAGAAGTTCTAAACATTGTTAGCTCTTACAACTCTCTTGACAAGCGTACGGACCAATATCTATTTTTTGTGTCCAATTTGGAAAAAAAATGTTTGTCTTTAGCATTGGTATCTTATGACGACTTTGCTTAGCATCCTCGGCTTAATTTTGGCAGTGGTGGAACTGCACCAGTCTGTGTAATGCACTCGAATGATGCCTAAAAATTCTATTCCATCCTCAACTTCTCAAATGTGCATGCTGCATTTTTGCAGAGTTAATTGACAGTATTGCACCTTCCTTAAGGTGTAGGACTGTGATCCTGTGTAAATTTCCAACCATATCAGACTGGGTCAGGTAGAACCTCTGGAGGTCTTGCACCACTCCAACCCGTTCTGACTGCTGTGGTCTTCTGACACTGTCAGTTCATGGATCATGACCACGTTAAGTTTGTTGAACGCTGACAACCCTGCTATTGCTGGTCCTGATTATGTAGAACATCTTAATAGACCATGTTGACTCTTTGTACCTTCATTTCAGCACTAGGGAACCTAAGCATTTTATTGCCCAGCCACTGTTTTTCATAAGCTTCACACTTGTGGGTTGGACCATAGACTTCCATGCTCCATGGTATATATCCCTGAGAATGTGGAACTTGTCAGTCTTTACTCTCAGTCGATGCCATCCAGCCTTAGTGAGGCAGATGACCTGGAGGGTTGCAAAAGCTTTTGTTTTGTTAACAGAATGGATTGCCAAGGTGATTGCGTGAAATAGCTGTTAGCTGTTCTCCTGAAGTGTCTCCACCTTGATCCACCTCATTCAATTTGGTCAGGCATTCCTCCATTTCTTGATGGGTCTATGTTTTTGGTGATGCCTGTAAATGTCTCACCTCCCTTCGCCTCTGGGTGCACCACCTCTGTGGTTTGAGCACTGCCCACTCGGGCTTCTCCCCACGTTCCTGCTGCTGGACCTTCTGCAAAGTTTAGCCCAATGGCCTTTAAGTCCACAGGCTTTGCAAGTGTCTTCATATGTGGAGCATCTACATGGGTTTTGTGAGATAATCTCCAGTTACTGCACACCTTGCTTTGCTTGGGTGTCTTAGATATTGTGCCTACAGACGTTCCTGACACCAAGGCTTGCAAATACTGCCTCCCAGCCACAATGGCCTCATGTCTGCATCTGTCCTGTAGCATGTTCTCCACGTTGTGTCCCTTTAACTTTTCCAGGAAGTCTTTCTGGAATGCCTCAATAGGACTGGAGTTATACCCAACTCCATAATCCGATCTGAAACTTTAACATCAGAGGAGTTGTGTTATTTTGCTTTCTCTGTGCACTGGTTAGCAAAGTCATCCAAGCTCTTATTGTATTTCTGTCCACACCACACAAGTTCCAGGCAGTGTACTCTGAAATTGATTTCTAAGCTGATTTTCTAATGTTGCCCATAGCATTGGTGGATCCTTCTGGTCAGCATCAGGTAAATCAGGCATACTGACTCTGCGCAGACCTTAGTTTCCAATGGCAATCTTAATTTTTATAGCCTGCTTCTCTGCTAAAAACAACCTCATTGTCTAGGAAGATAGTTCAATCCTCTACCTTGACAATTTGAATTCACCTGGGACATCAGATGCTTTCTAATCCATCTCTGGAAACCTGAATGCCATTGTCTAAGCCTTCTAGTCTTTACTCCCATTGTTTTAACCTTGCTTTAAAAGTTGCAGCAAGCTGCGATGTCTGTGGAGTTGAATAGGGGCCTTGTCCTGAGCTGTGCTGCTACAGCACGTGCTTCAAGCTTGAAGGCGGGAGGGCCTATGGCATCAAGATCAGCAAACAGTACACAATTGTGGCAGTGGTGGGAAGGAATCCATGCTAATCACAATGCTGCACTGATTTCTGCTACTGAAGCTACAGTTGATTTTTTAAAAAATTCGTTCATGGGATTTGGGCGTCACTAGCTAAGCCAGCATTTATTGCCCATACCTAATTGCGCTTGTTCAGAGGGCATTTAAGAGTCAACCACATTGCTGTGGGTCTGGAGTCACATGTAGGCCAGAGCAAGTAAGGATGGCAGATTTCCTTCCCTAAAGGGCATTGTTGGCTCAGGGCAAAACCAAGAGTGCGCCCAAATTGCCTTTAATTTCTACATACACTGTTGTTCTCCTAGTGCAAGAGCTGTGATCCAGTTGCAGCGCTTCACTAGATTGATTCCAGAGATGCGGGGCTTGTCTTATGAGGAGAAATTGAGCAGTTTAGGCCTATATTCGCTAGAGTTTAGAAGGATGGGAGGAGATCTAATTGAGGTATATAAGATGCTAAAGGGGACAGACAAAATAGACATGGAGCGGATGTTTCCCCTTGTAGGGCATTCTAGAATGAGAGGCCATAGTTTTAGGCTAAGGAGTGGTAGATTTAAATCAGAGATGAGGAGGAATTACTTTTCTCGAAGGGTCATGAATCTGTGGAATTCACTACCTCAGGATGCAGTGGATGCCGGGACGCTGAATAAATTTGAGGAGGAGATAGACAGATTTTTAATTAGTAATGGGTTGAAAGGTTATGGGGAGAGGGCGGGAAATTGGAGTTGAAGCCGAAATGAGATCAGCCATGATTGTATTGAATGGTGGGGCAGGCTCAAGGGGCTGAATTGCCTACTCCTGCTCCTAGATCTGACGCTCAGATAGGGCTTCTGACTTTAATTGTCACTTTTAGCTGCTGATCAATGCTGTCAATTCACTGTTTCTGCCACCTTTTGTATTATCTCTTTTTCAGAACATAATGTCTAATCTTAAATGTAATTCCATGATTGTTCAGCATTTGCTGAAAAATCCAAATGTGTTAAGGATTACACTAACAACTAATTTACAATCAGTTGGGTTCGCAATGTAGCAAGAGAACGGAAACTCATGACATTGCATCATTTACTGTGATGACATACATATTAGCATAAACATATATTTAAATGCTATTTAATATGCTAACAAATACATTATCACAACACACCAGATCCAACATTACCTCCTCGGATTCTACCAACATGCCCCTGCCCCCTTTCGCTTACAAACAAGGCCTCAAGACAAGTTCTCAATTGTGCAAAGGCCAACTTAACTGAGCTGGGATCTGATTTAGTAAATGGAAACAGCTACTTAAAGGTAAAGCAGTGACAGAGTAGTCAGGGGCATTCAATGAGGAGATAGTGCAGGTTCAGACTGTAGAAAAGAGTCTAGTTTAAGGATCTGGCATAGAAAGGGTTAATGTGGGACACATGATCCAAGTCTAGAAGGCTGTCGTGGACTGGACAGGGACATGTGTAGGGGCAAGCATGGAGACAGCTCCTAGCTTAGACATTATGCTGTATATATGTACATTGTTATGAGTGGTTAATAGACACTTGCTGTTAAATTGTTAAACTATTCAAGACTCAGAACCTCTTCATGAGACCTACCGAAGTACACACATCTTACAACACAGACCAAAGATGCTTCCACACAGGAAAAGAGACTCTCAAATATAGCATCTCCTAAATGTCAAGGAGTATATACAGTAGAATAAGGCAAAAGTAGGGAAGCTTATGCCAGATTCACTTCACATGATATCAAGAAATAGCTAAAGGCACTGGATAGTGCAAAGGCTCTGAGCCCTGACAATATTCCGGCCATAGTACTGCAGGCTTGTGCTCCAGAACTTGCCGCATCCCCAGCCAAGCTGTTCCAGTACAGCTACAACACTGGCACCTAGCCAGCTATGTGGAACATTGCCCAGATATGTCCTGCACACAAAAAACAGGACAAATCCAACCCGGCCAATTAAAGCCCCATCAGTCTCCTCTCGGTAATCAGTAAAATGATGGAAAGGGTCATCAACAGTGCTATCAAGCGACACTTGCTTAGCAATAGCCTGCTCACTGATGCCCAGTTTGGATTCCGCCAGGGCCACTCAGCTCCTGACCTCATTACAGCCTTGGTTCAAAAATGGACAAAAGAGCTGAATTCCAGAGGTGAAGTGAGAGTGAGTGCCCTTGAAATCAAGGCCGCATTTGACCAAGTGTGGCATCAAGGAGCCCTAGGAAAACCAGTGTGAATGGGAATCAGGGGGGAAAGCTCTCCACTGGCTGGAGTTATACCTAGCACAAAGGAAGATGGTTGTGGTTGTTGGAGGTCAGTCATCTCAGCTCCAGGCCATCACTGCAGGAGTCCCTCAGGGTAATACCCTGGGCCCAACCATCTTCAGCTGCTACATCAATGGCCTTCCCTCCATCATTAGGTCAGAAGTGGAGATGTTCGCTGATGATTGCACAATGTTCAGCATAATTCACAACTTCAGATACTGAAGCAGTTCATGCCCAAATGCAGCAAGACCTGGACAGTATCCAGGGTTGGGCTGACAAGTGGAAAGTAATATTCGTGCCACACATGTGCCAGGCACTGACCATCTCCAACAAGAGAGAATCCAACCATCACCCCTTGACGTTCAATGGTATTAGCATTACTGAACCCCCCCACTATCAACATCCTGAGGGTTACCATTGACCAGAAACTGAACTGGACTAGCCATATAAATGCTGTGGCTACAAAAGCAGGTAAGAGGCTAGGAATCCTGCGATGAGTGACTCACCTCTTGACTCCCCAAAGCCTGTCCATCATCTACAAGGCACAAGTCAGGAGTATGATTGAATCCTCTCCACTCGCCTGGATGAGTGCAGCTCCCACAACACTCAAGAAGCTTGACACTGTCCAGCAACTGCTTGATTGGCACCACATCCACAAATATTCACTCCCTCCACCACCAACATGCAGTGGCAGCAGTGTGTATCATCTACAAGATGCACTGCAGGAATTCACCAAGGCTCCTTAGACAGCAGCTTCCAAACCCACGACCACTACCATCTAGAAGGACAATGGCAGCAGATAGATGGGAACACCATCATCTGGAAGTTCCCCTCCAAGTCACTCACCATCCTGACTTGGAAATATATTGCCGTTCCTTCACTGTCACTGGGTCAAAATCCTGGAACCCCCTTCCTAACAGCACTGTGGGTGCACCTACATCACGTGGGCTGCAGTGGTTCAAGAAGGCAGCTCACCACCACCTTCTCAAGGACAACTAAGGATGGGCAATAAATGCTGGCCTAGCCAGCGAAGCCCACATCCCATGATTGAATAAAAGAAAAGATACCAAGAGTTCAAAACTGCAAAAAGCCCAGAGTTGTATAGAAAGTGCAGGAGTGAAATTAAAAAGGATATCAGGAAAACAAAGTTAGGGCATGAAAAATAATAGCAAGGAAAGCTCAAAAGATGTTTCAATAATACATAAACAGCAAGAGTAAAGAATAGGACCATTGGAGACCAAAAAGGTAACCTGCGTATAGAGCCAGAAATGTGGGCATAGCTCTTAATAAATATTTTGCCTCTGTAGTTAAGGAGGAGTATGAAACAGTGGATGGGATAAATATATTGAGGGAGGAGATATTAAGGGCTTTGGCATCTTTGAAAGTAGACAATTGCCAAGCCCAGGTATAATGCATCCCAGGCTATTAAGAAAAGCAAGGCTGGAAATATTAGAGGCTCTGACCATCATTTTCCAATCCTTTCTGGCTACAGCCTTGGTCCCAGAGGACAGCTAACATTGTACCATTGTTTAAAAGGGAGATAAAGATAGTCCAAGTGATTACAGATCAGTCAGCTTAATCTCAGTAGTAGGAAAATTGTCAAAAAAAATTGAAGATAATACTAATCATCATTTCGAAAGACACAGATTAATCAAGGACAGTCATCATGGATTTGGTAAGAGAAGATTGTGGCTGACTAGCTTGATTGACATTTTTGAGGAATTAACAGGGAGTTTTGATGAGGGCAGCATGTTTGATGTAGTATACATAGATTCAGCAAGACTTTTGACATCATCCCACATAACAGACTAGTCAGAAAAGTATATGTGCAAGTTAGACCCAAAATTGGCTCATTGGCAGGAAGCAAGTGAAATGGTCAGTGGTCAAAATGGGCATTTCTGTGACTGGAGGTTGTTTCCATTGGGGTTCTGGAAGGCTCAGTACAACTATCGTTGCTTTTCATGGTACATATCAATGAGTTAGAATTAAATATAGGGGCCATTATCAAGAAGTTTGCATGTGATTTCAAAAAAAAAAGGCCATGTTGGTCATAGTGAAAAAGAAAGCTAAAGAACGCAAGAGGGAAACTATTGGAGAAAATTCTGAAGGAGAGAATCTATCTCCACTTGGAGAGGCAAGGCTTGATCAGGGATATTCAGCATGGCTTTGTCAGAGGGAGGTCATGCCTAACAAATTTGATTGAATTTTTGAGGAGGTGTGTAGATGAGGGTAGTGCAGTTGATGTAGTTTATATGGATTTCAGCAAAGCCTTTGACAATGACCCACATGGGAGACTTATAAAGAAGGCAAATGCACATGGGATACAGGGTAATTTGATAAGGTGGATTCAAAATTGGCTTAGTTGTAGGAGGCAGAGAGTGATGACAGAAGGCTGCTTTAGTGACTGGTAGCCAGTGTCCAGTGGCGTACCACAGGGATCTGTGCAGGGTCCCCTATATAAACGACATAGATGACTATGTGGGGGGTAGGATTAGTAAGTTTGCGGATGACACGAAGATTGGCCGGGTGGTTAACAGTGAGGTTGAGTGTCTTGGGCTACAGGAAGATACAGACGGAATGGTCAAATGGGCAGATAAGAGGCAGATGGAATTTAACCCTGAAAAGTGTGAGGTGATACACTTTGGAAGGAGTAATTTGACAAGGAAGTATTCAATGAACGGCATGACACCAGGATGTTCTGAGGAACAAAGGGGCCTTGGCATGTGTGTCCATAGATCTCTGAAGGAGGAGGGACATGTTAGTGGAGTGGTGAAAAAGGCATATGGGACACTTGCCTTTATCAATTGAGGCATAGATTACAAAAGTAGGGAGGTCATGTTGGAGTTGTATAGAACCTTGGTGAGGCCACAGCTGGAGTACTGTGTGCAGTTCTGGTCGCCACATTATAGGAAGGATGTGATTGCACTGGAGGGGGTGCAGAGGAGATTCACCAGGATGTTGCCTGGGATGAAACATTTAAGTTATGAAGAGAGGTTGGATAGACTTGGGTTGTTTTCGTTGGAGCAGAGAAGACTGAGGGGCGACCTGATCGAGGTGTACAAGATTATGAGGGGCATGGACAGGGTGGATAGGGAGCAGCTGTTCCCCTTAGTTGAAGGGTCAGTCACAAGGGGACACAAGTTCAAGGTGAGGGGCAGGAGGTTTGGGGGAGGGGGGGTGAGGAAAAACATTTTTACCCAGAGGGTGGTGACGGTCTGGAATGCACTGCCTGGGAGGGTGGAGGCGGCGGGTTGCCTCACATCCTGGATCAGCACTTGGCACGTCATAACATTCAAGGCTACAGGCCAAGTGCTGGAAAATGGGATTAGGTAGGTAGGTCAGGTGTTTCTCACGTGTCGGTGCAGACTCGATGGGCCGAAGGGCCTCTTCTGCACTGTGTGATTCTGTGATTCTGTAATCACTCCCAGGTAAATCTTCACCATCTGTGAAGATATCAGTGGACTGATCAGGTGGGAAGTAAGTTGGTAAATGGAACCCAACCCAGAGAAATGTGAAGTAGTGCATTTAAGGAGGACAAATAGTCAAGGAAATACACAATAAATGGTAGGAGCAGAAGGGCCTTGGAGTACAAGTCCACAAATCTGTGATGGTAGCAGGACAGGATGATACAGCGATTTAGAGGCATAGGAGTTATTTTATTAGCCAAGCGATGGAATATAACTCAGGGAGGCTATGCAAAACTCAAAACAGTGCCCAACATAAGATGTGATTCCACGGTTGGGGATTATTTAGCAAATATTGTCAAGTTTGTTAAGAATTACACTGACAAACAATTTAAGACAGTGGCCTGAATTTTCAGATCGGTGGGCGAGTGTGATTGGTGAGCCCGGGATCGGCCAGGAAATGGGCCACCGCCTGCGATCGGCTCACGACCGTGATTTCAAGCTGGTTGGTCAATTAAGGCCTGCCCAGCATGAAACACAGCTTTCCGATGGTCAGGAAGGGCTAGGCGGGGGCAGGAGCATGTCGTGTGCCGGGTCCAATGGCAACCCGGCGGGCAGTTTAGAATGGCACAAGCAGCCCCTTGAAAGCTACCAGCGAAGAAGCATACAATCTGCATTGCAGAGGCAATACCTACCTGGAGACGCCAGGCAGGAGGGAAGGTTGGGTGAGCACTTGGCCCCCAACTTTTCTGATGAGTGCCTCGCCGTGCTCCTAGAGGTGGTGGCTGCCAGGAAAGATATCCTTGTACCAAGGGACGGAAGGAGGAGGCCACCATACCTGAGGAAGAAAACCTGAAAGGAGTGACAGCGCAGGTCAGCAGCCATGGAGTGGTGCAGCGCACATGCGTGCAGTGCCGCAAGAGCTTCAATGACCTGCTGCGCTCAGGACGGGTGGGTACCATGTTGGCATGGATCAGTGTGCAGAAGTGTTAAGGGCTGGCTGTGCCCCCGTGAAGCTCACGAGTGTTAGAGTCTGAGTGCCAACTGTTAATAATGCCGGAGTTAGTCAAGGGGGTGAGTCCTGGCTGCTTGGACTGAGTGCCTTGCGGCTTGAGGGCCACGACTTGGATGTGTCCTGCAAAGGTGTTCCTCAGGCGGGGTTGGACGGGCTGCAATGGCGCTGCAGGTAGAGAGTGGATTAATCA
This sequence comes from Cetorhinus maximus, assembly GCF_964194155.1. Classification (NCBI taxonomy): domain Eukaryota; kingdom Metazoa; phylum Chordata; class Chondrichthyes; order Lamniformes; family Cetorhinidae; genus Cetorhinus; species Cetorhinus maximus. Next base: position 58,450,472 of record NC_135879.1, read on the forward strand.
ATGCTCCTCTGTCCTTTCAGGAGAAGACGAGCCATAACTGATTGGAGAGGTCATGGAGCTCAACCTGCTGCTGCTGATGAGGTTCGAGCAGGACACCCTTGTACTGGAGAGCTGGCACGCTCCACATGCAACCGGTCGTGGAGAGGCTGGGGTATGAGATGAAGCTAAGAGCACAGTGCACAGAGGTGAGAGTTTCGGATTCTGCAACCACTAGTGTAGTCTCTTCATTGATGGGAGCCTCAAACCTGGAATCCCCATGAATCATTGAAAGACAATGGCACTCTGATGCAGATCTCCATTGTCTCACCAGGGTGCATGGCATACACAGTGACAGCGTCCTGACTTTAACTAATGACATATCCTTGTTCTCCCCTAGATTCACCAGCACGCACTCAGTCGCAGGACCCTGAAGGACCACCCCTGATGCCAGAGGGCTGCCGGGCTTCATCTACACCTGCGTTACATCCGCTCTCTGAACCAGGCACCAGCACCTCGATGGGCGTTAGATCGTCTGCAACATTGTCGGTGCACACTGGTGAGGGCACTTCACACTTGCTTGAGGTGCAGGTGGAGGCAGTGAGTGCCCAGGGCGCCGGCAGTCGGAGGACTGCTGGAGACCAGGACGATACTGAGTCGAAGGCAGATGATAAGCCTCTGGAGTCATCCATTAGGTGGCAGTTTCTGGGTGTCTAGCAGGATGCACATGAGGAGCTGGTGGAGATCCATGAGGGTATGCGTGCCATGTTGTCTGTTGTGGAGGAGTCCATGCAGAGCATAAGCACTGCGTTGACCCTCATGGCCAAGCGCACTGCCTCCTCCATTGAGAAAGTGGCTGCTCTCATGGAGAGGCAGCTCCAGGAACAGAATGAGGGGTTTCTGGGGCTGTGCTCAGATCTGCAAGCCCTCACACAGGCAATGACCTCAGGTGGCATGTGCCAGTGTGGGAGATGGATGAGGCACCCAGTATCCAAGCTAGGTGCCCGTCCATCAATGGCGAGCAGGGAGGTCCAGAGCGACCTCACATGGCACATGATTTGCTTGTCGTCTCTGCGTGCTCCTCTCAGGCACTCAAGATGATGGTAGCAGCTCATCCGCCCCTCCGCCAGTGACCCTGGCATCTGATGAGGTTGCGATGACTGAGGTGTTGCCATCCGTGGCAGTGGCCACTCTCTCCCAGACAGGGCCAGCACAGGCTCCTCTGGCCAGAGGACGACCACCAAGGTCATCAAGGCCAACAAGACTGCAAAGTCTGCAAGCTGCCAGCGATGGAGGGGGTTGGGGGGTGGGGGGGGCAGGGAACCAAGGTGCAGCATAAACATAAGATTAAGGCACCATGAGCACAAGAGGGACTGGTCACGGGTGATCTTCTGTTCAATTATGTTTGGTTTATATGTCTACTTGTGTGAGCATCAACGCCAGTACTGGTCATTTCAATGGGATTTCAAAGTGACAACATTAAATTTGCTTTCGCAGTAATAGCCTAAGTATGCTTCACCTTTTATTTTTGGTGCAGGGTACGCCACTGCGCAATGCTAGATGTGAGTGGTTCTGAACTTTATTGCACAGGCATTGAGTGGACTTTAGGTTCACATGACAGGGGCATTTCGGACATGCTGGATGGTGGCGGCAGCCCTGGCATGCGTTTGAAGCTGATCTTTGGCAGCCTAGCTGAAGGAGCTTTGGATCCAGGTGTCCGTGGTATCCCTGCCTCCCTGGAAGCTACAGAGGTCTGCCTCCATGCCCTCAGCATTCTCCTCACTGTGCTCCTCTTCTGACTCACTACTGGATTTGTCCTCTGCGACCCGTGGAGCTACCTCAAGATTCTTACCTCCAATGGGTACCCCCCTTGCCAGTGCCAGATTATGGAGAGTGCAGCACGCAACCGCTATCAGTGACACCCGCTCTGGAGTTTATTGTAGTACACCCCCCGAATGGTCCAGGCATCAGAAGCGCATCTTCAGAAGACCTATGGTCCTCTCTATCACCGCCCTTGTGGAGGCATGACTCCTATTATAACACTGCTCTGCCTCTGTTCTCGGGTGGCGGAGAGGCGTCATAAGCCACCTTTTCAACAGATAGCCTTGGTCACCCAGCAGCCATTCATCCAGTTGGGATGGAGCACTGAAGAGCCTTGACACCTGGGAATGTCTCATGATATAAGCGCCATGGGAGCTGCCAGGGCACTTTGCACAAACTTGCAGACTATGCATCCCGTGGCTGCACACTATCTGCACATTCATGGAGTGAAATCCTTTCCTGTTGACAAAGGCACCCGGCTGACCTGCTGATGCCTTGATGTTTGCATGCATGTAGTCGATTGCACCCTGGATGTGGGGGAGCCCAGCAATCGCTGCAAACCCTCTCGCTCGCTCAGACTGGCTGGCCTCGTCCGTATGGAAATGAATAAATGTCATTACCGCCTGAACAGAGTTTCTCTCACCAGCTTGATGCAACTGTGGACAGCTGATTGGGACACTCCACACAGATTCCCTACTGACCCCTGATAAGAGCGGAGGCATAGAAGTTGAGGACCACTGTGACCTTCAGAGTCACTGGCATGGGGTATCCACCCACACTGTCGGAAATGATCTCAGTCCCAATCATCTGACCACTGGAGGTCACACTCTCCCTGGAGAGGCGTAGCCTCCTTCGTCATTGCACCTCGGACATATTGAGGTAGCTGCATTACTGCCTGTAAACCCTGGCAGCTGGATGGTGGTGTCGTATGGGGCCCCTTCTGCCTTGGACGACCTGCTCACCCTGCACCCCTTGTGCCTGTACCTCGCCTCCCACAGGTCACTCCCCTGGAAGTTGCATTGGGACACCTGGCCTCCTCTCCCTTGTGCCCACGCTTCCTCCTCAGAGGAGGTGCCTCTAGTGGAGACCACAATCCCCATTATGAGGGTTACAGAAGGCTGTCGGATATCTGGAAGGGTCCACATGGTCTGAATCCGGCCGGGTGCCTTAGAGACAACAATGAGTCCTGAAACAAAGCCTGAAAATGCTAACAATGAAGCCCCGAACAGAGATGAAGCGGCCAAGCACCACCAAGAATCCAGCAGCAAACTATCTCCAAAACTGCTCACTACTTACACTGGGAACGCTGCTGGCCCTTTTTATCCCACCTTTGGGTGAGGTTTTGCAAAATGTCGGCTACCCACCTGCTTGTTTTGCCCTTGCGATGAGCATGAAATCGCAAGGGCAACATGAAATCTTGGTCAATTGCCTTTTTAATGGCCTTAACTGGCTTCTTAATTGACGGCGGGCACAGCTCCAACACCCACACGTGCCCGCCGACTGAAATATCACGTGAGTGCAGGATGGCGTTGGGAGCCTGAACAGCGTAAAATTCTGCCCTGTCAGTCAGGCTTGCAGTGCGGTGCATTTTGGTGTACTGGAGGCTACATATATTAATACACAGGACCCTGTTCTTTGCAGACACAAAGAACACGTACACACATTGCACCTATTTCAGATAAACAAAATAAGTGACAGCGATTTGCTGGTTCATTCCCTATGGCAATGTCTTGACCAATTCGTCAAGCTGCCTGGTTTAAATTTCAAACAATGCTTGGCGGTTAACTATCAGTCACCATCGACTGGTGCATTCTCCACAGAACTGCCTCTACCAATCACCACTCTCTTCTAGTACAGTAGAAATATGTTGTTTCCTCTGATATTGGTATTTTCTTGTGAATTGTCCTGATGAGTGGAAGACAAAAAGCTTCAACAAAAAAAATCTTTTTTTTTTTAAGCAATACGCAAAGTTCTGTACTACCAAAAGCTAGTTAACAAAATTGAAGCTTATGGGATAGGAACATCAGCATCCAATTGGACAAAAAATTGGTTTATGGACGCGAAACAGCGAGTTGTGGTAAATGGTTATATTTCACAATGCAGGATGGTAATCAGTGGTGTCCTCCAAAGGTCAGTCTAGGATCACTGCTTTTTTGTTTTGCTATAAATGATTTGGATCTTGGAATACAGGATAGAATTTCAAAATTTGCTAATGATTCTAAACTTGGAGGAGTGGAAAACAGTATGGATGATACAAGTCACCTGCAACATGACATAAGATAGGCTAACAGAATTGGCAAACAAGTGACAGATGAAATTTACTACAGAGAAGTGGAAGGTGATGCATTTTAGCAAAAAAATAGGGAGAGGAATAGCACAGTTCCAAAGAGTGTGTATAGGAACAGAAATGATCTGAGGGTGCATGTGCATCGATCTCAATATGTCTGCCACCTTCAAAGACAGTGGTTAGCAAAGTGTATGAGATCTTGGGCTTCATAAATAGAAGCATTGAGAAAAAAAGCAGGAAAGTCATGTTGAGCCTTTATAAAGCTCTGGTCAGGGTGCAACTGGAGTATTGCATCTAGTTCTTGTCACCACACTTTAGGAACAAAAGTGAGGGTCCTAGAGAGGGATCCTAGAAGAGATTTACCAGGACTGTTCCAGGGATGATGAATTTTAATTATAAGGTTAGCTTAGAAAAGCTGGGGTTGCTCTCCTAGGAACAAAGGAGATTGAGGGGAGATTTGACAGAAAGGTTTCACTGTATGTATAAGGTCGACAAGGTAAAAAACTCTAGGGGGCACAGATTTAAAGTTTTGGGCAAGAGATGCAAGGGGAATAGAAACAGAAAGATAGAAACTAGGAGCAGGAGTAGCGATTTGGCCCTTTGAGCCTGCTCCGCCATTCATCATGATCATGGCTGATCATCCAACTCAATAGCCTGCTCCTGCTTTCTCCCCATACCCTTTGATCCCTTTCGCCCCAAGAGCTATATCTAACTCCTTCTTGAAAACAGACAATGTTTTGGTCTCAACTACTTTCTGTGGTAACGAATTCCACAGGCTCACCACTCTCTGGATGAAGAAATTTCTCCTCATCTCAGTCCTAAATGGTCTACCCCATATCCTCAGACTATGACCCCTGGTTCTGGACTCCCCCACCATCGGGAACATCCTTCTTGCATCTACCCTGTCTAGTCCTGTTAGAATTTTATAGGTTTCTATGAGATCCCCCCTCGTTCTTCTGAACTCCAGCGAATATAATCCTAATCGACTCAATCTCTCCTCATATGTCAGTCCCGCCATCCCAGGAATCAGTCAGGTAAACCTTCGCTGCACTCCCTCTATAGCAAGAACATCCTTCCTCAGATAAGGAGACCAAAACTGCACACAATATTCCAGGTGTGGTCTCAATTGTACAATTGCAGCAAGACATCCCTGTTCCTGTACTCGAATCCTCTGGCTATAAAGGCCACCATACCATTTGCCTTCTTTACCGCCTGCTGTACCTACATGCTTACCTTCAACGACTGGTGTATGAGGACACCCAGGTCTCGGTGCACATTCCCCTCTCTCAATTTATAGCCATTCAGATAATAATCTGCCTTCCTGTTTTTGCTACCAAAATGGATAACCTCACATTTATCCACATTATACTGCATCTCCTATGATTTGCCCACTCACTCAGCTTGTCCAAATCACACTGAAGCATCTTTGCATCCTCCTCACAGCTCACCCTCCCACCCAGCTTTGTGTCATCTGCAAATTTGGAGATATTACATTTAATTCCCTCATCTAAATCATTAATATATATTGTGAATAATTGGGGTCCCAGCACCGATCCCTGCGGTACCCCACTAGTCACTGCCTGCCATTCGGGAAAAGACCTGTTTATTCCTACTCTTTGTTTCCTGTCTGCCAACCAGTTTTCTATCCATCTCAATACACTACTCCCAATCCCATACGCTTTAATTTTACACGCCAATCTCTTTTTTGGGACTTTGTCAAAAGCCTTCTGAAAGTCCAAATAAACCACATCCACTGGCTCCCCCTCATCAACTCTACTAGTTACATCCTTGAAAAATTCCAGTAGATTTGTCAAGCATGATTTACCTTTCGTAAATCCATGCTGACTCTGTCTGATTCTACCACTGTTTTTCACGTGCTCAGCTATTAAATCTTTTATAATGGACTCTAAAAATTTTCCCCACTACCGACATCAGGCTGACTGGTCTATAATTACCTGTTTTCTCTCTGCCTTCCTTTTTGAATAGTGGGGTTACATTAGCTACCCTCTAATCTGTAGGAACTGTTCCAGAGTCTATAGAATCTCGGAAGATGACCACCAATGCATCCACTATTTCTAGGGCCACTTCCTTAAGTACTCTGGGATGTAGATTATCAGGCCCCGGCGAATGTGAGGGAGAATTTTCTACGCAGCGAGTGGTAATGACCTGGAGCTTGCAGCCTATCAGGGCAATTGAAGCAGAAATTATCAAAAACTTCAAAAGGAAATTGGATGAGCAATTGAAGGAAATAAACCTGCAGGGCTATGGGGATTGAGGAGGGAGGTAGGATTGACTGAATTGCTCCGTGGAGGGCTAGCATGGACTCAATGGGCCAAATAGCCTTGTGTGCCACAAATGTCTCTGACTGGATTTGTAGCTGAAATTTGTAATTGATATGTGATCCAGATTTACATAATTAAGCAGTCTATTTCAGGCTTAATATACAATTCACCCAACAGCATTCTAGCAGCTTGACTGAATGGTACGAATGCATCCTAAATACCCCATGATGGAATACCTGGATCTCCAAAATGACTTCTGACAAACTTCCACAGAAATGACAATTAGTTTAACTTAAATGCTGTAGAAATTCAGGATTAACCATGGAAATGGCTAAGAACTTAGTTAAAGAATAGAAAATAGACACTTAGAAGGACAAAAACTAAATATAGCAGATGTTGAAAACCTAAAACAAAAGCAGAAAATGCTGGAAATATTCAGCAGGTCAGGTAGCATCTGTAGATAGAGAAACAGAGTTATTGAGTCGGGTTTTGAAAAGCGTAAAAGAGAGAGAACAGGAGTTCATTCAGAGTCAACAAGAATAGCAGGGGCTGACCTCTAACCAATTTCCACAGTCTAAAACAAAAATCAAGGTGTGGCATCACAGGGGAGCAGGTAGGTGATAGGCTGGTGAGTATCCATTGGCTTTGCTTGATTGTCTTTCAAATTGGTCATTTATTTGTAATTGTACGGTTTTATTAGCATCAGTATGGTTTACAAATAGTCGTAAGCTTATCTTGAGTAGTAGGATCTGTTAATTATAAATAAAGAAAAATAATTAAATTAATTAATACATAATAAAAGAGCACAAGAGGAGCCAGGAGTTCAAAAGGAACTAGCTGTGGTGCTTCTCAGTGGACCAACCAGATTTGGAGAAAATCAAGTGTGACGTCATAGGGAACTAGAGAGGAGCCTGGGAGATAAAAGAGCTCGAGAGGGAGAGAGCAACTAGACTTCATAAAGAGGCGCAAGAAGGAGAGATGATAATTAGTGAGTGATAGGTTAGTAAACACTTTATATAAAGTTTAAGGTATGAGTGCAGCTCGGCCATGTGGAATGTGCATCCTGTGGGATGCGGGAAGTCCTGCAGGCACAAAGTGCCCTTGATGACTACATCTGCTGGAAGTGTCATCAGCTGCGGAAAGTTGAGCTCTGGGTTGCAAAACTTGAGCAGTAGCTGGAGTCACTGTGGTGCATCCGCAAGGCTGAGGATTATGTACATAGCATGTTTAGAGTAGTGGTCGCACTGCAGCTAAGAAGTGTGCAGGCAGAGAGGGAATGGGTCACTGCCAGAGTATCAAAGGGAAACAGGTGAGTGGTGGAGGAATCCCCTGAGGCTGTTTTGCTCTCTAACCACTTTTCCATTTTGGATAGTGGTGAATGAGATGGTTCCTGAGAGGACTGTAGCAACAGCCAAGCACCACGGGTGGCTCAGTTGCACAGGAGGGGAGGAGGAAGAGTGGAAGTGCTATAGTGGTAAGGAATTCCATAGCTAGAGGAGCAGACAGGCATTTACCTCCCTGGTGCCAGGGTCAAGGATGTTTCAGAGCGGCTGCAAGACATTGTTTGGGGAAGGGCGAGCAACCAGAGGTCACGGTCCACATTGGGACCAATGACATAGGCAGGAGAAGGGATGAGGTTCGAAGGCAGATTTTAGGGAGTTAGGAAGGGGATTAAAAAGCAGTAATCTCAGGGGTACTCCCAGTGCCACCTGCTAGTGAGCATATGAATAGGAAGATTGAGCAGTTCAACACATGGCTGGAGAAATGGAGTAGGAGGGAGGGCTTTAGATTTTTGAGGCACTGGGATCTGTTCTGGGGCAGGTGGGACCTGTACAAGGACAGGTTACACCTTAACAGGACTGGGACTAATGTCCTCGAGGGAAGGTTTGCTAGTGCTGTTGGGAAGGATTTAAACTAGATTGTTAGGGGGGTGGGAACCTGAATTCAGAGTGCACGGGAAAAATCTGGCAGTGGGAAGTAGCGAAGTATCAACTGATAACGAGGATATATCAGAGAGTAGTCTCAAGGTAGATAGAATACTTGGGGAGTTGATAGAATTAGAGTAATTAGAGTAATAGTAAGTCATTAGATGGTGTCAGAATAAGAGGGAAAGTAAAAAAGCCTAAATCAGGGCTAATGTGCATGTATGTAGATGCACAGAATGTGGTTAATAAGATTAGTGAACTGTAGGCACAGGTTGACAAATGGAATTATGATATTATGCTATAAGAGACCTGGTTCAAAGAAGAGCATGACTGGGCGTTAAATATTCCTGGGTACAAGATGTTTAGGAGAGACAGGATAAGTCATGGGCGGTGGTGGGGGTGATGGAGTGGCAATATTAATTCAAGATGGCATTACAGTACTGGAGAGAGAGGATGTTCCAGAGGGGTCAAGGACAGAATCTCTCAGGCTAGAGGTAAAGAATGAAAAAGGTACAATAACATTGATTGGTGTAGTATATAGACCACCAACTAGTTGAAGAGATGTGGAGAAATGAATTTGCAAAGAAATTACAGAGGTGCAAGAATTATAGAGTAATCATAATGGGGGGCTTCAATTAGCCAAATGTAGACTGGGATAGGAAAAGTACAAAGGGACAAGAGGGGCTAGAGGTCTTGGGATGTGTTCAAGATAATTTTCTACAGCAGTATGTATCCAGTCCAATGAGAGGATATGCACTTTTGGACCTGGTTCTGGGGAATGAGTTGGCCCAAGTGGATCAAATATCAGTGGGAGAGCCTCTGGGGGATAGTGACCATTTTATCATAAGGTTTAGGTTAAGCATGGAAAAGGACAGGGAAAAATACAGAGCAGGGATAATTAATTTGGGGAATGCCAATTTCAATGGGATGAGAATGCATCCGAGTCGAGTGAGTTGGAATCAAATGTTGGCAGAAAAGACAGTAGCTGAACAATGGACCACCTTCAAAGAAAAAGTACTGCAGGCAATATCCCTTGAAGGGGAAAGATAGGACAAATAAATCCAGAGCGCCATGGGTGACGAGAGAGATACAAATAAAGATGAAAAGGAAGAAGCACGCATATAACAGATGTCAGGTAGAAACTACAATGGAGGATCAGGCTGAATATAGAAGGACCAGAGGGGAAGTGAAGAAAATTTTAAAAAGCAAGGAAAGAACATGAAGAGAGGCTGGCAACGAACATAAAAGGGAATCCCAAGGCCTTCTATAAGCATTTAAATAATAAAACGGTAATAAAAGAAAGAGTAGGACCGATTAGGGACAGGAAAAAAAGGGGGACTTGTATGTGGAAGCTGGAGAAATAGCAGAGGTGTTGAACAAGTACTCTGCATCTGTCTTTACAAAGGAAGAAGACACTACCCAAGCTGAGGTGAGAGGATGTAACTGGTACACTAGAAGAACTTACAATCAAGAGGAAGGAGGTGTTGGAAAGGCTACTTTTACTTAAAATAGATAAGGTACCAGGATCGGATGAGATGCATCCAAGAGTACTGAGGGAAGTGAGAGTGGAAATTGCAGAGGCACTAGCACCTTCCAGTGTTCCTTGGACACAAGGGAGGTGCCAGAGGACTGGAGAATTGCAAATGTTACACCCTTGTTCAAAAAGGAATGCAAGGATAAAGCTGGGAACTACAGACCAGTCAGTTTGACCTCAGTGGTAGGGAAACTTCAGTACGGGATCAAATCAATAGTCACTTAGACAAGTGCAGGATAATTAAGGAAAGCTAACATGGATTCATTAAGGGAAAATCATGTTTAACTAACTTGGAGTTTCGAGGTGGTAACAGAGAAGGTTGATAATCGAAATGCTGTTGATGTTGTGTATATGGTTTTCAATAGGCATCGATACAGTGCCACACAACAGACTTGTGAGCAAAATTCTAGGTCATGGAATAAAGCGGAAAATAGGCACTTGGATAAGAAATTAGCTGAGTAACGGAAAACAGAGTGGTGATAAATGGTTGTTTTTCAGATTGGAGTGAAGTGGGGCTTTCAAGCTCTACAACAATTATGGTGTTAAAATGGTTCCTGGATGCTAAGATTATAGAGTATCACAAGCACATCTCCTGAGGACATCTTACTGGATTATTGGTGTTTAGCACTCACTTTGATCCAGCAAATCTGTTCTGGACAGGCCTGCTCAGTGCTGGTGTTATTTCCACAACTAAAAACAATGGACCCTACCAACATGAGCTGTCCCTGGCTCCAAAGTTGATCTTTATGCAAAAGATTTATCTCCTTCTGTGACAGAGCGAAAGGATGTTGTCTGGGGCCATTTGGTTGTGACAATGGCTTCCTCCATTTCTTAATTAGAGTATATAATGGTGGTTATCCTGCGTCATTGTTGTGATGTCCTAAATTCCAGTCCTTTTAATAGTATCGGTTCTGTTGTAGGTGGCACTGTGATTGTAACGCAATTAGAATAGTATATAAACTGCTTGAAACTCTGTATCGTTGGAGAAGTCTCCTGGCGTTACCAATAGAAGGTTGTCTCCCTACCAGTGCAAATAAAGACCGCTTGAGTGCTGAACCGAAGACCTGATGTCAAGTATTTATTTCAAATATTCCATCACAGGAGAAAGATTTGTAGTGGAGTTCCCCAGGGGTCAGTGTTGGGACCCTTGCTCTTCCTGCTATATATTAATGACCGAGACTGTGATGTGCAAGGCATGATTTCAAAATTTGTAGCTGATACGAAGATTGGAAATGCTGTCAACTGTGATGGGGATAGTCTTGAATTTCGAAAGGACATAGACATGTTGGTGGATTGAGCAGATAAGTGGCAGATGAAGAAGTCCAATGCAGAGAAGTGTGAAGGGATTCATTTTGGCAGGAAAAATTTGGCAAGACAGTATAAAATAAAGGGAGGGCCTCTAAAGGAGGTGCAGGAACAGGTGTGTATGTACATAGGTCATTGAAGATGGCAAGGCATGTTGAGAGAGCAGTTAATAAAGCATATAGTATTTTCAGTTTTATTAATAGGGGCATTGAGCAAAAGAGTAAGGAGGTCGTGTTGAACTTGTAAAGGACACTAGTTAGGCCTCATCTGGAGTAGTGTGTCCAGTTCTGGCTGCCATGCTTGAGGAAGGATGAAAAGGCTTTGGAGAGAGTACAGAGGAGATTCACAAGTATGATTTCAGGGATAAAGAACTGTAGCTATGAGGATAGATTGGAAATGTTGGGACTCTTTTCCTTGGAGAAAAGAAGGCTGAGATGAGACTTGATAGAGGTATTCAAGATCCTGAGGGGTACGGACAGGGTAAGTGGTGAGAAACTGTTCCCGCTCAAAAGATCAAGAACTAGAGGGCACAGATTCAATAAAATTAGTAAAAGGAGTAAATGTGATGAGAGGAAAAATGTTTTCACACAGAGGGTGGTTGGAGTCTGGAACAAACTTCCTGAAAGGGTGGTGGAGGCAGGTTCGATTGAGGTATTCAAAAGGGAATTGGATTGCTACCCGAAAATAAATGATTTGCAAGGTTACGAGGATAAGGCAGGGGGTGGTGTCGCTACATAGCACCCAGTACATTTATACAATAAAAAAGAGACAGGGATAAGAAAGAGAAAGAGTTGCAGGGTAAAGACCACAGAGAAGGTAAGAATTATTATTTCACACGAGTCCAGAATCAAAGTCCAATGGTATATTCTTTCAGAGTTGGTGGGTTGAAGACTGATGCTGGATAATTCACTTTTCCAACAAAGATGACTTCCACAATGAGCATGTAGAGATGAATTAGTCTTGTAGGCTCTGGTACAGAAGTTCAGAAGGTCCAGTAGAAACAGTGTAGATAGGGGCCAGGCATTCACCTGGACAAAACTCTTGTTCTGAGTGGCCACTTGATTGATGGAAAATGGCAGTCTGAGCTGTGCAGCTACACAAGACAATATAACAGGTTCCAGCAGCTTGGTTTGGGGTGGGGGGAGGGAGGGGGGGGCAGCATCAGGTGACTGACACCTCTCCACTGTAGTTTGGACAAAGTATGTACATTTCTTAGTCTGGATTCTTGAGATTTGAAATTATTAACAATTGAAACATTGCCAAAGAGGTTTCAGGGGTCTTTTTCCTCACAGACTGGTCGTCTCTGTTGGCCAGACTTTGGCCTTAGAAATGTAAATGGTCTTTGTACAATTCCCTTGGATTTGATCTCTGCAGTCACAGGGGTCATTAGCATCTCTTCAAAGATAATGAGGTGGCAGCTGTTCTGAATGCCAGGAAGTTCTTTTTGTTAGAGTCATGCCTTCAGCTATTTAAAAACCTTTGACCAGTTCTTAAAAAAAATAGAAATTAGCCATAGTATATATATTTTATAAAAATATAGAGTGAGTCTTAGCTCCCAACCTTCATACCCTCCATGCGAACTCATGCCAACTAACGGCCTGTGTCCCTTCACCCAATATACACTAGGTACAGAGCCAATAGGCCATATAGTAACAGCAGCATGTGTGGAACGGCACAGAAAAAAAGCTCCCATTCACAAATCACATTTTGAAAATGAAACAGCTATCCCTACAAGCCTATAAAAGTGCCAGACAGATCATTAAAGTACCAATACCTGAGGCCTCAAACACATCACACCTCTTAACCTTGTACAAATAAACATTGAGACATTGACAATAGAGATCAGAGACAAAAAATTATAGCCACTTAAATGTGTCAATCAAGCAAAGTCAAGAGTTCTCTCCAATTGTCAAAACAGAAACCCCTGAGTATCTGGGCTCTCAGCCAAGCATGCACGATAAGGCCATCTAATTCTACTGAAAAAGAGTTCGACCTGTCCTCATTATGCATGCTTGGCTGAGAGCCTAGGCTCAAAAAGTATTAGCTCAGCAAGGGGTTCTGTTTTAATAAGGGTTTTTATTTAGACAGACATAGCCGGTATCAGGACTCATTGGTATACACATTCATTGGCCAGTTACAAAATTCTCATACATTCATCTATGCTCTGGTCTTTGCCTCATTGTCTGCTGATACTTCATCCAGAGCAGTTTTCTTGGCAGTTTTTGTCAGTGGTGGTATGCCATTGCCTTACACTCACAGGAGCAGGGCAAGGAGGTAGGTCCTCAAGCTTACTTCAGCCAATGGGAAACAACCCTGCGCTAATGGCATTATTCTGAACCACCCTCTAGCTATTTAGCCAACTGAGCTCACTGCCCCCCCACACCTTCTATAATACTACAGCAGCTGAGCTAATGATCCTTAAAGGAACTGGAATGTAGAACAAAAGTGCACATGTAGGGCGGAATTTTCTGAGCCTGCTGGTGGTGGGAAACTGATGCCTGGCCCCAGAGGCGACTGCTGAGGGGGCAGGGGGATATCCAGGCGCAACTGCTCTTTCATGCTGCAGAAGGACCACGTCAAGATCATGGATCCTGGTGACCTAGCTGTACGCCTGAAGGCCTACAGAGACCATAGAAGACGGAGGAGAGAGTGGCTGAGGCACATGGCTGCACAAAGGCAGGAGCAGCAACCTCATGAAGAAGGGGCAGCAGGGGCTCCTGCACACGCTGCCCAGGAGTGACAGTGAGCTGTGGCTGGTCGGCGCCTAGCGAATCCAGGGTCTATAGACGCTGCCTGCTAATCCTGCAGATGACCGAGAACCAGTGCCACCGATGACTGTGCATGTCTAGGGGCCTGGTGGCTCACATCTGCCACTTACTGCAAGACTTGGTGCCAAGGGGGCATGGAGGGCATTCACTATCAGTGACTGGGAAAGTGACCGCGGCACTCAATTTCTATGTCAGTGGTTCCTTTCAGGGCTCCACAGGTGACCTCTGGGATTTCTCAATCTGCCACCCACAAATGCACCCATGAGGTCACAGATGCCATCTTCTCCATGGCACACAATTTTGTGCATTTCACCCTGGACTGGGACAGCCAGGATGCAAGGGCCATTGGATTCGCCCTGATCTCAGGATTCCCACAGGTGCAGGGTGCGACTGACTGCACTCATGTAGCGCTCGGGTCTCCATCGCTATACCCAGTGTACTTCATCAACCGTAAGGGCTTCCACTCACTGAACATTCAGCTAGTATGCCACCACCAGAAACGCATCCTGCAGGTATGTGCACAATTTCCAGGGAGTGTGCACAATGCCTAGATCCTGAGTCACTTGCAGATCCCTGCAGTCTTCCAGGGTCCACAGAGGCAGCAGGGTTGGCTCCTTGAGGGCAAGGGCTATGCGCAGAGGCTGTGGCTGATGACACCCGTGTGGTGGCCTCAGACTGCAGCAGAGCGATGCTATAATGAGGCTCTTGCAGCAGCTCGCAACTTGGTGGAGCAGACCATCGGGATGCTGAAGATGCAGTTCCGGTGCCTGAACCGGTCTGGAAGAGCCCTGCAATACAGTCCGTAGAGGGTGCCACGCATTGTCGTTGACTGCTACGCCCTTTACAACCTGGCGCTGCCACGGGGAGAGAAGCTGGTTGAGGAGGAGATGGAGGAGCTGCACGTCTCCTCCGATGAAGAGGACAGCAACAGGGATGAGGGTGAGGGGGTCCTCGGTGGTGACGATGACGGGGATAAGACTCTCGCACTGGCTGGACGAGGCAGGCGCGCTCATAGAGGATGATGATGACGACAGCATGCAGTGAGGTGTCCCCGTAGATCCTCACATCACAGTTGTGAATGTATGACTCCAGTCTGGCTTATCACAGCACCAATACCTTTTGTGAGAATGCTCCTGTCATGGAGATGCAGTGGAGGCCCTAATAGTCGCTCAATCGCAGGAGGGTGACGACAACATGCAGTGAGGACACTCCACAGATCTTCACAGAGTGAACAGTACGTACAAGTGATCAACACCCATGCCCAGACTGTGCAACTAATTCTTAACTTTTTCCTTTCAAGTTTGTCTTTGGTTTTACAGTTTCCTAATTTAGGAGCTGTTTTATTTTATCCCTAGTTTTGTTAATTTAGTTTATTTGGTGGACTCTAAGAGACTTAATTCTTAACTTTCCTAAACCCTGCCACTACATCTTGGTGCTCCCTGAACATCCACAGCAGAAGTGGAGGCAGCCTGCTGACTGTGACGCCATGTCTGTGATGACTTTGGCAGGTGTACTCTGGAGGGCCCCGGCCTGCTTTCAGGGTCCTGCTGTGTGGCAGTGGCACCCTCCTCAGCCTGTGAAGCTGGATCTGCAGAGGTCATAGGAATAGGGGAGTCAGATGGGCCGGTCACTCCCAGACTCACCTGGGTAGATGGCCCCGGAGTGTGCACCTGCTGATCCTCCTCCCCATGGGTGCCCAAGGGCCCCTGGCATTTTCCGTGAGCGGAAGGGGTAGTTGGAGTGAGGTCGAGCTGCCCAGCACCCCTCTCGCGTACACACCGTTGGAGGCCAACTATGGCATCAGCGATGGAGTTAAGCCCGTGCAGCAGTGCATGTGTGACGTCCTAGACTAAGGTCTCCTTTGCGGCCACCATCCTGCCAGTGTTGACCTCGGTGTGTTGCAATGCCAGCGCTATCACCTCAGCCTGAAGGCAGACAGACTCCTCCATCGTGCCTTGTAATCTGAGGAGTGCAGCAGACTTCCTTTCTTGTTGTTCCCTAGCTTGCCTTTGCAGTTCCAGCAACTGTGACATGATCGAGTCCAGAGGCTTGTCATCTGACTCGGACTCAGCAACGTTCTGGCCTCCAGCAATCCTCTGTGTGCCGGGGGCCTGGGAAGTCCCTACCTCCACCTGCTGTGGATCAGAAAGTGCAATGTGCTCACCAGATTGTGATCTCTAGGCTACTCTAAAGCTAGATCCCACCGAGGTGTGTGTCTTTGCGCTGGTGGAGGGTGTGGGTGAGGACTGTGATGGGACTTCAGTGAGGGTGCCTTCAGATTCCTCTTCAGAGGTTTCTTCGGAGCTTGATTGGAGGCCCTGGGTCATGGATTCTGTCGGCTGTTTTCCAGATGTGCCTGCAAAAGCAAGGGGAGATAATTAGTGTATGGCAGTGGCCTGTGAAAGAGGACACATCATTCACAGCATGGTTGTCTGTTGGATGTTGCACTGCTGGATCCTCACTTAGTAGAGCAGCGCCAACCTCGCAGTCAGCACAGGGCTGGTCCCGGTCATCGCCGGCCAGCTGGATGGCTCTGTTTTTGAATTCTGTCAGAACTTTGATCTCCGGCATCTCTCCACCTGTCTGCGACCTTTCCCTCCTGTTGTGAGCCAGTTTGTCCTGCATGGATAGAGATGGGGAGAGTGTATCAGGACATCTGCCAAGCCAGATGATAAGTATGCCTGGCCTGTGTGGGTGGCGAGTGGTCCCATGGAGGGGATATGGGCAATGATGGTGTGTGTGAAAGCGTGAATGGTGATGTCCCTTGCACTGGCAGTGAGTGAGGGCCCTGTGGATGTGTGATGGGTTTGAGTGTATGAGAGTTGGAAATGATGAAAAGAGTGACTTACCCTGCCGGAACAGAGATCGCCATTCATCCTTTTGTGGCAGTGGGTGGCTGTCCTCCTCTGCAGGACGTTTGCGCTGACCACTGCTGCCACTGCCTCCCAAGCCAGGTTGGTGACTTTGCAGCCCATCCTGCAGCCAGAGCAGGGGCAGAGCACAGCCTGGCAGCCCTCCACAGCATTCAACAGTCGCTCAAGGGGCCTGTCGTTGAAACGGGGGCTGCAGCCTTTTTTCCTTTGCTGGCCATGTCTCCCGGGCAGCGATGGTGAGCTGGTGGCAATGAGCGCTTTGCTGGCGACTGCCTTTTAAAGATGGCGGCCGGCGTGATGCAACAGCAGGGTGATGGCAGGCAGGCAAATGAGAGCCCGCTCACCGTGGAAATGGTGTGTATAAATAATGAGGCGGGTTTGGGACGATACGGTGTGGAAACTCGCCAATGTCGTTGGCAGGTAGGACTCCATTTTACCCACCCGCTACTGCACTTAATGAAATTCTGGGAAAAAGTGACCTGTGTGTGGAGTCAGGGGAAGCAGGAGAGCTCTTCCCAGCTGCACAGCATTATTGCGAGCAGCTGCCATCCTGCGATCATTTCCCCTCTTCTCACTTACCAGGACTCATTGGAGAGCCACGTTAAACAAAGCAAGCAGCTCAAGTTTGATCCAGCCAAACTGCCTGTGGAGCGATGACAAACTTGGGTTCCCCCTCGAAGTTATGCTCCCGAAAATGGCCCATAACGAATTTCTACCCCAACATGACCAGCTAGTGTAGGACAACAATTAAAACCACTAAGGTCTTAAACTGCTGCATTTAGCTAAATACAAAAGAATACAATTCAATAGAATACAGTTCAAACAAAATCACGATTGAACTGTACAGTGCTCTGGTCAGATATCTTATCAAGCAAAAAAAACGAGAGGCAGTGTAGAGAAGAGCCATGAAGTTGATATCCAAGGGCTGATTTCAATTTGGTATGCCCTATGTAAACAGGTTTGTAGTGATCTTAAAATAGTTGCACTGCGCTCAACAGCTAACACACCCTCTCAACACAACCATATTTCTGAGCCTTCTGCTGGGTGGCCAGAGAGCCTGCTTGAATCGGGCAGGAACTTCATTAAAGCATGAAAATTAGGGCCTGGTGACCTACAAAGAACCATGGATGGAATTTCAAGGGAAAACAGAACCAAATATACAAGTTACACCCAGTTGTACTAAGCAGAACTGAATTGTACTGCACAAAACAGCCACAAAAGGTAGTTTATGTGGAGACAAGAGTATAAAGGCTATGGGGTTGCCCTAGGCCAACCTTTTTTCTAACCCACCTGATATTGTATTGGCTCAAGTCTGACAAACTGCAGCCGGTTGCCCACTCAGCAGAGTAACAAGGTCAGGCCCTCAAAATCACTCAGACTTCTTGTCAATAGGAAAGGTGGCAGGCTGTCTGGCTCCAGAAATTAAAATTTACTCCCAATTGTCAAAGGTTTGAGTTAAGAGGAAAGAAACTTGAGTTTTTCCAGTCTAGAAAGAGGGCAAAGAGGTGGTAGTCAATAAATGGAAAAGATAAGAGCAGAATACTGCTGGAATTAAATTTGAGAGAAAAAAAGGACATAGGGCAGAATCTTGTACCCTCTCTTGTCCTGAGTTTGGTGGGGAGGGGGGTGTGGGGGGTGCACTGAATCAGGCAGGAGGGGACCCCACCACCTTCTTGCCTTCACCCCAATTAAGCCCATAGTGGGAAGGCCTGTAGATGCCCTTCCTGCCCTGCCACTAATTGAGGCCATTAAGTGGAAAATTTATGCCCACTTAGGGGCCTCATCCTCCCTCTGCTGGTATTAACCCAGCAGTGATCAGGACCGGAGAGTACAACAAGAAAATCCTGGTGTTTTTGCTTGCAAGCTCTCGGGGAGAGGTGGTGGTGCAGGGGCGGGGTGTGAAACCCCTCATTCAAAGGCACTTTGTGCCTGATCGACAGACCCAGCATTGGAAAGGCAGGGCAGAGCCTGTTGGCAGCCACCCCCCTTGCCATTGCTCTCAACCCACTTGTTCCTTCCTCGCAACCCCAATCTGTGACACCTTCCCACCATCAGTCACCTGTGCCTGGGTCCCTCCTCTGTCAGAGGCCTTGGATGGGTATAGTACTGGCAGCAGTCGCCATCTCCCTAGTGATGCTGTTCAATACAGAAGAACTGATGGCTTTTGTTTGGCAGGCAGCTATCAGCATGAGGGACATCCGTCCCCAGGGTCCTTGATCCCAGGGTTCGGTTGGGGGTGGGGGGGGGGGGGTCTGCCAAGTGCCTGAGTGGCACAAGATGCAGCTGGCTTTCCCAAGAAAAAGGTAACACGGGGATCTCGCCAGCTCTCTAGCTGGTGGCTGTGATCCCTGTCGCCCAGCCAACACCCCTGTCACCCCCACAAGATTCCATCCATAGGATCAAATTACTAAAAAGTCAACTTAGGTCTGTGACTCTGTCCCAACACAAAAAAAACAATTTCCTCATAAATACAGTAGTAGGAAACATTTAACAAATAATGCCACTGTAGGGTTTTTCCATGTAGATGAATAGATATGGATCAAATGGCCTTCCTCATCTGTAATTACCTTGTAAAATTGGGTATGTTCTAAATGCTCCTAATTGTGTTAACAGTGTCATTGTTTTCAACACAAGATTGAAATAGATACTAAATGCTTGCAGTTGCTACTATAGGTATGTAAACTTTTTTCACATATTTCAAGGAATGGAAGTAGGCTTTTCTTGATCGGGTTCTGGCAGTAATGGAAATATAAAACACACCCAACAAACACTTACCTAGATGTGGGCCTCTGAAATTGCCTATTGAGCGGTAAATCGCAATTTTGCAGCTTTTCCTGCAGATTAGGTTGTGGCTCGGCTGAACATTGCTTTTCAATAGTTGACATTTTAACTTTGTAGTTGGGTAGCCAGAAAATTCTGCAAACAGAGAATATTGCATATAAATCTCAATATGTGGAGAAATATTCATTGTCTCTTTATCCCTGTCACAATTAAGAATGCTTTTATCCCTGGTGGAGATATCTTTTTTGGTCCTTTACCTTTCACACATTTGCTTGCTATTGATGACATAGGATATACAGCACAGAAACAGGCCATTCACGACTAGAATTCGAGCTGTAGTCAAAAATATGGGGCCCCATTTTTATCAAGAAAGATTGAGAAATGACAAATCTCAGCAGAATGGAATTGTGGTAAAATCCTTTAACTTTCCAGGGTAAATTCTTCAGATCCCAGTGCAGGGATTACACAAGTGTTGGAAAATTGTATGTAGTTGAAATTTAGAGAAACTGGAACAATTAGAGGGAAATGTTGGAGGAGATGTCAAAAATATTCAAACATTAGAAAAATCTGAAAAGTAATTTCAATATTAGGGATGGCAAATAAATGCTGGCCTAGCCAGCGATGTCCATATCCCATGATTGAATAGATTAAAAAAAACTCATAAGATCTAAGAAACAGGAACAGGATTAGGCTATCCGACCCTTGAACCTGCCCTGCCATTCAATAAGATTATAGCTGATCTAATGGTAGCTTTAAATCCACTTTCCTGACAGCCCCCATACTCCCCAACTTTCTTGGTTGGTTCCTCTTTTAGCTTTTCCAATGTTACATGGGGTCACCACATGGCTGATTTGAAGGTGGTCAACCGTCATTTTTGGATTTTAGTGGGAAGTTTTACAGCCTTATGTCTTTCCTGCTGCAAACCCTCCCCATTTTGCTAGGCTGGGAACCAGCACCAATACATGCTGCACCAGTGGCTGGATAACCCTACATTCCCTTGTAGATCAAAACTCTAATTCAGCCTTGAATATATTCAATGATCCAGGCACCACTGCTTTCCAGAGAGGAGAATTCCAAAGATTTACAACTAAGGGAAGAAATTCTTCTTCCTTTCCATCTCAAATGGGAGATCCCTTATTTTGAAACTATACCTAGAGCAGGGATGAGTGTGGCCAAGGACAAAAGGTCTAAAAATGTTTTGTGACACGGAATCATGTAATTATAGCCCTTTATTTGATCTGCACTGAGTGCAAATGCTTCTAGGCACTTCAAATAGGTGAAATTGTTAGGCTTCAAGAGGGTAGAAACATTAGTTTGCTCTTTGGTCCACAGTCTTGATAGTAATAAATGTAAACAATGTATTTGCATCAAATCACCAAATTGACCTCAACATTTCAGCATTCAATGCAGTTAGTGTACTTAATACAGGATGAAGACCATATTAACAACAGAACGTGACCTTGCTGGATTATGTATATGAGAAGCGAATCAAAGGACCAAGGCAGTGCTTCACAAACTATTTTCAAACGTGAACCAATGTTAACTCACCACCACCTCCTCCAGGGTAATTACAGAAGTCAACAAATGCAGGCCTTGCCAGCGATGCCCACATCCCATGAATGAATAGATTTTAAAAATCTTGAAAATTAATATGATCCCAGGCAACAGCAAAATAGCAATAAAACAGCAAAGTAATATGCAGTATACAATTAAAGCTTACATATCAACATATAAAATTCTCATTATATGACACATTATGTTTTTAAAGTACTTCATAAAAATATTATTTTATATACTCATCTAAGTTTCAGCCAAGCTCTCCATATTATCTGGTGGCAGAAGACTCAGTGAAGCCCATCCCCCCCAGACACACCCCTCTTCCCATCACCCCTCCCTCCACTCACTCAGCTGTCCCTCTCCCCAACACCCCCCCTCTCCCACTCACTCAGCAGCCTGGCTCCCCAAATCACCTTTCTCCTCACTCAGCAACCCCTCTCCCCCACTCACTCAATCAGCAGCCCCTTTGAGGGGTCCACTGCTGCCTTCCCCACCCCACTTCCCAATATCCACCAGCCTGCGAAAACTTGGCCTCCACTGCTCCCCTACCCCCAAGCATGCACCAAACAGCCAGCAGCAGAGCATGTACTGCAGGGATAAGTGATAGCAGCCAAATCTTGTGAGACCAAGTGGTGGCCTCCCCGAGTCCTGCTCCTGGCTTCATTACTGGCAGAGATTTTCCAGGCTGAGACTCTCTCCCCTTAGCTTTGGCCACATTGAAGACGGTGGAATCAGAGGTCGAAAAAAAATTAAAAGGATGGAATTCCATTATCCAAAAGTCAGAATTCCACAAAAACAGCAGAAATTTTTCATCCCTGCCCCAAGTTCTAGATTCCCCCACATTCCCCAAGGGGAAAACATCCTCTCAGCATTTAGTGTCAAACCCCCTCAACATATTCTATGTTTTGATAAGATCACCTCTTACTCTTTTGAACTCCAATGAGTATGGCCCAACCTGTTCAATCGTTCCTCACAAGACAACCCCTTCAACGCAAGAATTGGTCTAATGATAAGGATAAATAAGATGTGGGCTACTGTAGATGTTGGTGTAAGTCGGCCTTCGAAGCCCTAAAAAATCCATCCAAAAAAAAAAGCTGGGATGGTTTTCTGCACAAAGTAAAAAGTGAACTCCCCGCTCCCCAGCATGGTTGGTTGCCATTATGAAATGTTATTGGCATCCGAAACAAAGGGTGGTTGTGTTTGAAATTCCCGCGCATCTTTGTACAGAGTCCATATCACCTGTTGGATCCCTTGCACCCAATTATAAGGTACTGGTAAGTAAAACATTCAAATGTGAAGCAAAAAAAAAAATGGAGGTGGAATGCTAATAAAGCATGTCATGGCTGAAAAGGGGGGCGCCAACTTATACAGAGTAAATGCAAAAACATGATTTTTGAGGGTGGAGAAACGGGGCTGTCTTATATACCAGGTTGACTTCTACACCATGATTTGCAATAGCTCTGAGGGCAAGTGTCAGAACAAGCTAACCATCTCTGGCAGCAACTGAAGTGGAAATGGTAATGGAAATGCTAATCCAAGAGGTGGTTGTGAGAAATATGAACTCCTGGTCATTTTACTGCACTTTCTCCATGGATTAGCATCGCAACATTCCTCGACAGAGATGGAAGCAGGCTTGAGGCCAAAGCTGACTATTACTTTCACTGGTTGTGTGAGCCCTATGCTGAACGGTTGCTGCAAGTGTCCTTACAACAGATGGTATAACACTGCAGACCAAGATCCCAGGAAGCCGAAAAACAAGTTTAGACAGATGTGCAATCAATCTTTCTGCCAACAGGTTCTTACACCAGCATGCAACACCTCATTCACCAACTCAGCCGATTTTAAAGTTTAATTATGTCCTCTGAATCAAAGGTATATTTATGCTGCTGCTACCAGTAGCCACAATATCAATTCCAGCTATCTAGTAGCTCACTTATAATGGGCCAAATCTTTCAATGAGTGGCAATCACCATCCCATTGCCACTCTGCTCCTATTTATGTGCCTTGCACTACACGTGCTCTACACTTCTCGGCTAGACCTCCAAACAGGACCTTCTGAGAAACATGGAGCATACCTGCATACCTGAAGTCCTTCCTTCATAGTGTAAGAGCATTGGGGGAAGCCAAGCCATGCCCCTTTTTACAGTAGTAGCTGCCGTATTCCAGTAAGTTTAAATGTCCCAAAGCCACTTTAACAAGCTAGGAAGAGAAGGCAAGTGTAAGGTGAGTGGGTGAGCGGGTAGAGTGGGTGGGGAGGGTAGTCTGGTGGTCCAGTGGGGTGTTAGTAGTAAAGTAGTATAGTTACCCAGGAGTTAGAACTGGTTTTAATCCTTCTAACTTGCCCTGGGTAACTATTCTGGTTAGTGAGTCAGAACCACCCAAAATCTCCAGTTCCAGACGCAGGGTAATTGCCCAACGGAACCTGAAACTTTCCGGGCAATTCATGTGGAATCCTTGAGGCCTCTGAGGGGTCCCCCAAAGCATTTTCCAGGTTAAAACCATCTGGGGACCAGAAGATCTGAGCCAATGTCTTGCTCAAATTGGAATAGCTCAGGATAAAACTCAGCATATGCATGCACATACATTCCATCCCCGCAGATAAACATTAAATTAGTCAGTACAGTGCAGCCAGAAGCATTAAATTGAATTAAATTCCAAATGATGTCAAAATTGTTTTCTAAAAATGTTTCGTGATACTCCTATTTCTCATCCTCTTATGTAAGAGTGTGCCGTACGTCCTTCGTGCCTGCTCGGCCAGTCATTAAGATCATGGGTGTTCTGATCTTGGCCTCAATTCCAATTTCTTGCCCGTTCCCTATAACCCTCGACTACCTATAGTTTAAGAATCTGTCTAAGCGTCGATTTCAGATACCATTGTAAAGGCCAATTTCTATGCCACTTAAAAAGTAGAAAGT
This sequence comes from Cetorhinus maximus, assembly GCF_964194155.1. Lineage (NCBI taxonomy): Eukaryota > Metazoa > Chordata > Chondrichthyes > Lamniformes > Cetorhinidae > Cetorhinus > Cetorhinus maximus. Next base: position 58,474,496 of record NC_135879.1, read on the forward strand.
CGGCAATTCCCGTCTTCAGAGGAAGTTCGCTCAGCCACAGAAAATAGTTTCTAATTGGCTTCGGGAGGCATTTATGTTTTTTTAAAGCCAGCCTGACTTGCAACTTACTTGATAAATCAACAATTACTCAGGAAATTAAGAAAGGTACAATAATTTAATTTAGGTGCATAAGTATTAGCAACAATAGTTAGTTAAGCAACTTAACGATTAAGCATTAAAATGCAAAGAAGGAAAAGTAAAAGTTACCAAACACGGAACTCAGCAATGCCGAACTCTGAAGTCGTTTGGGAGAAACCAGGTGCCCTGCCCCCCTGTAGGCCGGGTCTTGTTCTGGAGACACACACAAATAAAACAGAAACACAACTCTCATCAGTCGCGGGCGGGAGAAGGGTTGAAAGAGTTAGCTCTTTCTTAGAGGATGGGAGCAGGGGATTTTCAGAAGATGAGCAGCAGCCACTGCCCAAACTTGCTCTGTCCTCCTCCTCCTCCTCCACCACCACCTGTCGCAGTGAATCACGACGCCGGCCACCGTCTCCTTGACAACGGCCGCGCGAGCGCTCTCGGGACAAAAGCGGTGAAAAAACGGTAATAACGGTATAAACGGTAATCCAGGACTCAAAAGAAGGCTAAGGCTGTACCTGTAACACAGTCATGATAGAAAAAAATTAAAGGTAATATGCCGAAGAACTGCATGCCTTACACGAGACTTGTAATTCACTTGAATTTGGGGTTGTCCAACAATAGGGATGGAGCTAATTATAAGTTACAGTGCATGTAATGCATCGCATAAAATGCGCCTAACCTGTCCTTTTTAAACTAATTTTAATTATTTCATTTGGTCACAATAGTCATCTTAGCATTTGTCAGAGAACACCTCAATAGTTTTAATAGCTCAGATTCAAATTGCTAAAATAATTGGCGTTAGAATAAGTAGATGACACAAACTTGTGTAGTTTTATTTGTTCGAGCAATCAATATGGGAGATGTTTTGCAGAAGCATTGTGCCCAAAGTTCTTGTCTATTTCTCTTTGGGCAGTCAAATAGCAAGATCGGCTTTATCAACTACCCTGTTTGGCTGCAATGTGAAGAATTTTCACCTTCCACTATTTCCTGGGTTCTTGCTTACAAGAGACTGTATTTTTTTTCTGCATAAGCAACAACAAACACTTCGTCATGTGCTTTTTTACGTGGGTCTTAAATGTGACAAAATACTTAATTTGAGCCAATGTCATGCTTGATGTCATCTAAGTTAACGGACCCATTCAACATATTTTTAAAAAGCCGTCTATGTTTTGCTGGTGTACGTATCATGGCTGCAGTAAGAGAACCATATACCCCTGGTCAGCGGGGAAACGTAAACCGTTATTTAGACAAGCAGGATGCAAAGTTAGAAAAGTACAATCCAAATTTCCAACAGCTAGTTAGCTGGAGACATTAAATTTCACTTGCATGGATTATAAAAAAAATTTGCTGTACTTTGTGTACTGTTTTGAAAAAAATGCACCTGCAGATATTGAAAATTCATACAACTAATGATTTTTTGGGCATTGTCACTGCAACAATCCATTCCTGAAACATGTTGGCTGTGCTGCAATTTACTTGGGGCCGAGATGCCATTCCTGATGTGGGGCAAACCCGCATCGGGCAGGGGCAGTTGGCGAAGATGCAGGTGGGGACAGATTATGGGGACAGAATCTTGTTGCGGCATCAGGGGTCTCCACCTGCCAGCTGGAGAGCCGGCAACAGATCTGCACTGCCTCTTTTCAGGAAGGCCTGCTGAACCACATGACAATCAGGTAGTGGCAAGGCCAGCAGTGGGTCTTCCCCTGAAATCAAGACCCGAGGTTGTCTACCAACAGCTTTCGGCCAATTAGAAGATGGCAGCTCCTGTGCTTAGCAGTGGCACTGGGGAGGCCGTGGCTGCTGCCAAAAGGACAGGCACCAGAGTCCCAGGATCGCGGAGCCAGGCCACAGGTAAGTAATGTGGGGTGTGAGGTTGGTTTCAGGGGTGGGAGTCATGGGGAGAGGTGTGAAGGGGGTGTCGGCAGCAAGGGCACAAGGGTGGTCTCAGTGCGACCACCTTCCCAATATCCAGTCCCTCAACCAGGCACTTTGAACAAGGGACCTTCTCCCCCACATGCCTCCCCCCTCCCAAGGAGATGACAATCTGGCTGCAACATTTTAGCAGCTGTTCATGCCGCATGGTGATAAGCCTGCCCGCCACTAGGTTAATGCCAGCGGTGGGATGAGGCCTTTAAGTGGTCATTAATTGACCATTTAAGGTCCTCAGTAGGCGGTGGGGCAGATAAGTCGACCATAGGCCTTCCTGCCCATAACTTAATTTCACGGTCACCACCAGTGACAGCAGAAGATTCCACCCCGCTATTCCCAACCCCATTCCTTTCCTCTGCTATTTTCAAGGGCACAGGATAAAGGTGTGGTTTGCAACCCTACATATGCAGCAATCCCAAACACCGGCAGCTCTATTTCTGGATGTTGATTAGAGAATTCTAGCAAGTTTCATGGAGTCAGGCAAGCTGTGGAAGCCTTTTAAAGGCAGCCTGGTTCATGAACCATTGGGGAATCCTATTCTGAAGTCGGGAACTTTTTGACAGACAAAATTAAAAGATGTTGCCAACTTCACATGTCATTTTAAAATGCTGTCAGATAATTTAGGTATGTTTTTCATGCAGTAATTGATGATAGGGCTTTTTTTCTTAAAAGGTGAGGGACCATTAAATTTATCAACATTGTGAAAGTGTTCTGATGCATAGGAGTACTTCATCCAATGCTTTAATCTTTAAATTGATTAAGAGTCAAGCCATCTGTTGAGCCTTTGAAATAGCTGGACAGATGGTTGACTTTAATTGACAGCCCAGCCACCTGTTCAGCCTCTGAAGCAGTGGGACGGATGGTCATCTGTTTAGACCACTTCAAAGTTTTTAATGTGTCCAACTCTGGAAGTTTTGTTGACACATTTGTGCAGTAAAACCTGATTATGAATGCTTGGCTGAGCTTTAGACCCCACTAATGGTTCAGCTCAGCAGAGGCTGTTGAAAAAACTGTCAAGAGAACTCTGAGCCTTGTTTTGATTGACAGTCTTATGAGTTCCTAAGAGCATTATGTTTTTTGAAGTTATTGTTGAATGGTAATTTGTTTATTTTGACAGTTTTATGACCATTTAATGTGATTAAGATTTTTTTCAAGTTGCGTGTGAATGGTTGTATATTTATTTTGACAGTTTCAAGAAATCTCAAAGACTTCCCATTGTTATTATAGGGCTCACGAGTTGTCCACATAATGGATACTGGGTGAGTGGGCATGATAATAATATGAGCATGGGGGAAATGTAGGGACAGGGGTATGGTTGAAGCGATGAGGGCTAGGGTGCTTAACACTTATGTGCAGAGCTGGGCCAATGTCCCAACAAATGGAGGCGGGCCTTCTAACTTTTCCATCTCACCATCCACCTGCATCCATTCCCTCCTCAGGCCTGCTTCAAGAGGCAACGCCCCTGCCTCAGCCTGTCCCTGCCCACCATGAAAATAGTGTGGCAAGCACTGTCGGTCAAGAGGAATGATCGCTAGGTTGGGAAATCTCCCGACTTGCGATTCCCACCTCAAAGAGGAAAACCCGTCCTTGGATGCATCTTTTCCAATGCAGTTTTGACATTTTTGATATTAAATGTAAGGAAGCAGAATCCCATCAAGCTTCAGATGTGAAAATGCACTCGTTGAAGGTAGAGCTCTGATTTGTCAGCCGATTTTACAGGCACTAATCTAATGAATGCTCGCAGGCCTGTTTATCACCTAATTTGTATTTCCCAGTGGGAGAAAATAAGAATGTAGAGTGTTCTCACATAAATTGTGAGAATCTCATTAAAACCCCAAATGCAGTGTTAATAGCTGTTGGCCATATTTTGTATTCTTTTTACTAGCAACATGTGGATAGCGTTTCACAGACATATAAAATTGCATGGAAATAAACACTTAGGTAGATAATGGTTCAGGCTATATATTGTATATTTACTAATAGTGAACGAATAAATAAACAGAAACGATGAAACAAAGTAGATTTGCAGTAAGGTACCAATATGGCACAGTCGTAGCAGCCAGACTTCTGAGTAAGGTCATGTCCTCAATCTCCACTTCAGGATATAATTTAGGTTAACACTTACGTGTAGTACTGGATTGTTGAAGGTGCTATCATTCAGATGAGATATTAAACCAAAGTCCTCTATGTCTTCTCAACCGGCCATAAAGTAACCCACTGTATTATTCAAAGAAGAGCAGGGAGTACTGTCAGTGTTCTCACCAACAACAACTACATCTTAAAAAACACTATCCTCAACAGAGCAGCTGGTCATTCTTTCGATGGTGTTCATGGAACTTTGCAGCGCACAAATGCCCCGATGTCTTGAAAGGTGCCAGGTAAATGCAATTTTTCGCTTTTTAGTTCCAAGCTTATCTATGGTTTCTCATAAGTTAGAAAATTAACAGTCAGAGATCTCCTTGTGTTAACCTGCAATGTAAACCATGCCACACGTGAAGACCTGAATGATTAGCCTTTGTGTGGTTTGTTGCTGACCATCTGTCATGATTTTCTCTGGTTTATTAATCCCTCACTCATGGCTCCAGGCAAACTATTTGATTTGAACAAACCAGAAAAATCAAAATTGAAATGTGGTAACCTTAAAAAAGCCAGACATGCCAGTTAACCTTATATTTAAACCTTCTTGGATACTTGACCAGACACGTGGATGATAGTCTGGGTCTATTGTATCAAAGCAAGTTAGGCCATCTTTTATGATTGAAGTTGGTTTTTTACAGATAGTTGAAAGAAATTCAGAATCTACGCTGGTTTTGCCTTGTCTGAACTAGTAATACAAAATGCTAAGTCTCTGAATCTTCCATTTTGTGTACATTTCAGGAGTCATGCCTGGATCCCAGTGTTCCAGATGCTGTGATTTCTTTTCTCTGCCCTCCACGCCCCACCTAACCGCTGCCACACCTCGGACTCTGTGCCCAGTGGTGACAGACACCAGTATCTCACCCCTAATGACCAAAAACCCTTCTCCCTACTGGAGTGATGCCATACCTGGGGATTCCTCTTGTATTGATTGGTGTGAAGTTGTGTATTTGTGGAATACATGTAAACTAAACTTGCCGTGGAAAGTAAAGTCAACAAAAAGTTAACTGCTGGTAGTTCTGGGCACCACAGCTTAAGACAGATGTATTTACCTTGGAGGGAGTTTACCAGAATGGTACCCGGACTCAAGGCATGGTTGCACAAACTAGCATTGTATTCCCTGGAATTTAGAAAGTTGAGGGGTGATTTGATCATGGTTCTCAAGATATTGAGAGGACCAGATAGACTAGATAGGGAGAAACTATTTCTGATGGTTGGGATGTCTTGGACTGCATAGTCTAAAAGTTAAAGCCAGACTAGGGATAGACAACAAATGCTGGCCTTGTCAGTGATGCCCACATCCCATGAAAGAATAAATGTTTTAAAAAATTAGAAAATACTTCTACACACAAAGACTGGTAGAAGTTTGGAATGCTCTTCTGCAATGACGACTGATGCAAGATCAATTGTTAATTTTGAATTTAAGATCGATAGATTTTTGTTATATTCAGGGATATAGGGCAAAGGCAGGTGTATGGTTAGGTCGCAGATCAGCCATGGTTTCATTGAGTACCAGCTGAACAGATTTGAGAGCCTTACTTCTGTTCCTAAATTCTGTCAGTAATTTCAAGCTTTAGTCCCTGCAAATCTGGCAGCAAAAGTTAACTATTACAACTGGAGGCTGATTCCTTCAGGCTTTAATTGTTGGATATTTTTAAAATATAAATTTAAAAAATTACATTCCTTACTGTCTGATTTTTCGCTCTCTCTGAATCCAACTTTCTTTCTCTATTTCTCTCTCTGTAGCTGATTTGACATTGAATTCACCCATTTTAATTTGCCTTCCATCTTTGTCCTTTGGCATGATTGCTTCGGTGCTGCTTCATGCTCTCGTCTGGACCTGGAAAAATTTATTAATTTTGCTTCCAATTTTCACCCCTCCTTCATTTTCACATGGTGCATCTCTGACACTTCCCTTCCCTTCCTTGACCTCTCTGTCTCAATTTCTGGTGATAGACTGTCCACCAATATCCATTACAAGCCTACCGACTCCCACAGCTACCTCGACTACAGCTCCTCACACCCCGCTTCCTGTAAGGACTCCATCCCATTCTCTCAGTTCCTTCGCCTCCGTCACATCTGTTCTGATGATGCCACTTTCAAAAACAGTTCTTCTGACATGTCTTCCTTCTTCCTTAACCGAGGTTTTCCACCCACGGTGGTTGACAGGGCCCTCAACCGTGTCCGGCCCATCTCCCGCGCATCCGCCCTCACACCTTCCTCTCCCTCCCAGAAACATGATAGGGTCCCCCTTGTCCTCACTTATCACCCCACCAGCCTCCGCATTCAAAGGATCATTCTCCGCCATTTCCGCCAACTCCAGCATGATGGCACCACCAGACACATCTTCCCTTCACCCCCCCCGGCGGCATTCCGCAGGGATCGTTCCCTCCGGGACACCCTGGTCCACTCCTCCATCACCCACTACCCCTCCCACGGCACCTTCCCATGCAACCGCAGAAGGTGCAACACCTGCCCCTTTACTTCCCCACTCCTCACCGTCCAAGGGCCCAAACACTCCTTTTAATTGAAGCAACATTTCACTTGCACTTCCCTCAATTTAGTCTACTGCATTCGTTGTTCCCAATGCGGTTTCCTCTACATCGGAGAGACCAAACGCAGACTGGGTGACCACTTTGCAGAACACCTTTGGTCTGTCTGCAAGCATGACCCAGACCTCCCTGTCTCTTGCCATTTCAACACTCCACCCTGCTCTCATGCCCACATGTCTGTCCTTGGCCTGCTGCATTGTTCCAGTGAAGCTCAACGCAAACTGGAGGAACAGCACCTCACCTTCCAACTAGGTACTTTACAGCCTTCCGGACTGAATATTAAGTTCAACTATTTTAGATCATGAACTCTCTCCTCCATCCCCACCCCCTTTCCGATCCCCCCCGCTTTTTTTTTCTTTTCCAATAATTTATATAGATTTTTCTTTCCCCACCTATTTCCATTATTTTTAAATGTATTTCCATCCATTGTTTTATCTCTACCTTTTAGCCTATTTCGATTCCTTCACCCCACCCCACCCCCACTAGGGCTATCTATATCTATAAGGTATCTGTACCTTGCTTGTCCTGCTTTCTACCCTTAATTAGCACATTCCTTAGATAATATCACCACCTTCAACACCTCTTTGTCCTTTTGTCTCCCTGGCATATTTTGGCTATCTCCACCTATCACTGGCCCTCTATTCAGCTCTACTGCCACCCCCCCGCCAAACCAGCTTATATTTCACCTCTTTTCTATCTTTACTTAGTTCTGTTGAAGAGTCATACGGACTCGAAACGTTAACTGTGTTCCCCTCCGCAGATGCTGCCAGACCTGCTGAGTTTTTCCAGGTATTTTTAATTTTTATTTTTGTCCTTTTGCTGTTTATTTCACATTTCTTCAATCTGATCAGTTAAGGAGATTTACAGCCTGTTCACTCAGGTCCCAGATGCCATGTTTCTCTCACTGCAAAGTTATCAGCTCACATGTCCAGCAACTTGCCAGGCAAAAAATTTATAAACCTAAACAATACAAAGGCAAGTCAACTAGTGACCGATGTGATTAGCTGCCTTACTACAAAAATTTGGCCCTATCTTACAAGGAGTGTATATTATTAGAAAACAACATATCCTCTGCCTTGCCATCAATAAGAGCATGGGAGATTTGCTAATATTTATAATAATTTTGCAAATTGATTTCTTGAATTCATTTTCCAACTTATTTTTATTTGTTTAACCAAATGGTTTTATTTACATTTGTCTTTACATTCTAAAGAAATCTTTGCAACTTACTTGGTACTGCGATTCCATATCATCCAGTATTTGATTTAAATTAGATGAGATGATCCTTCATTTATGATAATGTTTCTGTAAAGCACCTTGAGATGTTTTACTAAGTTAAAAGTGGTATATGAATGCCAGTTGTTTTTGTTGTTCATTGTGGAATTGTTATTTTTAATAATTAAACTTGTAAAATTGTATTGAGTCCATCAAATTATAATTCATGGTCAGTCTTGGCTAGTTGTTGCTACTCTGCATAAAAAATTATTTTAGTCCAATAATGAAGAATACTTCTTTGCTTCATGAAATGGTCTCAGAATAATTCTGGTATTCACTTTCATGAAGGAAACTTGCATTACATAATTTCCTTACACTAAAGCTGAAAAATCAGCTTTAATAAAAGTATAGAAAAATGCCATAAATCTGTAGTAACCACATAAAGCAGAATTCTCCAAGAGACTGATTAACATCAACTTTGTGTTGAGCTTTTCAATAATTAGAGGATGTGCTGGTTTGGAACATTACTGTACTAGCATTGATAGCATTTCCCAAGGTTGACAGCAATTATTACAGCCTACACTTTCTACCTCCTGCGCCTCCAGCCACTAAAGATCTTTTCAGATGAAAAGTCTATTAATTTCACACAATCTTGTCACAAAGTTGGAGATGCAAAGATTATTGCATGCAAAGCAGACTTCTCAGATATTTCTCAAAATCAGACAATTGTGTGCTGGTCTTGTTTTAATTTTAAAAACTTTGATATAACTGAGATTTTGGTGATCATATTAGTAACAAGATGGATGTAAAAATTTATAATAATGACTTTCAGATAATGGTTGTAATTAATGTGTATGGTTTCATATACAAAGAAATAAGTCAGAGTGGTGTTGTTCGGTTGCATTGTCTTACAAGCTAGTTTACAGGAGATTTACACTTTGGTAATATGAAATGGTCCTCATGTATCAATCGTATTTGCTGGACTGTCTTGTAAATCTTTCATAGCGTCAGATAGCATGCCATTTTATAACAATAGGATCGCTCTCAACAAAGCACTTTAAAGAAAGAAGGAACTTTGGTTTACATAGCATCTTTCATGACCTCAGAATTTCCCCAAGCACTTTAAACCTAATGAGGTATATTTGAAATACAATCACTATTGTGATGTCGCGAAAGATGGAAGCCAATTTGTGCACAGCACAATCCCATGAACATCCAATGTTTCCGTGGTTGGCAAGGCCAAGAACAGGTGTGGTTAATATATTTTAACAGCTCAGGGCATGGAGTGTCAACATCAAGGCTGAAACTAGAGGCAATGGTGCTAGTAGGTCTAAACCTAATTAGCATAACTGGGTTACATTTTGAAGCTGGATCTGGGATTAAATTCAATGGCAGTTAAACTGCAGAACACCCAAAAATGGATGCCAGGATCACAATGTGTGATTGCGCTGGTTGATTATACATAAAAAGCCAACTTCATGTTGCCTGCTCATTTCCATGATTTCTGTGTGCAACTGGTTTCACTCTGCTGAAGTGTTGGGAGGGGACCCAATACTGTTAGTGCCTAGCACTACTTAAATTGAGAAGCGCACCTCCTAAAGGAGAGATGCATTGTAGCTGGTGGGAATGCTGACATTATTTTGTGCCAAGAATCAGCAGTGGCTGACCATCTTAGATAGTGTGCATCAAGATTTTCAGTTGCTGCATTGAAGCGGTAGAAAGGAGTGATGTCTTTTATCCTCAGGGGGGTCAAATGCCCACCAGACATATGCTTGGAAGGCAGTGGCAAGAGATTACATTGAGGTCAATGCCAGAGGATCTGGTTACAGTTCAAAAAGGAGTTCAGTGATCTCACACCTGTTGTTAAGGTCAGTTAGAACATCTTCAAATGCCTTATCCACTAGCCTTATCAATTCACAACATCTCCATCATTCATCTACCAACAATCTCTATCAGTCAGGACTCATGCCTAAATTCCTATGCTTTACCGCACTCTCACATACTTAACACTGTAACAAGCTTGCCACCCATACCTCAAAGCTTGCTCACAATGCCAGCTATTCAAACACGACAGCTACAAGGTATTGCACGACTCTCACTGACACACTTCACTCCTTTTGGCAGAAGAAAGTGGCACACAACAGAAGGCAGCAGGAATTAACAGAAGGGGCAGAGGCTCACCTACATGTTTTCACCCCAATGGAGGAGACATTGCTGACCATTATGGGAGAGGCCATTGCTGAGGATGTGGCCACTGGTGGGCTGAAGCAATTGAAGATGAGGGTATCCATATACCTAATCCACCTCTTCATCCAAATTCACCCTCATCCCTCAATCTCTTCTTACTAACAATAGGCAGATGTGTTACTGATGTGCACTTCTTACTTACTCCTCTCCCCTCACCTTGTCCCTTTTGTCATTTCAGATACTCATGAACTAGAAGCTGCCCAGGGAACAGAGAATGGAAACATGGGATACAAGTGCGCTGGAGCCAAGACAGAGGGAAAGGATTACTCGGTTGCCAGCTGTCTGGTGGGCAAGGTCACACAGAACTTCTACGCTGAGAACTCAGATGCGGACTTCAATTGTCCAAGCTGGAACAAAAAGGTTGATGGGTGTCCACACCCAAATGCTTGTTAGGCTGGGAAGCCTGCTGACAAGCCTACATTCAATGTCAAGGAGCATAGAGATGTCCACAACCAATATGGCACTGGGCTTTGCGCAGAGATTGGAATTCATTCTTTCCAACTTTGAATAGATGGCTAATTCCACACACCTGTGGAGCTAACCATGGAATAGCATCTGATGGCCGACGTTTCAACTTCCATTACGGCACAAGCAGCATCCAGCCACCATCTTAGTGCTACAGTGAAGCTCAGACTGTTGTCATGCAATCTCAACTTGCTACCATGGAACCTCAGACTGCTGTCAGCATGGCTCTAGATACCCATCTGCAAAGGAGCTTCCAGGGCATCACAACACTCCAGCAATCTGTTCACCAACCAGGAGAGTGGCAGTGGACCCACAGAGCATGAAGCTGCTGTTCCCTCTTAACCTAGGCTGATGCAGACAGGTGAATGCGACAAGAAGTTAAAAAGGTTGGAGTTCTGAAAATTATATGTTGCAAATATCATTGTTAAATCCCAGGTGAGTTAAAAAAAACAAATTCATAGGAAGCTGCATGTTTTTAAAAAGTCAATAAAGACAGCGATGCCTTATCAAAAAGCATATCAAAAATTTAATGTGGTAAATGCAGATAAAGCCATGAGTGAAGAAATACTTCTGGACGAAGGATGGAACTGTAAAAGGCCAGCTTCTTGGCATTGATTTTTTAAAATTGAAGCAATGAGGAGTGGTCAATGGCAAACATGTTTCCACCACTCTTTAATGCAGTGCATTCCAGATCATAACAACTCGTTGTGTAAAAGTACCTCCCCTCATCTCATCCCTGGTTCTTTTGGCAATTTCCTTAAATCTGTGTCCTTCAGTTACAGACCCTTCTGCCACTGGAAAGAACTTGGCTTTATTTACTCACTTAAAACCTTTTCTGATTTTGAACACCTCTATAAAACCTGTTCTAAAGAGAGCAACCCTGACTTCCCTGTATGATTTTAGTAAATCTCATCTGCATCCTCTCCAAGGCCTTGACATCCTTCCTAAAGTGTGATGCCCAGAATTGGTTACACTAGTCCAGCTGGGACAGAACCAGTGATTTATAAAGAGTTACCATAATTTCCTTGCTTTTGTACTCTGCCTCTGCTGATTAAGCAACAAAAACACCCAACTTGGCATGCACCCACCCCTCCGTCCACCCTAGTTTGGGAGCTTCTGTGGTAATGCCATTAAACTGACTCCTGAACCGAGAGGCAGTGCTGACTATATTCAGCAGTCATGGGGATTAAGAACAAGAGCCATAGATAACCATTTTAAATGTCAAAAATTAGAACAGAGGACAAGAGAAATGTCACCACACAGAGAGCTGTGAGGCTATGGAATTCCAGAGTTATTGGGCTGAGACAGAAACTATGGCAACAATAGACAGATGGATGAAGGAAAATGTATTGATGTATATGGGAAAACGGTAGGTAAATGTGATTAGAATTATTCACTTGGAAGGGGAGTAAATGCTGACATGGATTGGTTAGGCTTATTTGTCTAAAGTCATGGATTCCTTACAGATGGATTTCCATTGGGAAATCCATATCCCCATAGTATAAATATGTCTGACCTTCCAGAGCATCAAACAGCTAAAGTTGATATGCAAGCAGGTTGAGACAAACAAAATTATCTCATCAATGCAGTATCTGCACCAGGGATATTGACATGCGGCGCATACCTGCAGTCACACAAATGTAAGGGGGGGCGGTTGCATATTTGAGGCAGGGATTGAAAGATAGTGGAATTTTACTTTGGGGAAACACTGATGCAATTTTTTGAGCTGGTAAGCTATGTTGTTCTATTTTGTTATTTTTAAGTGCACAAAATTCTGGAATCATTTTGTAATTTGTTCGATGGAGCTTTCTACAATAATCTTTTAGAATGTGTTTGCCAGACATAAAACTGCAAATGTGCTTTAGCAATCAAGTAATCTCAAAATATTAAAGATAGCTCCCACAATATTCTAGTGCAGTAGCTAGTGGTATAATATAGTCACTTCTTTTTTAACCTTTGAAGTTTCATCATCAATGGACTGAATCTTCGAGGTTCTCTCTCCGACTTTAGACAAGGAATTTAAATTGTGACCAAAGGGAAATGATATAACTGAAGATGTGGAGTGGGGGTTTGAGGAAGATCACAGCTGGCAGAAGCAGAAGTGGGTAGACAGCAGCTTCAAAGATGAATTTTCAGCAGTGAAGCCCAGAAGAATGAACAAAGCCTAAAGGCTTTGAGATTTATAGCACACCTACCTGTAACCTCTGTCCACAAAGTATTCCTTAACCCTTTGAAGACTGCAGTAGTGTTGCTGTTTCAAAATTAAAGAACAGAACAAGATTAAAACTGTAGCACTGGTGCAGAACTTCAAAGCTTTGTCTGTTCCTTGTGGGTTTGGATAAAATGCCAGGTTTGAAGCATCTGTTCCATGAATCTCTTCCTGATATATCCAAATTTGATTTCAAATAAAATAAAAATGGAAAATGCTGGAAATACTCAGCAGGTCAGGCAGCATCTGTTGAGGGAGAAGCAGGCCTGAGTTTTTGCGGGGATGGAAAGGGCCCCCGGTTTGTCCAAAATGTTGCCAGACCCCCCGATTCTGGAAGTCCCGCTTCCAAACCTGCCACCCACCATTTTTGACGGGGGTGGGTGGGTGGAAACAGGGGAGGGTTGTAGTTTGCACATCCGTAGTTCATGGAGGCAGCTACACAATGAAAAGTGAAACTTCTTCAAACAAATCCAATTTTCATTAGTGGAATATCCAAAACATGATTTGTGGGCTTTAAGGTGACTTTTGGTAAAGGTAAGTAGCCCTTTGGGAGAGGTAAGGTACCTTTTGGGATTGGTAAGAGTGGACATGAATGTGTGTAAAAAGTAGAAAAGGTCTGTGGAACTGTCAAGCTTTCAAGGCATTTAAAACTCCTGCCCTTTAAATTTAAGAATACAGTCCGCAGTTTAAAAAAACAGTGCTTGCAATTTCTCCCTGTCTGTTGACATATGCCGGAGATCTATCATTATGGGATTAGTGCTGCATGACTGGTTTCGCAACCTATCATTATCACTGTGGAAGTGCCTGTAAGTTTACAGTTTGAACGACAGCTCTAAGTGGTTATAAAGTCTTTGATGTATGTTTTCATAAGGGATTAATTACTTGAATTAAATGTTTGCTTTTAAGGATTATGTAGTTGAAGGAATTTAAGTGTGTTTAGTGGGTTTTTATGAATGAGATTTTTAAAAAATAGTCTGCAATAGATACTTAGAACTTTATTTCATCTCAGTATGGCTCCTGAGGTATGCCCATGGTGGATACTGGATGAGTTGGCATGGAGGGTGTAAGCATAGGGGCTATAAAGGGCCATGGTGTAGGTTGAGGGGCATAGATTGGCATGGAGGCTATGAAGGGCTGTGGAGCGTGGGTAAAGGGGAATAGGTTGGCATGGAAGGTATTAAGGGCCATGGGGATGGGTAGGGGCATGAGGTGGCATGAAGGGTATGAGGGGCTATTGGGGGTAAGTGAGGTCGCATAAATTGGCATGGTTGTAGAATTAGGGTTGGGCAGGGGGTTGAGGGGGTGTGAGGGCTAGTGGGCATTTTTTTGTTTTATTCTTTTTCTTACAGGTCCCAGGGGTGGGCCTTTCACACAGCGTGCTTCCACACCCACCTGCCTCTGAACTCTTTCTGGGGGCAATAAGCCCGACTCCCATTAATATCCCCCTCCCCTACCCCCCGGAATGAAAATGAGAACATCCAGGGCCCTTTCTCCTGAGTCGGATTTGCGGAGTGGAGAAGTTTCCCAACTCTGCTCTCGCAACTTGAGAGCGAAAATTAGCCCGGAGATATAGTTTCAGGTTAATGTCCTTTCAGCCACTTTACTAAACATTAGGAAAATGAGTGGGAGAGGCACACGGAAACAGGATTGCTGGTCCTCTATTTTGTGTGATCAGTCTCACTGATGAGTGAACTGAGTTCTGAAGAAGAGTCATATTGGAAACATTAACTCTGTTTCTCCCTCCACAGATACTGCTAGACCTGCTGAGCTTTTCCAGCACTTTCTGTTTTTATTTCAGATCTCTGCAGTATTTTGCTTTTAAGGTAAATGTAATAATATTGGCAAACAGTGAGCAGATGCCATGTGATTAAATCTGCAGAAATGTGACAAACCAGAGCTGACAACCCTACATGTGAGACAATACTGATTTCTTCCTAGTGGCAATTCAGTGTGTTGCTAATGGAGACCCAGATTGGTCACATACCTTCTTGATCACATGATGTGCCAGCCCTAACAGTTAAAGCAATTGAGATGAATAAAGGAATTTTTCTTCTTGCTGTTTTTGAGAATTTCTTAACCCTTCATTCTATGAGGTACTTTGCAAAGATAGAACAAAACCTAGTTGGTTTCATAATTAATTTGGAATTAAAAACTTTGAATTATGGGCAGAATTTTACACCTCACAGCCAGGTGTGCGCCCAACCCGATCAGGCGTAAAATAGCACGAAAAGACGTCAGTCAAGTGCCCTGACATCATCCCGCATGTGCGCAATCTTCAGGTCGGCAGGCGCATGCAGGTGTTGAAGCCACGCCCGCCATCAATTAAAAGGCCACTTAAGGCCATTAAAAACCAAATTGATCCTGATTTTACGTTGCCCGTGCAATTTTGCGCTCATTGCACGGGCGGGCAGGCAGCCCACATTTTGCAAAACCTCATCCAAGGTGGGCTAAAAAGGTTCAGTAGTATTGCCATTGTGAGTAGTGAGGAGTTTAGGAGATAGTTTGCTGCTGGTTGCTTATTTGAACTTGACAGCTTCATCACAGGTCTGAGCTTCATTCTTAGCATTTCTAGGCTTCATTTCAGGACTCATTGGTGTTTCCAAGGCACCTGGAAGATTTTGACCATGTGGACCCTCCCAGGTATCCGACAGCCTTCTGTAGCCCTGAGGAGGAAGAGAGGGGCAGAAGGGAGAGGAGGTAAGGTGTCCCAATGCAGCTTCCAGGGGAGTGACCTATGGGTGGAGAGGCACAGGCACAAGGGGTGCAGGGCCAGCAGGTAGTGCAAGGTGTAAGGGGCTATAGCAGACATCACTATCCAGCTGCCAGGGTTTACAGGCAGCGATGCAGCTACCTGAATATGTCTGAGGCGCAATGCCAAAGGAGGCTCCGCCACTCTAGGGAGACTGACCTCCATTTGTGAAATGATTGGGCCTGAGATCGGCTCCAACTGTGTGGATGGACACCCCATACCAGTGGCTCTGAAGGTCACTGTGGCTCTCAACCTCTATGCCTTTGGTTCTTTCCAGGGGTCAGTGAGGGATCTTTGTGGAGTGTCCCAATCAGCTGTCCAAAGTTGCGTCAAGCTACTGACAGAAGCTCTGTTCAGGCGGCTAATGACATTTATTCATTTCCATATGGAAGAGGCCAGCCAGGCTGAGCAAGCCAGTGATTGCTGGGTGCCGGCACATCCAGGGTGCAATCGACTGCACACGTGGCCATCAAAGCGCCAGTGGGTCAGCTGGGTACCTTCATCAACAGGAAGGGATATCAACAGTCAATGAACATCCAGATAGTGTGTGACCACAAGACGCAGATTCTTCAAGTCTATGCAGGGTACCCTGTTAGCTCCCATCACTTATATTCTGAGACGCTCCCAAGTGCCAAGGCTATTCAGTGCTCCGGCCTGACTAGATGGATGGCTACTGGGTGATGAGGGCTATCCATTGAAAAGGTGGCTTATGCTGCCTCTCCGCCACCCGAGAACAGGGCCAGAGCAGCGTTATAATAGGAGTCATGCCTCCACAAGGGCGATGATAGAGAGGACCATAGGTCTTCTGAAGATGCACTTCCGATACCTGGACTGTTCAGGGGGAGCACTACAATACCCCCCAGAGCGGGTATCACTGATAGTGGTTGCAAGCTGCACTCTCCACAATCTGGCACTGGCAAGGGGAGACCCACTGGAGGAAGATGATCTTGAGGCAGCTCCACAGGCCACAGAGGATGAATCCAGTAGTGAGTCAGAAGAGGAGCATGGTGAAGAGAACTCCAAGGGTGTGCAGCCAGACCTCTGTATCCTTCAGGGAGGCATGCACACCAGGGAAGCCTTGATTCAATGCTCCTTCAGCTAGGCTGCCAAAGATATGCTTCCACCTCATGGCATGGCTGCCACCTCCATCCGTGATATCTGAAATGACCCTTTCATTTGAACTCAAAATCCATTCAGTGCCTGTGCAATAAAGTTTAGAGCCATTCACATCCAGCATTACATACTGGTGTACCCTCCACCAAAAAAACGGTGAAGCATACTCAGGCCATTAAGACCAAAACAAAGTTTATGTAATTTTCACACTCAAAACAAATTAACATTACCATCTCTGGTGTTCATTTCCACACCAGTAAACATTCAAACAAAACATTACAGAACAGAAGGTCACCCGTGACCAGTCCCTCTTGTGCTCATGGTTCCTTAAATTTATATTTATGAGTGCTACATCTTGATGCCACCCCCACCCCCCTCGCTGGCAGCAGCATTGGAGGCAGCCGGCTGACTCTGCTGTCTTGTTAGCCTTGATGACCTTGGTGGTTGTCTTCTGGCCAGTGGTGCCTGTGCTGGCCCCACCTGGGAGGGAGCAGCCAGTGCCATGCCTGGCATCTCCCCAGTCATCGCAGCCTCATCAGATGTCACAATCACTGGCAGTGGAGCTGCTGCCGTCATCCAGAGTGCTCTGAGAGAAGCCTCCAGAGATGACAGGCAGCTTGTGCACCAACGTGAGGTCGCTCTGGACCTCCCTGCTCGCCATTGACGAGCACCTAGCTGGGATACTGGCTGCCTCATCCATCTCCTACACTGGCACTGACCACCCGACGTCAAGTGAGGACTTGCAGGTCCAAGTGCAATCCTAGGAACCCCTGATTCTGTCCCTGGAGTTGCCTCTCCATGTGAGTCACCACTTTCTCAATGGAGCAGGCAGTCCGCTCGGCCCTGTGGGTCAACGCAGTGCTTATGCTCCACATGGACTCCTCCACAACAGAGACCATGGCACGAATACCCTCATGGATCTCTACCAGATCTTCCCACGCATCCTGCTGGACATCCAACATCTGGCTCCTATTGGACGACTCCAGAGGCTCATCATCTGCCTTCGACTCCCTTCCTGGAGACTGCCTTCCTGGTCTCCAGCAGTCCTCCGACTGCCAGTGCCCTAGGCACTGTCTGCCACCACCTGCACCTCAAGCGAGTGTGAAGTACACCCACTGCTGTGCACCAACATTCTAGCCAAAGATCTAATGCCCACAGGAGCTGGTATCTGCGTTGGTGTCTGGTTCAGAGAGTGGGTGTGATGCAGGTGCAACTGAAGCCTGGTGGTCCTCTGGTGTCAGGGGTGTCTCTTCAGGGTCCTGCGAACGAGTGCTTGCTGGCGAATCTAAGGGAGAACAATGACATGTCATTAGTTTAAGTCATCACACTGTCAAATGTGCATTCCAGGCACCCTGGTGAGACAATGGAGATCTGCATCATGGTGCCATCATCTTTCAATGATCAATGGGGACTCCAGTTTCAAGTTTCCCATCAATGAAGAGACTACACAAGAATATTTGCACCATCCGAAACTCTCACCTCTGTGAACTGCATTCTTATCTTCGTCTGGCACCCCAGCATCACCACAATTGGCTGAACGTGGTGCTTGATGTCTCTCTGTCCCCAAGGCGTCCTGCTCAAATCTGGTCAATATTAGGAGGTTTGGGGGGCCTCCAACTGTCCGTGACCTCTCAATGTAGTTATGACTCATCTTTTCCTGAAAGGACAGAGGAATATTGATTAGCCCACTCTCTACCTGCAGCACCATTGCAGCCTGGCCAACCCCACCTGAGGAACACCTTGCGGGGCACATCCAGTTTGTGGCCCTCGAGCCGCAAGGCACACAGTCCAAGAAGCCAGGGCTCACCCCCTTAGCCAGCTCCAGCATCATTGACAGTTGGCACTCACTGTAACACCCCTGAGCTCGACTGGGGGATGGCCAGCCCTTAATACTTCACCACACTGATCCATGCCAACACAGTATTCACCCTTCCCGAGCGCAGCATGTCATTGAACCTTTTGCGACGCTGTACCCATGTGCACCACACAATGTTGTGACTGCTGACCTCGGCTGCGACCTCCTCCCAAGCCTTTTTTGTCTGGTGCGGTGGCCTCCTCCTTCCATCTTTGGGGACAATGGTGCCCCTCCTGGCAGCCACGTCCAAGAGCACCGCGAGATACTTGTCCAAAAACCGGAGGGCCAAGTGCTCACTCGACCTGCCCTCTGCCCCATCCCCCCACCAGCCTGGTATCTCCAGCCTCTGTCGAACCCATAGCTTCAGCTTCCGGAACGCAGAATGTATGTTCTTCCCTGGCAGCCTTCAAGGAGCTGTCTGTGCCGTTTTTAAACCAACTACTGGGTTGCCATTAGACCTAGCATCCGACAGGCCCCCATCCCCACTCGGCCCTTCCCGACCATTGAGAAGATCCGTTTCATGCTGGGTGGGCCTTAATTGGCTAGCTAGCATGAAAAGAAAATTAGGGATAGTATTAGATCCAAAGAGGAGACATATAAAATTGCCAGAGAAAGCAGCAAGCCTGAGGATTGGGAGCAGTTTAGAATTCAGCAAATGTGGACAAAAAGATTGATCAAAAAGAGGGAAATGGAGTATGAGAGTAAACTTGCAAGAAACATAAAAACTGACTGTAAAAGCTTCTATAAGTATGTCAAGAGAAAAAGATTAGCAAAGACAAACGTAGGTCCCTTACAATCAGAAATGGTGGAAATTATAATGGGGAACAAAGAATTGGCAGAAGAATTGAACACGTATTTTGGTCCTGTTTTCAGAAAAGAAGACACAAATAATTTCCCAGAAATGTTAGGGAACCAAGGGTCTAGTGAGAGGAAGGAATTGAAGAAAATCACTATTAGTTAAAAAAAATGGTGCTAGAGAATTTAATGGGGTTAAAGGCTGAAAAATCCCCAGGGCCTGATAATCTACATCGCAGAGTACTAAAGGAAGTGACCATGGAAATAATGGATGCATTGGTAGTCATCTTCCAAAATTATATAGATTCTGGAGCAGTTCCTACAGATTGGAGGGTGCCAAATGTGACCCCACTATTTAAAAAAGGAGGGAAAGAAAAAACAGAAAATGACAGACCAATTAGCCTAACATCAGTAGTGAGGAAAATGCTAAAGTCTATTATAAAAGACGTGGTAACAGAACACTTGGAAAGCATTAATGGGGTTAGACAAAGTCAGCATGGGTTTATGAAAGGGAAATCATGCTTAACTAATCCACTGGAGTTTTTTTGAGGATGTAACTAGTAGAATAGATAAGGAAGAACCAGTGGATGTGGTGTATTTGGATTTCAAGAAGGCTTTTGATAAGGTCCCACGTAAGAGGCTAGTGGGAAAAATTAAAGCACATGGGATTGGGGGTACTATACTGGCATGGATTGAGAATTGGATGACAGACCGGAAACAGAGAGTGGGAATAAATGGGTCTTTTCCCAGGTGGCAGGCGGTGTCTAGTGGTATATCGCAGGGATCAGTGCTTGGGCCCCAGCTATTCACGATATATAGAAATGACTTGGATGAGGGAACCAAATGGAATATTTCCAAATTTGCTGACGACACAAAACTGGGCAGGATTGTGAGTTGTGAGGAGGATGCAAGAAGGCTTCAGGGCAATTTAGACAAGTGGTGTGTGTGGGCAAACTCATAGCAGATGCAGTATAACGTGGATAAATGTGAAGTTATACGCTTCGGTGTGAAAAACAGAAAGGCAGAGTAGTATTTAAATGGTGAAATAATGGGAACCGTGAATTTACAAAGGGATCTGGGTATCCAGTCAATGAAAGTAAATAGACAGGTGCAGTTAAGCAATTAGGAAGGCAAATGGTATGTTGGCCTTCATTGCAAGAGTATTTGAGTTCAGAAGTAGGGACATCTTACTGCAGTTATACAGGGCCTTGGTGAGACCACACCTGGAATATTACATGCAGTTTTGGTCTCCCTACCTAAGAAAGGATATACTTGCCATAGAGGGAGCGCAGTGAAGGTTCACGGGGATGGCAGGACTGTTGTATGAGGAGAGATTGGTTCAACTGGGCCTGTATTCACTAGAGTTTGGAAGAATGAGAGGGGATCTGATTGAAACGTATAAAATTCTAACAGGGCTAGACAGACTGGATGCATGGAGGATGTTTTCCCTGGTTGGGGAGTCCTGAAACAGGGGTCACAGTCTCAGGATACGGGGCAGGCCATTTAGGACTGAGGTGAAGAAAAATGTCTTCACTCAGAGGGTGGTTAACCTGTGGAATTCTCTACCACAGAAGGCTGTGGAGCCTGGGTCGCTCAGTATATTCAAGAAAGAAATTGATAAATCTTTGGATATTAGGGGCATCAAGGGATATGGAGAGAAAGTAGGAATATTGAGATAGATGATCGTATTGAATGGCAGAGCAGGCTCAAAGGGCCGAATGGCCTACTCCTGCTCTTAGTTTCTATGTTTCTATGTAAATCGTGGTCGTGGGCCGATCATGGTCAGGGGCCTGTTTCCCAACCGGACCCAGACCCGCTGATCACGCGCGCCCACCAAGGGTAAGATTCAGGCCTATGTCTCGCAAAACCTGCTGGTATGCTGTGTTTCCAGGGCATGATGCATAGGTCACTCTGCCATTTTGTTTATTTAACCTACTGAATCTGCATGATTTTTGTGTTTATATGCATCTTTTGCAACTCTATCCAATCCCCTGCCCAATATTTGGGAAAGCCGGGTCTTGCTCTCTACCTGCCAAACCGATGTGCAATCGCTTGATTCTGATTTTGATTCGCCACTGAAGTGGGGCAACTGATTAGGTTGGACATGTATTAATAGCTTTAGAATAGACAAATGTTGTTATGAGAGCTTTTTCTAAGCATGATGGGAAATATAGTCAATACATAGGCATGATGGGTATTGTGGTAATCTGAGGTGCAATACACCTTTAAGAGAATGTGAGCAGATTGGCCACATCATTGTATTACCTAATTGCTGTGTAGCGTGGGCTACAATGTTAATTGATAGTTTAGAATAGGGTCTGGTTGGAGAAGCACACGTGTTAGTGCTCTGTTACTTGTGTTAATAAATAGCATGTGCTTCATCTTACATTGATCTCTGCATCTGCAGTGTCTTGTTTTCCAACTCACTCACCAGTAGATAGGCGTGCAACTGTGTTCACTGAGCAAAGCGACCCGACTAAAGGAACATAACAGGTATGTAGCCAGTAGTGTGGGAACCCAACTAACAATCACAAGTCATAAAACTTAATGACCTTCACAGGATGTGTAAACAAATGTTAGGGTGATAAGAACGCAGACTAGGAGGCGTTATAACCGAGGCATTCCTAGCCTTCCAGTGAAATAACAGAGACATCTTCAGCCTGAATAATTTTGCTTATTAGGTATGTAACTGGAGGTTGTACTAGGCAGGAAAGTGAAATGTGATAACTAAAAGATATAAATATGTTTCGCACCCTTTGTATTGGAGAGCCACCCTGTAGGATCAGGCAGCGTCCTCCCAGCAAATGCTTGTAAATAAAGTCCTCGGTTACTCGAAGCTTATAGACTCACGAGTGGTTTCTTTTTTCACAAAACCATGTTGCAACTTTTAACTTCATGGCCCCTTGACCCCGGACCTTATGATTTCTTTGCAACAATCTCCCCCACACAATCCCA
The DNA here is from genome assembly GCF_964194155.1 of Cetorhinus maximus. NCBI lineage: Eukaryota > Metazoa > Chordata > Chondrichthyes > Lamniformes > Cetorhinidae > Cetorhinus > Cetorhinus maximus. The sequence continues at coordinate 58,496,839 of NC_135879.1, forward strand.
GCTTCACCAGGCCATTGGATTTATTTTACCTGATATATTCTCCTCTTTGCAACACTAAGCTGCACATGCATATAGTGTTAATTGTCTTAGTAGTTACTTAATCAACCAAAAGTCTGTTTCTCAGTTTATTGCTCAGGGAAGAACACTGTGTCTTTCATGAATGACATGGTTAGGGACAGAACACACTGTAAGTTGTTTAGTTCCTTTAAAAAAAGCTAAAAAGCCTAATTCAGAGCTACTTATAAACTTGAAAATTGGAGACCATGAGATTTTGTTGTGCACATTTTGGCTTCCACATTCCCTTACAGCACAATAGTGACAGCACTTAAAAAAACGCCCTTGGCTGTGAAGCACTTTGGGACATCTTGAGGCCATGAAAGGTGCTATATGAATATTTTTACTTCTGATCTTAATGTAATGAGGTTCTGTTATTCTGGGGTTTTTCAGTCCTGCTCCTAGTTACTTGTGTTTCTTTTAGTCCTGCGGTGGTGATATTTTGTGAGCTCTTGGGACCAAATCTTCCTCTGGGCTCGAATAAACCCAATCTGCGCACTTTTGCAGCTCACAAACTGCACACCCTACCCATGTGTGACCTCACACACCATTTTAGTCTTTTCATACCAGGCTCGGGTTTGCAGTGCAGTTTGCAAGCCACAAATCTTTGTGGGAGGAGTGTGGGTACGGAGGCAGGCCAATGAGAAGGCCCACCTTGGTTCCCCAACACAGTATCCCAGCTCACCTCATCCCTCACCTCCCTCAGCAGCCCCCCCCCCACCTATCACCCATGCCCCCTCAGATTGCCTATGCCAAACCATGCTAGCTCTACGCTCACATGTATCCCCAATGCCTCCTCAGATCACCTATGGCAACTCAATGCTGTGTATCCTCAGCCCCCTCAGATTCTTCCATGCCATCTCTATGCCCCATGTATCCTCCATGCTCCCTCAGATCACCTATGCCAATCCTATGCCTCCCATGTTACCTTCATAGCCACTCACTCCGTATACATTAAGTTCAGCCCTCAGATTATATGCAATATTAATGAAAAAATTTTACATTTCTTGGGAAAAAATGAACCTCTCACATTCTGATAAAAGCCACCATATCATTCATATCGAGGGAAAAGCGCATTCTGGCATGTGAAAATAACCTTGTAATACTTGTAATCCTATTAGCTCGTGTCAATGAATCATAAACCACATCAAAGGGACAATCTGTTAATACAACTTCTTGAAACTCATTCATTCTCAGATAAATGGAAAATGTACAGTGCTGAAACTCATTATCACTCAGTCAAGCATTGACAATGGCCACAACTGTCCAAACAATGGACTACGCTCTGCGAAGGAAAGAAGTGGTGCTCATTTCAATTTCAAAACAGAGTGTCTGTCAATAAATGTAGGCAAGCAGATGGTTAGATTTTTTTCTAAGTGTCAGAAGGAGGCTTTTTAAAAAAATCATCAAGAGCCATTTAAATCACAGTGGAAAAGATGATAACGTATGCTGGCAGAATATTTTGATACATTTTTCACTTCATTATGGTGCTTTTTCCATTGGAAAAGCACTGTGATGCATGTGAACAAATACACAAGGCTGGTCAATGTAAGGATCAACTTACCTTTAAAGGACAGATCCCTATGATGAATCACTGCATTAAAAGCACATCTATTTTGGAATGTAGCACCCAATAATGACATTTGAATGTGTGTAAACACTTCATACTTATCTTCTAGAATGTTCTAGACTCTTCAGTAGGCTTTCCATTTTCTTCACAAAGTCTCAAATACAGCAGGCTTTTAATGGGCTTCCAAAACCCCTCAACACCAGACAAAAATGGTGTGCAGGAGGAAATCCAATTTTTGTCCCGCATTTAAAATGGGGAACCCAACCTCAGCAGGGGCAGGTGTGCCTTTTGCATACTAGGCATTCCAGAACTGCAAAAAGGCCAGGGGGAAATGGTGCAGGATCAGAAAGGCAGAAGAAAATCACATTTCTTCCAAATAAAAGCTGTGTGGCCATTCAGGTACTGAACCGTGCCTCCGAACCCTGACAAAAATTTGGCCCTAGTGTCATTGTTAGTTTGTAGAAACACTCTGAAATCCCATTGGCCCAGTAGAATACCTTCCCCAGGGCTTATGAATATATATTCTTCACTTTTCTCGCAACTTTTTCCTCATTATTTTCTTCATTGTATTGACTCTAACGTTCTTCCATGCTCACAGCTCATCCCATTATTCTCTTCCATAGTCATATTTTACTACCACAAAGTTTTTCAAAACCCCTGACTTTTCTTATCCTTATTTCATTTAAGCATATCAACAAGTGATGACTTTTCAATCCCCTGTGCCTGTTCTGCCAGTTAGATTGACCTGTATCTTAACTCCATCTACCCCGCTTTGGTACCATATCTATTTATACCCTTGCTTAACAAAACTCTGTCAATCACAGTTTTGAAATTTTCAATTGACTTGGGTTCAGCAGCTTTTTCCCTTCCCAAATCTCTTTTCTTTCACTCAATTCTTATCACTCACTCACCAGCAACAACTTCTCTGACAATAACCAGTGCCAACTGTCCCAATGTTGCCTCCTCTTTCATTTCATTTTATCATCAGCAGGTGGGCCTTCTGCCATGTGGGAGACTGCCTGGTGAGCCCTGGTGACCTCCCTTTGGGCTCAGAGGGGACCCTACAATTTGGGTGCTCTGTGGTCCATGGAGGGGCCCCCCAGTTGCAATGGCTGCCCATGCAGCAAACCCCCTCTGCCCCAACCATCTTCTCCCTTTGCTGGGGTCTTCTTGACTGACCTTGGTGCCACTAGACTGCACTAACCTGGTTTGCAGTGTGGCCTGCTTCCATGGTCTCTCTTCCAGCACAGCGGTGGCCACCACTCCTAGAGACATGCTGGTCCTCCATTTTAAAGGGACAGAAGCCCAGACAGCAGCTAATTGACACCTGGACAACTGAAAAATGCAGTTTGAGTCCCAAAAAAGGCCCCTGCTGCGTTATGCCTTCTTTGCTGAGAGTCCAGATATCATTAGGCTGTTGAAACGCCTGTGCTCCAGGGAAAACATTGATGATTGACAGCTCTTGTTCTCAGATCTATTTGGTCAATTGCACAATGTTTATTTACATAAGATAAAGATGTTTCAATTGCTTGCTATTTCAGCAATTGACACTTTAAAGGGTCTGTATGATTGACGTTTTTATAAGGCTATAGTGAAAGTTTTTTTAACAAAGTAGAAACTTATGAATGAATGAATTTTTAAATGTTTTTTTTCACACATCCTATTGTTATTATAGGGTTCATTGGATCCGTACAGAGTGTATATTGGGTGAATGGTCTTGAAAGCGTGATAGTTTGGCATGGAGTGTATGAGGGGCCATGGCAGGTGGATGGAGAGCCATAGCTTGGCATGGAGGGTAGAAAGGGCCATGGGGGATGGGTGGAGGGCATGGGTTGGCATGAATGGGGCACGGGGAGTGCATGAGGTGTGATGGGTGAGGGCTAAAGGGCTGTTCTTTGTTTTGCTGTCATTATTACAACTAGGACAAAGTCCCAGAGCACTGAGGCGAGCCTTTTAAATTGCCCACCTCAACACTTGACAGTCCTTATTGCTGTCTCTGAACTCTTTCTGCATCCAGTCAGCCCGACTCCAGTTAGCATCCATCCCCTGGAATGAAAATCCCATCTTTGGTGGCACTTTCTCCCAGCACAGGCAGTCAAACCAAGAAATTTCCCAACCCCTGCTACCCACCCCGAGAATGAAAATCTAGCCCTATTTCCCTGAGATCTGGGTGCTCATTCAACACTACCCACCTTGGGGAAAAGAACACTTTTTTCACACTAGCTCAGTACCTCACCTAGCTAAACCTTTTCTGACTCACTAAATAATGTAGGTGCCTATGTTGGCATTTGAGCAATTAATATGCCCTAACGCAATTGGCGAGTGAGTGACTGTGGAACTGTATTAAAGTGATTGAAGTGTCTGGATGGTCATTGTCATGGTAGACCTCTTCCTATATTATGAAAAATAGAATTGCTGCCTACATGGTTATATTCGCTTTTGAAGAAATCTTGCCTAAAAATGGGCCCAATGAATTTAGCAGCAGCCTGATTGCACAGGCAATTGGGTGTGGGCGGGTGCCTCGACGTCACCGCGCATGATTTAGATTTTCAGTTTGGCGGGCGCGCAGCGGACTCGGCTGCGCGCCCGCCGAACTGTCAAAGGCCTATTAAGGCCATTTAAATATCAATCAAACTAATAAACTGAGCTGCCCATCCAACCTTAGGGTTGGCGGGCAGGCGAAAAGCCCAGGCGGCCTTCGCATTTTTCATGGAACCTCATCCACGGCGAGATGAGGTTTCATGAAGTGTTTATAAATTGAATAAAAATTTTTATAAAAATTTATTGACATGTCCCAGTTTATGTGACACTGTCACATGAAGGGACATGTCTTAAATTTTTTTCTTTTCTTTATTAAAATTTTGGTAACTTAAACTAATCTCCCTGAGGCAGCTAATACTAGTTGTGTGGGACTCCAAAGCAATTGAAGACCATTTGCGAAATCAGAGGGAGAATTTTCCCCCCGTCGGGAGGGTTGTGCGGGGGCAGGCGCCGCCATTTTATGTGGGCGGGTCAATTAAGGCACGCCTAGCATGAATCGCGACTTCCAAGGACAGTGGGAGTGGGTGGGCGGTGGCGGGACTGCAATGACTGCCGGGTCCAATGGTGACCTGGCGGCCTGTTTTAAAAAGTTGCTGCAGCCTTTCAAAGGCTGGTGAACGGGACAGGCAGGAGGGTAGGGCAGGGGGCCAGTGTGCCCCTTGTTTTCTGATGATTGCCTTGTTGCCCTTCTCAAGGAGGTGGCAGCATGCCGGGAGGTCCTCGTAGCCCAGGACAGGAGGAGGAGGACCCCCACATGACCAAACGTACCTGGGAGGAGGTAGTGATGTGGTGCGGTGCACCTGGATCATGTGTCACAAGCGCTTCAACGACGTGTTGCACTAAGGAAGGGTGAGTAACATGTTCGCATTGGTCATTGCCAATGTGGGAGATGGTCTGGGCACCAAGTTTCCCAGCTTGGTGCCCATCCATCCACGGTGAGCAGGGAGGTCCGAAGCGACCTCACGTCGGCACAGCAGCTGCCTATCGCCTCTGCGGGCTCCTGTCAGGGCGCTCCAGATGAGGGCGGCAGCTCCTCCGCCCCTCTGCCAGTGACCATTGCATCCAGTGAGGCTGCGACGACTGGGGAGATGCCAGCTGTGGAACTGGCAGCTCCCTCCCAGATGGGCCAGCACAGGCTCCACGGGCCAGAGGACGACCACTAAGGTCACCGAGGTCAACAGGACAGCAGAGTGAGCAGGCTGTCTCAGATGCCACTCCCAGCTAGGAGTCAGCAATAAGACGTAGCACCCGAAAACGTAAACATAAGGCACCTTAGGCACACCATGGGTTTGTCACTGGTGCTTTTGTGTTGGCCTGCAATGAGGTCTTTATGAGTTGGTATGAATTTTAACCCCTTTGTCATTTTGTTTTCTTAAGTTTCTTTGGTTGTAATATTAAATTCAGACGTCACCATGGCTGAGGGTGCCTCTTTTCTTCTGCAGGTGGATGGTTTCCAAAAATGTTATGAGTGATTTGTGGGTCATCCAGCTTTATTAACAAGGTCCTTAGTTAATGTTCCTATCCAGGCAGATTTTGCACTTAGGTATCGAGTATGGAGCCTGCAGCCCAGGCTTGTACTGGAGGTCCATATGTGGTGTGCCAGCTGAAGGTTCATTGGATTAAAGCCTCCCGGGTGTCCCTGCCTCCCTGGAGTATGCCCGGGTTAGCGTCTATCCCCTCAGCAATTCCCTGTGCGTGTTCATCCTTGGACTTGCTGCTGGACTCAACGTGTGCAGTCGCAGCCACTGCGTCTACGTCTTTATCATCCACAGTGTTCCCCATTTCCAGCGCAAGATTGTGGAGAGTGCAGCATGCAACTACTATCAAAGACACATGATCTGGGGGATACTGGAGTGCGCCCCATGAGCGTTCCAGGCATCGGAAGCGCATCTTGAGAAGACCAATGGCTCTCTCCTCCACAGCCCTTGTGGAGGCGTGGCTCCTATTGTACCGCTGCTCAGCTTCTGATCTTGGATGGCGGAGAGGCGTCATGAGCCACCTTCTGAGGGGATAGCCCTTGTCACCCAGCAGCCAACCATCCAGCTGAGCCGGAGCACTGAAGAGCGCCGGCACCTGGGAGTGTCTGAGGATGTAGGCGTCGTGGGAGCTGCCTGGGTACCTTGCACAAACTTGCAGAATCTGCATCCTATGATAACACACTATCTGCACGTTCATGGAGTGGAAGCCCTTCCTGTTGACGAAGGCACCGGGCTCACCTGCTGGCGCTTTGATGGCCACATGTGTGCAGTCTATTGCATCCCGGACGCGGGGAGGAAGCCAGCAATCGTCGCGAAGCCTCTGGCTTGCTGTGCCTGACTTGCCTGGTCCCAACGGTAGTGGATGAAGGTCAATGCACGCTTGAACAGAGCGTCTGTAACCTGCTTGACACAAGCGTGGACAGCTGATTGGGAGACACCGCAAAGATCACCCACCGACCCCTGGAAGGAGCCAGAGGCATAGAAGTTGATGGCAGCTGTGACCTTTAGAGCCACTGGCATGAGGTGTCCACTCACACAATTCGTGGAGATCTCAGGCCCAATCATCTGACAGATATAGTTGACTGTCTCCCTTGAGAGACGAAGCCTCCTTCGGCACTGCAGCTCAGCCATATTGAGGTAGCTGCTTCACCGCCCGTACACCCTGGTAGCAGGATAGTGGCGTCTTCTGCGGCTCCTTCCACCCTGGACTACCTCTTGGCGCTGCACCCCTTGTGCCTGCGCCTGTCCTCCCAAAGGTGGCTCCCCTGGAGGCTGAATGTGCACTCCTGGCCTCCTCCCACTTCTAGCCCTCCCTTCCTCCTCAGAGGAGGTGCCTCCAGTGGAGAGTTCAGCTCCCATTCCCAGACTAAGGGAAGGCTTCCTGAAACCTGCAGGCCCAAAAAAGATGCCTCACTGCAGAGTGCTGACTTGAAGGTTGTGAGTCCAAACCAAGCAGCTGGTATGTGTTTTGAAGTATTGCAGATCACACAGGCAAGTATCAGTAACTTTGAAAAAACAATATTTGACAGAGCACACTCGCGACCCCAGTGAGCCCTCTTATCTCGCCCGTGGATGCTGTTTATACAAATGTGTCCTACCCGCCTGCCTGTTGTGCCCGTGTGCTGACCGGAAGATTGCACGAGTGCCGAAAAATCACAGTCGATTGGCGCCTCAAGGGGCCCGTTAATTAATGGCGGGTGCGCATCGGAGATCAACACACATCCACCCAACGAAATATCACGATGGCGCGCGGTGATGTCAGGATGCTCACCTGATGTCACCGCGTGTCATTTTATGCGCGGGCATGCAGGGCCCACCCCTGCACGCCAACTGGAAAATTCTGGCTTATCTGTTTGTCCTTTGTTTGTCTGTGGGTGTGCTTGGGATTTCTTTAGGAAGAGTTAGATAGTTATACCTCCCGATTACAATTGTGTGTTAACCAGTACTTGCAACTTGTTAAAAAGGAGTTTTGTTTTATAATAAACAATCGTTCTGAGTTCATTGAAAGAAGCCTGGCTGAAGACTCTTTTATTCTGGGCACCAGTAGAGGGAATAGACTATTGGCTATTTTGATAAGAAAATTAAACTTTTAAATTAATTGTACAGCCTGCGGAGTAGTGGGGCTAGATCATACATGCACTCCTCCCATCCTGGTTGTAATACCTTACCTAACAAAAATCTATCAAAATCACAGATTTTAATTTTTCAATTGACCTAACCTCGCTACTGTTTTGGTGAGAGAATTCCAATTTAACGCTGCTGTGTGTGTGAAGTAGTGCTCCCTTACATGCCCCAAATGGCCAAGCTTTAGTTTTAAAGTTGTGCCCCTTATTCTGAAACCCCAACATTGGAAATACTTTCTTTCTACGTCAATTAAATCTTTTAATTATCTTAAATAAGTCAATAACCCCTTAATCTTTATTCAACATAATACAAGCCTCTATGCAACCTGTTATCATAATTTAACCCTTTTAGCCCTGGTAGAATTCTGGTGTATCTGTATTGCACCCCCTCCTGGGCCATTACATCTTTCCTGAAGTACTCTGCACAGAACTGAATGCAGAACTCTAGATGCAATCTAACCAGAGCTTTATAAATCTGTAGCACATTACACCCCTTTGCATTCCAGATCCATTAAGATAAAGACTAACATTCTATTGGCCTTCTAAATTATTTTTTGTACCTGTAAACTAGTTTTTATTGATTTCTGTACATGGACCCCTAATTCTGTATGCACCTCTACAATTTATAGCTTCCCACCCTTAGACGAATAGCCATGGGTGGAATTTTATGGCCTCATTGTGGCAGGGGCAGGGCCGGAAAACGCCCTGAGCCATTCAAAACTCCACTGACTTCGATGGGACCAGAAGATCCCCTTGGCGGGAGAGGCCGTAAAATTCTGCCTTTTATGTCTAATTTTCCAGGATGTGCCTCTGCCCACTGTGCACGTTGCACCTGAAAAATGTGGGTGTACTCGGATCTCGTTGAGCCAGCTGACTCAAATGAATCTTTTAGTGTGAGAAAGTAAGTATTTTGGGGAGATGTTAGTCATATTTATGTTACCTCAGCTGTGTTTGGTTAATTGGTTTAGCTGAAAATGTCTACATTTTCAGCTGTGTTTTGTTTTGTTGTCCAATACTTCATTATTTTTGGTTTCTATGTATAGTTTGATGTGGCACTTGGTCTCTTCATTTTCTTGATCTATTGGCTGCTTTACCTAGTCATGCATGTACATGTCAACTTCCAGATATATATATCATCCAGGTCTATCTCTTCGCCAATTCACACAGAATCACACAGTGCAGATGAGGCCCTTCGGCCCATCAAGTCTGCACCAATACATGAGAAATACCTGACCTACCTACCTAATCCCATTTACCAGCACTTGGCCCATAGCCTTGAATGTTATGACATGCCAAGTGCTCATCCAGGTACCGCCTCCACCACTCTCCCAGGCAGCACATTCCAGACCATCACCACCCTCTGGGTAAAAAAGTTTTCCCCCACATCACCCCTAAACCTCCTGCCCCTCACCTTGAACTTATGTCCCCTCGTGACTGACCCTTCAACTAAGAGGAACAGCTGCTCCCTATCCACCCTGTCCATGCCCCTCATAATCTTGTACACCTCGATCAGGTTACCCCTCAGTCTTCTCTGCTCCAACGAAAACAACCCAAGCCTATCCAACCTCTCTTCATAATTTAAATGTTTCATCCCAGGCAACATCCTGGTGAATCTCCTCTGCACCCCCTCCAGTGCAATCACATCCTTCCTATAATATGGCCACCAGAACTGCACACAGTGCTTCAGCTGTGGCCTCACCAAGGTTCTATACAACTCCAACATGACCTCCCTACTTTTGTAATCTATGCCTCGATTGATAAAGGCAAGTGTCCCATATGCCTTTTTCACCACCCCACTAACATGCCCCTCCGCCTTCAGAGATCTATGGACACACACGCCAAGGTCCCTTTGTTCCTCAGAACTTCCTAGTGCCATGCCGTTCATTGAATACTTCCTTGTCAAATTACTCCTTCCAAAGTGTATCACCTCACACTTTTCCATCTGCCACTTATCTGCCCATTTGTTCATCCCGTCTATGTCTTCCTGTAGCCCAAGACACTCAATCTCACTGTTAACCATCCGGCCAATCTTTGTGTCATCCGCAAATTTACTAATCCTACCTCCCACATAGTCATCTATGTCATTTATATAAATGGCAAATAATAGGGGACCCAGCACAGATCCCTGTAGTACGCCACTGGACATGGGCTTCCAGTCACTAAAGCAGCCTTCTGTCATCACCTTCTGTCTCCTACAACTAAGCCAATTTTGAAACGACCTTATCAAATTAGCCTGTATCCCATGTGCATTTGCCTTCTTTATAAGTCTCCCATGTGGGCCCTTGTCAAAGGCTTTGCTGAAATCCGTATAAACTACATCAACTATCCTCATCTACATACCTGGTCACTTCCTCAAAAAATTCAATCAAATTTGTTAGGCATGACCTCCCTCTGACAAAGCCATGCTGACTATCCCTGATCAAGCCTTGCCTCTCCAAGTGGAGACAGATTCTTTCCTTCAGAATTTTCTCCAATAGTTTCCCTACCACTGATGTGAGACTCACTGGCCTGCAGTTCCCTGGCTTATCTCTACTTCCCTCAAGTGTTTCTGTGGTGCCACACTGATTGTTACACATCAAGTTTTGGATGGGTCACAACTCTGTCCATCTCAACCTCAATAAGATCTGTGCCATTGTTTTTTTAATCCTTGTCTCATATCCTTCCTTGCTATAATTGCATTCCACTCCCTAGCCACTATCTTAGTTTCCCATCTGATTCTAAGCAGACTTTTAAATCCCACATGCTATCCATCTCTAGGACCATTTAATTTCCTTCTGCAACACTACTTCCAACTTTACTCCATCTTGGCACTAAAACCTTTATACATAACTGTCTTTTCATCATCTGATGTGTAACGGTAGGATATGAAGCTAGGATGTGAGGAAAGAATTATGGCCTCAGAGCATTACAGACAGGAACTGCATTATGTGTTAAGAATTTTAATTTCTTGTAGATAGATATTAAAAGACGGTATTGTTGAATAATTGTCTTTTATAATATATTATTGTATTAATATGACACAATCATAATCTATTGACAAAATATTTGGTGCATAATAGTTTTGATAATATTCCCATAATCTTATACATGTGCCCCTTAAGGTTTTTGTTAATTGTACTCTGACATTGTTTGAATTCAGTGTGCTTTATGGTTGATGTAAACAGTGAAGATATTGATGCCAGTAAGTTAGTAATAATGAGCGAAATTTTCCCATCCCGCCCACGCCGGGTTTCGTGGCAGGTGGGAGTGGAGAATCCAGCAGCAGGCAAAAGGTCGGAACTTCGCCAGCGTAAAAACAGCATGCCAATGGTAGGTTTATGGCGGGTCAGTTATCACACCGACTAGTGGCATGAATGCCATTTGCATTCATTAACATGTCATGAATGCCCATTAAAACAGCTGCTCACCAGAATCTTGACTATGTGGGCCTGAAAAGGGGTGGCATGCACAAGTTGGACCTCAGTTCGTTGGTAACTTCGAGGTGAGCGGAACATACATAGGCTACCTGCCTTAGCGCTGTGCCAGTCTTGTTGCGATGAATGTCACAGTGCTAGGGCTGGAGGATTGGTCTGCTCCTGCTCTTGGCCTACATTGTCCCAAAGAACACCACTGTGCTGTGGTACTCATGCAGGCCTCCACTTTCAGAAACACTTCAACTGAGGATGGGCTGTGAGGCAAGGGTGGGGTTCACGAACACGAGAGGGGCAACGGGGAGCGAAGGCTGTGGAATGGCAGCCAGGGGGAAGGGTGAACACGAGGGAAGCAACGGGGAGGGAAGGCTGTGGAATGGTAGTCAGGGGAAGGATGAACATGAGGGGGGCCTTTCTGGGGTCATCCTCTAGCCTCTTGTTGTTGCAGGAGTGAACAGTAGTCTGTTTAGAAAGAAAAGAGGAGACCTCCTTGCGACGAAACCAACTGAAAGCCAATGGCTTCAAAAGCTGTCAAAGGGCTACTCAGAACTTAGTGCCTACACATCACAGTCACTGCATCTCAAGAGTAACACATAGGAATGTAGAATTTGGGAATGCATGCAATAGTGAAGGAGGCACAGCTGTATCATATATGGCATTCCATCAATGAAGACCTGTCACATATTCACCAGATGACACTCCATTGGGCCAAAGGGCATCCACTCATTGACCATGAGCAACTGATTGGCCATTAATATGCCACATCAGAGATTGAAGCACAGAGCTAGGTTGGGTCACTCATCTCAACTGAACTTTAGCATCTCATGCAGGGCTCAAGATGTGACATATCTGTGATGCCATCTTGGTCGTCTCAATGTGTGTGCTAGTCTTTCAGAGACAAGGCAGCATCAGCCACCATGCAAGTAGGTCAGGAAAAACTACGGAAAATACGTTTCATCTTCTGAGCTTCACTTTCTTGCCCTTGAATCATTAATGTCTTCAGTGTTTCCTTTCAGAGAGAAGGCAAAAGCACATATGGATCCAGGGCTCAATGCTGTCTTTGTCAGGGTCCTAATGCAATGGAGGAGCTAAAGGAGGTAGAGGCGACTCCGCATGCATCTCCAGCAGGAGGGACATGGTCAAGCGGAGCCAGAACATGAGCAGGATAGTCAGGAGGAGAAACCCAGACAACAGGAACCACTTAATAATAATATAAAAACAAAAAACTGCGGATGCTGGAAATCCAAAACAAAAACAGAAATACCTGGAAAAACTCAGCAGGTCTGGCAGCATCATCCAGTGTCCATCTCTGACTCTTCCCTTCCCTTCCTTGACCTCTCTGTCTCAATTTCTGGTGATAGACTGTCCACCAATATTCATTACAAGCCTACCGACTCCCACAGCTACCTCGACTACAGCTCCTCACACCCCACTTCCTGTAAGGACTCCATCCCATTTGCTCAGTTTCTTCGCGTCCGTCGCATCTGGTCTGATGATGCCACTTTCAAAAACAGTTCCTCTGACATGTCTTCCTTCTTCCTTGACCGAGGTTTTCCACCCACGGTGGTTGACAGGGCCCTCAACCGTGTCCGGCCCATCTCCCGCGCATCCGCCCTCACACCTTCCTCTCCCTCCCAGAAACATGATAGGGTCCCCCTTGTCCTCACTTATTACCCCACCAGCCTCCACATTCAAAGGATCATCCTCCGCTATTTCCGCCAACCCCAGCATGATGCCACCACCAAACACATCTTCCCTTCACCCCCCCGGCGGCATTCTGTAGGGATTGTTCCCTCCTTAACACCCTGGTCCACGGCACCTCCCCATGCAAACGCAGAATATGCAACACCTGCTCCTTCACTTCCTCTCTCCTCACCGTCCAAGGGCCCAAACACTCCTTTCAAGTGAAGCAGCATTCGTTGCTCCCAATGCGGTTTCCTCTACATTGGAGAGACCAAACGCTGACCGCTTTGCAGAACACCTTTGGTCTGTCCGCAAGCATTACCCAGACCTCCCTGTCGCTTGCCATTTTAACACTCCACCCTGCTCTCTTGCCCACATGTCTGTCCTTGGCTTTCTGCATTGTTCCAGTGAAGCTCAACGCAAACTGGAGGAACAACACCTCATCTTCCGACTAGACACTTTACAGCCTTCCGGACTGAATATTGAGTTCAACAACTTTGGATCTTGAACTCCCTCCTCCATCCCCACCCCCTTTCCGTTTCTTCCCCCTCCTTTTTGTTTTTTCCAATAATTTATATAGATTTTTCTTTTCCCACCTATTTCCATTATTTTTAAATGTATTCCACCCATTGTTTATTTCACCCTACCCCCCACTAGAGCTACCTTGCTTGTCCTGCTCTCCACTCTTAATTAGCACATTCTTTTAAATAATATCACCACCTTTAACACCTCTTTGATCTTTTGTCTGTGATATCTTTTGGTTATCTTCTCCTATCACTGCTTGTTTGTCCCAACAACTCCCCCCCGCCACCCCCAACAACACCCCACCCCCTTAAACCAGCTTATATTTCACCCACTTCCCTATTTTTACTTAGTTCTGTTGAAGGGTCATGAGGACTCGAAACGTCAACTTTACTCTTCTCCGCCGATGCTGCCAGACCTGCTGAGTTTTTCCAGGTATTTCTGTTTTTGTTGTGAACGGGGACAACTTGTCAGAGAAGAGTCTGCTATTTACAGATGAGTGAGAGGCAATGCATGCACTTTTGTGCTTGTCCTGAGCTCTGGTACATCACATATGCCACATTTGTTATGAAGACTTGACGCCATGTGGAATTGGAGGGTATCCCCTGCCAGTGGCTTTGAAGGTGACTGCAGCACTCAATTTCTTAGCCTCTGGTTCTTTCCAATGATTGACAGGCAACCTGTGCGGCATCTCTCAGTCCGCAACATGTTGGTGCATAAAGGAGGTCACAGATGCCCTTTACAAGAAGGCCCATCATTATGGCTGCTTTGGGAAACACTGGCTGATGACACTGGTGCATCGCCCTCAGAGTCCGTCCAAGAATAGGTACCATGCTGCTCACAGCTCCACACACTCCCTTATGGAGGAAGGAAGATGTGGGATACGTGCCCATGATACGTTAATTGCTGACAGGATTTTATTATAAAGTAAAGTAATAATGGGGTCGGTGTCTATGGGTCTGTGTGTGTGGGACTTAATTGAACTAAAGGCAGCTGGTCTGAAGGCTTTGATGTATCAGAAGATAAGCTAGGTTTGAAATGCTACGTAGGTAAACATGGGTGAAGTTTTAGAATGTGAGGTGTAAAGGGAACATTTGCACATTTAAATAAACCTAGCTAGCTTGAATTCAAAAGAGGGGCTGAAATGTTTCACTTAACTAGGAGAAGTTAAGAAACAGTGTGTTTATTTTTCCCAAAGATTACTGGTAACATTAGTACTATGATAGGTTTTTATTGTTAGAGAGATAAAGTCGAAAGACATGGTGAAACAATGGGAATCCGCATTCAAAGGGCAATATATGTATAAAGGAGAGAAGGTTATGTGCAAGGGAAGACATTCTAAGATCTAACAAGTGTGAAAAGCCTCCAGCCTCTGAGCTCAGACTGCTGTCTGCAAGAACTGAAGTTAAGAAAACTCACTTTGAATTCAACTGTTCAGGGTATCGTGTTACTTTGCCCGGCTCTTTTAAAATCTATGTGTTTTTACTGTTGCCTTAACAGAGGTGTAACTGGGGTTAGATTAACCAGGGGAGTTGAAGGATGACTTACCCTGGCTGAGTGGATGAGATCATTCATCCTCTTCCTGTACGGGATGGTATTTCGGGCATGGTTGCCAGCCGTGTTGACCTCCGCGACGGCCTCCCAGGCTGGAGAGGTGAAGCTGTTGTGCTTCCTGCAATCACCCCTGAGATAGAACACTTGCCTGTACACCTGCACCCCTGTGACCAATGCCTGGAGGGCCTGGTGGGTGAAGCGGTGTCCTGCCTTCTTCTTGAGGCTCTTGGCCTTCTTCTTCTGGTTGCAAGACATTCCTGATGGGCTGGAGAGATTATGTGTTGGACTGGCCTTTGAATATGGCGCCCAGACCTTTCAGCTGCCAGCTAATGTCTGGTGAGTCAGCTTCTGACCTGCCAGGTGATTCAGACCGATATGCACCTTTGCATAACAATGTTTTGGATTTCCAGCATCCGCAGTTTTTTGCTTTTATGCACCTTTGCATAATTAATAACCTTCCAAGTGCAGAATCGGGCCCAAGCTCCCGCCATTCCGGTTGGCATGGTGGGTGCTGCCGAAACCGACTGCCACCGCACTTAGTCTCATTCATGGAAAATTCCACCCAATGTGTCTATTGAGTATATTTGCAATGTATGTTCAACACTTATTTTCTCATATTAAATATATCTTTAGGATATCCTTTTCATTAAATAGATACAATAAATACATTATTTTAGTAAATTGATTTTATGTGCAACACTTAATATATTAGTTATAATTTTACGGTATAATCACCATGGCCTTTCCATGTCGTGCGCGGACAAGAATCTAACTGAAGCCAAGTTTCCCATGGCAATCCCCAGGCATTTAATGTCTGCCTCCAGTAACTCAGCCCTAAAATATTTATACTTGAACGCAATATTCTGTAAAATATGTGTTTCAAAAGAGTTCATTGTTCTTCTTTCTTTCATGGGATGTGGGTGTTACTGCCATTTGTTGCCCATCCATAATTGCCCTTGAACTGAGTGGCTTGCTAGGCCATTTCAGAGGACAGTAAAGAGGCAACCACTGTGTTGTGGATCTGGAATCACATGTAGCCCAGACCATGAGTGGCAGATTTCCTTCCCTAAAATGCATTAATGAACCAGATGGGTTTTTACAATAACTGATGATACTTGCTATAGTCACGATGACTGAGACAAACTTTATATTCCAGATTTATTAACTGAATTGAAATTCCACCAGCTGCCATTGGTGGGATTTGAACCCATGTCTACAGAGTATTAGCCTGGACCTCTGGATAACTGGTCCAGTGACATTACCACCACGCCACCATAATGTTATTTTTATTTTACAATAGAATCTATGTTTAAAAAGCAATAGATTTTGGGCATATTTGATGACAAACATTTGGAAAATTGCAATGAAGTAAGTCATATTTCTCACAAATCCTACAGGACAGAAATTACATTTGGGACAAAATTATTCCCTCGCCGGGCGGTGCACACCTGACCCAAACGAGAGTAAAATAGTACGCGATGACGTTGGGCGAGCGTCCTGACGTCTTCGCACACTCTTGCAAACTTTTGCTCGGCAGGTGCGCGTGGTTGCAGGAGTAGTGCCTGCCATTAATTAACAGGCCACTTAAGGCCCTTAACAATGCAACTGTCTGAGATTTTTTGTTGCTCATGCGATTTTTTCCTTGTCAGATGGGAAAAACGGGCTGGCGGCCAGCCGACATTTCCTCAAACCTCATCCGAGGATGGGATAAAAAGGGTCAGCAGCATTGCCAGTGTGAGTAGTGAGCAGTTTTCGAAATAGTTTTCACCTGGTTGCTTATTGGTATTTGGCAACTTCATCTCTGTTCAGGGCTTCATTCTTAGCATTTCCAGGTCTCATTTCAGGACTCATTGCTGTCTGCCAGGCCCCCGGAGGATTCAGACCATTTTGACCCTTCCAATTATCAGACAGCTTTCCTTTACCCTAGTAACGGGGATTGTGATCTCAGCTGGGGACACCTCCTCTGAGGAGGAAGAGAGGGCAGAAGGGAGAGAAGGCCACGTGTCCCTATGCAGCTTCCAGGGCAGAGAGCTGTGGGAGGAGAGGCGCAGGCACAAGGGGCATTAATGGCAGGGCCAGCAGGTAGCCCAAGGCCGAAGGGGCCACAGAAGACACCACTATCCCACTGCCAGGGTTTACAGGTGGCAATTCAGCTACCTCAATATGTCTGAGGTGCAATGCCGAAAGAGGCTCCACCTCTTAAGGGAGACCGTCACCACCATTTGCCAGATGATTGAGCCTGGGATCAGCTCTGATGGTGTGGGTGGAAACACCATGCCAGTGGCTCTGAAGGTCACAGTGGCCCTGAACTTCCTTGCCTCTGTCTCTTTCCAGGGCTCAGTGAGGAATCTGTGTGGAGTTTCCCATCAGCTGTCCACAGTTACGTCAAGCTGTTGACAGAAGCTCTGTTCAGGCGGGTATTGACCTTTATTCTTTACGTTCGGATGAGGCCAGCCAGGCTGAGCGAGCCAGAAGTTTTGCAGCGATTGCTGGGATCCCCCGTGTCCAGGGTGCTGTCGACTGCACACGTGATCATCAAGGCACCAGCGGGTCAGCTGGGTGCCTTCGTCAACAGGAAGGGATTCCACTCCATGAACCTGCAGATAGTGTGTGATCACAGGATGCAGGTTCTACAAGTCTGTGCAAGGTACCCTGTCAGCTCCCATGATGCATACATCCTGAGACACTCCCAGGTGCCTAAGCTCTTCAGTGCTCCAGCCCAACTGGATGGATGGCAGCTTGGTGACAAGGGATATCCATTGAAGAGGTGGCTCATGCTGCCTCTCCGCCATCCAGGAACAGAGGCAGAGAAACGTTACAATATGAATCATGCCTCCACAAGGGTGGTGGTATAGAGGACCATAGGTCTTCTCAGGATGTGCTTCCGATGCCTGGACCATTCACGGGGAGCACTATAATACCCCCCCAGAGCGGGTGTCACTGATAGTGGTTGCATGCTGCGCTCTCCATAATCTGTCACTGGCTAAGTGGGACCCACTGGAGGAAGAGGATCTTGACGCAGTTGCACGGGCCACAGATGATGACTCCAGTGGTGAGTCTGGAGATGGGCACAGTGAGAATGCTGAGGTGTGGAGCCCCAGACCTTGGTAACCTCCAGGGAGGCAGGGACACCAGGGATGCCTTGATCTAACGCTCCTTCAGCTAGGCTGCCAAAGATCAGATTCAAACATATGCCAGGGCTGCCACCTCCATCCCGGATGTCTGAAAGGACCCTTTCATTTGAAAACAAAGGACACTCAGTGCCTGCGCAATAAAGTTTAGACCCACGTACGTCCAGCATTTCATACTGGTGTACCCTGCACCAATGAAATAAAAAGGTGAAGCATACTCAGGCCATGATGACAAAACCAGATTTATATCATTTTGACAAGTACAGACTATTTACATCAACCTCTCTGGTCTTAAGTCCCAGACCAGTGTACATTAACTAAACATAAATGAACATAAAATCACCTGTTACCTCTCCCTCTTCTGCTCATGGTGCCTTTAACTTACGTATGTGATTGTTACACCTAGGTGCTCCCCCGTCGCTGGCACCAGCATTGGAGATAGCCTGCTGACTCTGCTGTCATGTTGGGATTGATGACCATGGCTGTCGCGCTCTGGCCAGTTGAGCCCATGCTGGCACCACCAGGGGGGGTAGCGGCCACTGCCACGGCTGGCATCTCCCCAATCATTACGGCCTCATCAGATGCTATGGTCACTGGTGGAGGGGCAGAGGAGCTGCTGCCGTCATCTGGAGCACCCTGAGAGGAGCCCGCAGAGATGACAGGCAGCTCATGCATCAACATAAGGTCACTGTGGACCTCCCTGCACACCATTGATTCACAGGCACCTAGCTGGGATACTGCATGCCTCATCCATCTCCCACACTGACACTGACCACCTGAGGTCAGTGCCTGTGTGAGGGCTTGCAGGTTCAAGCGCAACACCAGGAACCCCTCATTCTGCCCCTGGAGCTGCATCTCCCATGAGAGTCACCACCTTCTCAATGGAGGAGGCAGAGCGCTCATCCATGATGGTCAACGCATGCTCATGCTCCGCCTCATCATGGAGACCATGCAGATTCTCATGGATCTCCGCCAGATACTCCCGCACATCTTGCTGGACATCCAGCATCTGCTGTCTAATGGACGACATCATTAGCCTTCAAATGAGCATTATCCTGGTTCCCAGCACTCCTCCAACTGCCGGTGCCCTGGGCACTCTCTGCCTATACCTCAAGCGAGTATGAAGTGCCCTCACCAATGTGCATTGAGATACTAGCTGCCAAACTAATGCCCACCAAGGTTCCGGTCTCTGCGCTGGTGCCTGCTTCAGAGAGCGGGTGTGACGCAGGTGACAGTGACGCCCAGTGGTCCTCTGGTGTCAGGGGTGGCCCTTCGGGGTATGCAGATGGGACGCCTGCTGGCGAACCTAAAAGGGAGAAGAAGGACATGTCATTAGTTAAAGTCATCACACTGTCACTGTGTATGCCAGGCACCCTGGTGAGACAATGGAGATCTGCATCATGGTGCCATCATCTTCTAACGATCAATGGGGATGCAAGGTTTGAGGCTCATATCAATGTGAGGAGACTGCACTAGGATGGTTGCACAATCCAAGAGTCTCACCTCTGTGCACTGCACTCTTACCTTCGTCTGGCACCCCGCCTCTCCACGCCCAGTTGTACGGGGAGCATGTCGGCTTTCCAGCTCAAGGGCATCCTGCTCGAATTGGGAGAGCAGCAGCAGGTTGGGCTGACCTCTGCCTGTACGTGACCTCTCTGCTTGGTTATAGTTGGTCTTCTCCTGAAAGGATAGAGGAACACCTCACAGGGCACATCTGAGTTGTGGCCCTTGAGCCGCAAGGCCCTCAGTCTAAGCAGCCAGGGCTCACCCCCTTGGCCAGCTCCGGCGTCATTGACAGTTGGCACTTAGACTCTAACACCACTGAGGTCCACGGTGGGGGGGGGGGGGGGGGGCGGGTGTCCACACCTTAACACTTCTGCACACTAACCCATGCCAACATGGTACTCACCCTTCCTGAGCACAGCAGGTCATTGAAGCGCTTCCAACATTGCACCCATTTGCGCTGTTCCTCATCATGCCTGCTCACCCGGACAGCCACCTCCTCCCATGCCCTCTTGGTGAGGTGTGGTGGCTTCTCCTCCCATCTCTGAGGACAAGGGCGTCCCTCCTGGCAGCCACCAGGATGGCAAGACACTCATGGGAAAAGCGGAGGGCCGAGTGCCCACCTGACCTGCACTGCCGCCTGGTGTATGCTGCTGTGCTTGAATGAATCGTACAAATGGCAGCTAGACGTCCTTACCTGGTAGCCTTTCTGGGCCTGCCTGGGCCTTCTTTATACCGGCTGCCAGGTCACCATTGGACCCAGTGGCTAACAGGCCCCGCCCCCTCTCGGCCCTTCCTGGCAAGCGACGAACCGTGTTTCATGCTGGGCGGGCCTTAATTGGTGTGAAATCGTGGTTGGAGCCCGATCACGGGTGGTGGTCGGTTTCGTGGCTGCTCCCGCCCGACAAAGGCAAATTCAACTGTGAACTTACTTATTTCGTGGTTGATACCTGAAGGCTTGCAAGGTCCTGATATTAAAATTATTTTTACGACACCAATACATTTAAATGTGAAAAAACAGTGCGGCTGCCTTACGTTCCATTTTACACCCAGCAGAAAAATCAGAAGTCATGTAAGTTGCTTTGTGATAGGCTTTGTCTTTAGGATGAAGCATTATATACCCAGTTGGTCTACAAATCAAAGAATATCTCTTTGGCAACTTAAAAATTCTTTTTTTATAATCTAAAGCTGATTGTGCTTTCATGGTAATTTCAAGCCATCAATCATTTCCTTATTTCCAGTCTCAAGGTCCAGTAGTTTCCCAGTAGATCTCATTCATGCCATCTCATTATAATTCTCTAGGTAAGAAAAGAACTAAAAAAAACTAAAAAAAATGAATACACGATGCAGTTTTTTTACAGAAAAGTCAAGTCCACTGAAGAAAAAGGCCACTGAATTTTTTTGATCTTTCAGCTAGAAATATATGTATAAAGGGAGAAAAAAACTGCGAGCAGCCAGAACGATAAACGAGTTTGCTGAATGTAACATAAAGCTGCATTTTTAAAAAGTAGCTCCTACTTTTAATTTTCATCAATGCTGTTATTTTAAACAATAAAATAATTCTCAAGAATGGTGAATATGTACATAGATCATCTTATTTAATATTCTTACATATTACTGAAATACACTTATAGGTAGCGTATCAATAACTAAAGTATTCTTATTAGTGGGCATCTGCATACCGTGTCCATTCATCTCTGTGATCTTTTTTCAAACCCAGGCCAGACTAATGCAACAAAATTATCTCTGCCTCCCCAACCACTATCTCCACTATAAAATCTTAGGTGAAATTAGTTTTAAGAACTCAGCCCTATTTCTGGCAGCCATGGGACCACGAGAAACTACTGCAGCATTACATTCTAATTCAGAGATGTCATAAGTTTTACGTTTTAGAAAGAAAAATTCAAATCTTCTCTGCTCATCTTAATCACCATTGTTTTAAATGTATATCCATTCTACTAAGCGATGTTATAATTAAAGTGTTTTACAAATTGATTTGGGCCAAAAACATTATCATTCTAGCCACGTGTTATTTGTCCCAAGGTTTCAGCACCCCTAATTAACTATAATGAAAATATCCAGTAGAAACAGGAAAAATATTTGTTCTTAATGAATCGTAGAAAAAAATCATAGAAATTTGCAGCATGGAAGGAGGTCATTTAGCCCATCATGTTTGCGCTGGCCAACAAGAAGCCATTCACTCGGCTAATCCCAGCTTCAACCAGGGGGAATAGGGCCTTCCTATCCAATCTATCCAGACCCTCATAATTGTGTACACCTCACTTAGGTCTCCCCTCAGTCTCCGACATTCCAAAGAAAACAACACAAACCTATCTAATCTTTCACCATAACTAAAATTCTCCAGTACAGGCAAGATCCTGTGAGTCTCCTCTGTACCCTCTTTGGTGCAATCACATCTTTCCTATGGTGTGATGACCAGAACTGCATGCAAAGCTCAAAGTGTGGTCTAACCAGTGTTTTATATTGTTCCAGCATAATCTCCCTTCTCTTATATTCGATGCCTCGGCTAATAAAGGCAAATATCCATATGCCTTCTCAACCACTTTACCTACCTGTCCAGCCACATTCTGGGATCTATGGATATGCATTCCAAGGTCCCACTGTTCCTCCAGACTTCTCAGTATTCTACTATTTACTATGTGTTCCCTTGCCTTGTGAGCCTTCCCCAAAAGGAGGATCTCAGACTTCTCCAGATTGAACTGCATTTGCCGCTGTTCTGCCCCACTGCCCATTGATATCTTCCTGCACTCTGTAGTTTTCTCTAACGTTATCAATCACATGGCCAATAACCCCTTCATTCAATTCCAAATTGTCGATCTACACCAAAAAAAAAGTAAGGAACCTAATGCTGAGCCCTGCGGAACCCAACCGGAAACAATGGCCAGGGTTTTCTAGCCCTACCACAGTGGGCTCCCCCTCGACAGATGCAGCGGGCCATTCAAATCTCTGTTGACTTCGGCAGGACCAGAAGATCCCGCCGGCGGGAGGAGCTGGAAAATCCTCCCCAATTTTCCAGTCACAAAAGCACCCAAATGACCATTACCTTTTGCTGTCTGCCTCTGAGCGAGTTATGGATCTAACTTGCCACTTTGCCTTGGATCTCATAGGCTTTTACTTTTGTGTCTAGCCTCCCATGTGGGACCCTATTAAAAGCCTTTCTAAAATCCATGTGCGCTACATCAAATGCGTTATCCCTATTGACACTCCTTGTTGCCTCTTTTAAAAATTCAATTCAATCATGTTAGTCAGATTGGACCTTCCCTTAACAAATCTGTGCTGTCTTTGATTAATTTATGTCTCTCTAAATGAAGATTTATCCTGTCCCTCAGAATTGTTTCCAATAATATTCTCATCACTGAGATTAGGATGACTGGCCTACAATTACTTGGTCTATCCCTTTCTCCCTTTTTAAACAATGGTTGAGCTACTATTCCTTCCCTTCTTTCAGCCATTTCTGTAATAGCAATAACATTATAATAGGGAGGCGATAGCGAAGTGGTATTGCCGTTGGACTAGTAATCCAGAGACCCAGGGTAATGCTCTGGGGACGGGTTTGAATCCTGCCATGGCAAATGGTAGAATTCAATTGAAATTGAATTCAATAAAAATCTGGAATTGAAAGTCTAATGATGACTATGAAACCATTGTTGATTGTTGTAAAAATCCATCTGCTCACCAATGCCCTTTAGAGAAGGAAATCTGCCATCCTTACCTGGTCTGGCCTGCATGTGACTCCAGACCTACAGCAATGTGATTGACTCTTAAATGCCCTCTGAACAAGGGCAATTAGGGATGGGTAATAAATGCTGGCCTGGCCAGCAATGCCCACATCCCATGTCATCCACATGTCAATCTGTGCTCTCAACTCATTGGCCTTATTTTCCAGACTTCTTGCATTGAAGTATGTACTAATTAGCACTTGTTGCTATCTGCCTTCCAAACACACTGACTAATTTCCTGCCTTCCATTTCCAAACTTTCTTTTCTCCCTTCTGAATACACTCTCAGATTTCAATAGCCCTGCCAAGCTAGTTTAAACCCTAACAGCACTAGCAGAACTGCCTGTGATGATATTGATCCTAGCCCCGTTGAGGTGCAACCTGTCTCTCTGATGCAGGTCACACCTCCCCTAGGAGTGGTCCCAATGCCTCAGGAATCTAAAGTCCCCCCCTCCTGCACCATCTCTCCAGCTACATATTCATTCGCTCTATTATCCTATTTCTGCTCTCACTAGCATGTGGCTCTGGGGGTAATCTGGAGTTTACTACATTTGAGGTCCTGCTTTTCAATCTCTTTCCTAGCTTCCTAAACTCTGCCCGCAGGACCTCATTCCTCTTTCTGCCTGTACAATTGGTGCTAATGTACCATGAGCTCTGGCCGTTTACCCTCTCCCTTCAGAAATTCCTGTAGCCACTCAATGATATCCTTGGCCCTGGCACCAGGGAGGCAAAATAGCATGCTGGAGTCAGGTCTACAGCTGCAGAAGCACCTGTCTGTTCCCCTCTCTATTGAATCCCCTACCATTATTGATCCTTACCCTGCTATGCAGCTGAGCCAACCATGGTGTTGCAGACTTGACTCTGCCTGTGCTCCCTAGGGGAACCATCACTCTCACCAGTAGCTGGATTTTCATCATTAGCTCAGGAATTGCAAGTTCCTGATATCACGTTCCTGAGTTCTAAATGAACCCTCAGACAAATGTAATTTTCATCCCGGGGAGTCTGGGTGGGCTGGAGTCAAGGTTGCTACCTCCCAAAGCAGACCTGAAGTGGGAATGGAGGCGGGTGGGTGTCAAAGCCAGCAGGTTATGTGGTATAGGTACACCCACAGTGCTGTTAGGTAGGGGGTTCCAGGACTTTGACCCAGTGACAGAGAAGGAACAGCGATATATTTCCAAGTCAGGATCGTGAGTGACTTGGAGGGGAACTTCCAGGTGGCAGTGTTCCCAGCTATCTGCTGTCCTTGTCCTTCTAGATGGTAGTGGTTGTGGGTTTGGAAGGTGCTGTCTAAGGAGCCTTGGTGAATTCCTTCAGTACATCTTGTAGATGGTACACACTGCTGCTACTGTGCATCGGTGGTGGAGGGAGTGAATGTTTGTGGATGTGGTGCCAATCAAGCGGGCTGCTTTGTCTTGGATGGTGTCAAGCTTCTTGAGTGTTGTGGGAGTTGCATGCATCCTGGCAAGTGGGAAGTATTCCATCACACTCATGACTTGTGCCTTCTAGATGGTGGACAGACTTTGGGGAGTCAGGAGGTGAGTTTCCCATCACACGATTCCTAGCCTCTGACCTGTTCTTATAGCCACAGTATTTATATGGCTAGTCCAGTTCAGTTTCTGGTCAATGGTAACCCACAGGATGTTGATAGTGGGGGGTTCAGTGATGGTAATGCCATTGAACGTCAAGGTGCAATGGTTAGATTCTCTCTTGTTGGAGCTGGTCATTGCCTGACACTTGTGTGGCGCGAATGTTACTTGCCACTTCTCAGTCCAAGCCTGGGTATTGTCCAGGTCATGCTGCCTTTGGACATGGACTGCTTCAGTATCTGAGGAGTCATGAATGGTCCTGAACATTGTGCAATCATCAGCGAACAACCCCACTTCTGAACTTATGATGAAAGGAAGGTCATTGATGAAGCATTTGAAGATGGTTGGGCCGAGGAACACCTGCAGTGATGTCCTGGAGCTGAGATGACTAACCTCCAACAACCACAACCATCTTCCTTTGTGCGAGGTATGACTCCAACCAATGGAGAGTTTTCCCCGATTCCCATTGACTCCAGTTTTGCTAGGGCTTCTTCTCGGTCAGACTCGGTCAAATGCTGCCTTGATATCAAGGACAGTCACTCTCACCTCACCTTGGGAGTTCAGCTCTTTTGTCCATGCTTGAACCAAAGCTGTAATGAGGTCAGGAGCTGAGTGGCCCTGGTGGTACTAAAAAATTTATTGATACTAAAAGCTGACAAGTCCCCAGGTCCTGGTGGACTTCAATCTAGGATCTTAAAAGAAGTGGCTGCTGAGATAGTAGATGCATTTGCTTTAATTTTCCAAAATTACGTAGATTGGAAAATAGTGAATGTAACTCCTCTATTCAAGAAAGGAGGGAAACAGAAAGCAGGAACCTACAGGCCAATTAACTTAACATCTGTCATTGGGAAAATGCTGGAATCTATTATAAAAGGTTATAGCATGGCACTTAGAAAATCTCAGTGCAATCTGATAGAGTCAACATGGTTTTGTGAAAGGGAAATCGTGTTTCACTAATTTATTGGAGTTCTTTGAGGAAGTAATAAACAATGTAGGTAAAAGGGAATCTGAAGATGTGGTGTACTTGGATTTCCAAAAGGCATTTGATAAGGTGCCACATCAAAGGTTACTACAGAAAATAAGAGCTCAAGGTGTAGCGGGTAACATATTAGCATAGATAGAAGATTGGTTAACTAACAGAGAGTATTCAGACAATGAGTCATTTTCAGATTGGTAAGATATAATGTGCGGAATCTTCCCAGATTTGCACTAAGTGCGGTAGCAGGCGGGAAATCTGAAGGCCACAATGGCGGCTTCTCACACTGTATCATCCCAATCCTACCGCATTAATTATACATTCCGGAAAACATGCCATTTCGATGGCTGGCACGTCATCACATCGCAGCTTCATCACGCCAGGCGTCACATTTAAAGTGCAGCTGCGCACACATCTCTCAGCGCTTCGAGCCCATGACTACTGCAAAGAAGACATGGCCCCAAAAGGCAAAAAGACTGCAGCTGCCCCCAGTTTAATGATGCGCCCCTTGAGTGCCTTTTGGATGCAGTGGAGGCCTGCCACAATGTCCTCTACCCCCGCTCTGGCCGCAGGATGGGCAGCAGCATCACCAATCCAGCATGGGAGGCTGTGGCAGTGGTGATCAGTGTTAATGCCCTACGAAAGAGGACAGCCACCCAGTGCTGCAACAGGATAAAGAATCTCATCCGTTCCGCCAGGGTAAGTCACCCTTCTCATCACTCTCATCTCACACACTCACAAACCAATCACACATCGGCAGGGATCTCACACCTCGAGGGGCAACACCACTAACTCTCACACACACCCTCAAAGCTCCATCAGGCTCATATCTTCTGGAGCTCACATCCTCACCCTGTCCATATCCCCACTCACCACGCAAACATTTCATGCAGTGCCATGTGTCTTGCTCACACTCTCTCCTTCTGTTTCATGTAGAAGGTGGCTCACAACAGCAGGGAGAGGTGCCAGGCCAGGGGTAGAGTGGCCCACATTATGCCCCTCACTCACTTTGAGGACTTTGCCATCGCATTGACTGGTTGAGGATGTGGACTGTGCCTGAGGCGACGGTGAGGTGGGCGGCAAACACACTCATGAGGATCCTGCATCACATCATCCCTCTCTCAAATCAACCGTGAGTGCTCTCTCTCCTGCTTTTGACTCTGCTGTCATGCACTAATTATCTCTACTTTGGTTCACAGGGAGCTCTGCCAAGCGACCAACACACTCAGCCAGCCAGTCCCTCAGCTCCATCCATGTCCTCACCTCCTGCCATTGAAGAGCTGGAAATAAGCAGCATGGAAGACCTGTCACAGCACTTACCCACACCCTCTATCGATGCAGAGACATACACCTTGGTGAGACCTAGATGTAGAGCAGGCTCGGATTCACAATTTGTTGGTCACCGCACAGACACATGTCCACAGCAGGAGGAGGCAGGTTCAGCCGAGCTCCCGGCACTCGGAGGACTGCTGGGGAAGAGGCATCAGTGAGGTCCGAGTCAGATGACAAACCTCTGGATTTGGCCTTCCAACTCATCGTGGAGAACCAGCAGAAGGTGGGGGAACATCACACAGAGCTGTTGGAAGCCCTCAACAGAGTGGCACGTGAGTTGGAGGAGTGTGTCCACCTGCTCTCTGATGAAGTGGTGCCCACATGTCTCCCTGCATAGGATGGCGGGTGCGATGGACACCCTGGTCCAGCAGAATGTGGAGGTGTGCGCAGATCTGCACTCCATCGTGAGAGCCGTGTGAGTTCCTGCAGTGGCAACGCGACAGGGAAACAGGGCACCTCAACGCCTCCCCAGGCACTTCTTCCTCTCAAGGAGTCAGGCCAGGGCCCTCGGGCACCCAAAGGGAGGAGGAGCAGCAGCTGGACACCCCTGGGTAATTCACTTAGGAATCTCCAAGGCTGGCCTCTCCCTCCAAGT
Source organism: Cetorhinus maximus (assembly GCF_964194155.1). Taxonomy (NCBI): domain Eukaryota; kingdom Metazoa; phylum Chordata; class Chondrichthyes; order Lamniformes; family Cetorhinidae; genus Cetorhinus; species Cetorhinus maximus. Next base: position 58,524,636 of record NC_135879.1, read on the forward strand.
CTACTTTGCCTGTGACCTCCTCAGCCTCATCCTCTGTCACCGCAGAGGGAGCAGCTGGCCCACAGGTGGACAGCCAAAGCAAGCCAAGGCCCCCAAGGCCTCGGCTCTCCAGAGGACCCACTCCGAAGTCATCAGAGGCAACAAGGCCAACCATTGGGCAGGCTGTCTCCATCCATCCTGTGGATATCAGGGCAGCAACTAGAAGTCTAAGATGTTCAAAAGTTAAGAAATTCTGATCACATATCTTATCACCTGACAATCTGGAAATATATTCAATTTCACTCAATAATGTGGAATGGTGTCTTTCAGCTTCATTGACAGGCTTCACGAGTCCTCCCATTGCATCTCCTCACAACCCCCCCAACACTGGCAGTTCAGCTGCACGCTTCTGGCCCACGAGTGATTCTGCAGGGAGAAGTGTGTGTGTGGCAGGGCCTTTTGAAGCCTCGTGCATGCACTCTCCCATGCACACGGATCCTTCCCGTATCACACTCATCTCAATGTTGTGAGCATTTTCAATGCTGCCTGCTGGGGTTTTCTTTCAGTTGACCAGCTGAACTGATCTGCATCTCTGCCCACACACTGACCACACTCCCATGCAGCACCTGATCTCACCCACCACGACTCTTGATTTAGCCAGCATGATAGTAACTTAGTTTTTCTTTTGCTCCCCCACCCTTACCCCTCCTCCAGTCACCCATGTCCTTTCTACCATCACTGTCGACCCCCCTGACATCACCTTCCACCTCCCCTCCATGAACTACCAGCCACAGTCCTTTCCTTTCAGAGATGCTCAGATGAACACGCACGTTCCCTTCCTTTCCGAAAATCTCACCCCATCCACATTACCTCCCCAACCTCCTCCTCCTCATCCCCAGGGTCTGTGTCTGCCTCTGAATCCCCACCAACCGCCCTCGCAGTCCCTTCTACCCATACCATCAAACCCACACCCTATTGCCTCACTCTGTCCTTGGTCATTCTCACCATTCCCTCATACCACGCCCACCCTCAGTTCGCTCCCCAGGAAGCAGTCATGGACTCATCAGAGTCTTCCCTTGCACATCTATCTGGACACAACCCCCCCGGACTCCTTCCCCCTTGGAACTTCTTCCCCTCCTGGATCTCCTTTTGCCCCTGGAACTCTTCCCCCAAGAACTCCTTCCCCCCTTGGAACTCATCCCCCCGCCCCCAGACTCCCCCCCAGCTTACTATTTCCCCCTTCCTCCACCTTTACTCCCTCCCCTTTCTGAAGTTCTTCCTCCTCCTGGACTCTTTCCCCTCTCTGCACTCCTTCCCCCCTCTGAAGTCCTTCCCTTACACCTACCACCCTTGTTGCTGTCTTCTCCCCCATTACCCACTCCCCCCATAGTCCTCCCCCTCCCAACCTCCCCCCGACACTTTCCATCCCCCCCTCCCAACTGAAACCATCATTCCTCCCTCTCAACCTCCCCCGACACCTTCGTTCCCCGCTCCCAACCTCCCCCCGGCACCTTCGTTACCCCCTCCCAACCTTCCCCTGACACCTTCATTCCCAACCCAACCTCCCACGCCTGACACCTCTTCCTCTCCCAGTCAATCCTAGACCTTTCTCTCCGACACCCCCCCCGTACATCTTCCTCTCCCAAACACGGCTGGATCTTCCTCTTCACCCCCTCGACCATCATCCGTTGTGAGCAGACCCTCAACGGTGACTTTCCACCTTCTGTGAGCTGCTTCATGGCTGAGCCATGTCCATGAGGATCCACCCAGCATGCCATGGATGTTCCTCCAGTGTCCTGTTGCTGTTGGGCTCCAGCATCTTCTGCTCCTTGGATGTCCGCTATGTGAGCATGGCCCTGGAGGTAAGTCCTGACTTCTGCACGTCACACCTGTCAAGATGTGTTCTGCACCGGCGTGTTTTCCTGTCGACATGGGCGGACGATCTAGCGTGGGGGGCGATTCCGGCGGACTGGCCCCATAATGATATGCAGGCGTATTACAGTGAGGTTCCTAACATCCAATGGTGAGAAACAGGGCCGGCCATTGAATGACTGAGCGGAGAATTGCAAACTGGTTTCACAACGTCATGAAACTGATTTTTGGCCTTCTTGCCATATTGCTCTCTCATGCCACCGAACACACCCGACGGCTGCAGGCATGGAAAGTTCCACCCAAAGAATGGTGTGCCACAGGGATCAGTGCTGGGGCCTCATTTATTTACAATCTATATCAATGACTTGGATGAAGGGACCAAATGTAAGGTTGCTAAATTTGCTGGTGACACAAAGATAGGTAGGATAGTAATTTGAGAAGAGGACATAAGGCCTTACCTCCACTGGTCTCTGGGGAAACAAATTCCACAGGCTCATGGCCCTCTGAGGGGAAAAAAAATTCTCATCTCTGTCTTAAATTGGAGATCCTTTAATTTAAACCGTGTCCGCTAGTTCTATTCTTGCCCACAAAGGGATATAGTTAGATTAAGTGAGTAGGTAAAAATTTTTGGCAGATGTAGTATAATATGGGAAAATGTGAACTTGTTCACTTTAGCAGGAAGAATGGAAAAGCAGCAAATTATTTAATCGAGAGAGATTGCAGAACTCTGCGGTACAGATGGATATTGGTGTCCTGGTACATGAATCAAAAAAATTAGTGTGCAGGTACAGCAAGTGATTATGAAGGCAAATGGAATGTTATTGTTTATTGCAAGGGGAATGGAATATAAAAGTAGGGAAGTTTTACTACAATTGTACAGGGCATTGCTGAGGCCTCATCTGGAGCACTGTGTACAATTTTTGTCTCCTTATTTAAGAATGGACATAATTGCATTACAAACAATTCAGAGGTTTGCTGGATTGATTCCTGGAATGAAAGAACTATCTTATGAGGAAAGGTTGGACAGGTTGGGCCCGTATCCATTGGAGTTTAGAAGAATGAGAGGTGATCTTATTTAAACGTGTAAGATCCTGAGGGGAATTAACAGGGAGGATACTGAAAAGATGTTTCCCCTTGTGGGCAAGAATAGAACTAGGGGACACAGTTTAAATTAAAGGGTCTCCAATTTAAGACAGAGATGAGGAGAATTTTTTTTTTGCTCTCAGAGGGTCATGAGCCTGTGGAATTCATTTCCCCAGAGATCGGTGGAGGTAAAGTCATTGAATATTTTCAAGGCAAAGTTAGATAGATTCTTGACTAAGAATGGAATCCAAAGGGTATAGGGGGTAGGCAAGAAAGTGGAGTTGAGGCCACAATCAAATCGAATGGCGGAGAGGGGTCGAATGGCCTACTCCTGTTCCTAATTCGCATGTATGTGTGTATGTTCGTATATTCTGGGGATTCATTTTGTCTCTTCTACTGTGAAGAGAGATAAAAAAAAATTTGTTCGAAGTCTGCCATTTCCTTGTTTCCCATTATTAATTCCACATACCAGGATCTTCCGCTCCCACTGCAGCGGGCGTCATGGCGGGCGCAATAGCTAAATCTCATGAGAAGGCCCAAAACTGGTTTTACGATGATGTAAAATGAGGAAGTGACTGTGCGCTTCAGCCGTCATTGGCGAATCACATTTCCCACCACTGAGCATCGCGAATGTCATTAGCATAAATCAGAATCTCATTATGATGCCTGCTCACTGGAATCATCCCTCCACACTGGATTAAGAGCCCACGTTGGCGTGCAATTAGAATAACATGTTTCACAACAGGATTTACACAACATGAAGCTGGCAACCTGCACTTCACTCCTGACCCTGAGGTGAGTTTGCATACTTTGCATTGCGCAGCATTCATGGGTGTCAGCATCAAGCTTCACAGGCTGCACCGCTTTGGTTTCAGGGTCAAGCCGGTGTTCTTCTCTGACCACTGCCTCCTACTGGCGGACTGCCACTTGGAGGAAGACCTGAGGGTGGGCAGGGGGGCATGGAAGCTAAATGTGCAACTGCTGACCCCAGAGAACATTGAGGAGCTCAAGAGGGATTACAAAGGTTGGAGAACCGTGAAACCCCTCTTTGAGTCCCTGACACACTGGTGGGAAGTGATCAAGGGAAGCATCAAGAGGTTTTTCATCCGCAAAGGCACCCAGAAAGCTAGAAAGGAACAGAGGGAAATGTCCCGACTCCAGGAAAAGATGCAGAACCTGCTCCGGCTGCAGTCGATGGGGGTCGATGTCAAGGAGGAGCTCCAAGAGGTGAAGGGCCAGCAAGCCTCGCACTTTGCCTCGGAGGCCTCCAAGATCATCTTCCGTTCCAGAGTCCGCTCCGTGGAGCAGGATGAGACGTGCTCACGTTTCTTCTTCCAAAAGGTACACAGAGAGCGCTCTGTGATCAGCAGCCTGAAGGAAGAAGACGGCTCAGTAAAGTCATCACGGTCCGACATTCTGAGGATCAGCAAATCCTTTTATGCCGGACTGTATGACGTGAAGCCCACGGACAGCACGGCCTCCCAGTCCTTCCTGTCCTCTATCACGGAGGTCTTAGACCACAGTACGCGGGAGAGCCTAGACAAACCGCTAACTCCTGACGAACTGACTAAGGCCCTCGAGTCCTTCGAGAAGAGTAAAACCCCCGGAAGCGACGGCCTGCCGGCGGAGTTGTATTCGGCTCTGTGGGACTTGATCGGCCCAGACCTGCTAGAAGTGTACGAGAGTATGCTCCTGGCCGGCAGCATGTCAGAATCCATGAGGAAAGGCATCATCACCCTCATCTACAAGCACAAGGGGGAAAGGGAGGAAATTAGAAATTGGCGACCCATTTCACTGTTGAATGTGGACTATAAGATTCTGTCCAAGGTCATCGCCAACCGGGTCAAATCCGCTCTGGAATTGGTGATTCACCCTGACCAGACCTGCTCTGTGCCAGGCAGGAAGATCTCTGACAGCCTGGCGCTGCTCAGGGATACGATTGCCTATGTACAGGACAGGGGTGTGGATACCTGCCTCATCAGCTTGGATCAGGAGAAGGCCTTTGACAGAATATCGCACACCTACATGGGGGATGTGCTCTCCAAAATGGGCTTTGGGGAGGGAATTCGAAATTGGATCCAACTGCTCTACACTAACATCAGTAGCGCAGTCTCAATCAATGGGTGGGAAACAGATAGCTTTCCGATTAAATCTGGAGTCAGGCAGGGCTGTCCTCTCTCGCCTGTCCTTTTCGTGTGCTGCATAGAACCCTTTGCCGAGTCCATCAGGAAGGATCCGGGCATAAGAGGAGTGACGATCCCAGGCAGTGGAGGCACTCAGGTAAAAGCCTCCCTGTACATGGACGACGTCGCCGTTTTCTGCTCGGATCCGCTGTCGGTGCGCAGACTGATGCACGTCTGCGACCAGTTCGAACTGGCCTCGGGAGCCAAGGTAAATCGTGGGAAGAGCGAGGCCATGTTCTTTGGGAACTGGGCCGACCGATCCTTTGTCCCCTTCACTGTCAGGGCTGACGGCCTGAAGGTGCTGGGGATATGGTTCGGAGGGACCGGGGCATGCGTTAGAAACTGGAAGGAGCGAGTGGCTATGGTGAAAAGGAAACTGGGCATGTGGGAGCGACGCTCCCTCTCCATTGCGGGTAAGAACCTGGTCATCAGGTGTGAGGTACTCTCGCTGTTGCTGTACGTGGCGCAGGTCTGGCCCATCCCACACTCCTGCGCGATGGCGATCACTCGAGCCATCTTCCGCTTTATCTGGAGGTCGAAAATGGATCGTGTCTGCAGGGACGCGATGTACAAGCCTCTAGATAAAGGGGGAAAAAACGTGCCCAACATCGCCCTCATACTGATGGCCACCTTTGTGTGTGGCTGCATCAAGCGGTGCGTAGACCCTCAGTACGCAAACACCAAGTGTCACTACGTGCTGAGGTTCTACCTGTCCCCGGTGTTGCGAAGGATGGGTCTGGCCACGCTGCCGCGGAACGCTCCAAGTAGTTGGACCGTGCCGTACCACCTGTCCCTGGTGGAAAAATTTATGCAGAAAAACACCTTTGACCACAAGTCCATCAGGCAGTGGTCAGCACGTAACGTCCTAGAGGCCCTGAGGGAAAAGGAGAGGGTGGACCCTGTGGGATGGTTCCCCGAGCAGACTGTCAAAGTCATTTGGCAGAATGCCTCATCGCCAGAACTTTCCAACAAGCACCAAGACGTAGCTTGGCTGGTGGTGAGAAAGGCCCTCCCCGTCAGATCCTTCCTACACGCCAGGAGTCTCACCCCCTCTGCACGTTGCCCTCGAGGTGGCTGTGGTGGGGAAGAGACCGTTGTTCACCTCCTTGTGGATTGTGCCTTTGCAAAGAAAGTCTGGAGAGAGATGCAGTGGTTGCTGTCGAGGTTCATCCCGAGCAGTTCTGTGACACAGGACTCTGTGCTCTACGGGCTGTTCCCAGGGACACACACCGAGACAAACATCGACTGCAGCTGGAGGATCATCAACTCGGTGAAAGAGGCGCTTTGGTCTGCCCGAAACTTGTTGGTCTTCCAGCACAAAGAGTTGTCCCCGACCGATTGTTGCGGACTGGCACAATCCAAAGTCCAGGACTACGTGCTGAGGGACGCACTAAAGCTTGGGGCAGCTGCCGCCAAGGCGCAATGGGGAAGGGTCGCTGTCTAAGACCTTTCTACCACAGCGCACCGAGAGACTGGGAACTGTTTAGAGCCCCGCGGGCTGTACAGATCAAAATGAAAGGCTGTAAATGATTGTAATATTGTTTGTACTGATGCACCTGGTGATACATTTTGTAAAAGTTTAACCTGGATTGTACCCTTGTAATGTTGTTTTTGAAATGGTTTTGAATGTGATTGAAGATTTTTTATGAATAAAGTATATTTTTACAAAAAAAAAAAAAAAAAAAAATTTCTCAAAGCAAGTCAGGGAGGTGTCAGCTGTGGCTCAGTTCATAGCACCCTCGCCTTTGAATCAGAGGGTTGTGGGTTCATGTCCCACTCCCGGAAACCAAGAACTGTGATTGTACTCGAAAAGAGTTGCAATCTGTGACTGTTGGTAACTCGAACGAGTTTCCTACAGGTAGGAAGTAGACGATTTCTCAAAGCAAGTCCATTCCAGACTCCTGCGCGATGGCGATCACTCGAGCCATCTTCCGCTTTATCTGGAGGTCGAAAATGGATCGTGTCCGCAGGGACGCGATGTACAAGCCTCTAGATAAAGGGGGAAAAAACGTGCCCAACATCGCCCTCATACTGATGGCCACCTTTGTGTGTGGCTGCATCAAGCGGTGCGTAGACCCTCAGTACGCAAACACCAAGTGTCACTACGTGCTGAGGTTCTACCTGTCCCCGGTGTTGCGAAGGATGGGTCTGGCCACGCTGCCGCGGAACGCTCCAAGTAGTTGGACCGTGCTGTACCACCTGTCCCTGGTGGAAAAATTTATGCAGAAAAACACCTTTGACCACAAGTCCATCAGGCAGTGGTCAGCACGTAACGTCCTAGAGGCCCTGAGGGAAAAGGAGAGGGTGGACCCTGTGGGATGGTTCCCCGAGCAGACTGTCAAAGTCATTTGGCAGAATGCCTCATCGCCAGAACTTTCCAACAAGCACCAAGACGTAGCTTGGCTGGTGGTGAGAAAGGCCCTCCCCGTCAGATCCTTCCTACACGCCAGGAGTCTCACCCCCTCTGCACGTTGCCCTCGAGGTGGCTGTGGTGGGGAAGAGACCGTTGTTCACCTCCTTGTGGATTGTGCCTTTGCAAAGAAAGTCTGGAGAGAGATGCAGTGGTTGCTGTCGAGGTTCATCCCGAGCAGTTCTGTGACACAGGACTCTGTGCTCTACGGGCTGTTCCCAGGGACACACACCGAGACAAACATCAACTGCAGCTGGAGGATCATCAACTCGGTGAAAGAAGCGCTTTGGTCTGCCCGAAACTTGTTGGTCTTCCAGCACAAAGAGTTGTCCCCGACCGATTGTTGCGGACTGGCACAATCCAAAGTCCAGGACTACGTGCTGAGGGACGCACTAAAGCTTGGGGCAGCTGCCGCAAAGGCGCAATGGGGAAGGGTCGCTGTCTAAGACCTTTCTGCCACAGCGCACCGAGAGACTGGGAACTGTTCAGAGCCCCTCGGGCTGTACAGCTCAAAATGAAAGGCTGTAAATGATTGTAATATTGTTTGTACTGATGCACCTGGTGATACATTTTGTAAAAGTTTAACCTGGATTGTACCCTTGTAATGGTGTTTTTGAAATGGTTTGGAATGTGATTGAAGATATTTTATGAATAAAGTATATTTTTACAAAAAAAAAAAGATTTCTCAAAGCAAGTCTCTACAGGTACCACAGGAGAGTTAAGGCGGGAGTGGCTTTTACTGTGCTGCAGGGCAAGGGCTCCACTGGGGAAGGGGGCAGACAGGACTGAAAGCTGAGGGAAGGGAAGGGAAGGAAAGGGGCTGCAGGACAAAAGCTCCACTGGGGTCAACGAGCGGCGAAGGTTGCACTGGGACACATGTCCGGGGGTGGGGAGCTGTCACTAAAAGGCCACCCAACTGAATTGATAGTTCCAAAATGAGGACAGAGGCACAGCTGAAACAGGTTAGCAGCTGCTCAATTGACATGCGGTAAAGTGAAGCAATAATGCCCATACATGCAACACTGATCTCTCAAAGTGGCAATGATTGTTCCCCTAGTTTTAACCCCTTGTTTGCAGCCTTCAAATTCACCAGAGTATTTTCGAACTGTGGAACTATTGGGCAACTGGACAAGTTTGAGAATCCCCTTGGAAATGTGGCCATTCGTCACTCACAGAGAAGACTCTGGGCACCCTAAATTAATTTCATGTAATCATTGAACATTAGCCCTGTGGAGTCCATGTACCATGTCTATGTTAATTGTTGTAGGCTGCACACCCTTTTCAGTTATTTTAAAAAATCTTTTACTGTCGTTTTGCTTGCACTTCAGTCCCACGCCCCTGATCTACGGGCACCCGTTGTAGAGGGGGGCCAGGAGGGAGGAGGACCTCCTCGTGAACCTGCTTCTGGGCCTGGCCAAGTTGGCCATTAACAGGTCCAGGCAGCAGGCGATCGAGGAGGTCGTCCGACTGTCTGCCCCTCTTCCACGGCTATGTTCGTGGCCGGATGTCCCTGGAGAGGGAGCACACGGTGTCTACCGGCACTGTCGAGGACTTCCGTGCTCGGGGTGCTTTATAGACCCTTTTGATGACATTTTGATTTATTGGCGGTAAGTTTCCTTTGAATTTTGTCTTTGGTTTTGCAGTTTCCCTTTAAGGGACTGCTTTTACTTTATCCCTGATTTTGTTAATTTAGTTTAATTGTTTGACTCAAAAGAGTTACATCTTCTTAACTTTCCTTTCCCTGCCGATACATCTTGGTGATCCCCGACATCCAGAGCGGAGGTGGAGGCAGCCTGCTGACTGCTATGCCCTGTTATCTGTGATGACCTTGGCGGGGGTCCTTTGGAGGGCAGCTGCTCTCTCCTCGGCCTGTGGAGCTGGAGCTGATAGGGTCACAGGAAAAGGGGAATTGGATCGGCCGGACCCTCCCAAAGTCAGCGGGGTGCTTGACACCGAGTTGTTGAGCTGTTGGTTCTTTTCCTTATTGGTGACCGAGGGCCCCTGACTAACTCCTTGAGGAGTAGGAGCAGCTGGAGTGAAATTGAGGTGCCCTGCAGCCCTCTTGCATTGATACAGACAGATGCCACCAACGGCAACAGCGATGGAGTACAGTTCCTGCAGCAGTGCAGGACTGATGTCCTGGACCAAGGTCTCCGTGGCGGCTGGCAACCTGCCAGTGTTGACCTCAGTGAGTTGGCATGCCGGCGTTATCACCTCAGACTGAGGGTGGATGGACTCCTCCATTGTGCATTGCAATCTGAGGAGTAGCTGACAGTTCTTCCTGATGTTCCCAAGCTTGCCTTTGCAGCTCCAGCAACTGATTTAGGACGAAGTCCAGAAGCTCGTCACTCAGACTCAGCAGAATCATAGCGTCTAGCAGTCCTCCGACATGCAGCCTGCACACCTAGTAAAACTGCATGGGCTGCATGTCAGCTGGAATAGGAGGGTGGGGGGGGTCCCTTGACCTGCCCCAGTCACCCCTTCCCTTACTGCCAACCCCCATGACCCCTTTCTCTCCCCAATCCCCACACCACGAGACCTGCTTTCTCCTGGGTTCTCCTCGATCCTGGGACTCCAGTGGTGTTGTTTCGGCAACAGACACAACCCCCTCCATGATACTGATGAGTGCAAGAACTGCTGACCTGTGATTGGTTGGCAGCTCTTGACAGGTGGGAAGTTGTATTTTGGGGTTGTCAGTCTGCAGGATATCCTGCCGCTGACAATGAAATGCCTGATGGCCAGAAGATATGATGAGCTTTCCTCCTCAGAGTCAGCGCGGGTGTCTTGATACTTTCTCAGGCAATGGGCAAGACACCTGCCGAGAACGGAAGATTCCGCCCCATTTCTCGCAACTGTCCGGATCTCATCCTTTATTAACAGAGCTACACCAATTCCTTTCCCTTTCTTCCTATCCTTCCTAATTTTCAAATACCCTTGAACATTCAATTCCCAACCTTGGTCACATTGCAACCATGGGTGGAATTTTCAATTTTTGAAACCAAGTGCCGTGGCGGGCGGGTTTCATGGCACATTTCCTGCTGATTGGAGTGGCGGGAAATCATGCCTGATTTCGTGCTCGGAAGCTAATTAATTATCTTGTGATGGGGTGGGCAGTGCTTCATCTGCACTGCCGTTACCTCATATGGTTGAAGGTCCTGGCACTGTATTTAAATGGCACCCATACACAAATTCACTCACTGCGGCTCAGGTGTGCTGTGAACTTCTCAATGGTGCCCAAAAGATCAAGACCCTCGGCCCCACGGTTCAGTGAGGGCTCCCTGGGCTTCTTCTCCAGGCAGTCCAGGAAAGGCAAGAGATCCTCTTTCTGAGGGGGTAGGAGGCCCTGTCACCTGACCTCGGCGGCCTGGGAGGAGATTGCTAGGGAAGTCAGCACCCATGCTAAACAAAAAAGGACCGCCCTGCAGTGCAGGAAGAGAATGAATGATCTGATCTGCTCCCCCAGTGTAAGTGAGCCTTCTATTCACTCTAAACT